>NC_073302.1:209936188-210541188 GCF_027595985.1 Sorex araneus | reverse complement strand
TCTGAGAGTCCTGGGGAAGACAGCAAGGCATGCGGGCAAGAGACTCTCTGCCCGCACAAATTGTATCAAATTATCATTAAATTGTATAAAATATATGGGTAGATTTTTCATATGTTAATTATCTGTGGACAAGACTATAAAAATAATGTTGACAATATAATTTGTGAAAAGCATTGCAAAATCATAAGCCTTCATATCTATAGTCATTGACTTTACGAAGGAAAACTAGATCTTTTTAATAGGTTAATAATAATCTTTTGAGCAAATGTTATTGAGAAAAGAGTTAAAGACCTAACTCACACTACAAAGAAAATCTATGCAAATTGCCTAATAAATTTAAATGTAATAGCTAAAAATATAAAACACTTGGAAGCAAAACATATGAGTAAATTTTGATAAACTTAAATCATTAAATTATTTCTTAGATGTGATACAAAATCCTATGTAAAAAAGGAAATTCAGAAGATAGATTGATTTCATCAAAAATTAAAGCTTGTCATACAAAATACAGCATAAGAAAGCAAAAATTATAAAAGCACATAATAAGGGAGAAAATATTTGTAAGTCATATACTTTAGAAGTTTTATTAAGAAAATATAAAGTTTTCCTAATATAATATGGTTAAAAGTCAAGCAGGTGATTTTTAAAATGCATAGTAGATTTTAATAGACAAATCTCTAAAGAATAAATACAAATGCTATGGCTGAAGCAATAATAGAGCAGGTAGGGTGTTTGTTTTACATGGTGGCTTACCCAGATTTGATCCCTGACATTCCACATGGTTTCCCCAGCACGAGCAGTAGTGATTCCTGAGTACAGAGCTGGAGTAACCCCTGAGCATTGTCAGGTGTACCAGCCCCAAACAAAAGGAAATATACAAATGACAAATACATACATGCATATATATGTAGATAGATATTACTGTATCACTGTCAGCCTGTTGATCCTTGATTTGCTCGAGTGGGCCCAGTAACATCTCCATTCATCCTAGCACTGAGATTTAAGCAGCCTCTCTTTACTCGTCCTTCCCAACTGCGCCAAATTAGAGGCTCTTCAGGGTCAGGGGAATGAGACCCATCATTGTTACTATATTTGGCACATGACAATATGCCACAGGGAGCTTGCCATGCTCTCCTGTGCAGGCAGTAAATTCTCGGTAGCTTGCCAGGTTCTCCAAGAGGGAGAACTAGGCTCAGATGTCACACTTCTGGGAGCTTGGTTTTATAGTCTCTGGATCTTGGCCATTGATGGGATTATAGGGCGCTGGGGGCAGTTTCTAGATGTGACTGCCTAGCTACTGGAAAATGGGGAATCTGGGTGGAGGAGGCACAGTCCTGATCTGAGCAGCTTCTGAGATCTCGGCCCTGTTTTCTCACACCTGTGTTCCTCTGCCAGTTCCTTCATGCATGAGGCTTGTCCGAACATGTGAAGAGTGGACTTGAGCATGGCTGTGGCTGGATTCCAGAGGTCTTCAATTGCCAGGGCATACATGTAAATGTGTGTGCATATATATATATATATATATATATATATATATATGTGTGTGTGTGTGTGTGTGTGTGTGTGTGTATCTGTGTGTATGTGTGTATACATATATGTATACTCAATATCATAAATCATTAGTAGAATACAAAACAGAACCACATCATATTTTGTTTCATAACCAATGCAATTGCTAAAATTAAAGAAAGAGTGAGAGCAAATGTTATTAATAATAAAGAGAAATTATAATGCTCATTTGTACAGCTGAGACAGTTAAATGGTGCATCCACTTTGGAAAAGCATGTGGCAATGCCTCAAAATATTACAAGACATCTGACACAATAACTGTACTTCTGGGTATAAAACAGGGCAATTAAATTAAAGGTCCTTATGAAATAGTATTGTAAACAAATGGTAATCGCAACATGGTTTGTAATAGACAAACTAGAACATCCCTAAATGTTTATAGATCAATAAATAAAACAACCGAAATGTATTTGTGAGAAAAAATACTTAACAAAAACAAAATGTGTTATGTATCATAAATATAAGGATTATAGAAATAAAGTGAAAAAATAAGTCATGAAAGTTCATGCATCATATGAACATATTACTATGAAATGTCCAAAATAGGTCATTTCATTAATAGAGAAGACAGAGGGAACGGAGATTCAGAGTGATTGCTAATTGATACAGGGCTTCTTTCTGAAATGAATATATTACAAAGTTACAAACCAATTGTAAGTGTTTAACTGTCTGAATATGTTAAAAACTAGTCAATCATACATTTTTAAATGGGTTAACTTTGTGATATATAAATCATGAATCAAAAAAGTTTCTATAAAATTGTAAAAGAAGTACTATAAAACTTAAAAATATATTTACCCTCTTTGATTTTATCCTGAATTAACCAAAAATACAATTTAACTTTGCAAATTTAGAAGATTAATAATTCTTTACATCAAATAGTAAGCTTTCAGTCATAGCATTTAAATAGAATTTATTTTATAACCAGAACTGCTATCAAAATCTAGGAAAATAGGAGTAAGTCAATGAAAGAATCAAATCATAGTACTTTAATGTAACCAGTATTTGCTTCTCATTAAAATCACAAATGACATATTACCACACCATTGTTGGGATATTTCATCAATTATAATGAATGAGGCAGATAAAAATTAGAAGAAAATTTAATAAAATTTAGAGCTTCTGGTGATACAAAGTGTATATGCAGGAGTAACAAGTTTTTGTTAAATAAATTTTAACATATATATTTAAGTTGGTTAAAGTATTTATTTTACTTAAATAATTTTAAGATATTTCAATACAATTGCATATAAAAATCTATCATTTATCAATTTCTGAATTATCTAGTGGTTTACAGAGTTCAGTTATACTGATTTTAGGCCTAATTTTCACAGTATCAGAAATTTTATAGGTCCATTTTTTAAAATATTGATGGTTTAAATTTAAAGTGCTTAGGAATATTCATGCCATAAATTTGGCATATTCTACTGAGCAAGTCTCATCTCTTTACTTCCATCCCTTCCACCAAAACTGGTCGCTATTTTTTTTTTTGTTTGGGTAGTTGGTTTTCGGTTTTGCATCACAGCTGGTGATGCTTTGGGTTTACTCCTGGTCTGTGCTAACAGATGAGTCCTGGTAGGCTAAGGGGACCAAATTCAAAGATAGAAAATGCAAGGCAAGGGCCTTACCTGCCATTCTATATACCTGACCCCCTTTTAAATATCTTTTAATTCATGACATATATTACCTTTTACCATGAATAATAAAGAAACAATATCAAAAGTACAATTTCTAAAAATACAACATGGTAAGATTTATTAAAAATGTATTACCCTATAAATTGCTAAGATGAATGTAAGATGGATACCAAGTGATAGCAATTTATGAAGAAAAATATTTAAGGTCTTGAGTGAAGAGGTATTTTCATTATATTTGTAAAGCATGATTGCGTTTTCATTGCACATCATTTGGAAAAATTATACATACAAAAATAATTAAAAGAATAAAGTAAATCAATTTGTCTATGTGAACCTAATAACTTTCCTTCATCTCCATTAGTATAAAAGCTTCATGAGAGCTAAACACAACAAAACTTCAAAACATGCCTATCAAGGAAGAAGGTGATGGGAAGGGAGGGCACCTGGGGGTTCCAGTGCAGGGAAATTGACACCAGTAGGGATTGGTGGTAGATCATTGCCTGAAATTCAACTACAAACATCTTTGTAAATTATGTTGCCTTAATAAAAATTTATTTTGAATTAATCTATTTCTTTTCATAGTTTAGAGAGATGAAATATTTTAATCATAATGTTACTATTTGCTTCCTATGAAGAACGATTTGTGCAATTTCCCCCTCCCCCAGCCTGATTATTTAATCTTGACAGCTGACCCTGCTAGCAATCATCTCATTAGTTGGTGCCAAATGCTGCAATCCTTTACTAACTCAAAATGAAGTGACACCAGGGTTGTCACAGCAATCACATTTATCCATTGATTTCTCATCAGCTAAATGACTGACTTCAAGGCATTTTTGAGTTCCTTGGGTTTTTTTTTTTTGATTATGAGATCGAAAGATTTGTTTCTTTGTATTTGATTAATGCAATCACTACCAACTCTCCATTCCGAGAGCAGTGCATCACTAGACTTGTCTAAGTTTACCTAGTGATCACGTGAAGTAAAAGTGTTCTCTATAGTTGTAACTTCAGAAACCTATAATTGACCTGTAACTTCAGAAACCTGTAATTGGTTTGTTACTACTTTTAATAGTTTATCCCAGATTTTTTTTAAATATAACTTGAATGTTGTTTTGAGATGGGGTGATAGCACAGCATTTAGGGCGTTTGACTCACGTACGGCTGACCCAGGTTTGATTCCTCTGTCTCTTTTGGAGAGTCCGGCAAGCTACTGAGAGTATCCTGCCTGCACGGCAGAGCCTGGCAAGCTACTCGTGGAGTATTTGATATGCCAAAAACAGTAACAAGTCTCACAATGGAGTCTTTACTGGTACCTGCTCGAAAAAATCGATGAGCAATGGGATGACAGTGATACAGTCATACAATGAATGTTGTTTTATTGTGTAGTGATATTTTGGGTGTTTTCTTTGCTTCATCTTAAAAAATCAAGATGAATAATATGTTGGCCTACCAAGACTTTCTTAGGGACACAGAAATCTATTGGGGAGATTTCTTGCCAACTTTACTCTGGTAGTTCAAAATTTGGGCCTTTGGATGTGGTTGTATTCAGGCACTACAGTGTTTAGTGCTACCTAGGCCATCCCAGAGATACTCCTGGACATCTAGATCTTTATCTAGAAGTGCTCAGGGGCCTGTAGAACTATAAGCAGAGATGCTGAAAGGTCATGTGTTACCATGGATTAAATTAGCGTCAATACTTATCCCTATATTTTATCTCAGATCCCCAATTTAGCATACTTAATATATTTGCTCTATTTCACTTTATAATATATATAATTTAAATACATTTGTATATATTTCAGCAATCTATGGCAGAATAAGAAAATAAACTTTTTCATTTAATGCAGTTTCTAGTAGAAGAAACAAGACAAAGTTATGCTAAAAATAAAAGCAGTTTCTTTAGCATATATGTTAGGATTGTCCATGAGCTATGAAAATACAATCGAGTTCTATGATAATATTTAAATATGCTTGCATATATGTGACATTACAAAATTACTAGAGATTTTTATGTGTTGCTCTTTTGATAGTTCAACTTTAGGTGTTTTTATTTATGCAAGAGAAACGTTTGATTAATAGAACATGAAATTTTCTTGTTCTTTTGAGGCGTCTTCTTCATATATACATATCTGAACTTTTAATTATATACAATACCCTGATTACACTAGATTACTCACTAGTGTCATTTTATTTAAGATAACTCATTGAATTATGGATAAGAAACATAAACTAAAATCAACAAAATAATAATCAAACTAAAATGTTAACTCTCTTATTCAGGAGTATATTATATCCATCTGTCTTAATTTTATACAAATGGATAAAATTCCCTCTCAAAGCTGGAAACCAATCACTGATATCATTTTGAGAGACAGGAATCTTTCTCATGGCTAAAAGACAGCAGGAATAGCAGTAATATCAGTTGGAACCTTGATACACATCAAAGAAAATGAAGCCCTATGGCTGAAGAAATTACATGGAGAGCATAGACCAATAATTTTAAATATTAAAGGGCTCGTTTCTAGCTAAGGACAATTTGTAGTTATAATCAGACAGCCCAAGGTTAGCTGGTACTGAGAGAAATCATTTCCTTGAATCCAAGATTTTTTTAACTTCAAGCTTCTTATGGATTAAAATGATTCATCTAATTTTCACTGATTAATGTAATATATTTTTCACATTATCAGCTACAGGTGTATTGTGTGTACACGTATGCATGAATTCTTATTGATATATGTACATATTTTATAAAAGCAAACTTTTTTATTATTTTCTATACCATATATTGAACATCTTTATTTTTATTTTAAATATAAGTGACCGATGAACTGAGTACTTCTCTGTTCTATTTCACACTTGATATTCAAGTTAAGATTCTGATTTGAAGTCTCATTTGCTTTCTTAATACAACTGTATCGTTTAGCTTTAATTATGTGATATTTTGTATTAACCAGATAATATATAATAATATATTACAGTTTCTGATTTTTGATGGTTTTATCATAGATATCTTGCATGTAGCTTTTCATTATAAAAAATTTGCTGCCTTGTTCCTAACAAAGGCTCATTAAAATGAATGAAACTAATATTAAACTTACCTTGAA
This sequence comes from Sorex araneus, assembly GCF_027595985.1. NCBI lineage: Eukaryota > Metazoa > Chordata > Mammalia > Eulipotyphla > Soricidae > Sorex > Sorex araneus. Next base: position 210,534,881 of record NC_073302.1, on the reverse strand, counting down.
AAGTTCTGTTGCTGAACTCTATTCTCAAAGGATTTTCTAATTTGCAATTTACATTTTAGATTTTGAACAAGATATTGAAAAGATATAAGATGTAAAACTCTAAAATATTTGTTCTGTATCAAAAGTAGAATTAAATTATTTGTATCATTAAAATACCTGTATTCATATAAGTTAGTGATAAAGGGGGATATTTCAGCATAATTTGCTATAATAAAATGACGTTTTTAAAATTATAATTCACTAAATGTTATTTTTAAAAGCCATTATGATCTTTGTACATAAAGTCATAAACTTCAGACTAGCTCTAAAAACAGGGTAACATTTGGGTATATGCATAAAAATGCAAGTTTATTTTTAATATGATCATTTTGATGTGAACAAAATACCTTGGTCATTTTTTATATATATTTTCATTTTTCAGATACAGTAAAATTTTATATATAAACACATTTGTTATATTTTCCACTCTGATTTTAAAGACACGTATAGTCTCTAGTCTCTCACTAAACATAATTTTTAGACTGTTGGTTATATTCTAATGAACTGTTTTTTTTTGTTATCAAGTTAGAGAGGAGTTAAGTTAAATCATATTGAATGCTTTTGAAAAAAATTGCTTGTTTATCGATTTTAATACCTTATGCTTAAGTCAACACTTTTTTCTACAGTTCATTGTTGGTTTTTTTTTTTGGTATTTTTTAATGCCATAGAGAAATTACAATTTTCCAAAATTAAGTAAAACAGATTATAAAAACAGTGGCTCTCTGATTTTAATATGCTACATTACACACACAAATTCCTGACCTGCCTCTTTAATTACAAGAAAAAATATCCAAATAAAATCTATAAAAAGCAATTTTTCAAAATCTTGGTATCTGAAAATTCTAATGAGTTAAAATTAATTTAATCATTATTTGACAATAGGAAACAATTTTAGTGAGAGAAACAGGTTTTTGTGGTCAGTAAAAGTTAAGAGCTATGTGGCTGCAGCAATAGCACAGCAGGTAGAGTGTTTGCCTTGCACATGGTCGACCAGGATTCTATTCCCAGCATTGCATATGGTCCTCTGAGCACCACCAGGAGTGATTCATGAGTTCAGAGCCAGGAGTATCCCCTTAGCATCGCCGGGTGTCACCCCCCCAAAAAAAAAACAAAAGCAAAAAGAAAAGTTATAAGCTAGATGCTCATCTTAAAAGGAAAAAAGAAATGTGTCTCGCTTTATTGCTATTCTGGAATACAAAACCTTTGTATATTATATTTTTTTCAAACACTTCTTATTGATCAACTCCACTTCGATGTGAATCTGCATATAAGATTCTACAGTATCTCTCTTTCTCTCACTCAAATTTTATTTTATTTTAGGCACTGTGATTTATAATGGTAAAGTCTCACGTATAGAACCCTCCACACCACACCTTCCCCCAGCATCCACACATCGGCCTCTCCATTGTGCCTCCACTCGTTTTGTCCTCCTTTCATCCCATGTCCCTGTCTTGATACACTTTCCACTAATGACCAGTACTAGTCTCTGCCGCTTGGTGCATTTGTCATTCCTTGACTATGTGTCTTCACAAGTCTTTCTTGACATGTGACGGAGATCATTAATTGCCTGCTCTTGTCCTCTGACTAACTTCATTCAGCTATGATTTGCTATATGTCTACCCATGTAGCAGCAAATTGCATTTACCCCTCTCCACACATTTGGACAGGCCTCACGCATGAAGGTTCCATCAGAGGAACCCAGGTGTGTGGGATCCAGGGCTAAGATCTCCAAGCCTTCTTGGATTGGGACTGGGCCTCCTCCACCCAGATCCCCCTTTTTCCAGTAGCTAGGCAGCCACGCCCAGGGATTGCCCCTGGCGCCCTGTAATCCCATCAATGGCCAACATCCAGAGACTATAAAACCAAGCTCCCAGAAGCGCTGCTTTGACATCTTATAGCCTGGCAAACTCCCCATGGTGTACTCATATGCCAAAACCAGTAACAATACTGGGTTTCATTCCCCTGACCCTGAAAGAACCTCCAGTGCCACACCATTGGGAAGCATGAGGAAAGATAGGCTTCTAAAAATCTCAGAGCTAGTTCGAATGGTGATGTTACTGAGACCGCTTGAGAAAATCGACTATCCATGGGACGATGATTATATATATATATATATATATATATATATATATAATGTATATACATACACACACACACACACATATATATATATATATATATATATATATATATATATAATTTGTTTATCAGGACATTTGTTTTGGGACGTACGGTCTGTTTCCAGGTTTTGGATTATTCTGAATAGTGCTACAATGAACACAGGCATGACAATATATTTTCTGAATATAGTTTTTAGGGCTTTCGGGTAGATATCAAGAAGTGGATTACTGAGATGAAGGAATGAATTGCCGCCCTTTTGTAGAAGCTATGCATCATTATCAGGTTTATCTTGCCCTGTAAAAATTCCCTTCAAATGCTTGTTTCGAATTTTGTAAGTCTGTGGTATCACTAAGTTGTTAATTATCCATGAAACTTTTAATTGTTCCTTAAAAATCTGGGTGCTAATCTAGTAGGAGAAGGTAATACTGCTGCAACATTCACTTTATTTAGATTTTTCACTATTGCCCCAAATTTTTCTTCTGGCCTATAGTCTTATTTGCTATTTCTGTTTTTGAATCTTATGAAATTTCCTTTGTGAGTTATATCTTTGATATTGCTGCATACAATATTCTGTCTCTATCTTTGACTTTTATCATTTTTATTATAATATGTCTTGGGTTATTTTCTTTTTGGATCCCTCTTGGCTGGACCTCTGGGGTCTCCTTCTGCATGGACTTCCCAACTCAGGAGTATCTCATCAATGATTTCTTGAACTACTGATTTTTCACTGAGTGCTCCTTTCTTGATCCTCAGGGATTCCAATTACTCTGGTATTATTCCTCTTGAATGCATTTCATAGTTGTCTGGTATACTCCTTATTCTTCTATGACAATATTCCATCTATTGTTGGCTTCTGCATCTATTCTTAGAGCTCAATACTTTTTTCTTCAGTGATTGTTATTCTGTTCATTAGGCTTTTCACTGAGGTTTTTTGTTTGTTTGTTTTACTTATCATCCTCTTCAGCTCTGCCACTTTTGATTAAGATTTATTTTATTTCTACTCTTATATTTTCTTATACTCATTCTATTATTTTTTGAGTTCACTGATGCATTCACATCTGATAAACTTTCAGACTTTTTCTGAGAATGCTATAGAGTTGGTTGGTACTGGCAGAGCCCCGTGGGATATTATTTTCACTTCCCAGGCTTGGTGGGATTTTACACAGCTTCCACTTTGTGTCTGCTGTTTTCTAGGGTAACTTTACATAGTTTACTCCTTTGGATGTGCTCTTAGTGATTCAGCCCCTGACATGGTGAGTGGAACTGCTGGTGTGTTCATCGTGAAGGAATAGAAATCTCTATTCTGGCAAGGGAGAATGAATTTTAGTGCTCTATCTCTAATTTTATCTCTACTTTGGGACACTGAATTGGGTGGTCTGCAGAAGCCACTGGGAAGCACTACACAGGCATTCTAGCAGTGGGGCGCCTCTGCAGCCAGGGTTAGGCTTGAGCTGCAGGCTAGGGTCCAGTGGTCCCCAGCTCCAGATTGGCAGCATGGGATCTCTACTCAGAATGGCACTCATCTGTTAATTGGCCAGACTGGAGAAACAACTGGAAAGTAGCAGACAGGCCACCCAGCAACTGGGGCTCCAATAGGGTGGGGACTGTCTCACTCTTTTATTATTTTAAATTTTAGATTGTGCCAGGAATTGAACCCAAGTCGCACACATACATGATAAGAGCTCTACTATGAAACCATATGCCTGGCACGGAATTATATCTTGATTCTAAGCCTATGTATAATACATTGTCTATCATTTTCTATTTATTTACTAGTATGTTTAGAAATATGTATGATACTGAATATGTACATATATTTAAACATTATTTACTTTCCTTGTACCTAATTATTGAATATGTTCTGCGTATAGTTCACCAAAGCTTTCAACAGGAAAAGTAATAATACTAATCCCATCACTGCACTAATAGAAGTTTTGTCCCATGGGTAGCTCAGACCACACGTGTAGTATACCAAAAGTGCCATCTGGAAGTAATTCTCTGCTATTGCTTCTTATCTTGAATACCAAAATATGTTTTTTCCTTCTTTTATAGTCAACTACAAATGATTCATAGAATAGACTGATATATGCTCATTAAACGATAAAAACATGTTAAGCTATCATCCTGCCATACAAAATAGAAATCATACAGACATAAGCTAGATCATGCAAGGCTATGGTTTGAATGTGACATGTGAAGGGATAAATAGACTGAATCTGTCTGCGTTATACCAGGAAATTACATATCCTTCTTAAAGTAAAATAAACACTTGACAAAGCTGTTAATCATCCCTAGTGGAAAGGATTTACTGATTCAATATTAAGATGATGAGCTTCCCACTGGTCTTAGAAGCACTGTAGTCAAATGAATCCATTTTCCTCTCAAATCATTTAGATAAAAATTATATTCACATTGAGGAATATGAGTGGTTTGAATGCTAAAATATCACTTCAAAAATTCATTGTCTCTTCCATGGGCTCCTAATAGCTTTAAGCTAATATTTAGTTATGGGAGAAAGATCAAAATCCAAATCACTTTTTTGAATGAGGTAATAACTAATCTATAGTTCCTGTAAAGAAAGAGAATGAGATTGGAATGACAACTGATGCAAGTTTATATAGCCCTGAAATTCACTTAATGTTTATGCATGTAATAGCCACAAAAGAATATTCATTTTCTTTGTACAATCATTTTATAAAACACCTCTCTCACATTTGAGGGTAAATTGAAATAATCATTCACTGATAACATATTTGAATTTTACCTGCAGTGATATTGTAGCTGGTAACTCCTATAAGTACAAACAAATTTTAGAAGTTATCTATTCACAAAGAGATTATAGAATTTAGTGATTAAAGATATGTGCAGTGCAGTTTAAGTGCATTTGTTTCCTAGGAAACAAACCAGTCCTCTTCCACTGAAGAAATTTGTAAGCATTAAAATATTCTGTAATCAGGTCCCAGGAGAACATATTAAATTTTCAGAAGGAATAAATATTTGACATCCTAACCATTTTCTAAATATACTTATAGATGAAACTTGGTGTCAAGGGACTACATTTTTAGAGTAAGAACATATAATATAAAAGGTGACCTAATCAAGGTGTCAGGATTAAGGTAAATATTAATCTGAATGATTGAATGTATTCAAAAGTGTGAGGAAGGAGTGATAACTAGAATAGCATAAAAAGAAACTAATACTAGAATGAAGATTCAGAGGCATATGTGAAAATGAAGAAACTTAACCTATCCCACTCGAAATCAAAATGTCATAATTAAAAGCAAAATCCTGTTTTCTCCCAGTTCAAATGTATGTACTAAGGAAATAGTCACCTAAAGTATGTTATTTTTTGTATTAACAAGACCCTCTAAACCAAAAAATATGTTTTCTGTATTTCTTAAATGGCCTCTAAAGCCTTCATCATTGAATTAGTTTTCAAAGAGAACTTCTGAATTTCTGTGACTATAGATAAAGCAAAATCATTCTTGTTGGGTCTTACACTGTGGTGAAATAGAAAGTCAAAGGTCTGTTTCTAGCCTTAATGTACTCATCTATAAAATAGGGTTTATTGTTTCTGGCCAAAGTATTTTTTTAATGATTAGTGTTTTAAAAATAACATATATGAGAGAGAAAATCTTGCTTAAGCATTCTTTATATGGCAGCAATTATTTTAATGATTGAAAATAAGAGCTATACAATATTAGAAATCATATATTCAAGCAATTACTGTGCTTCTGTTTTCATCTTAGTAAGATCTTGGGGAAAATAGATGATAAAATTAAAAACGTATGTCTAGACTATGATACATTTGATGATGTTTTTTGTTTTGTTTTATATGCATTAGGAAGCAGTTAAGTCCTGCTGTGTTGAGGACTTACTTCTGACTCTGAGCTGAGGGATCACTTCATGAGGCACTCAGAGGACCACATGCAATACTCAGAATTCTAACCAGGGTCATCACAAACAAGGCAAGTGCCTTTCCTTCTATACTATCTCTTGGGCCCCTCATCATGATTTTTCCCCATGAAGTATAAAAAGCAGTAAGGACAGTATCACTGTTTCACTGTCATCCTGTTGTTCATTGATTTGCTTGAGCAGGTGCCAGTAATGTCTCCATTTGTCCCAGCTCTGAGATTTTAGCAGCCTTTCCTTACTCGTCCTTCCAATCAGTGCCTTAGCGGATGTTCTTTCAGGGTCAGGAGGATGAGACCCGTATTGTTACTGTATTTGGCATATCAAACATGCCACAGTGAGCTTGCCAGGCTCTGCCATGGAGCCGGGATACTCTTGGTAGCTTGCCGGGCTCTCCGAGAGAAACAGAGAAAGAATATAAAAGAATACAAGCAAGTATGTTAAAACCAAGCACATGAGTGCTGTATTAGGTATATCAGTGGGCTAGATTATAAGAGGTCACTCGGCCACAAATGAGGCCATTCCCTTCTGGGAGCTTTGTTTTATAGCCTCTGAATCTTGGCCGTTGATGGAATTATGTGGTGCCTGGGGCAGTTTGTGGGTGTGACTTTGAAGCTACTGGAAAGTGGAGGATCTGGGTGGAGGAGGCCCAGTCCTGGTCCAAGCAGGCTTGGAGGTCTCAGCCCCTCCATATCTGGAGAGAAATATTCCATTATGTATACAAGTGGATGATGGATCTATTTCATATAGAGAGGGAACCATTTCCAGAACATCATTTATATTTTTCTTTAGTAATCATTTATAGGAACAAACATTGGTAGTTGCACATGCTCCTTTATAAAGAAGACATATTCAGAAGTTAACTTTTGTTAGTATAATCTCTGCTATACACAGATGCAGAACATGATGGTGTACTTGAGGAAACAAAATATTTAAAATCTGAAGATAGTGGAAGATTTGGGATTGTTTTTACTTGGGAAACTGAGATATTGATTTTAAAGTTTATTTTAGTGCAGAAGCCACATAATAAAATTATTAAAATGATCTAAATAAATAATTTTCATTAGTTCTATTCAGTTTATATATTATTATAATATAAAAGTATCTATTTATTAAGAATGATATGGAAGTGTATAATCTACATCTATACTCAATACTATAAAGCATATTGACTGGAAAAGCATTGTATAGATCTTTAAAAATAGTTTCCAGCTAAAACACATCTATGTATAGTAAAATTCACAGTGGTTATTTTAATAGAAAATGACGTATTAATATCTACCTTAGGCAACTTAGAACTATCAACAGCTTAGAAATAAGATTATAATAACTTTAAATATTCCAATTGAAATTTGGTTTTTCGCCTACCATGGAATGTCTACTGTTTTGAGCACATCTCTATTGGACCTTTGGTTATCTAATTGGCCATCATAGCTTGTTTTTGGCAGGCTGCTCAGGAGAGAACAAGGGATAGGATTAATACTGGTGGCATGTTAAGCTCTAGCTACTCTGGCAGAACAGAATGACAAAGCTGGCATAACACCTGCCTGCTCTGATCCTCTGGCCCAACGCCAGTGAGATTTAACAAACATATACACAAAGACTGAAGGCCAACAGAGTCTTACAAGAAAAAAAAATACCACACACTATAATTCTGAATTCAGAGTGAGCATTCCTGCATGTAGAAAAAGTTGTGCTGTCTAAAACAGGAGACAATGGTAGGTGGTTTATTTACTTTAATTTTTAGTATGACTGAGATGTAAGTATACAATACTATCTAAATTAGATTACATGCAGAAATAACTATCTCAATAATTTCATATTAATCAATGAAAAATAAATAATTTTATGATTTAAAAACTCAGTTCATAATTTTAAAACCTCATGCAAAATTTAACAAACTGATTATTCAATAAGACTGATATAGGTGACATTAATAACATGCTGACCATTTTAAAAATTGAGAATTTTAAATAAATTAAGGATAATTTTTAAATGAAGCTCTACTGTTTTTCCTTACCTTTAGAATAAGACTATTAGGCCCAGAGAGATAATACAGAGATTATCCCTCTGTATTATCTCCCTGTACGTGACTGACCTAGTTTGATCTCCACCATGGCATATAATCTCCAAATTCTGTCAGGAGAATCTCTAAGCAAGAAACACACCCTGAGCACAACTGAATGTTGCCCAAATATCTTCTGCCTCAATTAAAATAAATTAAAATACAACTATTAGAAAAATCGACGTTACAATATAGCTGGCTATTATAAATTTTGCCATTTTTCCATCTAACTATTTTTACAAAATTATTGGGTACTTTATTAATTCAGTCAACACTATATGCCTTAAAGCCAAAATAAAGGTATGTGACTAGAGTGAGAAGAGCATTACAATGGTATCAAATCAGAGTCTGAATCCAAGTGCATAATTTAATAACTATATGCCCACAATATTTTATATATCTGCGAACAGAGATTTCTCTTCTATAAATACATAATAATATGAGGTAATGAAAAGTAGACCCTTATTCTTTGAAAATCATATGCAATTTTTTAGTATTAGGAAAGAGAAAATTGAACTGTCTATTATTCCTTATGTAATAACTTTATGTTGTCAGACATATTTGTTAGTTTCTCTGAGTTCCAATTAATTGGTGTAAATTGGTAATGTACTTATTTTGAACATAGATTATTGTGTTGGACTGGAGGAATAGCACAGAGGGTAGGGCATTTACCTTGCAGGCGGCTGACCTGCGTTTGATTCCTCCGTCCCTTTTGGAGAGCCCAGCAAGCTACCGAGAGTATCCTGCCCAGTAGCAGAGCCTGGCAAGCTCCCCATGGCATATTAGATATGCCAGAAACAGGAACAACAAGTCTCAAAATGGAGACATTACTGGTGCCCACTCGAGCAAATCGATGAACAACAGGACGACAGTGCTACAAATTATTGTGCAAATTAAGATTTTTCTATTTTTTAACTTAAAATATAAATTATTGCATACCCAATGGCCTAAAATGTTAAAATAAAGAACAATACCCCAAGAATTCTGGAATGCTCCTCATAATTTTAATTAAAAAAATACTCATGAAAAATCTAACAGAAATAGATCACTCAATAAGATTGATATGTTTGACATTACTAACATATTAAACATAGAGTTTGTTATTTTCAATTTCTTTAAGGCACTATGAATTATATAATACAGTTAAGTACATAATTTTATGCGTACAACATTGCAACATACCCTTCTCCAGGGTTATGCACATCAACCAACCCCAACCTTTTCCCCTTACTGTGGTAAAAGTAGGGGAATAGATACTATAGGTCAGGTTATGTTACCTAGCCCATTTGTTATCCTCTCACGCTATTCTGTATCTTTCCCCCTCCCCACTAACTTCATTCAGCAGGATATTCTTCAGGTCCCCATTCAGCAGCAAATCACACGACTTTGTGTGCCTTTTTCAAACAAAATAAATACAACTCATAGAAATGTAGTACTTTAGGAAACGCCTTGCTCCATTCCAAATGTCAAAACATTTTCTTCTCTAATAACCTTTATGATGAGTTTCTCAAAGATAGTGAATATGTTCATTGACAACTCACAATTGGATAGTAGTCGCCACAATCCATTATTCCAATTCTAAGGTTTAGAAATGGCTTATTTTACTAGAAGGAGGCTAGAAGTCTCAAGGCAAGAACTTCCTTTCAACCTCTAGTGCCTTCATTGCTGTCAACTTAAAAATAATATGAACTGATTTCTGGGAAACTAGCAAATAGTTTCTAGCCAATCCTAAAAAGACTTGATTGGCCCTTCATTTCTAATATAAAGGTGACATTCAATGAGGAGGCTAACATAGGGCATATTAAAAACTCAACCTAATCATTTTCACAAAAGTAATTCCATAACTTCCCAATTCCATTCTCCATCCAATGTATGTGTTATGTGAGTACACTTGCCATAGAAACATTACAAAATAAATTTTATCACCATCATCATCATCATTCCTTTGATTGTTGATTTTCTCTAGCGGTCTCAGTAATGTTTCCATTTGTCCTAGCCTTGAGATTTTAGCAGCCTCTCTTTACTCATCCTTTCCAATGCAAAGTTCTCCAAGAGGGAGAACTAGGCTGTACTTTGTGGCTATGTGCTTCTGGAAGCTTAGTTTCATAGTTTCTGGATGTTGGCCATTGATGGGATTACACGGTGCTGGGGGCAGTTTGTGGGTGTGACCGCCTAGCTACTGAAAAATGGGGGATCTGGTGGAAGAGGCCCAGTCCCAATCCAAGCAGGCCTCGAGATCTCAGTCCCGGGTCTTAGTTATTTACTAAATAAATTTAGTACAGTCAATTTTTCATATTTTATTATAAATGTAAATAACATTTAAAATAAAAAGAACTATAAAGTACCGAAACAGACAAATCTATATCCAAGAATTAATCTGGTTAAGTAACAATGCTTAATATTTCTACATCTAGCCTTTTTTCTATGTGGATTTTTCTCCAAGGGTTTGCTTGAATATGCATGTATAATTATATATATATAAGATATTATATATAGAATTATAGCTACAGATAGATAAATCTATATCTACCTATCACCTATAAGCAATATATATTGGGATTTTGTAAACGGAAAAATTTACAGAAACACAAATCTGTTTTTGAGAACTCTTGTAGCACTGTAGCACTATCGGATTTGCTTGAGTGGGTACCAGTAACATCTCCATTGTGAGACTTGTTACTGTTTTTGGCATATTGAATATGCCACGGGGAGCTTACCAGGCTCTGCCGTGTGGATGGGATACTCTCAGTAGCTTGCCAGACTCTCCGAGAAGGATTACAAAATAAATTTTATTTTGTAAACTATTAGGAGAACTAAACTTAGTTTGCTATAAGTAGCACATACAAACGTTCAGCATCATGAATATAAGCTTATCAATCATTCTTTTCACTTATATATTTATAAACACAACAGTCCTGGTATATGGGATGAATAGAGTAAATAATAACTGATAAAATTAATTATTAAAACTCATCACAGTGTGAAGAGATGATTTACACATTGATATGCCAGTTTTACATAATACATTTTGAGAAATATTTGAATAGCCTTTAATCCACTGAATATTATTTTCTAAATACTTTTGTGTGACCTCACATTCTCTCTGCTAAATTTGATAATTGCATTATTATGCTTGATTTCTACCTCACAACTTATTATTAGACTTTGATTTAAGCAATTATTCCAAATAAATTTGACTCTTGACTTCAAGGAAAACTTTCTTTTATATACTATAAAGTATAAATTAATCATGTGATCCTATAATTATACCTTTTCAAATACGAATTGTTTGCAGAAATATTTCTATTATCATTAGACTCAGAATATTTTTTTGTAATTTTGAAGAGAGAGCATGCTTTAAAAATAATAATCACTTCATCTTGGAAGAAGCATGTCAAATATGCTACGGGGAGCTTGTCACGCTCTGCTGTGCGGGCGGGATACTCTCAGTAGCTTGCTGGGCTCTCCGAGAGGGACAGAGGAATCGAACCCAGGTCAGCCACATGCAAGGCAAACACCCTACCCACACTTATTGCTTCAGACCCTCTCCATACTGTTGTGTACATATGACTGGCAATTCTCATTTCAAGTACCAAGATTCACATGCATCAGTCATCTGCCTCATTTGCCTTACTAGCATCTTCCCATTAACATGAAACATTGTCTTTTTGAGGAGTCCTCTCAGAATCAATCTTTATAACCTTTCTTTTGTGATTACCATAGACCACCACTTTTTCATTTGCTTCATAACACTAGCTTTGATTTTATCTTTGTTAGCATACTTGCTTTTATTTTTTCAATTGCCTATTAAGTACCTTAACTTTAACAGTCTTCTCCATATCAGCTAGAAACTCATTAAGCTACTCAAATTTCTCTACTCTCTTCTGTGTTATGGTATCAGGATCTGAGACATTCACTCAGAGTTCTTCCCTGCCTTTGGAAAAAAGAGATGGGCTGGAGTTGAGGAGTCAGTTAAGACAAGATCAGTAGAAGGACAATTAAAAGCTGGAAGTGATTATGGGATCAATTCTTCAGGCTAGAGGTTGGCTGAACCCCTTTGCTTTCTGTTCTTGAGAATAACCTCACCAATTCTTTCTTTTTTATTCTGAAAGAGCAGCAGCCTCTTCCCATTTCGGCAGCTAAAGGATTTCTGACATACCCTAAATTTACAGGGTTTTTTTTTTTCCGCATCTGTAAAACCAGATATATTGTGGCCTCTTAGGATCACCAGCATCAAGAGAGCACCTTTTAAAAAATACCAGTATTTGAATACCTGGGGATATTTCTTGAAGTCAGAGACTCACATAGCAGTGCTCTAGTCTCTCCTCCAAAGTCTGAGGGTCAACTCCAAACAGTTTCCACTCTAAACTCCTGTTTCACTCAGATGCATGTTCCCATGTACACTGAGGCAATTAGCTAGGCAGATTGCTAGTATATGGAAATAACTGCAAATGAACGTATTAAGAAGTTGTAATACACATACACACTATGGAATACTATGCAGCTGTAAGAGAAGATGGAAGTATGCATCTTTCTGCAGAATGAGTGGAATCAGAGCTTATCCTGTTAAGCAAAGTCAAGACAGGTGGGTAGGGCAAATCCTGGATGATGTCACTCTTCTGTGAAATACAGAGAGCTGGGATAAGAGAATAAACAGTACCGAACAATGGCAAAATCTTGGCAATAGAATACAGAATCAGTTATTAAGTTGTGGTGGTAGGGAAGGAATGGTAAGAAGACCAGAGGTGGATTGGAGAGATGTAAAAATGGTAGTCAACAGTTATTGGACAGTAGTAGTGCGGCATAGTAATTTTGAATATCAATCGCATAGATTTTGACATGATTGTGACTTATTAAACTGGGATACATTTTTAAAAATATGAATTAAATAATTGGATTAATAGTGCTTTTCAAAAGGTCCAAACAGTTATGTTTATATTTTTAGTGCATGAATCTTAGTTTTTAAGATACAAAACCAAAATATCATAGTCTGGGTTGCTAATAAACAACAGAATCTTATGGTCCGAGAGCCAAAGGAGGTCCATATTAAGATGTTTATTCCTGGTGAGGGTCCACTTCCTGCTTTATATAACCATGCTCTACACTCATGGTTGAGGGGTCAGAAAGCTATCTGAAACATCATTCATAAAGCTTTTTATCCAATTCATCTTATTCATAAAGTTTCCACACACGTGTACTTAATACCTCCCAAAAGCCCCAGCTTCTCAGACCCACACATATAGTGACTGATGTTTGTTTCTGCATCCTGCAGGTTTTACCCCTGTGTCTCCCTTACGTTATCTCTTTTGGTTTTTCAGTCTTCTTATTTAAAAAAAAAATCTCTTGTAGCTTTAAAAAACTATGCTATATAAAAATTGCCTTACTAACATAACCCCTGTGACTCTGGCCCTCCAAGGATGCTAATTACCCACCAATTTATCTATCAATTTATAATTATATCTAAGAATAAACATAGAAATATAAAGAGGGCCTTGGATTATTGCACTCAACCCCTAAGTATACCAACACCTAGCCTTTCCTGCAAATGCCTTTGTTTGTGTGACTTTTCAGCATAGATTAATTGATATTGTATTGAAAGGTAACCTCTGGAGAGACAGGAAATGTAATTGTTTCCAATTTGGCTTGTTTTTTTAAGGTTTTCATACAGTGAGTTGTTAAATGTAGCTACTGACTTACAACCTAAAAGAGAACTCAGCTCAGTTCTTTATGGCACTTTGTCCCTGGTAAGGGGATCTCAGTAAAAAGCAGTCAGAGTTAGATGGGTAGTTGAACTCACTAAAATAAATGGCTTTTCTGTTTTTTGACATTGACAAAGATGATACTATATTTAAAGAATCCAAGATTTAAATGGTTTCTTTGACTATAGGTAAATAAATGTATGAATACTAATTTTTACTCTCCAGGAAAGATAATCCAGACAGAAAAGTATATGCTTGCAAGGGCATGATAGTCAGTTGACTTCCACCTTCTAAGGGATTTTTCCGGTAGCTATAGCTCAACATTATTTTAATGGAAAATTCTCTAGGGAAATGTTTCTTGGTAAGTTTAAGGATAGAAAGGGACCATCTGGTCTCAGAGGGTACAGAATAAGAACAGTGTAGATAAATGCTCAAATTTAAAATAGAGAAAAGTGAATTGTGATAGAAAAGAAGGAATCACTCTGCACCAACGCAATCAAAGGAAAAGATAGGAAGTGAGCAAAAAATAAATAAACTCTGAGAGTGAGGTATAAGATTTTGGTTCTTTGCCAAATATATTTAACACACTAAAATAGAGAATTCGGGCCGGCTGCAAAAAATGGTTAATACCTTAATATCCTTTTTTTTTCTTCAATTTGCTTTCTTCTTACTAAATAAGATTAATTCCCAAAGTCTGTAAAGTACTTTCTTTTGCCTTTAGCTATTTTCCTAATTTAGAGTTATTTTAAGAAAGTGTACTGAGGTTTTAGAACAGTTATTTAAGGTAAAAGTTCAATCTATCTATCTCTAGGGAAAATATTTTGGATGGATCAGTTGGTAATTCAGAGAAGTAGGGATCTTCTTTCTTGCTAATTTTCAGATTTAATTCCTGATGTAGATAGAAGTGACAATGTATTAAGACAGTTGTCTTAATAAACGGAGTTTAACATTACTCTCAGAGAAATTTTACTTATCATAGAACTATGATGAAGAGTTGAAAATCTTTTATCAAGGGGTAAAAGGGTTCATGAAAATATTTTGGTTTGTTTTGATTTTTTTCCTTACAAACTTTCCAAACATTATTGGGTTTTATATGTGTATTTAAAAAAGTAAAAGATATATTTTTCAGGTCCATTTTTTTTCTCAAAATAGAAATTGAGTATATCACCTACTTGGATGCCTAGTGTGTGCCTGGGAATCAGATAAGTATATCTCATGAGGATTAAAAAATAACTCTTCTGTCATGGATCTAACTCCCAAACCTCAGATTAAGAACACTGCACTTTTTTTTTTAAAGGGTCTAATGGCACATCACTTACCTTCTCAAAGGTAATTTAATTTACTTTTTTGAAAAGGTAAAAATAGTTGAATCAGACCTTTTAAGGAAACCCTCAGTGTGAAAATTCTGAAGTATAGTGTATCTTCCCCAATGTATTACTACTTCACCAGAGGTATCAGGTCAACAATCAACATAAAATAGTATGTAGTAATGAAATAATAATATAACTATTGTGAGGAAAGTAAAAGCTGAGAAATTGCCACCTGGGTGAAATGCAAGTGGGGATATGGCATGATTTATTTCCCTGTATGTGGTATTAGCATGGATGTTGGTACAACAAATTAAACTTATGTTTCTGTTAATAAGTAAACCAGCAAATGACAATACCAGAGAACAGGTCTTGAGAAATTCTACCTGATAGTTTTGTGGTTTCTAAAATTAGCCTTTTAAATTTTAATGATGGTATCATAGTGGGAACACTGTATTTCATAGCTTTGGAAATACACTGTAACTTTTAAAATACCACAAGCTTTCTAAGAAAGCTTGGTTTTCTGTAATTACTTATTTTAGAAATGCTGGGATGAAAATCATGTTTGAGATTTCTACTTTTTGGCATAATATATATAGAGAGAGAGAAAGAGAGAGAGAGAGCGAGAAAGAGGAGTCATGTTTTCCCAAGGGATCATCTATTTTGAAACATATTTAAATAAAAATTACAGGATTCAAATTAAAATTTGTTTGATTTTTTTGTTGTTTTCAAATACTCCTAAGCTACTTTAAATTTATCTTTTCCTTTCAGTTTAAAATACCATCTCTTTAGAGATAACATGTTTTCTACCTTTTAAATCAAATCTTTGGATTGCTTTACAGGAAAAACATATCTTATAACAGAAGAAAAGCAAGGTTGAGTAGCAAATAAATTAGATTTGGGCTTGTGATAACAGATATAGCTGTAATCAGAAGATATGTTTTATTATTACAGATGGATATAATGGTGAGAAAAGTGTGGGAGAATGCCTAAGGCTGATTTTAATACAAACGTAACAATATATTACCTAGATGGTTGGTTTCCACATAAAAATTTTAATTCCTTTTCTTATAGTTTATTTTTAATAATGAAAAGAAAATTTCATCACCTCAAATTAATATTAAATAAATAGTACTGTGTATCTTGATACAAAATATTGATAAGGCTCTATGTTGTATATGGAGGAATAATCCAATCTAATATAGCTTAGTTCCTGTCTTCATAAAACTTTCAATCTTTTGAAATACTAAGCACTCAAACAAAAGACATACATTACAATTAAATATCAGAACAATAGGTTTTAATGATAGGAAAGCAAGTTTGATCAACATTTGTTCTCACAGGACTCTGACAAATTAGGTCTATGAAATATTTCAGAGCAAAATAATCATGATTTTTAATTGAAAGTAGAATGGGTTAAATTAGTGATTAGTGGGGAAAAGATAAGAACACTATTTTTCAAATTTTAGGTCAATGTACTTAAACTTGAAAAATTACATAAAATCATAGTCTAATTTTGTTTTTTTTAGGAATAATAACTTCATTTTTCTGATCTACCAAGCAATGCTCTTTAATTAGATATTTTATTTATTTATTTATTTTCCTTTTTTGGGTCACACTCAGCGATGCACGAGGTTACTCCTGGCTTTGCACTCAGGAATCACCCCTGGCATTGCTCAGGGGACCATATGGAATGCTGGGAATCGAACCTGGGTTGGCCGCGTGCAAGGCAAACGCCCTACCCGCTGTGCTATCACTCCAGCCCCAAAGATATTTTAAAGTACTTTCTCCATATCTGGTGCTATTAAGTCTCAGAGCATCAATATAGAGACCCTGGTAAAATAATTTACTAGTTGTTGATAATCAAATGCAATTGTTAATTCCATAAGATTAGAATACATGCCACTTTAAATAGGTATGTACAGAAAAACACAATAGGCTAGGAATGATGTTATATATAATATATAATATGTGTATTTTATATAATTATTGTATATGAAATTGTTAGTATTGATCAAGGTTATAAAGAGAAATAGAAACAATAGGAACTAAAGATGGAGAAACATCTATTTGTTTGAGGCTTAGGAATCCCATTGTCTATCATCTGCAAGGTAAGGTCAGGACAGTTGATGGTATAACTCAGTACAACTCTGATCATCTAAAAATATGGAGGCATATGACATATCTCAAGCCAAGAGCAGAAGATGAGATATTCCAGATAAATTAATAAAGCAGTGGAAATAATTTAAATTTTTCTCTATCTAAATTTATTGTTTTTAAACCTACAATAAATGCACAATAAATTTAACAATCCCAAACATACTAGAAAATTTTACTTTGCTGAGTCTATGATACAAATTATAATCTCATCCAGAAATACCCTCACAGACCTAGAAACAATGTTAAGCTGACATTTGAAATTAGCCCATATTTTTTGAACTGCCATATATAGTATAGAATTTTTATTCATTAATTTTGGCGACCCTATGGGCTAGATTTTTCTATGTTAACTTCACTAGAGTATAAGAAGGGATTATGTTTTAAAACTTCCCATTCTCTTCAAATTGTTTATATTTTAATTTTACTTTTGATAAAAACTTCTAAAATCAGAGTTTATTTTCTTCTGCCAGTGACTTCAATAAAGTTATTGATAACAAGAGCAGACAAGAAAATCTTGTTGAAGTTTGTGCATCTATAATAACATTAGTTTTATGACTTTTTCAAAAAATGTAGACATGAATGCCAATATTCTATAGCATGTGATTTTATGTGATTGATGAATCCCCTTCTATGGGTATTACTGCCCTCACAAATGGGACTTTCTTCATGCTCCTCCTAGGGAGTTTTATGACATATTCGTGATTATGTCACCAAGATCTATTTTGGGAAGTCTTCCAAGTAGAGCTGGGAGGGACCAAGGCATCCTCCCCGCAATTCCTGACAGATCTAGCAGGTGGTTTAATGCAAGTGCTTAAGGATGCTGTGCTGCTTAGACCCTGTAGTGCTGGGGATTTCCAGGTTACCCCTGGAGGACTCAGAGAGCTCAAGGGCTGCAGCAAGGTGGTTGGGAAAACATACAGGGCCGGGATTGAACCAGTCCAGCTGGATAGACACATGAAACATGTGCCTTAATTCCTGTATTATCTCCCCAGCACCTTCTTTCCCCATCTTTAAAAAATTTCTGTCAATTTAGGTAACATGATACATGATTGTAATACTGTAAATCTTTTTATTTGGATGTAGAAAGTTTGTGTGTATATATATGTATATATATATGTGTGTGTGTGTATATATATATATATATATATATATATATATATATATTACCCCTCACTCTTACCAAAATGCCCAAAACTTTTTATCACTCTCAATATGTTACTTTGACTCTTTCTCTTCATGATCCTTGGAAATTTTATTTTGTATTGCTGACTCTACCACATATTCACTGTATATAGTAGTGAAAATCAATACTTTTTATACGTACTTGCTTGCTTTTTGGGCTTTGAGGTCACACCTGAAAATACTCAGGGTCTACTCCTAGCTCTGTTCTCTGCGATTATTCCTAGAAGTGCTTAGGGGAATATATGTGATGTTAGGCATTCATATATATTGAATATCCGAAGGGACCCAGCCCCAGCAGTCGACCTCCACTACCCCACCACTGCCACACTCCAGGCTGCTTTCCACATACTCACCCGTCTCATGCATAAGCAAAGTCCCACGGGACCCAGGGGATGCAGACCTTTGTGATCTTAGATTCTGGGCTCAACGGGGCCCAGGAGCACAGATCCTCTGCCTGCTTCCCCAATCTCCAGCGACCCAGGGGTCATACCCATAAACCACCTCGTGCCAGCACCAGATAATCTCCTCATCGGCCACCCTCCAGAACTCATGGCTACTTCTACCGAAGGGAAGCATAAAATGAGGCCCCCATAGTCATGCCACTGGACTCCACAGCAGGCTGTTTTCACTCGGGATGCCAAGAGGGGGGCAGATGAGAGCCCTCCCCCTAACAAGGGACCAAGCCCCAGCAGCCGAACTCCACTACTCAACCACCACCATGCTCCAGGCCACTTTCCACATGCTCAGGCCGAGCCTCCCGCATGAGTGAACATATTCCTGATGATAACACATCATCATAAAGGGAAATATATATATTATATATATATGTATATATATATATATATATATATATATACCTTTCAGAGAGGTATACCTCTCTGAAAGCCTGGCAAGCTACCAAGAGTATCCTGCCCACAAAGAAGAGCCTGGCAAGCTCCCTGTGGCATATTCAATATGCCCAATACAGTAGCAATAACAGGTCTAATTCCCCTGACCTTGAAAAGAGCCTGCAATCGTTGAGAAAAATGAGTAAGGAAAGGCTGCTAAAATCTCCGGGCTGGGACGAATGGAGATGTTACTGGTGCCCATTCGAGCAAGTCTATGAACAATGGGATGACAGTGATACAGTGATACGAGCAATCAACTGGAGTCTTCTATCCACAGGGCAAGTACTAACCCCTATACTATCTCACTAGCAGCTCTCTGCCAACATCCTCACATTTATAAGAAACAGTGACAGACTGAGGTAATAGCTCAAAGGGCATTTCACGTGTTCATGCCATGGGTCTAGCTTTAATACCCAATTTCACATGGTTCCCCATGGAACCAACTAGGTATAGTCTGACCACCAGAGAGAGTCCCCAAACAACAATATAAAGAAGCAATAAAAGTAATTATAGTAAGCATTTTTGGCTAGTTATTTATTTGATGGTGTACATCCCTAGAAAAATTTTTGTCACATCACAAATACCATACCAGGTTTGTGCTATTATAACTTTAGATAAAAAATATAGTTTCAACTTTACTAACTTAATTGTACGATGTAATTTATATCCACTAATCAATATTAAAAATACTAAATTACGGGGCTGGAGCGATAGCACAGTGTGTAGGGCATTTGCCTTGCACTCGGCCAACCTGGGTTTGATTCCCAGCATGCCATATGGTCCCCTGAGCACCCCCAGGAGTAATTCCCGAGTGCAGAGCCAGGAGTAACACCTGTGCATTGCCAGGTGTGACCCAAAAAGAAAAAAAAAAAACTAAGTTATTTTAAAATTACTTTCTTCATTTGTAAAAAAAAATGCAAACGATCCCTTTTTGCTTAGCCTCAGGTTTTATTTATTTATTTGTACATTTTATTGAACTGTCCTGTGAAGTGCTAATGTCATGGTTTGGACATTCTAGTAATTTAATCACATATTTTGAAAGCAAATTTCATGGCAATCTGTGAATGTTTTATATATATGTAATGTAGCACTGTAGCACTGTCGGCCCGTTGTTCATCAATTTGCTCAAGCGGGCACCAGTAGCGTCTCCATTGTGAGACTTGTTGTTATTGTTTTTGGCATATTGAATATGCCATGGGTAGCTTGCCAGGCCCTGCTGTATGGGTGGGATACTCTCGGTAGCTTGGCAGTCTCTCTGAGAGGGACGGAGGAATTGATCGAACCCAGGTCAGCCTCGGGCAAGGCAAACGTCCTACCTGCTGTGCTATTGCTCCAGTATATGTAATGTATGTAACATTAATACATGCATATAACATTTGCTGTGTATAACATACACAAATATATGTGTGTGTAGGTATGGATATGTGTGTATGTGTGTGTTAAATATTGGGAAAAGACCACACACTGATAGCCATGCATCAACCAGATTCAGAGGGAAACTTGAAACCAAGCTTTCCCAGGATGAAGTTAATTATCTGAATACTAATGTATAATGTGGAGGATAAAGGAAAAAAAGACTATCTTACATTCTTCCTCCTGTACAGCGGGTAGGCCAGAAAGAGTACAATTTAGAAATGGTAGAAAAATATTTTCCAGAATTTTTTATCAATAATGTCCTCAAAGCATTAAGTCAGAAATATAAATGGATCACACTTTTATAATTGCTGCTAAACAAAATAAGTTCATAGCACAGGTTGTTCGTTTTGATAAATAATTAGAATTCTCTAACTCAGAGAAAAATTTATGGTAGTGTTATTAAAGTATATGGATGCTGTTCAGGGTAGTTTGTATATGTAAGTGCTTGTGCACATATGTGTACACATTTATATATTTGTGTTGGTGGAAAAATATTATCTTCTTTATACACATGCCAATATTTACAGTAATGTGTATAGAACACATAGAACATAGTTATCTGTATGTGCATGATAGTATTAGATGAATTTATTGTTAAGTGAGATGAAGTGTGATAAAAGTGACTTCTCTGTTCTTTTTTAATTTTTAAAATTGTTTTTTAGGTTTTTAATTGAATCACTGTGAGAGAGAGCATTACAAAATTGTTCATGATTACTTCTTTTTTTTTAAGATGAGTAAATTTAGAACGTGAGTAGTATCCTGGACAATATTGAGTAAGATGTTTCAAGTGAAAGGTATAATCATGCATTGTTTATTTGAAGTGCCATATTCTCAATAACTCTTATGCAGTGGCTAACAAGCACTACAAAGTATAACATAAATAAAATATTTCATCTTAGAAAGTGTTGATTTAAATCAAAACCAAAAATATCTTCCCATTCAGCTCTTTGAAAATTTTACCCATGATATTCTAGGCAGAAAGATAATCAGACAGGTTTTGGGCATCCCTACATATCATCAAAACTGGAGGGTATAGTTTTGTTTGGCTTGTTCTCTTCTCTCAACTGGTAATTTCAAGTTAAACATATAAATCCGAGGACCAGAAAGAATTGGGTAATAAGAACACAGTGAAACAATTCTCTTAACAAGGAAACTACATAATTCTTGGTATCAGAATTATTTGTGAATTGTTATTTAGAGACACCATTTTATTAAATTTCAGTATGCTTTTAATAATCTTTTACAAACAACATATATCTTATTTTTAGGACCGAAAAGCAAACATAGCCCTCAAAAGTTCCAAGTCATGTAAACAGAAAATGGCAAAAATTTGAGCAAGATAGACACCTGCTTCCTTCAGGAAACTTCTCAAGACATCGCAGGAAACTTCACACTGTGTCTTAATTCTACTGATTGGGAACATATGCCCATTTTTCTTGATTGCCTTAAGCATGGTTAGTGCATACTAACTCTATCCAGACTCTAGGAGTAAGAATATTCAAGGGGTGTCTTTCCAAAGAACATTCAGTTTAGTCTTTTACCCAACTAATGAACGCATTGGATAATAGACATTTCAGCAAATGTCGCTGGAATTCTTCATGTATTTTATCTAAGTGATTCAGTATGAGGATTAAAGAGCTGATTATTACATGGCTCAGCGTTGCAATGTAGAAATTTTGATACTCTCTCATAGCATAGCATACAGCATAAGATCACCTGTTTAATAAGTGTCACATATGTAGTCATTGTAATTCTTAGACCGAACAGCATACACAATTTTTGTGAGGTGCATAGTTGACTCCGATTTGTTAAAAGATTCTGGTTTTAGTAGTTTACTAGCCATAAAAAAAACTATTAAATGTATCCTTAAGAAGCTCTTTTTTATCTATGATATAATTGATTTTAGATCTTTGTATCCTATCATGATCTTTATCTTTTAACACATGTGCTAAAATGTAAAGAAAATAATTTTACTGAAGGAAAAGAAAATAAAGAAATTTAAAAGAAAATAAAGGAATTTCTCATTTTGCTACTTAGTTAATTCTAGCAACTTGATTTGATAGTTGTGGACTCTAACAAACACTAATAAATTATTATCCATGGTCCAAATCTAATCCACTATTAAATTTTGTAAAATTATATATTTGATACAATCTTTTAAAAGTAGTAAAAATTATAAATGACAAGAAAAATATCGAAAATTGAATGGTTTTATCGTGGATATTGGTTATTTGATAACTCAGTATTAAACTAAGGGAAAATAGCCAACACAATTGTTTTAGTCATCAAATCTAGAGTATCACTGTATCACTGTTATCCCATTGCTCGTTGATTTGCTTGAGCAGGCACAAGTAACGTCTCCATTGTGAGACTTGTGGATCCTTCTCTCATTAACTATATTCTATAAGAATATTTTTACTTTGGGGCTGGGAAGATAACATGAGGGGAGCACTTTGCATGTGGAGGATGTGGGTTCTATTCCCAGTTCCCCATATGATTATCCAAGCCTGAGTTCAGAGTCAGGTATAATACTTGAACACTGCCATGTTTGTTCCCAAAACCAAATAAAAGCAATACTTTTTTTTTACACTCATGTTCCTCTACTTATTGAATTTTATATGCTATTACAGAAATTTGCTAAAGATTTTAAATCATATGACATGAAAATTGTTACTGTACTACTAATAATGTTATTGTTAACAACATTAAATTTCAGAATAATGTTTATTTTTAAATAGCGATGCATGATCATCATTCAGAATACGAAATTCTCTGCTTTAAATTTTAATTTCAGGAAATTCTGTTCAACTTTACAGCATATACTTTTTTGATCTTAAGTAAGTTTTCTTTTTGGAATCATGAAGAAGTTTTGTTTTTACAACATTGACAGCACGTGCTGTCAGTAATTCTCATACTGTACAACTACATTTAATGGATCTCAGCTTGAGATATTATCATAGAATACCAGTCTAATGCTTTTTACCACAAATTGAGGTGGTTTGATGTACATATCTGTGTAAATTTGTAGAGGATCATGTATGAACACAGATGAGAAAAAGTTGAGTTGTAAAACCTGAGTCTTTCTTAAAAAAATTTAGCTCCTAAACTAGAAGAAATATCCCCATCATTCATATTATGCAGTTATTAAAACACAACCGTAAAAACAGTGACAACATTAGAAATCAACCCTTCTTTATCTTAAGCATCAAATTACACTGAAATCTTAAGAGTTTCTTTGTGGTATTTGATAGAGGTAATATGAGCAATGATGTAGCACACATGCTTTCTAAGACATATACCAAGGATATAGGTGTGTGTGCATATGTGCATGCACATGTGTGCATTCCTGCTCAAATGCATGTGTGTGAATATACCATGCATTTTATAAAATATAAGACTCAAGATAAAAATGGCTAGAAATTTAGAAAGTTAAACTTAAAACATGCCTGCAGTGGTTAACTTTTCTTCAGAATCCATATAGTTTTAATCTGTATAGCTTTAGATTGACATTTGATTTATTCAAATTATATATTAGCTGTCATTATGATATTTTGTGTATTTTGGATATATGTTAAATGGGTATGCATGAAGTGTATGTTTTTATTTTTTTCCATGAGCAACATGAAAAGCAAGTAAAGTGACTGAAATTAGATCAGCCCTTTCAGTAAAGAAAAAATTAATGACTGGAAGTAAATAAAAATATCAGAAATGGAGTGTTAGTCTCTGAGTCAATGTGAGTATATATCAATTTCTTTAGTTTATATTATTTTATCAGTCTATTAGTCATATTTTAATAATAATAGTATTATCTAATGAGTATTATTATTCCAAAAAGCTTTATTTTCTAGGAGTTCAAACAACAGTTTATTTTAAAAAGGATTTTATTTCACACTTAAGAAATATAATAAGTCATCAAAAGATGTAAAATTACATCATCTGGATATATTTATGCTCATGAGTATACTGTGACTTTTTTCAATTCACATAGGTCTGTGCTGCTGTCAACCTCAACCTTTGCAGGCGACATTTTCATTGAGAAGCTTATCATTTTTTAATTATTACTTTTCAGAACTCCCAGGGAGTGAACAAAGACTTCCTCTTTGTGATTCCATTGTTATATTTCTTTGAAGAACAAATTAAATTTCAACCCAAGCCAAAACAAACTTGTGGATGGCAAAATAAATCTAGAATTAGTGAAAGGAGGAAAAAAAAGAGTGCATCTTGGGAAAGCTTGACTGCGGATCTCAGAAGTTCAGGTGTATTCATGACAATTTATGACCATGTTTTCTTTGCTTTGTGTGAGACCGTGGCGCCATATGCTCCCTTTGTAGTAGGAAAGGGAGGAAAGAGCTAAGGTCTGAAAAACATTACTCCAGAATGGGACGAGGAAACTAGTTAGTATATCATTCTATCCTGTTCTGAGAACAAAGACACAACGCTGAATATTTTCCCCCGAGCTCAAGTCCCATTTATCTTTTTTATGTGCCCTTTTCCTATTAAGGTCAATTTGCTGAGGATATATAAGGACAGTCTCTAGTCTGAGTCTATAGTGTTTCCTTGCCTCTATGTACCAATAAAAACAATTAAGAACCCCTTTGGCATATGGAACCGTGTGCCTAAACTTCTTATTATCTTCGCTGTAGGAAGCAAACCTTTTTTATAACCAGACATAGCTGATAGGCCAAATAGATTTCAATGTTTTACATGTTTTTTAAGTTATTATTTGACTTTTACATAAAATCACTGGGTAAGCTCACTTTTATCTTCCCTGCAAGTTGCCATATCACAAAGTGATGTTCCTCATAGTTAACTACATCACTAAAATTGCCTTCTCTCTTATTTTATTTTTTACTACCACTGTGTATTCCTTTTATTTTTATTTATTTCATTTTTGTCCTTCTATCTTTATTCTTGCTGTGGACCCTTACCTATCCTCCTGTTGATTGCAAACATACCTTAAGGCTCAATTAAAGAAAAAAAATCTAATTTATTTAAGTAAAAAAGAAATTGGGCATGATAGATAGTACAGCTGGTACCCTGGGCACTCCCAAATGAGCCCTAAATTACTGCCAGGATTCTGAGTGTAAGCCAGAAGTAAACTCTGAGCATCATTGGGGGAGCTCCCAAAAGAAAATTGGAGTTGCCATACCATGGGCATAAGCTCTTGCATGTACTTAAAATAGTATGAGCAAAGTCAATATGTTGGCTGGGTATGTGTCTTATGCTTGGCATGTTCAAAGCCCTCAATTCTATTCTCAGCACCAATTTGCCCCCTAAGTTCTAATGGCTGCACCCAAAACAAATTTTTAAGGCAGCAAAATGTAAAGTCTTTATTTTTTTCAATAAAATTTGGAATATTTTCTCTTAGGAGAAGATATTCCTTATTATGATGGGTTTGCTAAAATTTCTATTGCTATTTGCTTTTTAATTGAGTTTTTCAATGTTAAATCATAGTTGTTATTTGTATAATATTCATTGCTGTTTTCAAGGTCTTTTTTAAGTATTAAGTCTCTGCTCATAATATCTTATTCTAATAATTATTTACTTTTCCTATATCCTAAATCATCATTTTTTTCCATGCTCAAAAGTGACAGACACATGCACATACAAATGATTAAATAAGTGCCGGTATTGTCCCAAAGTTTATGTCCCCAAATTATCTGGAAATCCTTTTGTTGATATAAGTAAATGACACGTTGACACCTAGATCTAATGTTTTCTGATTGAAAACATTGCTTGCTTGTTTATTTCTTTTCATAGGGGCCATACTCATTGGGCAGGAGTAGATCTATGAAGCATATATATAGTCAAAGCAAGGCCTTGCTCATGTGAGTATACATCCTAGAACTAAGCCACTTCCCAGGCCTACAATCATGTAGCACTGTCCTTCCATTGCGCATCAATTTGCTCTAGCGAGTACCAGTAACATCTCTATCGTGAGACTTTCTGTTACTGGTTTTGGCATATCTAATACGCCACGGGGAGCTTGCCAGGGTCTCCTGTGCAGGAGGGATACTCTCAGTAGCTTGCCGGGCTCTCCGAGAGGGACGGAGGAATTGAATCCGGGTCGGCCACATGCAAGTCAAACACCCTACCCATTGTGCTATCACTCCAGTCCAAAAGGTATATAAGAGTGCTCAATAATCTAGAACACTATTTTTTAAATTTTTTTTGGTGAGAAGAGAAAATAGTCTAAGATATAAATGCATTTTAATCTTAAAGCAAAAGACACTTATTTTTTAATTTTTTCATGATGATATGTTTTTAACTTTCTATGAAGATTAAAGTGAAATGAGTTGCTAAGGAAAATCTAATTGGTATCTTAAAGTTTGACTTCATGTTTAGAAGTTGTGATGGCAAATCCTTGATGTCAAATTTAGACTCTTGATGTCAAAGGCTTTTCTGATCCTCTATTTTTTCATTTTTTTGTGACTAAGCATTAATTTTCTGAGGTCAGATTTGTGTTGGTTAAGATTCTGTTTCACTTAACTGTACAACTATGTAAAATTAATTGAGAAAGTTACTCATGTCTCCACTCTCCTTACTATCTCATGTGTAAAGTGTGATAAGTAATTGTATATATTCTCTCATAAAGTTGATTGGCTAGAAACCCAGTCAAATATGTCTTGAAGAAAATCTATGGTATAATTTCTAAGGAAGAGATCCCTCTGATTTGGAAACTCAGTATCTGCTCTTAAAACTTTTTAGACAATTGAATAAGACCCACCAACATTAAAAAGCATACTTCTTTACTGTAAGTCAACTATTTGTAAATGTTAATTACACCAAGAATACCTTCACAGCAAGTAGAATGTTTCACATAACAACTGGACACATTGATTGACCAAGTTGGCATTTAAGTTTGACCATTATGGAGTTTAGTGTAGAAGACTATAAATAGAGGTGCAGAAAGTAAGGTGATACCTTTGATACAAGTCCAGTGCTGTCCATCCATTTATTACATTTTTACTATTGTTAGTTGTAGATGTTAGGATCTCTCATTACAATAGATCTGTTCTGTTATTCATACTCATCTGGACATTGAGAAGTTGCCAATTTATATGTGGCTCAATATTCTTATTAAAGGGACCTCCAATGACACACAGTTTAAGAGGGGTTCACTGAGTACAAATTATCAATTACATTCCACTAGGAAGTGCGTGGTATACCCTGGACTTCTACATAGATGAGATAATTTAGTTATTTAATTTAAGCTTCAAAATTGGCACATGTTAGAATTAGAGGGTGATTTGTGAATATTTATCCTGGTTTAGCAAGGAAAGCAAGTCTAGGAAGAGTCCAGCTTATAGTTAACCTCGCTTTACTGAAATTTGCTATAGATGTTCTTTCAGAATGGCAAAAGCTGAATGCAGTTAGTTTCTTGACTTTTGAAGTTTCTGCTGTTGTTCTTTAAAACTTCTAATCATCACGTAAGTTTGATTTTGGCAGCTAGAATGGACACAACAGCCTTAGGCAGACACTATTCATTTCTTGTGGGTAGGTGGTGTGAGATAAAATTTAATTTTTTTCCCGAGGGTCCAAGCAGATTGAATTTAACTAAATTTACAACATTAAATTAAATTTATCATTGCTATCATTTAATATGTAGGTGTACCACATGAAGTGTGTTTCTGTTAGCCAGTTCAAATTAAAGAATTGATGGTAAACAAAGTTGGCTCTCTTTTAAATGAACAGTATAACTTCTACTTCAGATATTCCATATTGTATGGTAAAATTATTATCTATTTAAACCATTTGATATGTGCATAAAAATATGTAGAAAATAAGACTCACTACAAATGCCATAAATAGAATTAATTTATTTATGTATTTCATGATCTCTGTTATTATTGCACTCTTCCCTTCCAATTATCACTACAATCAGAGAGTGATATATTTTTCTTATTTGGACTTCTATGCTACAATTGTCTAGGCTATTATTGTTAGCTGTTATTGCTAACTGCAAATTCTAAAAGTGTGCTAAGAGCAATGTGTAAAGTGTGAATGGGACTCTGGATAGGGTTCAGTCAGAAGAGTAATTATTTAGTAGTTTTTCGACTATACACAATTCTGATTGAGCAATCTGTAAAGGCCACTATACTGGCAATTACTTATGATCTTACCAACAGCAAGGGCATCAGCAGAGAGATATAATTCATAGAATGTTGGGGAATAGTTTTTCTCCAATGTGCCCGGACACTGTGCCCACCAGGTCGGGACAGACGTGGGGCAAAGGATGATGGGGGTGCAGGGAAACACCTGCCGGGAGCAGCTGATGACTGCTTACTTTTCTGACCAAATACACACATATTTTATAGAGGGTCTTGGCTTACATGAAGGTCCAATCACATAAAGTTTAGCATTATTAGCCTTTCACCTTTTCTTTTCTTTGCCCAAGTCCAATCCCAATCAAGGGTAGATGCTGTGGTTAGGATGACCTGCTAAGCGTACATGACAGTTTCTGCATCTTTGACACATGTGACTAGGAGATTGAGGCTTAAGGCAGAATACCCCATGCTGACAACCCGTTCTTGCCAAATTTGCCCAGATATTCCCTCTTCTGAGGCTTCACTTCTGGCTACTTTGCAAGGTCCGGTCTTATCTGTTCCAGTGCCCAACACCATGCTTCACAATAGGGTATCAAGAATAACATGTTCTAAATTACTGGTTAAAGAAGCTTTGGTACATCTACACAATGGAATACTATGAAGCTGTTAAAAAAGATTAATTAATGAAATTTGCATATAAGTGGATCGACATGGAGAGTATCATGTTAAGTGAAATGAGTCAGAAAGGGAGGGACAGACATAGAAAGACTGCACTCATCTGTGGAATATAAAATAACAGAAGACTAACACCCAAAAATGTTAGAGATAAGGTCCAGGAGTCTTGCCTCAAGTCTTGTAAGCTGGCTTCACATGCTGGGTAAAAAGGCAGCTCAAATAGAAAGGGAATACCAAGTAAAAGGTGTTGGGAGGACCCGCTCAGGCTGGGACATACAAGCCAAAAGTAGACTATAGACCAAACATGATGGCCACTCAGTACCTTTATCGCAAACCACAACACCCCAAAGGAGAGAGAGAACAAGTGCCCTGCCACAAAGGCAGGGTGAAGGAGGGGGTGGGATGGGGGTAGTAGGAGGGCTCCTCAGATCATTAGTGGTAGAGAATGGGCACTGGTGGAGGGATGGGTACTCGACCATTGTATAACTGAAACACAAATATGAAAATTTATAAATATGTAACTGTACCTCACAGTGATTCACCAATAAAAAAAATTAAATATATTTTTTTGAAAGAATGACATGTTCTAATGAGGGAAAACTGAAACCTTGTCTGCCTATTCTAGCTCTTCTAGTAATTTCTAACCCAGGGTTCTGGAGAACCAATGAAAGAGGTCAAATAAATCTGATTGCCATGATGAGCAGGCAAATTAGTGATTACAGTGCCTCTTCTACAGGGACTTGGAACATAAAATTTCCTGCTTCTTCATATACTTTTTGTGATCTACTCTAACTTAAAGTCAAAGGGATCCTGAAAGTGAATTACTAAATAAACTCAATTCACAGAGGATAAAAACACAACAAATCATTTTATTGAATTTCATATTACATTACCAAGGAATGTACACTGGTACACCAGGAAGCGTTTGTTTAGTTGTACTTGAATAGATTTTCTGCTTCCCCAGCCTTTGGAAAGCCTGCTCTCCTGTCCTGGTGACCTGTTCATTGTTTGAGAGCTGCATCTTGCTAGCAAACTCATACTGTTAGTTACTACCAGGATCTAATTTCATGATTCCCACACTCTTCCATACTTTAGTAGTAATACATAATCAACATAATGAAGAACTTATTTTAATTTTAATTGCTAATATACTTTGATAAAAAAATGTCATCACTACTTAAAAATGTGTTCTATGATTTGATTTGGTTTTAAACTGCTTTCTACTAACAATGTTCTATAGAAGAAGTTACTCAACCTCTGTTTCAACTTCCCATCTATGAAACAGTAATACTAGTAAGTTAACATTTCATCTGGTATGGATACGAAGAATTTCAAATATGTAACATTTTAGTCTATTTTTCTGTGATCTTGAATGGTGAACTTGATCAGAAAATTTACTTTGGCTTTCATGTTTAAAGATAGTGTGATCTTCAACAAAATTAATATGCTAGGTTGGGTCTAAAAACTTCTTGGTACCACACCTTAATGCTTATTTTTATAGAAGATAAGTATTTACTGAACTGGATTTCTTTTAATTATTTTTTTTCTTTTTGTGTCACATGGGGGATGCACAGGGGTCACTCCTTGCTCATGCACTCAGGAATATCCCCTGGCGGTGCTCAGGGGATCGTATGGGATGCTGGGAATCAAACCCGGGTTGGCTTCCTGCAAGGCAAACGCCCTACCCACTGTGCTATATTGCTCCAGCCCCTCTTTTAATTATTTTATTTTATGTTTGGTTTTGGTTCCACACCTGGCAGGGATCCCAGATGACCCCTGGTTCTGCACTCAGGAATCACTACTGACAGACTCCAGGGACTATGTGGGATGCTAGGGATCGAACCCAGGTCAGTTATATGCAGGGCAAATGCCTTACACGCTGAACCAATTTTATAAAAGAAATTAATACTGCTCTCCTGTTTTAATCTACATGTGGAAACCAAAATAAGGATGTGCATAGCCCTCATTTCCTCCCCTGACTCATGGATTTGGCCAGTGGACTTGGTCCTGAGAAATGTGAGAGGGACCAAAACATATATCAGCAGCTGCTTAAAACTGCTAAAGTCTATATTTTCTTTTCCTTTTCTCTCTTTTTTTTCCTTCAGTGATATTGAACTCAAACATACTCACGTATAAAATATTTCCACTAATTCTGGGAACCACCAAGAGCCCCTAGGTGTTGATTTTTTCATGTGTGAGTAGAGCTGGCTTGTCACAGAAACCTGTTAAAGGGAGTAGTGCCCTACCCCAGATTTTATTGATAGGTGTTAACCTGAGGTGCCTAGAATACTAGGCAGCTGTCTCTCCCAACTTTCAAACAAGCAGTTGGAAATTTGGAGCCAAGTTTGTCCATATTTGACTATTTTCACCTTATGAAGTTGTGATGGAATTTACCACTTATGCATTAGGTGGAAAACTTGATTAACTGAACTTGCTTCAGTGAGTAAAATATATATTTTATGATCATTCTAAGAGTTGAGGAAATTATGTTTTCTAGCTTTGTTCTAAATAGATCAAAGAAGAGACTCCTTTATGCCAGATTTCACTGTATATTAAATGAGCTATTTTGGTGAGATTATGAGGTAACCAAAACTCTTTTTAGTTTAATTTTACCTTTAACTGGATTCAGATTGCTTTAACTGAAGAGTTAAAGGGCCTGACCTCTAATTCATTAACATAATCAAAAACACATGTAAGCTACTGGCTGCCAATCTGTTTTCGAATCAATCACTACAGGAAACATAGGCAGTCTGAGAAACAGGGACAGTTTTACTGAGTGGTGGTCTGTGAGTGCTCTTAGATAGAGAGGCAGAGGAAAAGAAATGGAGCAAAAAGAAACAGAAATTCCATAAGGTGAAAAATCAAAGGCTTCCTTGCAAATCACAATCTTTCAATTATGTCAACTATTTTTTTTTCAAGAGAAGGAATTATAGCTATAAGCCTCCTTGTCCTCACAAAAATCCATCTCCAAGTTCTATTTTTTGTATAATTCCTGAACATTCCAGAGGCAGATGAAGGTAATAGTTCGTCTTGAGACACGCTGTCTCATGAAGTATTAGTTCTCCAAGTAAATTAACTTGGGGTAAGAATTTAAATAGAAGTAGAGATTAAGTGCTTAAAATTTCTCTCCCAACACAAATACAGTGGTGCAAAAATTAGAAAAAAAATTCCTTTACTGAGCTGAATCAAAGGTACATTGAAGGTGGGCATGGCACCATCTGATCCTTACGGACTCTAGCCTGGAAGGATGTTTTCTTTTTATTTTTCAAATGCTCAAAGGTTACTTTTTTAATTTGTAAGGCATGTGTCACTGTTGTGTGTGTTGGTGTGCAATTGTCTGGAGAATGTGAATCACAGAAACCTTTGAGAAATAAACTAGATCAAGCACATATAATTCAGAATTTTATTTTCTTTAAGTGACATTTGGCAAAGGAATAAAAATATATGGATATCACTAATGTTTCATATGTGGAAATAAAAACTTCCTCAGGACTTCAATCTAAACCTCAGATCGCATAAGATGCAAGTATTCAGCGATTATAGTATTGCTATTCAGCGATAATATTCCACATTTACTAAAAGTATCATAATGAAGAGTAATTCGTTCTACTTTGGTGCCAGGCCCTACTCACACCTTTATATGGTGGTGTTATTTTGCATGATTAAACCTGATTATCAGTGTTATTCTTTTATTCATATCTTTAACTAGGCAGAAAGAGATTTCTCCCTGGAGACAAATTTCACGTATGGAATCTTGATCATTCTGAAATTTAAATTGCTTTCTCTTTATAATTTAATTCTCCAAATAATATTTCTGCACTGTACATAAAACTTCTCTGGAAATAACTTTATCTTAAAAATCATCTAAGAGTAAGATTTAATTATACTACCTTTCAGCATTCTCTGTGAGGCTCTCTTAACATTACCAAGAATCTCATTGCCAAACATTTTCTCTCAAAAATATATTTTGATGAGCCATATAAAGTTTTATTAACCTAGTCCCTGATACAGTAACTGGTAGAAAGTAATTACACAATAATGTGAATGGACTGGTCTGTTATTTTATATAAAACAGCTGAGACTAAATGGGGACAAACTTAATGGCCCAGATCTGAAAATGCCAATGCTACACTAAACCCTGTATAATTAATTCTTAGGAACAAGTATGCTCTAACCATTTTGCAGAACGTTTGCCATTCTAGGCCCATCTCCCACGGCCCATCACTTATTCCATGTGCACTTTTCTTTACTGCTAGCCTTCTCAAGTGAACTTTCTCCCTCAAAGCCCTTAGGTTGCTTAATTTTTTAAAATACTATTGGTATCAATTGTTCCATAGCTCCCACTTGGTCCTTTTGTCTGTCCTGTTTTTTGAGAGTCAGAATTGAGACAGGGTGTTTTGCGTAGGGGGCACATATACTAAACTTTGAATAATACAGAGATTAGCATGGTCTCTAGTCAAGAAGGGCATGCAGATACATGATGCTTTCCACATTTAAAAGGTAAATAAATAAAAGGCAGAGGAAGAACTAAGACAGCAGGACAGACTTCAGAGTCAGAACGAATTCTGCTTCAGTTTTTGCCAGATATTATCTAGGCTTGCATTAACTTCCCATTCTTATGGTAAACCCAGAGTTTTATCTTAGTATCCATCTATTAAGTAGGTGTATATGATTATTGTCTCAAGAATTCTCATATGCAGGATAGCATGTAGTACTGTCCTCCTGTTGTTCATCAATTTGCTCGAGCAGGCACCAGTAATGTCTCCATTGTGAGATTTGTTTTTACTGTTTTTGGCATATTGAATACACCACAGGGAGCTTGCCAGGCTCTGTCATGTGGGCGGGATAGTCTTGGTAGCTTGCTGGGCTCTCCGAGAGGGATGGAGGAATCAAGCTTCTGTCAGCCATGTGCAAGGCAAACGCCCTACCCGATGTGCAGTATAGCATATTTTCAACAAAATTCCTTCTTTCTACTTTCCCAAATGTGTGTTTTCTCCTTCATATCTGATTTTCTTTTCTGTCCTCTCTTTGAAGAGTAATTTAATAAAAATTATTTCCTTTTACTTAATGACACTGCCAAGGTGTGTCAAAACCCTCTTCCCAGGCATATTTCTCCTGTAGATGTATACAAGATCACTGTAGCACTGTAGCACTGTTATCCTGTTGCTCATCAATTTGCTCGAGCCGGCACCAGTAACATCTCCATGTGAGACTTTTTACTGTTTTTGGCATATGGAATATGCCACGGGGAGCTTGCCAGGCTCTACCGTGCGGGCAGGATACTCTTGGTAGCTTGCCAGACTCTACGAGAGGGATGGAGGAATCAAACCACAGTCCGCCACATGCAAGGCAAATGCCCTACCTGCTTTGCTGTCGCTCCAGTCTATAGTATACAAGATATACGTAATTATCTTGTTACCTATAATAAGGAAAGTTGAAGTGCCTTTTGAAATCAATATCCCATTTGGGTTAATGTTTTCTTATAACATTTGTCTTTGCCCCATGGACATAGAATCATCAGTAGTAGTGCCCCAAGGCAATTGGGGCTACAGATACGATGTAGGTCATGAGGTGTCAGATATGACATGTATATTATATCATTCAGTCATATCTCTGACCACTGCATAAATATTCTTGACCTCACTGGATGACTTGAATGTGCATAAATATAAATCTTTAATTTTTAGTTTTATACTTAAATTTTGGACTGGAGTGAAAGCACAGCTGTTAGGGCATTTGTCTTGCACGTGGTCAACCCAAGTTCGATTCCTCTGTCCCTCTCGCAGAGAACAGCAAGCTACTGAGAGTATCCCGCCTGCACAGCAGAGCCTGGCAAGCTACCCATGGCGAATTCGATACACCAGAAATAGTAATAACAAGTCTCACAATGGAGACGTTACTGGTGCCTGCTCAAGCAAATCGATGAACAACTGGACCACAGTGCTACAGTGCTACAGCGCTACTTAAATTGCAGGATATGCTGACTCTACAAGTTTTTCAGCATTATTTTGCCTAACAGAAAGTAGATTTTTAAAAGTTTCTTCTCACATATCCGAGAGAAATTTAGTTAAACATTTAAGTTAAAAAACAATATAGAAGTAAAAATAAAATTTCCTTTACTCTTCAAAACGTTATTTCTTTAGATTGACATGATTTATTTAATCAAATTATACTTTTACTTTTATTGCTTAAAGTTCGAGTGTACTATTAACAATATTGTAACCATATAATTATTACAACTATTTTTCCTATGATACTGCAAGATATGATTGACCAGAGAGACACGACTGCAAGTAAAGTGCTTGCCTGCATGAGGCTGACCTAGGTTCTATCTCTAGCACAGTTGAAGCTCCTCTTTGAGCACAGGTCCACAGAGAATATAAAAAATATTCTCTTTGAGCACAGGTCCACAAAAAAAAATAAAGAAAAAATATGAAATTACTGGGAATTTTATAAGTCTGAAGTAATACATTTTGCTGTATCTTGGTGTGGTCTTTGAATCCTAAGCATCAGAATCCACATGGGACTCTGCAACAAATGCAGAATCTCAGGACAAATCTTGACCTGCGGTATCAGAAACTTACTTTTGACAAGCTCTGCAGATTATCTGCATGTAAAGTAATGCTATAAAACTTCTATAAAGTATATGGATTCAAATATTTGAAAAACATTTTCTTAATTGTAAAAACAAGTCAGAGAAATAGAAGCAATGTTAAATGTCATTCGTAAACTTGTGAATGGGATAACTGAAATGAGATCTTAGTTTTGAAATCAGTCTTAACATAAATGATTAACTGATTGTCAGTAGAATTTAGAACCAGCAAAATCTGTCATGACAAAGAGACAGTCAAATAGATTTTTCTGCTTAGTACTGAATGAAGCCCCAGAAAAAGGTTAGTTACTACCCTGATGATAAAATGAAAAATGAAAAAAAAATCTGTATGACAGATTTCTAGATTAAAAGGAAATATTAAAACTGGCTTTCAATATTTAAAGCTTATTTAACTAGTAACACTTCACCTTACACTGAGTTATGCCACTTTATTTCATACATCTTTTGATCCATGCAAATGGTTACATGGTTTAAAATACATTATCAAGTCACCCTTTTGAATAGATTAGATGAAAGGATTTTTAAACGGTGGGCAATGAACACAATGGCCAAGCTCACATGAGATAATATTTGCAATAAATTAGTGAATTAAGCTAAAATCAGGTCTTAGTACTTTACCTGTGCGTGTGTGTTTGTGTTTGTGTGTGTGTGAGAGAGAGAGAGAGACAGAGAGAGAGAGAGAGAGAGAGAATTGAAATATTTTTATCTAAAGAAATTCGCTTAGGGAGATGCATGTGAGGGGAGAAAAAGTGTCATTCATGCTCAAGAGAGAACACAGATTTCTCCAGAGGGGTAAAAACCCATACTTTCCTTTAGTAAACCTTTATATACATATATACATTTTCATTGGTTTATAAAGGAAAGTATATATATGTATATAATGTGTATATATATATACTTTCAATTTATTTCAATATTTTACTCACTGATAACTGATGAAAAATTTTGCGACCATTTATTTGAGCTATTTTATCAGATAGGAGAGTTATCCATCACAGTTGTATTCAAGAGATCAAAAAATTGCCAAAACAGTTGTATTTCACTTTTGACTCTGGAGGTGCGAAGGGCATCAAGATGTACTATCACTAAAGCAAAATTGCTCTTACTCTGCTTTATTTGAAATTTGTCACTTTTCCCTTCTTGCTTTACATTTAAAGAACTAGGTTCCTTTCCCATACTTGGTATGTAGTACATCTTTTTTCTCTGAGTTAATTCTCCAAGTCTGGTCTGTCAGCCAGTATAAACAACACTTGATGAATGAGACTCAAGGTGTTTAGTCACCTGAAGCAGCTGTTTGAAGTAACTCTACACACAGCCTGAGGCCTGTGTTTTCACAGCTGTGAGAACTCTTCAAAAGCTTTCCCTCTTGGCCTAGCTCTTTGCTGTGGCTTTAAACTCTTAGCACAAAATCTGGACTATTTCAAAAGAGCAGAATGAAACTAGAGACAGTAATTTTGCATGATTTTGAGCCAAAAATGGCCTAAAATAAATAAATGAAGTACATTTGAAAGTGCTTTACCTAGGTGGGCTATATATCTGAGAATTGTTCTCCTTCTCTATGTCCTCATGTACTCTCTTAAAAGGGAGATGTATGAGTGAAATAATATTCTCTGTTTATTTGGCAGTATTTTCATTTTCTGTTCTGATTCTATGACACCAGTGCTAGAATGCTTGGAACTATGTGTACCTGAGTTAAGCTTAGGGACCTGCTAGGTGTCTGAGAGGGTTCCAGGCTCATAAATCGACCCCAGGTGATTAAAAATGTGATCCCTTGCCAG
This sequence comes from Sorex araneus, assembly GCF_027595985.1. Lineage (NCBI taxonomy): Eukaryota > Metazoa > Chordata > Mammalia > Eulipotyphla > Soricidae > Sorex > Sorex araneus. The sequence goes on along the minus strand of NC_073302.1, from coordinate 210,496,979 downwards.
CCTACTTAGGTGATCCAGGCCTTTGAAGTTCCCTGATGTCTTCAAGTGGGCTGGCGTGCTGAACTCATGGAACAAAAGTAAATGTGACCACTACATTTGTTATAAGACCTCAGACTTCCTTGAGTCTATTTTAACCACAGCTGTTTTCCTTCCCTATACATAGAACGAAAAGGACATAGCTGCTTCTCACCATGAATTCCCGACTTCCTTACTAGAAATGTTTTGATACAGAATAATTTTTTTTTGGATTCAGAATGATTTGATTACCTAGTTTTTTTTTTATTTCTGAAATTCTTAAATGGCTACTTTTATCTTCATAGTTATTTGACACTATACATTTATACACCACTATTCTAGTTTAATGTGATATAAAAATTATTCCTCCAACTATTTTCTTAACTTAATTAAATAGATCATATACATATTTTATCAATTCACTTCACAGTTATGCATTGAGTATCTGATAGGTGCTATTAACTGTATTAACAACTGAGGATAGAAGTGAAATACACAATGGGGATATAGATAGAGTAAAGTGACAATAACTACTTTGACAAACCTCTGAAATCATCAGAGTCCTGAAAGACCTAACTCTGACTATGGTTTCATATAGACCTGGAGATAAAAATAGTTTCATTATTTGATTGTGAGAAAAAATAAAACAGGAATATAGTTTTATGACATGTAAACATTATATGAAATTCAAATGTCAGTGCCATAAATAAACTTTTAATAGAAAAGTCTTTCATACACTTTCTTTAATCTTTTGTCCTGTAATAGGAAAGTTGAAAAGTTGTCACACAGATTATAAAGCTCACAAATTTGAAAATACTTACTAGCTGATCTTTACCAAAATTTTTTTCAGATACCTGGCCTTTGGCCTAGCATAATAAAAGTTTGTTTCTTACTTTTAAAATGATTGTTACAGGGATTAGGACTACATGGTTAAATACATGTCTCACAGGTGAGGGACACTGAATTCAATTCCCAGCACCAAACATCAAAACAACTAAAACAGTTGTCGCATAATATGTGTCCATCCTAAATATATCACTGTATCACTGTATCACTGTCACCCCGTTGTTTATCGATTTGCTTGAGTGGGCGCCAGTAACGTCTTCATTTATTCGCATGCTAGTGTAGCCCAATGGCATCTGCTTGCTCCAGGAGCACGAAGAGCACATTGTTGTTACAATTTTGGCATATCAAATACATCATGGGTAGCTTGCCAGACTCTGCAATGAGGGAAAAAAAAGCAAAAAAAAAAAAAAAATAAAGAGGTCCAGGCAAAATTGTGTTGATCTCTTCCTAGATCTTTGTTTTATGGTCTCTGGATCTTGTCCGTTGATGAGATTACATGGCACCGACGGAAGTTTGTGGGTGTGACTGCCAAGCTGCTGGAAAATTTGGGATCTGGGTGGAGGAGGCCCATTTTAATATGAGTGGGCTTGGAGATCTCAGCCACAGGTCCCATATGCCTGGGTTCCTCTCCCGGCTCCTTCATGGGTGAAGCTCATCCGAGCATGTGGAAAGTGGCCTTGAACATGGCTCTGGCTAGGTTTCTAAATGTAATCATCAGAATAGCCAGAATACCTACTTATATTTCTGGTCTCTAGCACTCTTCCAGCAAGTAGTGTCCCATATTTAGTGAGCTTATTTGCAGAATTAAGGGAGGGAAAATGTTTGGTCAATATTTGACCAAATCATTTTAAGCCAACCCTGAGTAGATGATATTTATTAAACACACAGTTTTCTATATGGAAGTTAACCCTGCAACTCACTTAACTGTAGTTACGATTAAGAATAGTATAGATCGAGGTCAAGCTGTGTAAGTACAAAAATCAACTACTAGTCTGTGGCATAATCATCTCCCCCAAATCCTAACGATTTGATGAAAATAAGCATTTAAACTAAATATATTATTCAGTGGCTGTATCTCTTGTACCATGGGTAAGGTGCTTTCCTTGTGTGGTGGAGATCCAGGTTTGATCCCTAGAACTGACAATGTTCCCCCCACACATTCAGGAGTAATACTTGAGCACAGAGCCAGGAGCAAGTCCTGAGCACTGCCAGGTGTGGCCAAAAATGGGGAAAACAATAAAACATACGAATAAGCATGCATAATGTCTTTAAGTTGTATAAAAGTAGAAGGAAAATGGGGTGGGAGAAGGAACTTACCTATTTCACTGACTAGTAAAATCAAGTGGACTGCAGCTATAGTACAGCTGGTAGGGTGTTTGCCTTGCATGCTGCATGCGGCCAACCCGGGTTCAATTCCTCTATCCCTATTGGAGAGCCTGACAAGCCACCAAGAGTATCCCACCTGCATGTCAGAGTCTGGAAAGCTACCTGTGGCATATTCGATATGCCGAAAACCAGTAACTAGTCTCACAATGGAGATGTTACTAGTGCCCGCTCGAGCAAATCAATGAACAAAGGGACGGCAGTGCTACAGTGCTACAGTAAAATCAAGAAACTTGCTACCGAGTTCAGAGATATGTCACAAAATTTGAAGTCAAACAAGTGTGAAGTCAAACAAACCAAATCAATCCCCAGTACCACATGTACTCCTCTGCCCAGTACCACTGGGAGGAGCACCAAAGGCCCCTTGCATCATCAGTCCCAAGCACTTCACTGCTGGGTCCTCTGAGCTCTGCTTGGTATGGTCTCATGTCCCTGTATGGTATTGGAAAGGAGAATAAAGAAGGGAAAAGAGTGGGGGATGGAGGGAGGGTGGCAGAGAGGAGCATGTAGGAGAGGGAAGAGGAGAGGAGGGGAGGGGGAGAAACAGAAGGAAAGGGGAAGTGAGGAGAAAGAAGGAGGAAGGAGAGAGGTGTTGATGGTAAAGGGATGGGTGTTGAAGCATTATATAACTGAAACCCAGTCATGAACAATCTTGTAACTGTGTATCTCACTGTGACCCAATTAAAAAAAAACTAAGCAGATTGGAATTTTTATATTTGTGGGATCCAGAAATTTTCATGTGGGAGAAATACATGCTTGAATTTCTCAGAAATTCAAGTTTCTGAGAAATAAATTTCATGTTCAAGTGGAAACATATTTGACTAGAAGTACAACAAGCGAACTTTGAGACAGATAAAAATTGAAAATTTGGGGGGCTGGGCTAATAGTACAGCGGGTAGGGCGGTGGCTTGCATGCTGCTGACTGCGTTCAATCCATCGTACCCCATGTTGACCTGGCTGTGAGCACCACCAAGAGTAATCCTTAGGCAGAGAACCAAGAGTAAGACCTGAGCATTACTGGGTATGCGCCAAAAACAAACAAAAAAATTGGGGGGTGGAGGTGGGCGGGAGCAAATTACTTAAAATACAGCATTTATTTATTTATTTATTTGTTTATCTATTTATTTATTTATTTGGCTTTTTGGGTCACACCCAGAGATACTCAGGAGTTATTCCTGGTTCTGCACTCATGAATCACTACCATTGGTGCTCGGGGAACCATGTGGGATGCTTTGGATGAAACCCAGGTTGGCTGTGTTCAAGGCAAACTTTCTACTGGCTATATTATCACTCCAGGCCCTAAAATACATTAATTTTATTTATTTTCATTTTTTAATTAATTTATTTTTTAATTGGCGAGTCACAGTGAAAGTACAGTTACAGATTCACACATTTTCATGCTTGTGTTTCCCTCATGCAATGTTCGAGAGAGCCCATTCTCCACCAGTGTCCATTCTCCACCACCAATGAACCCAGTATCCCTCCCACCCCCCAATCCCATCCCCCACCCCACCCTGCCTCTGTGGCAGGGAATTCCAGTTTGTTCTCTCTCTCTCCTTTTGGGTGTTGTGATTTGCAGTAAGGGTATTGAGTGGCCATCCTGTTCAGTCTCTAGTCTACTTTCAGCATGCATCTCCCTCCCCGCGCGGGATCTCCAATCACATTTTACTTGGTGTTCCCTTCTCTATCTGGGATGACTTTCCCCCAGCGTGTGAGGCCAGTCTCCAAGCTATGGAGCCAACCTCCTGGTATCATATACTACTATTCTTTGGTGTTAGTCTCCTACTCTGTTATTTTATATTCCACAGATGAGTATAATCTTTTTAAAAATACATTAATTTTAAAACAGAAAGTTGAATATAATTTTCCTAATCAACTTTTTAAAATGTAATTTACTCCAGGAAAGAATGTTGAAGAGTGTTGCAGTATCAGTTTTGGGAAGTCTCCTAGTTTTTGGTTTTTTTTTATTTTTAATAGTGAGTGACGAACTTTATTAGATTCACAAAGTGACCATGACAGACTTGAGAAGTACCTTCGATTCACAAAACATTTAAGGAAGCTAAGTAAGATCTTCATTATTTTCTTAGGTGGGACTTTTATGGAGTTGAAAACAGCAAAAATGAAACCCCTCATGGACACTAATCCAAACATTACCTGGCATTTGCACAAAAGTTTTATGAGTTCTTTCTCACCATAAAAGGCATGCTCTTTTATTGCTGAATTTAATTAAACCTTGTTCTAGAGACCACCAATGCAACAGAACCACCTCTTACTCATGCAATCCTCTCAGATCTTTGGGGACTTACTAGCATTTTCTTTCAATCTCATTCCTAGTTGATGATTGAGTTTTAAAGAGTATTATGTCCTTGCATTAGAATCTTTTTACCTGACCCATTAATAATTTGTCTTAGACATTTCATGTTTCAAAGGCTCTGAATGTCTCTGTGCACTAGATTAGTGTAGAAGTAAATGGCATTATATAGAGCCTGAATTTTATATTTGCTATATTTTTCAAGCATAAAACATGCTTTAGATATTAAATCAATAATATCAAATTTGAATTTGTTTTATTCTAATACTGCTCTATTGCAATAGGACCCCAGGGTACGTGTATGTTTTTTGAGCTGCACAAAGATATATTTTGCTATTGTTAGAACTATGTTTTCTCTTAAAATGCTCCATTATATAAAAATTTGTCTAAATCCCATCCTCCTTTACTGCCATTGCCATTGCCATTGATCAATGTTCTGCTCTGCTATATAAAAAACAGACAGTAAATGTTTGTTAATATTACTCAAGGTAATAATAATGTCATAGTTTGTGAAATAAGAGTCAGACTAACTGCATCAAGGGGTTTTGTTGTGGATGATTATTAATAAAGGATAAAGATCACTGATGTATCTTTTCTACAAGCACTTTAGAAATCAGTGCCAATATTAGCAAAGCTTATTTTTTATGTGTGCAAATGCATAGAACTATGTTTTTTGGTTATATATGCATATATTTGAATGCATATACATATACATTGGAGTGCTCTCATCTGGTGCTCAGGAGATCCAGTGACCCACACCCCCAAACTCCCTTCAACAGATTCATGGCCTCCAAGTCCATGGATCCAAAACAAAGATCTGAGGATGTGATGCTGTTTGGTCCATGTAGTTCTGAGGTTACCTAGGACATTCCAGGAATGTTTGTGCCTCCAGATGCATGATGGGTAGTGCCTGGGGAGGGAGACTCCAGGGCTACTCCCAGCCATGCATAAGAATTTCTAATTAACCCAATTAATATTAATATCAATTATGGTATTACATAATGTCATCAACTGATCTAGTCATCACTGTCTTTCCAGCTATGGTTCTCAAGGACACAGACTTTGAGACATGAGTTTGCTTGGAGGAAGAAGCTTTGGAGTAGCCTCTTTTTAAAAAATATATATATATTAGAGAATCACTGTGATGTACAGTGACAAACTTATGAACTTTTGTATTTGCATTTCACTCATACAGTGATCATTTACCCATCCCTCCACCAGTGTCCATTCACCTCCATCAGTGATCCCAGTATTTCTCCCACCACCCCCATCCCATCCCCCACCACCCCACCCTCCCTCTGTGGCAGGGCATTCCCTTTTGTTCTCTCTCCTTTTGGGTGTTGTAGTTTGCAATAGAGGTATTGAGTGTCCATCATGTTCTGTCTATAGTCTACTTTCAGTTCTTATCTTCCAACCTGAATGGGTCCTCCCAACATCCTCTACTTGGTGTTCCCTTCTCTATCTGAGCAACCTTTTCGCCCAGCATGTCTTGAGAAAAATGTATGGAAATAAGTAAATAAGGCAGGGATGTGCAGAAGGAGTTGTTAAACTATGCTGCTATCACAAAAGTGATCTCTGACTTTTCTAAGAGAAACTCAATACCTTAAATAGCCTTTCAGAATCATCTAATTTGAGACAAAGGTTCCAGTTCCTTTCTTGTGTAATCACAAAAAAAGAAATGATGATGATCCTCTGGTGGCTGCTGCTGCTGCTGGACACCTGTGTGAGTTAGGTAGCCTCGAGCCGACTCCCGGCCTCCCCACCTCCCCAGGGCCCCCAAACAGAGACTGGGAGCCAGGGAGACTAGGAGGCTGGGGACCACAGTCAGATGGTGAAAATGGCCTGTTTAATGCAGAGTTGCTAGCATACTTATGGAACATCTGAGGGGGGGTTGAGGTAAGCACAGGTGTGGTGGTCATTTACATAGATAAACATTTGGCAGAGGAAATTCTTTTAGGGAGATCAACTCAAGGAGACACACTGTCTCCCAGGGACAGCTGTATTGCTTTTATGTTTCCCTCTAATTGTATAAGTTATTGATACTAGCAGTTGTTTGGATAAACACAGCAAGAGGCAAAGATCCCAACACTTAGTTCTCTGGGCTAAGAGCAAATAAGGCTTTAAACACTTGGTTGTCTGGGCTCTGAGTGCATGCAAGTCTTTTACCGTAAATCCCAGACTAAGTCCTCAGGCCAGTTCAGCTAGTCCTTCCCCAGTGGGGTCCTGTCTCTAAAGTTGTAACAGTTTGCATGAAAACCATGCACTTATGCTTTTTAGAATGTCCCATTTCGCTGCCTGGTAGTTTTGCTACTCGCCCGGGTCCATCCCAGTCCCATGGCAGGACCTTCCCTTTGGGGTGTCAGGAACTACAGAAACTGAAGCCTAAGTCAAGTAGTTATGATCAAGTAATTTCAGAGTCAATCAACTCCCAAATATTAGGAGAATAGCATTAATAGTCTCTCTGTGTTTAACCAAAGAACATTGCTCTATGGTAACATATAAAAAGGCTATAGGGGAAGCACAAAAGCAAGTACAAATATACAGCACTTCAAATACAAAGCAGTATCAATATAAGTTCAGAATTACCAGAAAGTTTTGTTTTGCAAGCAATCGAGATTAACATGGGGGACTGTGACAATTCGAGGTAAATAACAAGGGAAAGATTGCAAATAAACCTTAACTAAGCTAGGGATGCTAGCAAGGGCAATCTAAATTCCTCTAAGAGGAGGAAAGGAGACAATACACTGATAAAGCCTAAAGCACTTAGGGTTAATATGCAACACAAAGGGGAGGTTGAAGATAGACTGACTAAATTAAGGATGTTAGCAAGGGCAAGGTAAGCTTCTCTGGGAGGAGAAAAGGGGCAATTCACTGATAAAGACTAAAGCACTTAGGGTTGATACCTAACAGTTTCTGTCTTAATTTTTGGATTCTAGGTGAGGACGCTCAGCTCAAAGAATGGGAATCCTGAGTGAGAACCTCAATTCTGTATCATGTAAGTCAATGCTCCCAGATTTGAAGGAACACTTTGATATTCAAAAGTTTACTGAGTAGTACAGAAAAATTACCAGTGATGTTTTCCAAGCGGCTTGCCTCTTACACTAAATTCATTTCAATTAGGACCAACTATGTCAGGATTCTAGTTGGGTACACTGTCAATGACATGAAAAATAAGGTTAGTGACAAGACAAATTACATAATATTATATAGTATTCACTAATTAGACTGATGTTAAATCTCACTTATGTCTGTTGACAGGAAGACTTGAAAGTGACTGAACTGCACCATTAATGTTTCCTCAAAGTTCTTAGATTGTGGGTTATGACATAGGAGTTTCTGAAAATTTTTTAAGTTACTCTTCCTTGTGGGGTGACATAGATAGTAAAAAGAAAAAAGTCTTAATTTTTATTCTAAGTGATTTCTTCTAAGTAACTTATGAGTTTACTCTGTGTGTGAATTAGTGTGTGTGTGTGTGTGTGTGTGTCTGTGTGCACATGTGTGCACACCCATGGACTAAATAAAGGGAGAGTGGAACAAGCTTAAGAATCACATGTGTAGTGGAAATATTTTTCTTCTGAGCAGTAGGATCACTAGATCCATGAATCCCTGTAATAGGGAGAAGAGGGCAGAGGTGCCCCATATGTGCAACTGGGACTCATGAAAATTTGTCAAAGTTTGATTCTTGAACTCATTTACTCTATCTATTGCTGAAATAGTATCATAGTTACCATAATGGTAATGGATTGATGATTTACAATGTATCGTGAAGTATAGATTTCATCTTTATGTGTTATTTTGTCAAATCTGCTTGTCAGCTAAACCTTTTAAAGATTGTTCTCTTGTTGTCACACACAGTTTCTGAGTTGCTTGATCATGGAATTAAGCACTCCATTCACATACTAATGTTGAATTGCTACCCCTGGAAAGGAAACAGTTTTTCCACAATCAAATGTGTCCATTTTGTTTATACATCCTAACTCTAGAGCTACCATCCACAGGTATTCACTCAAATGACTTCTGGTGATCTGGAACCACTTCAGGAATCCATGTATAACCTTACACTTATATATCCTCACTTAAATAGGTCTCTGAATTTCAACATCAACTCAGACCTTTGTTAAGAAATTCTTGAAAGTTTAGAGATTCTTTTCACCAATGTTGATTAAAAAAAAAAATCAAAGTTCCTTTCAAATCCACTAGAGGAAATTTTGTCCTATATACTTGAATTATAATTGAGATCATCCTGAGGGTTCATCAGTAAAAAAGTAATGAACTCAAGTCTAAAAACCTTGTATAAAATCAAAAATTTATATTTGGTTGATTACAGTCTGTTTGTTATCTATTGCTGATGACAGTTGGTTGGATAAATGAACAGTCTATTACCTAACATTTATCTTATTCTCAGAATGTTGATCCTATTTATTTGGGTTTTCTCTCCTTCTTTAAAAAATTGGAATTCTTGATAAGGATTTATTGATCTTTCAAAGAAACAACTCATGGTTTCATTGACCCTTTGTATTTTCGCTTGAATTTTACCACTCGTTTGCACTCTAATAAATATTAGAGTGCTTTCTCCATTGAGTGCATTTGTTGTTATTTGCCTCATTTTTCTGAGAGATAAATCATTAGTTTAAGTTCCCTGTGTGAGACCAAACAGCCAAGAAATTTCCCCTTTTGCTGTGTCCATAGATCTGATAGTTTTTGTCTTCATGCTTGTTTGTATTAATGAATATTTTAATTTCTTCTCCAATTTCCCCCTTGATCAAATTTTTATTTAATAGTACCTTGTTCAGTTTCCAACTAATTAATCTTTCCCCAACTTTATTTTTATGGTTGATTTCTAATTTTTTAACTTTGTAATTTGAAAAGATATTTGGTATGATTTCAATTTTGTAAGCAACCTATTTTTGTTTTTGTCCAATAGTAGTCTTAGCAATTACTTCCATATTCTAGCCTTTATAATAAGTCTGTCTTCTGAATTTCACAATCATCTAAATTATTGAAACCATCATCACATTTTCTTCTACTAATATTCTCTACTAGTCAAGGTGAAAGGTGTTTTATTTTCCTTTTGGAGGGCCAATTTTCAGGGGGATTGAAGACCAATTCCAATGACACTTAGTCAGATGGCAGTGCAGTTTTGAGGGATTAAGATGTTGCCTGAATGTTCAGTGTTCAATGTTCATTCCAGCCACATGGTGCTGTGTAGGCCCAATGCTTCTGGGGGCTAAGAGAGACAAATGTAGTAGGTGATCCTGGTATTATGTAGTACTGTTGATCAAATCCAGGGTCTGAAATCAAGTCTTCGTTCTTTGAGGTATCTTCCTAATCAACAGGTAAAAGTTTTAACTGGATAATAGCACACAGAAAGGATCCCTCTACAGCCACAGGTGCCCAGAAGAGCACTTTGACAGGAGAAACAGCTGAATCTTTAGAAGTGAATCCCCAAGAGAATTCCAACTGTGACCCAGGATCTTTGCCAACTCGTGGCTCCTCCTACCACATGTACACAGGTTGGGGGACGTGGCCTCCGATCAGCAGCTGCTCAGGCAGCCACCAGCTAATCTCCCCTTTCATAGCACACTGGACTCGTATCTCAGGCTCCTATACCAAACTCTTACGAGGGCAGCCTGCCTACCCCAACCACATTAGGCCAATAGTGCACTAGCCTATCCCAATCAAAATACCTACAAAAATCTCCACAAAATATGTGAACACAAAAATATGTGCAAACCCAATTTAAAAGAATACATCCCCTGAATCAATGCTAGAGGCTCCAAGTCATACAAGAGCACCAAAGAGGAACGGAATATCACTGAAGGGGGAAAAAGACCACCATCTGTCGAGCTTGCCCAGAGTCCTCCCTGACAGTGAGAGAGGGACACTGATAGTGAACTGGAAGGATCCACCTTCAGAATACCACAGCATCATGGGAAGCTGTGCAGATCCACACCCCAAGGAGTGGATGAAGAAAAGAGCTCTGAAATCTCAACAAGGAATAACCACATAATACAATCTCTCTGATAAAGAAATCAGGGATGAAATGGTGAGGAAGTTTAATGAGCTCAGAGAAACAGTGGAACAAACATCCAATAAAATACAGAAGGATATCAAAGAAACAGTGGGAGGGACAGTCAATAAAATACAGGAGGAAATGAGAGTAAAAATAAGATGTCACTAATAAAAATTTTGGTAGATGAAATAAGAAACCTTGCAGATCCTCCTCAAGAGTAGAATGACAACAGCTGAAGACAAAATCAGTGAGCTTGAAGATAAGCTGCAGAAAATATTTAGGCAACAACAGAAATGGGATGGATCTAAAAATAGCTCAAGGATGGGCAAGGAAACTATGGGATGAATTCAAGAGGAACAGCATAAGAATCATCAGAGTACCAGAGGGACAGGGAGGCAACCCCAATGACATAGTAACAGTTAAAGACATCACTGATGAAAAGTTCCTAGAACTGGAGAATGCAGGCATTCATATGCAAGAAGCTCAAAAGGTACCAGCTAAAAGAGACCCCAATAACAAGACTACAAGTCATATCATAATCAGTACAAGGAATACCATAGAGACACAATACTCCAAGCAAGAACATCAAAGAAGGAAACCACATAGAAAGGAGCATCCCTTATATTTACAGAAGACTTATCAGATGAAACCCTCCAGGCCTGAAGATAGGATGGTATATAATGAAAAAACTCATTGAAGTAAACACCTCACCAGAAATACTTTATCTCTCTAGACTCATTCAGAGTTGAAGGAATGACAGACAATGTCATGGATATACAACAGTTTAGGAACTTCAGAGACTCTAAACTGACCTTCAAAGAAGGACTAAAAGATCTACACTAAAAAAAAAGATAAACCTCACAAACACAACAAACTTCTACAAAAAGGTAGCAAAAGAACCCATAAAAATGATTTTTCTCAATGTCAATGGTCACACCAAAAAGAGGCATAGAGTAAGTGGCAAAATGGATTACAAAACTGAATCCAAAATTCTACTGCCTATAAGAACGATATTTGAAAAGTCAGGGCAAAAACAGACCCAACGTCAAAGGCTGGGAGGTAATTCTTCAAGCAAACAGCTTTTTCAAGAAAGCTGAAGTGGCCATATTAAGGTATCTGACAATATAGATTTCAGCTGAAAAATATTATAAGGGACAGTGAAGGCCATTTCTTAATAATGTATATGTACATCAGGAAGAAATTATATTGCTAAACATATACTCACCCAAAGAGGTGCCAGCAAAATACTTAACACAACTGCTAATAGACTTCAACGGGACTGTAGGTAGCAAAAAATAATAGTGAGAGACTTCAATACCATTTGTTACTTCTTAATGGATCAAGACTAAAGGTCAACAAGGAAATACTGATTCTGAGGGAAGAAATGAAAGAGAGAAAACTAAAACTAATAGATATACAAATGGCTTTTCATCCTTCAAAAGCTGAATACACATTCTTCTCCAATGCACAAGGAATATTTTCAAGATAAACCACATGCTGTGCCACAAAACATACCTCAATAAAATCAAGAAGATAGAGAAATTGTGTCAATTATCTTTTCACACCATGATACACTAAACATAGAAGTTAACCACAAACAGAAATCGAGAATCAACATAAAAAAACACTTGGAAATTAAACAGCTCAGTGGGTTAGAGAGGAATTCAAAGAAAAAATCAAAAGATTCTTGGAAATAAATGAGGATGAGGACAAGAGCTACCAGAATTTTTGGGACACAGCTAATGCTGTGTTAAGAGGAAAGTATATATCTCTGAAAGTGTTCATCAGGAAGGAAGAAAGGGACCACATAAGTAATTTGATTTCTGACTTCACAACTTAAGATCTCAGAAAATGACCACCAAAAGGAGCCCAAACCAGGCAAGAGGAAAAAATAATAAAACTTAGAGCAAAAAATAATGAATTAGAATCCCCCTAAAAAATTTCCCCCCAAAAATCAATGAAGTAAATAGCTAGTTCTTTGAAAAATTAAACACTATTGATAAGCCAAAAACACAGAACAGAAACACTATCTGCTCGTCTATGTTCACTGTAGCATTATTTACAATAGCCAGAATCTGAAAACGACCTGAGTGCCCAAGAACAGTTGAATGGATTTCTATTCAACATTGGTATTTCTACACAGTGGAATACTACATAGTTGTAAGGAAAAAATGAGCTATGAAATTTGCTTATAAGTGGATGGCCATGGAGAGAATCATGCTGAGTGAAATGAGTAAGATGGAGAGGGACAGATACAGAATGACTACAGTGCATACCTTTGTGGTATATAATATATACATATGCATACGTATACATATATACATGTATACATATTTATATATACAAATATTACCCATGGCTAGGAAAAACAAAGAATAGGAGGACTGGTTCATAGTTGAAATCTGGGGCTGGAGAGATAGCACAGCGGGTAGGGCATTTGCCTTGAACGTGTCCGACCTGAGTTCAATCCCCAGCAACTCATATGGTCCCCTGAGCACCGCCAGGAGTAATTCATGAGTGCAAAACAAGGAGTAACCTTGCTTACTCATTGCCAGGTGTGATCCAGAAAGCAAAAAAAAATAGTTGAAATCTACCCCAACTGTGTGTGGGACAGAAGTTAGGTAAAATAGAGAAGGGGCCAGTATGACAAAAAATAGTCAAAAATGATAATGCTGGACAAGAACTGAGTGTTAAAAGTAGATAAAGGTATATACACATCAACCTTTCAGTATCTGTATTGCAAACCACAATGCCCCAAATTAGGTAGGGAGAGGCAGAGACAGAGAGACACAGAGAGAGAGACAGAGAGAGAGGGAAAGGTGGCTGCCATAGAGGAAGACTGGGGGTGGGGTGAGAGGCGATGGGAGGGAAACTGGAAACACAGGCGGTGGAAAATGTATACTGGTGGAGGAATGGATGTTGGAACCTTGTTTGACTGAAACCTGACTATGAACAGCTTTCTAAGGGCCAATCTCATAGTTATTCAATAAAAAACATCTTGGGGAAAAATTTTAACTCTTGTTTTATAAAACAAGTTCAGGACTATCCTAACTAAATCTAATGCCATAAATGCCTGTGGGTGCCATTCTTCATGCCTACCTTACAGCTGGTGTTCCAGATTCAGTTGTTTGTCTGTTTCAGTCTTGTTTCTTATACTACCTCTGTCCTCAACAGTTTTATGTGAGTTCCCAGGTCACAGAACCTCAGGTAGACATTTATGTGGAAAGTTTGTTGGTAATTTCCTTGATAATCAACACGAGGGGAGTGAAGAAATAATTGTTACACAAAGGGACATGATAATCTGTTATCCACTTGCAACTAAAGCAAGATTTTAGTTTAGCTAAGATTTAGCTAAGAGGAGTCTGTGAGCTAGATATCATTGCGGAATTATTCCAAATAGATGGGGATTTTACATTGTCAGTTTAATTCCATTGCTCTGTGATTTGAGATCACAGAGATTCCCATTGTTCTGAGATATTACATCTCTTGGAGAAAACACAGGAATTTAGACAGCCCAATATTCTCACTGAAGAACACTCTAGGGGTGGAAACCTAGACTGTTAGTGAACAGTCTAGGATAGTGAATCCTGTTGATTCACTATTATCGAACGTTATTAAAATTTGGACAATCAATGTTCAATGTTAAAATAAGCAGGTAGACCTCAGTGGTGAATCCAAAATTCATAAGCCTAAAGTTATATATCCTGGAATTTAACTCATATAAACTTATTTTTAAACTGCGTTAAATCATAAGAAAATGTTTTGTACAATTACTCTTAAAAAATGTCAACTGTGATACTGAAGGAAAAATTGTGAAAATACTAACTATTTGCTTCATCAAATGCAAAAATCAAGAGAAACATAGCTACAGTGGGAATTAAATAAGGGGAGATTAATGAATTTATCACCAATAAATCCCCCAAATTTAGGATATTGCATATGTATGCAAAGTAATGCATATCCTTGAGAGTCTCTTTGGCAGTCCTTTTTTCTTAAGCATTGCAACAAAGATTTAAATAAAAATACAACAAAAATTAAATGTTGGCTATTTCAACATTTCAATTACATGGAAATTCACATAGAATCTTTCTTTGCTTTATTTTTTCATTGGTGCCATAACCGGGAGTGCTCAGGACCCCGGTTAATTCCTATCAATGCTTGGCCTCATATTGACTGCATCATGATTGGATCATCTCTCCCAGCAGTGCCGTTCTTATCCCAGGGTCACCAGAAATAACCTCAGGGGTGCTCATGGGACCATGTCATGTCAGAAGCCTCTCAGAGACTCTGACTTGTTAGGCCGGTGCCCTAACACATTACCCACCTCATTTACCCTCCACCTGGAACAACTCTGAACATAAAATCTAGGAGCCTTATTGATAATATAGCTGTAAATAAGAAGGTGTGTACAAAGGAAGATAAATAAACTAAATAAATTAATATAAAACGTGAACTTTTAATGATTAGTGCATGATTATGACTGATTGTGATGCTAAAGAAAACTAAAGAGTTTCTTCAAAAGACCAAGAACTACCACTGGTCCACTACTAGGCTAGTTTAGTGTTGAGAAATAAAAAAAACAGAAACTCAGTTTTACTTCTTTGTTTTTTGTGGAAAGGATTTGGAGCTTCACCTGATGGTGCTCGATCTGTGCTCAGGATTGAGTCTTAGTAATGCTCAGGAGATAGTATATTGGGCCAGGAATTTGAATCAGTTCAAGTTGAGATGATTCAAGTAACCAGGTGTGTTGTCATACCTTGAGCTGAATATATGAACCTTGGGCTCACAAGTTACTTCCGAATATATGTATTTCTATACATTCTGTTTATATATGTTATGTCCATTATCATTAATATATTAAAATATATGAAAATTCAGATGGGCATGAAGCAGAACTTCAAAAGATGAGAGAAAAACTGAGAGTGTTATACCTTATAACATAGTGAAGAAAATCTCACAGGGAAAAATATACTTTGTGTATAAAATGTTATACACAAAATATTCCTTACAGTACAATATATGAAATGGACTTTGAAGTTTTTAACTACATAGCAATAATCTAGTAAGCCAATAAATATCTCAATATTTTAAGTGTTGGTGCGAGAGCGATAGTACAGCAGATAGTATAGTTGCCTTGCATGTAGCTCAGCCAGGTTTGAATCTCAGCATCCCATGTTATTCTCTGAAGCTAACAGGAGTAGTCCCTGAATACAGAGTCAGGAGTAAGCTCTGAGCACCACCAGTGTGCCCTCCTCCCCACCAAAAAAAAAATCAGTAATTTAGATATAGGTAATTTGATGCTGCATATTTTGGGACAGTTCTAGTATCCAGGGTTGTGGAAAATTAAAATTCTTGGAATACTACAAAAGTGTAGAGTTTTTTCAATATAATCACTGGGAAATATCTGGGAGTTGATATTTGCATTGACTTTCGTCAATTTGGGGGTAAACTATTAATATTGATATTTCTCTTGATCTTGAAGTGATCATGAAGGAAATATAAAGGCTTGATTATTATCCTACAAAAGCTTATAAAATTCAACTCTTGATGTCAAAAATAAAGAATAGATCATAATCTTTATAACAAACACTTAATTTATAAACAAATATAGCAATTAATTCTTTATTAAAAATTTAGTGTCTTGTTGCGCGCCGCTTAGACCAGCGAAGAAACACGCAACTCAGAGATCCTTCTGGCTGTGATTTATTCAGGAACTTTCTCATGCATTAGGGAAGAAACGGGAACTAGGGGGAATGAGGAGGAGGAAAGAGGGACGCATGAGGGGGAACCGACTAGCTAGGTGACTTCCCTCCTTATCTACCTCTCCCTGCTTGTTTGCCCTCAAGTGTCTGCAGCTGATAAACTAGCCAAAACTTGTGAGCGTGACAAGACATCCTGATTCCCCATCAGGTGTTGTTCACAAAGCACGGTGCAACCAACAAGAAACAGGTGTTCATGAAGCACGGTCCCATGGAGGCTCTCCACAGTGTCTCTATAATCTTTTGACTATTCTGGACACTATCTTACGTATTTCATTCTTCTCATTTTGAGCTTCATGTTCATCTATAATGTGTTAACATACATTTTAAGCTATCTCCCGTCCTTGGTGATTGATGGTAGATACAATAATTATGATGCCAATGCTGGGAATAATTCTTTACAGATGTTGTCAAATTATATGTTAAATGGGGTAATGAGTTTCTTTCTTCTGGCCACCCACTCTTTACTCCCTGGAAATAGGTGTGTGGTGTTGTGTATCCTGTGCTGTAGGTATGTCAGTTCCCCAGGCCTCTGCTCATCTGGTTTAAATGACTTACATTTTCTCTTTTAGAGAATGATAGAATGTTATGTTCACAGTACTTTGCAGGTACCAAAATGCAGTAATTCAACCTTGAATTTTAACTGGCAAAGAGAAGTCCACTGGGTATGGCAGAGTCAAGAGGATTTCCCCCTTATTATAAATAACACCTGTCATTACTAATAAAACATTGAAATGGTATGATGACTGATTTATTTTGAACTAGCTTGGGTGATGGAAAGAGGACTTGAATTGATAATTGTTAAATCAGGATAATAAATATGTTGTGTTCACATCTTTATCTGTTTAACTTCACCTTTTAAAAAAACTAAAAATAAAAGCAGATTTTATATTATTTTAACCCTCCATAAAGCTTTATGCCCTCATAAGGAGGAAATATGAAAATTCCACAGATAATTCTCCTCTTAGTTTTTTAAATAATGAAGTAATATTTTCTTGGTCACTCAGTTTAGAACAGTGGATTATGGTATGAAATTCCTTTAGTTATGCATTTATTTTTCTAAGTGAGTTCATTGCAATTCTCAGCAGGGAAAAATAGAATGGTTTGAGATGAAGAACAGAGAAAAGAAAAGAAAACTTGAGTTGACTAGTAATAATTGAGATTGGAAAAATTTTCAGAAAAGTAGATTTTAGTCTGACTTGACATTAAGAGATAAGAAAATGTCATCTGTGTTTTAACTGATATTTCTCAATCTGGATAAACTGGGAGAAATTATCTGAAGTATTTCATAGTTGTGTCAGGAGACTATTAACAAATGAAAAATTAAAGACAAGTCATATCCACATTGGAGGAGAATAAATGCAGATATTCTTTGTTCTATTTCATGATTTTCTTTAAATAATCTTTAATATGTCTACTCAAAGTAGTATATCATCATCATCATCATCATCATCATCATCATCATCATCATCATCATCATCATCCCATTGATTGTCGAATTTCTTGAGCGATCTCAGTAATGTCTCCTAGCCCAGAAGCCTCTCTTAACTTGTCCTTTCCAATGGTGCCGCATTGGAGGCTCTTTCAGGGTCAGGGGAATGAAACCCAGCATTGTTACTGGTTTTGGCATATGAATACACCATGGGGAGTTTGCGAGGCTCTCCCATGTTGCCAGGAAACTCTCGGTAGCTTGCCAGGTTCTCCAAGAGGGAGAACTAGGCTTCCGGAAGCTTGGTTTTATAGTCTCTGGATGTTGGTCGTTAGTGGGATTACACAGTATGGGGGACAGTCCCTGGGTATGTCGATTTAGCTAATGGAAAATGAGGAATCTCGGCGGAAGAGACCCAGTCCCGATCTGAGCAGGCTTAGGGCTTAAGCCCCAGGTCCCACACACCTGGGTTCCTCTGTTAGTTCCTTCATGCATGAGGCTTGTCCAAACGTGTGGAAGGGGTCTTGAGCACGGCTGTGGCTCGGCTCTGGAGTCCTTTGGCTTCAGGAGCTCTGCTCGGGATGGGGAGGGAAACTGAAGCCCACCCCCTCCGAGGGGCCCCGGGGAAGATAGCCAGGTGTGAGACTCTGCATCACTCTCTTCCAGGAGCTTGGTTTTATAGTCTCTGAATGTTGGATGTTGGTGGGATTACATGGTGCCAGGGGCATCCCTGGGTGTGACCACCTAGCTACTGGAAAATGGGGAATCTGGATGGAAGATTTCTTTAATATGTAGCAGACATATTAAGTACAGTAAGGTGAGTAAGGTGCTTTTCTTGCTTGTAGCAGACCCAAGTTTGATTCTGGCACCACATCTGGTTCACTTATTCCAGCCCAGTGATCCCTAAGCACAAAGAAATAAGCCCTGAGGACTTCCAGATATGGCACAAAACAAAATAAGACAAAACAAAAATCTAGATTCCTTTAGATAACTTACCAACATCTAAAACCATAATGATAATCCAGCACTTCAGGTGTCTAATCAAAATCCTCACCACTTCAATACAAAATGATTAGCCTTGAATTTTAAGGTATTTTATCACAATTATTTTCTTAATATAGTTCATACAATTTTAGTTGTAATAACGTGAGTAATTTTAATATCCACCTTTATTAGCACAGACTAAAAGGGAAAGAGAAAGGGAGATAAATGATGAAGAGGATAGAATTCTAGGAATATGGGCATGGCGTTTCAGCTTTTCAAGCTGAAAGTGATCTGGAAATTGGTATCCAAAACTAAAAATAGTGTTAGCATTATAAAGATAGTGAATACAGTTAGTTTTAGGTAAAATAAGGAATATGGTAATTTATTAGGTGATTTGATGAAATCATAGTGAAATGCCAAGTACCCCTATTAGTCAGCCTTCAAAAGAATAATTAATTCAGGGTTGGTCAATTCCTGAACTCAATTCTTTTATTTTTTGAAGTGACACGTAGCAATCAAAGTCTTTCAGAAGTTAGTATCCTGAACATTGAATCTGTCTGCTAGTAATAATGACTAGAAAACTTGAAAAAAGGAGAAGTGTGTATGTGTGTATGTGAGTGTGTGTGTATGTGTGCACACACATGTGAGCACATATGACCACACATACTCATGAAGTTCTGAACAAAGCAAAATCACGACGTTACTATGGTCACTCTAAGTAGCACTGCAGCACTGTAAGCACTGCCATCCCGTTGTTTATCGATTTGCTTTAGTGGGCACAGTAACATCTCCATTGTGAGACTTGTTATTACTGTTTTTGGTGTATCAAATATGCCACAGGGAGCTTGCCAGGCTCTGCCGTTTGGGCGGGATACTCTCAGCAGCTTGCCGGGCTCTCCGAGAGGGATGGAGGAATCAAACCTGGCTTGGCCCCATGAAAGGCAAACGCCCTGTCCACTATGCTATCACTCCAGTCCCAAGTAAGTCTCTTAATCTCCATCTTGTCTGTATACACATCATTTAAAATAGATTTTTGTAATTTTTCTAACAAAATCATCTATTATCCTGTTCTTTGTATCTGGGTTGATTCTTATATCCATATTTTTAGCCCTGTGATTTACAGCTATGATAATGGCAGTATTTTATGAAAAAAAAAAAAAAAGATTTCCAGCACCACATCAAGTACCGGCTTCCCTCCACCATGGCTTCTGTAGGCTGGACTTCATGACTTGCGTGGTTAGTGCCTTTATGATTTCACTCAGATTTCTGCCAAGGAGATGGAGATATATCCTGACTTATTCAAGGACGATAAATGGAAAAAAGGTAGAGTGCTTAGTCAACTGCAAAAAAGAGTTACAGACAAAAGTTTACTGAAGTTGGCATCAGAGATCAGACAAACTGTCCCATTAAGTCCCAGGCTCAAGTGTGGGACATTTTAAATCATTATTCTATCATGATTTAAGTGAGTTATTGTTTAATGTAATAAATTTGGGGGACAATAATGATTCTAAAGTGGGTACAACACTTGCCTTGCTCAGGAAAGCAAATGATATGATAAATTTGCATATAAGAAAATATGGTATGATAACAATAAAAGTGAAGGGTGCAAAGTTTCGTTAGAAGAAAAAAAACATGAATGATTTTGTACAGTAGCTTGCATAAAGGCAATTCTAGTGAAAAAAATATGTGAAAAAACGCAAAGATTTTAAAGTATAGAATTTATACGACTTCTTGTTTATGTATCTTGCTTAGTAGCTCAAGAGGTGTCAAATATGATCTCTTGATTTAGATATGACAGTGCTAGAGGAAAACTTTATGAAAAAAAATAATAAGGTTATATTGCATGAGCACAATAAAAATTTTATACTGAGAGAAAACAAATCATTTTTTTACATTATCATATGAAAAATAGATAAGCCAATACCATCTTTCTCACTATATTATAACCAGGAAAATTTGCTAGAGATGATTTAGAGAGTGCCTATATCATTTCACTTGAAAATCTTCTAGCAGGTGGTTTCCAACATGGACATGGATATTTGATGCTAAGTATCATTATAATTAGTATTATCCTGTGCACAGCAGAAACTCAGTTTTTAATTTTATTGTTTACATAAGAGAGAGGTAAAAAAATACCAGAGCTTAGAGATTGCATAAAGAAATAAATGTCATGTCTTTGCAATTAATATAAATCCAGTATTTACCCAAGGTTTCCCTTTTGTGGTATAGCTGACTTTTGGTCCATCCAACATTGCTCAGGGATTACTCCTGGCAGGACTGAGGATTGTACTGAAGTGTGTTATGCGCAAGGGAGTAAGTTGAGTTTCATTTTTAAAATGGATATTTATTTTTGTATTTTGATTCCACCCAGTGATGCTTGGCTCTTACTTCTGGTTCTGTGTTCAGGGATCACTCCTTGCAGAGCTCTGAGAACTCTGTGGAGTGCCTGTGGTTGAACCCAAGCCAGATCTTGATCAGGGTTTCTTAACTTTGATGTTTTTGAAACTTGGAACAGCTAATTCTTTCTTCAAAAGAATTATCCTACTATACTGTGAAGTGAAGATGTCTCCATGACATCTATGCACTAGAAGTCTTTTCAGGTTTGCGACATTAAAAAAAATTAAATCTTGGGTTGGAACTATAGCTCATTGGCTGGAACACATGCATTGCATTCAGGAGACCTGGGTTCAGTCCCTGGTTCAACATGGTCCCCAAACGCAATCAAGAGTGATATCTCAGGACTGAATACGGAGTAGACTTTGAGCCCTACTGGTGTGACAACTCCCCCCCAAAAGGTAAGTTATTGTGAAGTATCCCATAAATTGTAAAGTAATCCTTGCTTTCAAGTATGCTGTTATATAGTAGCAGTTAATTAATTTGTAATATTTCTTGTCATTTTAATTTAAGTTAATGCTTCAAATTCAGAAATTAACATTGTATTCACCATCACTGTAACTTGTTATATTAGTCACATGATATATTCAATAGTCATTGGCTGGAGAGATAGAAAAGTGGTAAGGCATTTGCCTTGCAGGAGGCTGACCTGGGTTCAGTTCCTCCACCCCTCTCGGAGAGCCCGGCAAGCTACGGAGAGTATCTCGCCCACAGAGCAGAGCCTGGCAAGTTACCCGTGGTGTATTGGATATGCCAAAAACAGTAACAAGTCTCACAATGGAGATGTTACCAGTGCCCGCTTGAGCAAATCGATGAGCAACGGGATGACAGTGATAGCGACAGTGACAGTGACATTACAATAACTAAATAAGTTATTGCTGTTTTTTATTGATCATAACTTGTAATACAGGTGCTAAAATCTTTAGAAGATACAGAATGTTTTAATCTTTCATATAATTGTTAATGAGTTTAAATTAGAAAATAATTTCAAAAAGATATCTGTATAAGAAATAAAACCAATGATGATTTTGAGAAAAAAGATGAGAGTAAAACTTTAAGTAATTATAATAACCATGATTTTTTTGTTTATTTCTAAAATGAATTGGATTGAATATTCATGTTTTTGTGATAAACTGATGGTATACAGATTGAAGATGCTGACATTTCTCCTCATTCATGACCATATTTTTGTGACCACATTGCAGTGGGATCATATAGTTTAATCAATAAGACATAGTTCTAATGAAAAATAATTAAAATGAAAGCAAGGGCAGGTTTAATTAAAGAATATGTCAGGATCATTTGGTATAGAATCAAGTTATAGCTATTGATTGAAGAAAATTTTGAGACAGAAATATGTGGTGACAGTATATCACCTAAAATAATATGGATTTTACGTAAAATAATCAGAGATTAGATTGACCAGACTAAAATAATTTCTTGTCCTGGTATTATTTGACTTAACAGTAATAGCTCCGAAGTATGGAATTTATAGTTAAACTCCCACATATGTTTACATAAAAGGGAAAGTCTTCCTTGTACTTTTATTTGAAGTGATTAACTCAAAGTAAAAATCACATTTTAATTATCTTTTAACTATTATGAGTGAAGTATGCTGAGATCAAGAATACTCTTGCAATTTACAAGATTGAGAAACTTTAAATTCTGAAGAAGATATAGAAGAATACAGGACAAGTGACAAGTTAGCGTGTAGGAGTGCTCTGCATAGATAAATGATCAAATCAGATATATTGGAAAAAACACCACTTATTTTCGGAATATTGAATAAAAGTGTTATGAATAGTGAGTCTTAAATAAGTAGAAATTCCCCATTTGGGACAAAAAGGAAAAGTCTATTAATGGAATGAGTTACATATTTACACATGGATCCATGAAGTATGCAGCATGTTTTAAAAAGTTCAAGTAATTTTCTGTAATTGAAATGAAAATAGATTGGCAGTAGATGAATATGAAAAAGTTAAACGAGCCAGATTATGATGGCCATCAAATGCCAAGGTAAAGATTCAAGCCTTTACCTTTGAAGCAATTGAAAGCTGTTGAAGCAGGGGATGATTTTATGATATTTGTGAATTAAAATGTTACCCTTTATGTCGAACATAAATAAGAAATGGAGGAAGATCAGATGCAAGTTGACTGGCTGGGAGAGTCTGTTATAAAAGTTCAGAAGAGAAACGAAAAGGCCACAAACAAAAGCAATTACAATTGGGATGGAAACATGGTCATAAATGTGTTCATTGAAAAAATAGATCATCTATTTAAAAAAAACATGATGAAGATGGATGTGTCACACATCTACAAGGGCAGAATTAAATAGGATGGTAGCAAGACATTAAATTGATGACAAAATGGTTTCCTTTCTTCTTAGGCAAACCATCTTCCAGACCTGCACAAAATTTCCCAGTTTCTGTTCCAGTTGATGCTGATGTGATTAGTTCTAACCAATAAAATGTGAGAAACAATGCATGAACCCCTCACTGACCAGGACATGCAATTCTCTTTGAAATTTCCCTTCATACAAAACAGACATGGTGACATTGTAGACATGTATTGAGAAGGCATAAAAATATAAGAGCAACTTTACATTCCTGAATTACCATTTAGACAAACAGAAATTTCCCCAATGAGCAACATTAGTTTTTCTTTTACATTAGTGAAACATAAACATTTGGCTTTGCTCTTTGGATGGTTAACATACTTCTATTTACATAGACTTTCCCCAAAGAAGGCCTAATATAACATTATCATGCTTTTGTTATCTCCTTTCCCCATACTTATTTGCAAAACTATTGTTCCTATATGTAGAATTTAAAACAGAATTATGAACATAGATTATAATAGATACATGTGTAGTTCACTTACTGCCATTTTTTTGGTAAAATGTATTCAACATTACCTTTCTTTTCCATGATCAAAAGCATTTGACTCGCTGGGGGTATTTTATAATAAAAAGTCTAGGCTTCTATACAGTAGAATGATGTTCCTTCTTTGTTCAGATATAGTCATTTACTTATTCAAATTTATGGCAAGATTTATATAGCTATCTACAAATAGGTATTGATAGTTAAGGAGATTTTATAGCTTTTTGACATTCAATATATTGTACAGGTTTTAAGGGCTCTGGAAAATGGATGAGCTATCTAAACTGAATAACTTTACACTTGTAAAATTGTTTCTTAAAGTACAGAGCCCTCAGATTTAATACTTAGTCTTGCTCATTTAAGCACATGGTAAAATGTAGACAGGTTTTTCATTTGACAGAACAATCCTGTTGGAACAACGAAGCTGCCACAAAACTAATGCCAAGAGAAAAAAATAAATAAAATGACAAACATATCTTATTAGAGGAAATACTTTAAGAAATACTTGGCTTTAATGCTTCTTTTAAGCAGTACTATTTTATTTCTTTTTTTGGCATGAAGCCATCATCTTTCTCATGGTGAGTATAATTTTTTCTTCTCCCTGAAAGTAAGATGTTTTTTGAGTCAGTTCAAGTGCCTGAGATGGTGCAGAAGCTCCCTGATGACTTTGCATACATACTGACTTGTTTAATTCTGCATTAAGTTTTATAGGGTAACTTCAATTTACTAGTCAGTAGTTTAGATAAGAAACTGAAACTCTGTGGCAAACAGGCCTCTAAGGCTGGCATTAGTTACCAGATAAAACCATTGAAAACACAGATGACGTACATTTCCAATAAATACAAATAACAGAAAATTTATAAAATATTACTTGATCCTGAGTTTCTTCCAAAATAGTAATTCACAAAACATGACTCTTTTCATTGGAAAGTTTATGTCTTTTTGTAGAAAAGCTAATGTAATTAAAGGCTAAATTCAGACTCGCATTTCATTTTAACTAAAAGAATATGTGTGATTTGGACACGATTAACCTAGGCTCTTCCTATTTTAAGTCAGTGTGTATTGTCAGCAAATCAAATTATCTAGTAACAAAACTATATGTGACAAAGCTCACTATTCAGGTGACCTTAAATAGAAGCTTGGGGGTAGTTAATGTTGTCACACTAACTTTGATGTTGATGGGAAGAGTTATCTAAAATTCCTCTTGTAACACTGCTATTAATAGAATAAAACAGGAAGACATGAAATTAAAACTTTTCATGTAGGAATGTGTGTGTTTTAATGTTCTATTTGTATCGTAGTGCTAATTACAACACATTTCAATAAAGCAATTTGGAATTTTATGTATTTCAATATTTTACTTTTGCATGTGGTCTTTATAAAATGAAGCTATAGTCCATGGATGCTAAGGGATACCCATAATTTGTTTCCCATAGCTTACATTTAGAAGTCAGGAGAGCTTTGACTGAGACAAATCTAATCTGAAAATAAAATTATTTTTGTTGTCATTGAGATGCCAAGGGAAGCTTTCATTTGTAGTCTCATCAGAGTAATGAGTGGATTCCCCTTTTAATCTTATTTAAAATGTAAGACATTTTTGAATGTAAGACTCAAATTTACTATATATATGAACAATAAGAACACATTACTAAAGTTTGGTCACTCCTATTTGAGGACACTTTTTTTTCACTTGTGGCCATTCCTACAACTTACAAATGACATTCAAAATGGGCCTGGCATCTCCGCTAGGACTGTGTACCTACTGATTACCTCAGAGATTTATTTTACTATAAATACTGAATGAAAAACAAATTATTTGTCTTATATGCATTGTTTAAAGAAAATGTATTCACATGTAGCACAGCCTATTTCATTGTTATAAACAGTCATGATGTTTCAGGAGTAGATGTTTCAGATGTTTCAGGTCTTTTAAAAAGTAAAGGGAGAGTCAGAGAGATAATACAGGGTTCAGGCACTTGTCTTGCAAATGGAGGAACCTAGTGGCATATGGTCCTTGGAGCACCACTATGAGAGATTTTGAACATAGGGCCAAGTGCAAAGTCATGAGCGATAGGTGCCCCCACAACAGAAACAAAAAAATAAATAATTAAATAAAAATAAATAAAAATCCTTTCAGATAAATGTTTCGAGCCATAATGTTTCAGAAATTTAATAAATTCACAGTATGATCAGTGTTATGTGAAAAAAAAAACAAGTCTATCCTCTATGAAAGTACATTAATGTTACCAAAAATGTACTTCGGTATTGGATCACTGGAGTCATTTAATTCTTATGCCATGTATTGGAAGATTTGTTAAAAAATACTTTTCCCTTGAAACACAACAATTGCTCTCATTTTAGCCAAAGCTTGAAACAAAGATGGAAAGAGAAACATTCAGAGTATGAGATTAAGAATTTTATAAAGTTGTGAATCAACTGTACGGACCCAGACATATAGTTAATTCACCCTAAGACTGTCCCTCTGTAAATAAAAACTTTTACTCAGGTCTAAGATGTGGTTTGTTTTTAAACCTGATGTTGTTTTAAAGGGCAATACCCAGATGTCCCAGGTTTGTGATAAAGAGAGAAATAATGAGTCTATCTTTTCAACTGGAGTCTACAGAATCTGTACGTATGCCAATAGCAAGGTGAAGTGTGATGTCCCTGGTGCCCAGAGAACTCCCAAACATTTAAAGAAAACTACATGTTTTAATTAATACTTCTATTTTCTACAGTCTTCCAGCAAATAGATTCAGGGATGTTCTGGGATCACTTTAAAACCTAGATCTGTTATTTCTTCCTCATTTGTAAAACCTGAAAGCAATTGCCTCTGTTGATGCAAGTTGGATTTTGCTGTTTTGCTGTCTTAACCTTAAGCTTTTCTCTAAGCTGTATAAACTAAAACTATAGATCTCTCTTCTTTGTCCAAGTTGTTTCCCTGTAATAAATCCCTTCTGTCTTTTTCCTAAGTAAAAAAGACTAAAAATCAGTTTCAGTAGAAACTGCAACAATAATGACCTCCAAGGAAGTTTTGGCTGTGCGTATCCCACATGGATGAGGAAAAAACTCTAACTAAGATAAGTTAAAGGTCAACAGAGCCCCACTGAAAGTATTTTCTATAAATATTTTTCACTTTTTTCTACTTAAAAAAATCATGGTGCAAATATGTTTTATATACACTGTCTTTTAACATGTGAAACACTAATATTTTTTAGCTAAGGGTAATCTGGTCCCTGATTTCTATCTACAACCTTAAAATAATTTGAGTCTGGTTCTCTCTCAGCTGCTGAAGGAAGTTTGCATGTAAATTCCAGTTATGCCAGTGGGCCTGGGTGTGTAAATCACTAGACATGGAGTTGAAATCATGCCCCATAGATTTGATGTGTTGATTTAAAAATTACAAGGTGTAACACATTTCTTATCTTGTAGATCATAATAATTTTATAGTGCAGTTAACTAATCCCAATTTAGTGATTATATTCATATGAAGGTATTATCTTTTATTTATATTCAACTCTCTATCTTAGGAAACTATGAATTCCCTATATTTAACTGTTTGAAGACTTGTCTTTTTTAGGCCAATCCCTTTTGCTAAAATAGCCATCAATATGGCTAGCACTGGAGCATTATGGTCCTGTTGTTCATCGATTTGCTCGAGCGGGCACCAGTAACACCTCCATTGTGAAACTTCTGGTTACTGTTTTTAGCATATCAAATACGCCACAGGTAGCTTGCCAGGCTCTGCCAATGATCACTGATCATCTGAAAACCATAACAGTTAGAACAATTGGAAAAGTTTTATTGGAGGTAGAAGTGAGGAAGAGAGAGACTACAACGGAGAAGGCAGTGTTGGCCTTGCACAGAAGATCTAGGTTCTATCTCTAAGTACTGCCAAAGTATGCCACTGAGGTTGGCCCCCAAATGCTAAGTGAAAAGAAAAAAAGTTGTTTTTTTTTTGTTGTTTTTTTTTTTTTTTTGCTTTTTGGGTCACACCCGGCGATGCACAGGGGTTACTCCTGGCTTTACACTCAGGAATTACTCCCGGCGGTGCTCAGGGGACCATATGGGATGCTGGGAATCGAACCTGGGTCAGCCGCATGCAAGGCAAAAGCCCTACCCGCTGTGCTATTGCTCCAGCCCCAAGAAAAAAAGTTTTAATGCAGTTGATACTCTCGTGATTTGATGAGAAACACAAATTGAATACAGCTGTATCTATAGCCATAAAACCAATATTATGATGGGGAACAAGGCTCCTTTTTTGTGAGTAAAAACATATTTCTGAGTTTTAGAAACTAGATTGTAACAGCAAACAAAAACAGAAAAATCCTTGCCCTTAGAAAGAAACACTTATTATTTGCCCTTTTAAGAATTATTTGCGGGGCTGGAGCGATAGCACAGCAGGTAGGGCATTTGCCTTGCATGTGGCCGACCAAGGTTCTATTCCCAGCATCCCATATGGTCCCCCAATCCCCACCAGGAGTAATTCCTGAGGGGAAATCCAGGAGTAACTCCTGTGCATTTTTGGGTGTGACTCAAAAAGAAAAAAAAATAATTATTTGTTCTGTCTTAGCTACTTCTTTTGTATACTGGAGTAAAACAATTCTTTGTAGTTAACAGTATATATTCCACCCACATCTTTTTTTTTTTTGTGATTCTGTCTTGTTTTGATTGTGGGGCATGCTAAGCAGTACTCAGGATATATCCTGATTCTGTTCTTAAATGAGTATGCCTAGAAGTGCTATGTAGACCTTATGTAGGACCAAGGAAGGATCAAACTTGGAAAGACTGCATGCAAGACAAATACCTTACCTCTATACTGTTTTTCCAGTCCTATTTTTTATTTGTTAGGCTTTTTTGCATATTATGAGCTCTTCACCCCATTTCTGTATGATTTACTGCTTAGGAATCTAATATTTCCAGGCCAACTTTCATAGGCCATTACATTTGTCCTGGTTGCCAAATTAGAACACTGTATTAAAGAATATTACTCATACATATTCTGGGTCTGTAAAGAAGAAAATCATGTTTAATTTGTGATGTTGTGTTTGGGCATACAAATAGGAAATCCAATCACAAGTATGAAGAAGTTATGAGTCTCTATCTGGAGATTAGGAGCAAAACTTTCTTTAATATGTAAAGCAAAGTGTGATGTCTGGACTTGATTGAAGACAATTTATGTGGAGAAAGAGAATGGATGTTAGTAATGTTTTTAAAGGTGAACCTACACACTTTTGTGAACTATGTGAATAGTCCTAATTGGCAAATATTGAAGAGGACGAAAGAGCCTCCAATGCAGCACTGTTGGGAAGGATGAATAAAGAGAGGCTGCTAAAATCTCAGGGCTAACAGATAATATCTGGAGCAGCCACTCATGACACGGCCCCTCTGCTCCTTAAAGACTATGATCCGGGAGGTTCTACTAACCCATTTTGGCACCCAGAGACTTATAGAAATGCATCTAGACTATGAGCTGAGCTACGACCCCATGCAGCCTGGGGACAGGAAAGGATTTTCTCTCCAGCGCTTTCTTTCTATGGGGAAGATAGCAGTGGCAGCAGCACAAGTGCCCACATGGCGTCCGCTATTTCCTAGGACTAACAACCCAGAGGTACTCGCTTTGTAGTGACGTGGCGTGCAAAAGGTCATGGGATGGGAGTGTTACCGGCATGTCCTTGGCCCAGATGAGATCTAGAGCAGCCGTGCACAACACGGCCCCTCTGCTCCTTAAAGACTATGATCCAGGAGGGCTACTAAACCATGTTGGCACCCAGAGACTTATAGAAATGCATCTAGACTGTGAGCTGAGCTAAAACAACAGATAATCCAAAACCGTACTGCGCAACAGCGACTGCGCAAGCTCCTATAATCTTCATTCTCAGCAATGGAAAACAAATTATCAAATGATGCCTTTTCAGCAGGTTTTATTGTTGGGGTAAAGTTCCAAATAATAATAGTCAGTTTTCTGTTGAAATGTTGTATGTATCCAAAATATAGAGAGAATAAAGTGAAGATCATTGGTCACTCAGGTGTGGGGGTGGGTTGGGAGGGGGGCATATTGGGGTTCTTGGTGGGGGAACAGGGGCACTGGTGAAGGGATGGGGGTTTGATCATTATATGACTGAGACTTAAACCTTAAAGCTTTGTAACTTTTGTCATGGTGATTCCATAAAATAAATTAAAAATTAATAAAATAAAATAAAATCTTAGGGCTAGGACTAATAGAGACATTACTGAGATCACTCAAGAAAGTCAACGATCAAGGGGATGATGATGATGATGATGAAGATGATGATGATGATGATGATGATGATGATGATGATGATTAGATCTGGCTATGACAGTTTCCCTATTCAGATCTTGGATGCACAGATGTGCTATGCCTTGGGCATTACAAGTTCAACTGTCTTTCAAATTATTTTTCTGTTTTCATTCTTCAATATTAGAAAAATTTTCTCTGGTATCATAGAAAATTTACAAGTCTAAATTGGAAGTAAAAGCAATATACTATAGTATTCTCCATGGCATATGTTAGTGCAGGAAGAAAAGAACAGTGGAGTGGAAAAGATGTGCCTGGAGTAGGATTTTCTTTGTCCTCTTAACAACTTCTCTTGAAGTGATGCTCTTGAAGGCGTTCCACGCTACTCTCTTCTTCCTGCACAGTTCAGGTGCCAGGTTGTTCGTCACATTGAGTTTCCAACCTAAGTACACATAACCACTGCATTTGGAGATGTTGATTCCATTGAGAGCAAATGGAATGTCAGGAACTAGTCGACATTTCCAAACTTACGGTCAAAGTCAACCAGCATTCATGCCTCTTGGCTAATGTTTGGTGTTATGAGAACGATGTCGTCAGCGAAGCAGAGGTGGTGTAGTTACCGACCATCTATCTTCACTCCCATTCCATCACATGGCATTCTCAAGGGTGGCACTGAAGAGTTTCGGTGAAATGGTATTACCCTGCTGAACCCAAACCCTCTTTTTACATCAATGATCACTTCCTTGTAGAATGGCGAGATCTGATGGTGAATCCGTAATACAGCTAGTGGAGGATCTTGATGTACTGAGTTTGAATGCCCCGTTTGGCTAGGGCTTCTATGACCGCTTCAGTCTCAACAGAATCAAAGGCCTTCTTTAAATCAATGAATGTTAGACAAAGCGGCATCTTGAACTCTTGTGAAACCTCAATGAGTTGGTTACCGTGTGGATATACTTGATTGTACTGAATCCTTTTTGAACCCGGCTTGCTTGCATGGTTGTCCTTCATCTAGTGTTTTTCCAATCCTATTCTGGATGACTCTAGTGAACAATTGTAGATGATGGACAACAGGCAGATAAGGCGATAGTTGCTGATGACATGGATATCTCCCTTCTTGTACAACAGGACGGTACTGCTTATTTTCAATTGGGATGGAACCTTGCATTCAGACAGGTAGCATGTGAAGAGCGGAGCCAGTGCATTGACAAGTTCTGGCAGCAGATAATTCAGGTGTTTGGGTCTGACCTTGTCTGGACCGGGTGCTGTGCGCTTCTTTATTGACAAAAATATATAAAACACTTAGTTGTTAGCAGGCCTGAGAGGTAGTACAGTGAGTAAGGTACTGACCTCACATGCTGCTGACCCTGATTAGATTCTTTGCACCCTATATGATCTCCTAAGACCACCAGGACTGATCACTGAGTACAAAGCCGGGGCTATGCCCTTAACACCAAGTGTGACCCCAAAACAAATGAAACAATAATTCTCTTTCCCTTGTTTTTGTGCCACTGTGTAGGATAACAGAGCCTCAGGTAGTTTAGGTTTATTAGGTTACTCCACTCACAGTGCTCCCATTCCTCTGTGTTTATTTGTAGATTATTTCTTAGTGTTCCGTTGACTTGCAAATATTGTTTTTTTCTTCTCCTTGAGTCCTTTGCATAGTTTATTCAGAGCAATGTCCTTTTTGTATGGATACAGGAAGACTTAGCAAATGCTATGCTTTTGTAACCTTGGAGTCATTTGACTCTACATGATATTTTCCTCCTGAGCATCTGTTCTCTCGACCTATGCCTCAGCTGCCCTTATTCCTAGCACCCCCAAAAGCAGGGTCCCCACGAGGGATGGGACGGACCCAGGGCAAGCGGTGAGTCATGTGCTACCCTGGCATTGAGATGGGTCTGGCCAAAGTGCCTAATGCTTAACTATAAGTTAAGAGCTTTGTCATGGACAAATGCTGTCATGATCCAAATAGTGATAACTAGGTTCGGACCCTGCTAGGGTTAGGAATGATTAATCTGGCCTGAGTGCTGTAGTCTGAGTCTGTATCAAGATGCTGCCAGGAGAACTGCCTTGCAGGCCTCAATGTATCTCTTGCCATGCCCATACAAAAATAGCTAGCATTAAGATGTGAATAAGTTCTTTGACTAGTGAAAGGAGAAAAAACTTTAGCTATATTTTGCCTGCTGACAGCGGGGAAGGCTTTGGAATGACCTTAGGTGTGTTCCCTTTGAACCTGATGGCCCTCAGGAAGGGCTTTCTTATGTTGATTTGCTACCTAGCTATGTGTAGCCTAGAGGGCAAGGTGGAAGAGAGAAGTACGGGGAGAGACAGAGTGAAAGAGAATCTAGAGCTGCAGTAGATCCAGAGAGGACGGAGCTAGGAGTGCGGGAGATGAGAAAGATGGAAGATTGAATAAATGGTAACTAATCAGCAACCAGCTTGGTCCTCGTTCTTCCTTCGCCTGTCCTTGGCCAACAGCCGTCCCAATCTAGTCCATACACAGCAGTTCCAGAGTACTGAACATGGGCGGTGAGACAGAGCCACCCAGAGAGTCCGCCAGGGCACATGCCCATTGGCGTGCATTAGTTTTTTGTACGACTGAACTCTTTTAAATTGATACAGTGATACAGTAATACATATATTTGGGGGAAGGTCTCTCAAGTAGAATTCATGGTCCTGGGATCCTTCCTGGCCATCAACTCTATGAGGACAACTGAATGCTAACACTACTCTAGTCTCTTGTTATAGTGGAATGCCCCTGTCTTTTCTGCAGTCCTCAGGAATCTGCAGAACCCTAGTCATGTGAATCCAGGGGACTGTGTGGTACCAGGAATCAGACCAGATCCAGGCTGAACCACATGCAAACAACATGTCTTAATTCCTGTACCATCTTTCTGACTCCAGAACTCCACATTTTGGGTCCTTTGAGTTTTAAATGGAGGAACATATTTTGGGAAATATTTACTTGGATATGTAATGCAGGAACAAGATGAAAGAAAGTTAAAAGCTGAAACCTAAAAAGGGAAGTGAAGAAGTAATGTGCACTATGCAAATTATGTGTGAAAAAGACTGAATCTACATAAAAGGACAGCTATCACCGTGGCCTGTCCACTTGCCCGTTTATCTCCAATATAAAAAAAAAACAAACAGAAAATGAGGTTTGCTGCAAACCTAAGTGCTAGCTCTAATGATAATCCAGGAAGCTAAATAATAGCTTCAGTAATAGTGGCCCCATGTGACTAAGGTTGGATTAGTACTTTACACTTTCCCTAATATTTTTCTCACACCCAATTTATTACCAATTAGAAAAGGCTAAATATACCTACCTGTCCGAATAAGGATGTCCTTTTTGCTTCCCCAATTAGCCTGCCTACAACTTCTCCATGTCAATAATTTCTAATTAGAGAATTTGAAGCTTTCTCCTTTTTCCTTCTAAAGACTCTTCTATATCTCTGTGCACCTTTGAGTCTCTGTCAAGTGTAATTCTACTGGTAGATTTCTTGCTATAGTGGGGACAGAATAAATAGCATTTAACTTTCTTTTCTCATGAGCTTATTTCTTTTCATATTTATAAATGCTTTCATTCAAATAAATATATCAATTTCTAGTAATCTATGAGGGATAACCTCACTGTGTTTAGCTAAACAGATACATCATTTAGTCAGATAAAAGTAGATGGGAGAGAAGGAGAGAAAACAATGGAAAAACAAAAAGGGTAAGAGACAGAGTTAGCAGGGCTAAGTTCCAATGGACATAGAAATGAGAAAAGTGACAAGATCTGAGAACAAAATGAGATAGAAAGACATATTTCATTCTTTATTCACCCTCAATCCTTCCTCTTTACACAGCCCTATGAAGAAAAGCTACTTGCATTTAATTCAGCATTCAATTTAAACTTTTGATTTTTCTTTTGACTTTTTTTCTTTTTTTCTTTTTTCTTTTTTTTTTGGTGAGGTGGGGGTGGGGTAATTGTTTTAATTATCAACTGATTACTTGACCACACAATAATTTTTGTTTCCTCAATAATAGAAGATAATGGTTTGGAATTCAGGGGGGAGAAAAAAAGATTCACATGGAACATTTTTAGCATCTCTATTACATGACTTTAAGGTCAGAATGAATCAGCTAAACCTGTTCTTAATGTGATGTTGAGTAGGAGTCTCCACCCAGTTTCTGTTATTTTCTTCTCCTCCCAAATATACTTTGCC
This sequence comes from Sorex araneus, assembly GCF_027595985.1. NCBI lineage: Eukaryota > Metazoa > Chordata > Mammalia > Eulipotyphla > Soricidae > Sorex > Sorex araneus. Next base: position 210,462,502 of record NC_073302.1, on the reverse strand, counting down.
AAGAAATCTTCCACAATTCAACCTCTGCTATTGATAAGGATAAGCTTAAGCCAGTCTTTGTTTAGAAGTAGTCTCTTACAACTTCATTGACTTTAGGTTATACATGTTCTTTCAAAACATGGCACTTAAATAAGAAATAAAATGTTCTTTTATCAAGTGGGATAGGAGTTTGATACTAATATCTTATTTTACTGTCCCTGTAATGAGTGAAACCTAACTCTGAGATTTTAGAGATGTACCTCTTCAGACAGACTCAGATGCCCTATCAGAATTTTTATAGGTAAGGTTCAGTAATCTGTTTTTAATCTTGCCCTCCTGTTTATTCTAAACAGGAGAAGAGTTTTAGAGCATGGGTGGGAAATTGGCAGCCCATGATTAAATTTTGCCCACTTTTAATATACAGCTTAGAAAATTAAGAACAGTCTTTGTAATTTTGAATTCTATTTTTATGTCAAACAAACGATACTTCATTATGTACAAAAGTCATATGAAAGGGGCTGGAGCCATAGTAGAGCAGGTAGGGTGTTTGCCTTCTGTGCAGCCAACCTGGGTTTGATCCCTAGGATCCCACATGGTTCCCCGAGCAGCGCCAGGAGTGATTCTTGAGTGCAGAGGCAGGAGTAACCCCTGAGCATTGCCAGGTGTGACCCAACAAGAAAAAAAAAATAATATGAAACTAAAATTTTAGAATTATTTAGGTCTTATCAAATAGTGAAATTGTTACACTCATCTATGTTTCACAATAACTGAAATATAATGTCTGGTCTGTTCTTCAGGCCTAATTCCCTGGAAATAAATGCAAACTGCGTTAATGATGAACACTAAGATTTTACTTTGTTTTCTGCTCTTATGACAGCTTATTTCCTAATCTGAAAATCTAGATATTCTATCTGTGAGTCTCCTCTCATTATTCAAAGGGAGATTCATCATGGCTATTTTACGAAAGAAAAATGTCATTGAATGGGGTTTCTCTATTTTTGATGTAATTACTATAACCATTTGGCTAAACATCAAAACAGAACCAGTGGCATTATCTGCAAATACCTCATTACCGACTTAGCAGACTATCTGAAACCTTGTTGCATATAAAATTGCCCTCTGATTGCTAGGAAAGATAATAAATTCTTGAGTCACCCCCCAGAAATTCAGAATCAACTCTATGTTAGTGGTGAGTGACTAATTTTTGTAGTTTGAAATAGAATATGGTAAGAATACTTGGATATTGAGACTTTCAGAATATATTGAATAGAACTTTTTGAGAAGCAAAACAAATTCCTGGGTTCTGTAAAAGTTCTTCATAGTTGCTAACTAAAGAAAACAATAGGCTTAAAGATGAGACTGGGATTGGGGGATTGAAATAAAATGAAAAAAAATATTTCCTTAAAGCTACCAAGAGTATCCCGCCCACAGAAGCTCTTGGCATTCTCCCCGTGGTGTATTTGATATGCCAAAAACAGTAACAAGTCCCACAATGGAGATGTTATTGGTGCCCGCTAGAGCAAATCAATGAACAACGGGATGACAGTGCTATGACAGTGCAACAGTGCTAGTGAAAATATATACTCAGTTGGACTGCAAATTGTTTGAAAAAGACAATTTTTTTTATATATTGAAGCTTCTAAAAGTGATGTTATGGAGACGTTACTGGCGCCCGCTTGAGCAAATGGAAGATCAATGGGATGACAAGTGATACAAGTGATACTAAAAGTGACTTCCAAAAATCAGAGTGATGCCTTGTTTATCTTTTCTTTCATTCCACTGAATATCTAAGATGTATTTGAATTTAGCCATTTTAAGCATTTTAAGCATTTCACTTCTTACCATATGAGATATCTTTATAAAAAGAGAGAAAAAATCCAGTCAATGTCTTTGAAGCATTACCTATAATATGACTCAAATCTAAAGAACTGATCATGCATTTCCCTCATCTCTATTATTACTCACTCAATTCTTTCTATGTTTTATCTCATTTCTTGAAATTTGGTAGCAATGGGACTTTTTTGTACTTCCTGCATGAACTTATCATATGAAGAGTGAAAATTGCAAATTAAACTAATGTGAGCCTAGCTAGAAGTCTAGGCCTGAAAATGCCATTTTTCACTTCTCTCTATCTAATAATATATCCCTTCTTACAAATATTAGTAAAATAACTCAAACTTTTCAAAATATATTTTAGCAAAATACCTGCTGTTGGACGGCAGAGCCTGGCAAGCTACCCATGGTGTAGTCAATATGCCAAAAACAGGAACAAGTCTCACAATGGAGACGTTACTGGTGCCTGTTCGAGCAAATCGATAAGCAATGGGATGACAGTGGCAGTGACCTGCTGTTAAAAGAAGTGCAAACTTTACTTATCTCCTCGTACAAAGAAAGGATATGTCACTCAGAGATTTCCCTCTCTGATGATTCAAAATTTCAGGTAGCATTCTGCCTATTTTCATCATTGAGTGCGCTCTTTAACAACCATCATAATAGAAACACACAGTAATTAGTTTTCTTTTGCTAAATCACATAAATAATAAAACAGAACAATTGTGTAAATATTTGTCAGATCTAGACAAGTGTCTCTGGCCAGAATTTGAGGGTTAGTTCTTTCAATAAGTTCCTAATAATCTGTTGACCCCAAATTGACCAATCTGGGGGATAAGAGCCTGATATAAAGTGAGGAAGGATCAATTTGACCCTCCTCTGCTAAGAATGTTTTCACCATACATCACACGCCCCACCCATGAGGATTGAAATCTTCCTTCCTTCCTTCCTCACAGGCTTCTGATCACCCCTTTCACTGCTGGTCAGAAGATGATGAATCATGGCAGAAAGTTGGGCCTATCAATGCTCTGTGGGGATCGCCTTGTGCTGATTCATTTCTTCTGCTATTGCAGAGGGCAGCTATTATTTATTTATTTGTTTTGTGCATGTGCTTTTCCAGATTTGTAACGTACCCCGTCAGCCTTCTGAGTGGGTTCCAGGAATGAGAAATAAAATCATAAATTAAATGCACATGGAGAAATCCAGGTTCCATCCAAGACCGCACAAGCTCCCCACCCAGCGCTCCAAGCCCACGCCTCGCAGTTTGCACAGCACCTTTCTTCCAAGGATTCCAGGACTCTGCTCCAGCACAAAAGAACGAGACTGAGGAAAGGATGCTTCTGAGTTTCCTTCTAGACTAGTGAAAGGAACTCCTAGACCCTCTAGAGCTTAAAGCCACACAGGCAGGCTATGTATGTAGCTAGAACTCAAATGCAATCTTAATTCTCTTGGCGGTCTATCTGTTGGAATATAGCTCTAAATATGTTAGGCCTGACTTTGGTTCGTCCTTGCTCCCCTTGCCCAAGGAGCTTAGGTTTATCAGTCACACCCATCAAAGTGCTCCCGAGTCACTCCCATTCCTTTGTTTATCTGTAACCAATTCTACCAGTTTATCTGCTCTTCCCTTAATCAAACTCTGTTAATTGGTAAGGTCAGAACTTCCTAGGACACTGAATATTATAACATTGCCTTTCTCTCCTCTTTATGCCTTTTGAATAATTTACTTTTAAAGCTATGTCTTTTTTGTATAGACACAAGAAGACAATATTATGTTTTTATAACTTAAGACTTAATTGGCCTCGATATTCCTTCCTGGACATCTGCTTTCTCCACTTAAGCCTCAGTTGCCCTCAGTTCCTAGCACCCCAAAGCAGGGTCCCCGACGTGGGACGGGAAGGATCCAGGGCAAGCGGTGAGTTATGTGCTACCCTGGCATCGAGATGGGCCTGGCCAAAGTGCCTAATTCTTAACTATAAGTTAAGAGCTTGATCATAGACAAATGCTGTCATGATCCAATAGTAATTATGAGACTGGGACCCTGCTAGGGATAGGAAAGACTGATCTGGCCTGAGCACTGTAGTCTGAGATTGAGATGGCCCCAGGAGAGCAATTCTATAAGCTTTAATGCATCTCTTATTGTGTCCATACAAAATGATTAATATTATGAATTCTTATATGTTTGCTGGCTGAGGAGAAGAGAAACACATTCATGGGACTCTGCCCTTGGGTGGGTCTTCCTGCTGAAAGAGAGATTCTGTCCTAGTGAAGGCATTCCCCTAAGAGATAGAACTATACCCCCTATGGATTGTAACCACACCTTTAGATAAGCCCCAGGCTGCTGGGGGACGGGGGACGGGGAGATTTAAGGTAGCTGTATGAGGGGGCAGGAGAGAGTTCCAGAGGAGAGTGTATAGAGGGAAGATTGGAATAAACTGCAAGTGAGACCAACCATCTTGGCTCCGTTCCTTCCTTCGCCTGCCACATCTTCGCCATCAACCTCCCCGGGGTGGGGGAAGTGGCTGGAGGCTACCGAACTCGGGTGGCGGGAGAGACAGCTGCTGCCCTAGGCCCTGTGCCTGGCTCGGTGCGGTGAGGCATCCCTTTCCTCGCCCGCGCCTTTTATTTTTATTTTTACACACTATCTGTATTTCGAAAGACAAATATCACTCCTGACTATTTTTAGGCTTGAGGAGTGGAAGGATGCAATAAAGATACTTTTGCCTTTCGAAACATATTCCCCTTTTTTGCTCCACTTTTTTCCATGTATCACACTTTTTCCTCAAATATCAAGGTCTCTCCCTCTTCCAGGACCACTATGTAATTAAATCATCGATAATAAACTGCTCATGATGTGTACAACTTATCCAAGTATATCTTTTTTTGGAGGAGGGGGTACCCAAAAAGTGATACCCAGCCCGAGGAATTATTGCAATTGAGGAAATTTGATGTATTTTTAAGGGAAATAGTGTCGTATATATAGGTCTTCCAAGAACACTTTAAAGGTACTGTATATAAATGTTACTAAATGTTGTGAAATTTAAATGAAAATAGCATATCAGATGTTTTTTATCTCAAGAGAGTTGCCTATAACTCCTCATCATCTCTGCCTAGCAGTTTTGGTTCAAAACAAGGCCAGGACTATTTTCAAAATCTCTGAGCCTGGGAAGTACTGGCTGGAAAAAACTGCTGTTTTTTTTTTTTTTTTTTTTTTTTTTCTGTACAATCTATCTTCAACTTTACCTACTTATTTTACTTACTGGCAGGAAAATACTTAAACATTTAGTTCAGACCTCAAATGCCAACATAACATACAGAGCAGAAATCTAAGTTACTAGTAATTCATCATGTCTTTTTCTCAGTTTCTTTGTTGTGACTTGAGGCTATCTTAGTATCTTTTGCTTGACTTTGGTACCTGAATTTAGCATATATAATGATCATTTGATGAATGAACATTAGCTTCTTAGGAATACTGGATCTTGGATAGGATCTTAGTTGTTATCAATTCTTCCTTCGCAATGACACTGCAATTTCAAAAGTTAAAACAGTTTTTTATTTCTTTGTTTGTTTGTTTTCACACAGTAGTTCTCCAACTAGAGTCTGCTTATATGCAGGGCAAACTCTTTAACCTGAACTGTCTCTCTACTCCCTATCCCCCAAATAAATTTTCTTTTTGCTTTCCCCATATAAATTTTCAATGTCATTTATCCTCTTACAAATTGAGTGAGAATTAACTTTGATCTCCTGGGATTCAAGACAGTACTATTCCTATTATACTATCTGCTCTGTTCATTTTTCATTGCACTAATTTTAATTAAAAAAATTCTTTGTACATACAGAAGATTTTATTTGGTTTGGCTTGCTTTGGGGCCATACCCAGTGGTGCGCAAGGCCTGTCTGTGTTCAGGGATCACTTCTGGCCGTGCTCAGAGGACCATGTGGAGCTAAAATCTGTTTTGTATGAAATTCCTAGTGCCTTGACAGTATTTTCAATAGGATTTATGGAAACCTGTTTCACAATGTCAAGCAAATAACTGAGGTTTCTACTTAACATTACATGTGTAGGCTAAACATATCAAAATAAGATTTCTTTCTCTTGGGGCTGGAGTGATAGTACAGCAGGTAGAGCATTTGCCTTGCACTCAGCTGACAGGGGTTCGATTCCAGCATCCTATATGGTCCACTGAGCACTTCCAGGAGTAATGCTTGAGTGAGTGCAAAGCCAGGAGTAATCCCTGTGCATCGCCGGCTGTGACCCAAACGCAAAAAAACAAAAAACAAAAAAAAAACAAAAAACAAATACACGTTTTTAATTTCTCTTCTAGTTATTGATTTGTCTCTATTTGATAAAGTACCGGTATCAATGATTGTGCATCTTAATCTTTCCTATCCCCTATGCTCACAGCAGCAGCAGAGAACTACAACAGCTAGAACATATATCCCTACCTAAGTAGAAATATACTCTTCAAACAAATTTAAAGATCAATGGATATAAAAAGAGTTGCAATATGCAACACGAAAATTCTGACCTCTCAGACTATTTTCTGATTATTCCAGCTAATTCTTTTAGAATCAATCATGTTTGGGGATTGAAAATCATAATTTTGGGTGTAGGGTTAGTAAGAAGGGCTCATATCTGATGTTCGCAACAACTCCGTGCTTGGGACATTACTAGCAGGATGCTTTGAGGTGACTCCTACCAGTGGTGCTGAGGAACTGTATAGCACTGGGGATCAACCTGGACCTCTAGCAGCTGCACTGGCCCTTTGAGCTACATTTTTGGCCCAGAACTGAAAACATTTTGAATAAAAATAGAAAAGCACATCTTGCCCTCAAGAATATTAGACTCGTTTGTCAAAACAGAACATGTGATAAGAATGAGATTTGTAGACTAAAACACCTAAAACATAAATTTTTGAGGTATCCATTGTAGAATGTTCATTTTGGTTGTCATATTAAAATATAGTTGTTTTCCGTCTGAAGGATCTCAATTGCTTCTGTTGTTTGGAGAATGAAATTTTTGTAAAAGACGAGTATTATGTTGTCATGGTTATAGGCAATCAGTCATTTATCTGTCCTTTACTTAAATGCCTTCTTAAAGCTGCATGGTAGCCATTGTCTTCTATTGGCTAATACCATGGATTTACTACTCTCCAATAACTCAAACACTGGTATGCAAAGCACATATGAGGACAGTCTTCATTTTTTAAAAAAACATTTTATGGCTCAATAATAAATAAAGATTTGTGCATAAATAGGAACTGTATCTGCTTTCATTCTTGTATCCATTACTCACATATAAAACATGAATGTGAAGTAGTCCTTACTTTTCTATTTTACATTTTCTACTGTATATACTTCAAAATAAGCTCATAGTGACATTGCATTTCTTCATTACATCTATTTAATGTTTTACATAGCTGTGATTACCAGTACAAGCATGCAAAGATCAATCTTTGCTGTTTCTTATAAGAGTGTCCCAGGATCCAAAATTTGCAAAGGCATAAATAGAGACAAATTAAGAAATTGTGAAGTTCTTTTAAATGTACTTCATGCAAATGTTAATGCTAAACATTGCAAATTTAAAGTAATTAATTAGCATATTGGTGTTTTTGTCAAGAGAGTTTATATTCTATAAAAAATATTTCCCTTTACACAAAGAGTTAATCTATTCTTGCTAGGTTTAGAAATAGTTAAAAAAAAAACAAAAATACAGCAATAATAGCAAAAAGAAAGTCTGTAAGCCACTAATAAACATTCTTATTTTTTTTAGAAATGAAGAATTCTGCTTAGAACAGATTATGTATTGAACCCTTTCCACGTCTTTGCTAGTTCAGCAAACCTTTGTTCTGAATGCTTTGCGACCATTAGTCCCTTTGATTATAGATTACAACATCATTAAATTTATTTTTTTTCCTCATGGGCAACATATTTCTTTCATTGAGCAACATTCTGAAACTTGGAAATCTAACCTGTGTTTTAGTGTTAGGAAAGGAACATTCATATGGTAAATCCTCCCAGTTGGACTTGGTATTTATTCAACTCTTATATGGTTGATTTCAGTCCAGGTTTAATTATGCAATCACTCCCATCTCAGAAAGGATAGCAGAATAATAAAGCACTTGTACTTAATATACAGCCAGTTTAAAATAGTAAAAAACCTAGGAAATGTTTATATTTAATTAAAAGGTAATCTTTAATACAAATCTAGAGGACAATGATAAATGTATTTGTTAAATAAATCAAGCTTCAGTTGGCCTGAAACCCAGGCAACCTTATTACACATCTCTGATAGTATTCAGAAATAAGTAAAATAAGTTTCATCATTCTTTTTAAGCAGGAAAAATGGAAACCATGGCATGATATGAATGTTATATGATTAGAAATTATTTTAACACACCAATAACACCTTTGAATTCAGTTCTTTTTTCCTTTCAGAAAATTGCTGTTGCTCTAAACACTGTTTCCTGGGAAGTTTCTTGTCCAGTCATTTTCTTATTTTGCATTACTCATGTTCCCTTGATGCAGGAAATTCCCTCTTACAAATTCTGTATCACTGGGATATATGTATATTTATGTAACCCTGGTTGTTCTGTTCTTTGATAAACTCAATGGCAAAATTTCCTGAACTGAGCTCCTTGGAATACATTAATATTAAATTCATATTCCCCAAAGACAAAATGCCCTCAACTCTCTTATGCCATTTCTTCAGGATCTTTGTGGTTAACAAGTACTTTTCTGACGCAGGGGTTACTAAAAACTACTCAAACTTCCTGGAAAACAGCATTGCATTGTGTTGGTTCAGTGCTTGCAGGACAACTGTTCCCTTCCATATTGCACGTGTTTTCTCTCTACTAATGATCCAGAACAAGGAGAAATCGGAGATTCTTAGCCCTATCTAAAAGAAGTATATTCCACAAATAAACAAGTAGGAAACACGAACACTTCAGAGTAAGACCCTCACAAACGTTCGGCTAATTTGGATGACCCAGAAAGGTTATTCAGACTTCTTGTCTTACATGCATCTAGGAGACCCCCTGGGATCAGCTATGGCTTGCTCTACAATCTTAGCTTGCTTGCTATAATGGTGTAATATGGCCAAAGTTTTGTCTTCCAGCTTGTAATACTTTTACATGTGCAGGCTACAATCAGTATCCCAGAGGCTATAGTTTGCAACTTATGATCCTACACACCTGAGCCTTGTTTCATTTTTTTTTCCCACTAAATACAGAGGATATTGAGTGAAGGTCAAGGGTTAACAAAATGAATAGTTATGCCTACTTTCTCTGTTCTTAAACCCTCAAAAGAAAAGTGAATGAGGGTATGTTAATATTGTTCATATATATATATTCATTCATTGCTTTAATTTTGATCTATAAATACATTAGAATGGTAATGCATGCTAAACGCTGTTAGCAATACTTAAAAAAAACAAAGACTTGCAACGAAGCTAAGTAACATATATTACTAGATTTTCTTTCTCTTTCCTGCAACTCTGTATGTAGATTTTTCTGCCCATTCATTTTGAGATTATTCTAAATGTTTTACTTAATTCTGATAAGAGTTAAACAGAATATCCCAAAAGGAAAAATAAGTTAGAACTGTACCTGTCCTAGGTACTCTATGAAAACTACACTGCTTACGGTTTTGCATCATTTATGTCATCATAAAGATACAATACATTAAAAATATTTCAGTGAGCATAACCCATTCTGTTTCTTCACCAATTTCCATAGAACCATTTTTTTAAGTTATTGGGCTGATCTTTGTTTTTTCTTTCTTTCTTTTTTCTTTAACTTGTGATCTCAATACTGAAAGAATGCTCCTGAATCCCTTTTCATTACTCACAAGTAGTTGATCATGTTAAGCGGCTTTAGAACTATTTGGCAAACACTCTGTGTCTCATGATTTCATGTTAGGCAGCAGAAAAGCAATTATTGTGGTATTTTGTTTTAAAAAGTTAGAAATTTCTCATCTGATTTAAAGCTGGGTGGAGTAGGGTGTGTCTCTTCTGGTTTTTGTTAGAACTAGTTTTTTCAGAGGAAGTGCATTTATGAGATATAGCCAAGGAAAGAAAGTACCCAGAGAGTTATTTGAATTTGTAAAGTTTTTTTTTTTCTAGGAAATCATAAATTTAGTCTTAATCTGTACTAGAGTCAGAGTGAAGAGCCAAATTAGATTTCGAGGATCATTAAAAACTTGACAGAATTTACTGTGAGATAGTGGTTTGGGGTAAGGTGGTGAGAGTGTGGTTGCCTGTGCCTTACTTTTGTGATCTATGTTTAAAACTGTGCCATAAAAAGATCCAGTAGACCTCATTAACCTTTCAACCTCTTTCTTGTTGAGGCTACCTACCAAGGTGGCCAGAATATAAGGGCCAGTGAAATTTGTTTTAAAATTAAGTAAGTATTGGTTTAAGGGTCAAGCTGTTTGTCATTTTTGGTTTTGGGGGGAGGAGAATGCCTAGTGGTGCTCAGGGCTTACTCCCATCTCTGAATTCAGATCATGTCTGCAGGGCTCAAGAGACTATATGGGGGGCTCGTGGATTGACCCTGAGTCAGCCACATGAAAGGCATGCACCCTGGTTGCTGTACTGTCTTCCTGATTCAAGATTTTTGTCATCAACAGAGAAAAAGTGACCTAGAAATCAGAAAATAGCCAATGTCTTTGCTTTCTTTTTAAGAGCTATGTATCTTATATACATTATGTATCATTATTCATATAATGATAAGTTACAACCATTGAAGAATATAGATGTACTGAGAGGCATTTATACTTACACGAAACAAAAATACAACATCTCTAAAAAGCAGGTAACTTTACTTTTCTGGGAATCAAAACTTTATCTGGAAGTCACACCTATTCTTTTCTTTTTTTCTTTGACAACTTTGCTAGATACATTCTATTTTGTTTTGTTTTGTTTATTTATTTATTTACTTTTACAAAGCTGTTTATGATTGGATTTCAGTCATATAGTGTTCCAACACCCAGTCCTTCACCAGTGTACATTTCCCAGCACCAGTGTCCCCAGGTTCCCTTACCTAGTCTTAAACCTCAGATCTTGTCCAGAGAGTTGTACCTTTTCAATCCAAAAGAAACTACAAACCTGATTTCTGTGCTGTCTATGACTTCTCTCTCAAATGTTTCTTTTAATGTTTTCCATAAAAAGCCCAGTTATAATCCATCCCATTACAACGTTGGATTTAATCATACTTCTTTCATACCCTTTCATCTTGAGCTTACTTAAATGCAATGCATTTTAGCAAGAGAAAATTAATAAACCTCCAGAAAAAATGAACCTTTCATTCAAGACTCTTCCCTGCCATTCACTCTGTCCTACATAGGGCAGCATCTCTTTTTGTAAGGTGATGTCCCCTTAACCCTAACCTGAAAGAAACACTTTAGTACTGCTGTATCTGAAGAGCTTATTGCTGAATTATATATGATAACTTGAGAATCTAAATATCCACAGCTAATCCAAACTCTGTTATAGGAATAACTTTCATTCCTCCATTTTCTGCTTTATAAGAGCTGCAAAAAATATGTCATTTGGAAGATTTAAATTTCATGCTTTTCTGTTTTCATCATTGTACCTCTGGCAAAAGTCCTAAAGAATCTTAGAATAGCCAAAAATCATGCAGTAGATATTTTCAAGAAAGAGAACAGAAGTATAGGTAATCTAGCAGCGGAGTCTGCTGTTTTGGAATGCTTTGAAAACTCACATAATTTTACCTCTAAACTATGAGTGGTGCTTATTTCCCTCTACATCTGATAATTTTCTTATGTATTTAAACTAAATCAGTCTTTGTATTTAGTAAAATAGTGACATTCCAACAAAAAAGCCCTCCCAAATGCATACAAACATAAATACACACACATACTCTTCTCCAGTACTTTTATGCATAACAATCATTAACACAGTTCCACATTTACAGACACCACTATATTTGACCCTTCATTCATGAAAGTTCCTGCTGCTTAGCCTTAAGCAATTGGGCTCCTGTCATTTCCCACTGAGCACACTGGGGTGGATTTGGGTGTCTTGCCCTCATTTACAATCTGAACAAAAGAAACCCAAGCCAAGAAAGCAGCTGGCACCATAAAAACAGCAAAAATTCTTGCTGGCATCTCTGGTTGCTTCTGACTAGCCAAATATCCACAGGGAATGGTGCCAATATATATTTCTGGGACAAAACAACAAAATAGACTTTGTCAATAAACATTGATTTGACAGGAAGTCACACAAATCTATCCATACCAAAGGACATGTACATCCACAGAGTTCCAAACGAATGAGCACATTCTGGACAAATGAAGAACCTGCCTAAACTGGATTCATACATAGCACATGCTCTCCAAGGTCTTCATTTGCCAAATATGGTTATATGTTAAGTGTCAATGTTGCTCTATAATTCTGCTACCAGCTGACAATATAAACCATGGACACTGACAAAACAAACACATACCATCACTCTGGGGGTTGAATTTTTGAAACATTTTGAAATGAGATGAAAGAAATACAGTTTGCAACATAGCCTAATACATGTACACATACAAACAACAGAATAAAAAATTATTGAAACCATATTTATACTTTCTATTAGTGATGCATTAACTTATTATTTTATTTTCAATTTTCTATTTACACCTTATATATTGAAATATTGTTAATTACTATTGAAATTAATTAAATTTTATTAAAGAAACCTGATAGTAATTTTGGGCGTACAACCCAAATTGATACAAGATTTCTCACCCGTTAGAAATTGCTTTCATATTGAATACTTTTTAGAGAGAAAGCTATTCATTTTTTTCTCTTTTATTTTCCTTTCTTTTCATTTTTCTTTTAACTTCACATAGATAATGTTCTAACTCCTTATAACAAATATGTGGCTCAAGAAAAAAATCATATAGTCAAATATAACATACACTGCTTTGTGTAAAACTTTAGAATGAGTGTTACAAGGATATTTAAAGATCAGTGCAGACATTGTAGTTTGCAACATTCATTACATCAAAATTATTTAAATATATATTTAAAGTTTTGAAATCAATTTTTCTAATTTGGGTTAATAGTCAATCTACAAACAGTCATTTATTCATCTGGAATCTACCTCCTTAGAGAAGGTAGACAAAGTACTTTTTAACAAGGTAAAAGCTCTCATAGTCAAGACATATTTACTTCTATTTAAGATAAAAATTTCAATTAAGTATTTTAACTGTAGAGATTCTGATCATTCTGAGTATGGTTGAACAGTTTTCTGTTTTTCAATTAAATAAATGTAAACATATCACTAAGAAACACATTTTTTTCCCTTAGTTATATTGATTGTGGTATAGCCGCATTCCCTGTTACCAGAAATAAGTATTTGAATCAGATTCAGTCAATGAAAATAAGCCAATAACTTGGCCACCACATTAAGCTAATGATTGGATGTGCACCAAAGGTAGCCTATAGGAACAATTATGGAAATGTCTTGAGCAAAAGGTGATCTAGGTAAAACCTAAGTAAGAATAAATCCAGATACCTTCAGAATATTAGTTTGAATTTAGTTTGTGTGACAGTGGAAGAAGTTTATAACCACTACCACCTTCTAGAAGAACTGACTCATTTCTTTAAGAAAATTTAAAAAAGAAAAACAAAACCAGAAAAAATGATCTATTTTTAATTGGCTTTTCAATAAGGACAATAGAAAAAAAGACCTATCATTATTCAGTTAGTTCAAACATTTTTGAAAGATCTCATCACTTCACTCCCTTGTGTATTCTGTTAGCAATATTGACTCATAAATAATTGTGTAACTCTGAGTATCCCTCAACCTCTGATCATGGTACACTATTTATGAAACAAAGGTGTTTTATCATATTTCTAATTCATTTGTTTAACTAAGATTTGTATCCAGTGAGTGCCCGTTCGAACTCTCATGAAACCTCATAAACTATGTCTCTTCCAGTTACTTTCTGCACCATTAATTGATTCTTCTTCTTGTATGTGAAAAACACTCACTTTTAACAAAACTGGAAATATCAGCTTTAGTCATTTCAATGCGATATTTTTCTGTTACCAAATAGCTGGCAAAAAAAGAGGTAAGTATTATAGGGCCGAATTTTACTCTTTTATAAGCAGTTCCAGTTCTAGAAGATATTTCACATTTGGTTTCTTAAAGCAATCTTTTATTATCTTTTTTGTAATAAAAATCACAAAAATGCAGTCATCTCATTTTAGTTTTGATGTGTGATATTTTTGATGGAGGGGGAGGCACACCCTGTTGTGATCAGGGCTTAGTGCTGACTCTCTACTAAAGAATCACTTTGGATATGTATTGCCATGATTTGACAGCATGTAAAGTAATCACCATACACACTATCTTTCTCTATGGCCCCATGAAAAGATAAATTTTTCTACCTTTATATGTACTTTTGTTAATTAATTTAACCTTCAGAACAATTTTGATTCATTTCTTTGATCATATTTAATTTAATATAAATTTTTGTCATTGAGTTACATGAGTTCTATATTTTTTAGATTTTAATCCTATGTAAAACATGTAAAATGCAAATATTTTCTTCAATTTGATAGCGTTTCAGTTTGCTGCTATTTAGTGTTGTTAGAAATTATTTGTGGTGCAAAAAGTTTTAAGTTTGATGGAGTTCTGTTCAAGTTTGCTTTTGCTTCTATTAGGTTTTTTTCTCTCCTTATTTTTCTTTCATTAAACCCTGAAAAAGATATCACAATAAGTAAAAAAAAATAATTTATGCAAATTTAATTCTAGTATGTGTATAAATTCTTATTTTATGCTTAAATTGTTTAACTATTTTGCGTCAATTTATGTATAGAATGTAAGATAATAACCCAGTTTTATTCTTTTATATGTGACTATCGAGTTTCTCAACATCATTTACTGAAGAAACAATTCTTTAACACCATTTACTGAAGAAGCAATTCTTTTTTTTTTTTTTTTTTTTTGCTTTTTGGGTCACACACGGCAATGCACAGGGGTTACTCCTGGCTCTGCACTCAGGAATTACTCCTGGCAGTGCTCGGGGGACCATATGGGATGCTGGGAATCGAACCCGGGTCAGCCGCCTGCAAGGAAAACGCACTACCCCCTGTGCTATCATTCCAGTCCCTGAAGAAAGAATTCTTTACCACATTAGACATTCTTTGCTCTTTTGGTGCGAATTTGTTGATCACATAATTGTATGTATATGAGTTGATTTCTAGATTCTCTATTCTGTTGATAACTGTGCCTGTTTTTATGCTACTACCATGTTTTGATTACTATGGCTTTAAAAATTATTGACTTCAGGAAGTGTGATAACTCCTTTGGTTAGTCTTTTGTGGTTCAATCAGAATTTTAGTGGTATTTGTTTTGTTTCTCAGAAAATGTTATTTGGATTTTTGTGAGTGTTTTATTGAAGTTGTAAATCTCCAGGTAGTGTGGGGATTTTACCTGTTTTCTTCCCAACCATGAAGATGTTTTTCATTAATTTTGTTCTGTCTTTCATCTGTGTTGTACAATTTTCAGTGTACAGATTTTAGATTTGCATACTTGATATTTGATTGTTGTATAGAACGACACCTAAAAGAATGCCTTTGTGAAAAAATTAAAAAGAGAAGGGGAGGGGGTAGGTCAGTGGCTTAAAGTGCTGTCTTGCATTTAAAATGGCCAAAGTTTAATAGCCTGTGGAACCACCTGTACTATGTGTGGTCTCAGTTGTGTCTTTTGTTATGCCTTGCAGCTCTACTCTCAGGAATGCCCAACACCACAAGTGATTTCCTGTCACCTATATGTTTATATACATTTCCATTTAAAAGGGTCCATTGGTTAGTTAGCATTTCAACTAAAATGTTGTGGCTGGAGCTAGAGAAAAAGTACAGTGGGCAGTGGGTAGGAGACATGCATTGCACTTAGGTGACCTGAGTTTGATCCTCCCCTGCATTCCATGTAGTTCCCCAAGCACTGCCAGGAGCAATTTCTGAGGGCAGAGCTCGGAATGACCCCTGAGCATCACCATGCATGCCCTGAAAGCTGGGGGTGGGGGTGGGGAGAGGCAGAAGCACCATGATAGGAAGTAATAGCCTTGGTGAACACATGTGCCAGAGCCACAGAAATACCACAGTCAGAATGTTTATGAACACCTTACATAAAAGAAGGTCACCTTCAGTGGCCACCTTGGAAAATTTAGAAGCACTGTAACTTACTGTGACAAGCACCACAACTAGATGGACTAGAATCCTAGTCGGTATATTACATTCCCAGTCATCAGAATAAAAGGGAAAAGGAAGGAACAATTCATTTTGAAAGTGTATTGAGAGAAAGAAAGAAAGAAAGAAAGAAAGAAAGAAAGAAAGAAAGAAAGAAAGAAAGAAAGAAAGAAAGAAAGAAAGAAAGAAAGAAAGAAAGAAAGAAAGAAAGAAAGAAAGAAAGAAAGAAAGAAAGAAAGAAAGAAAGAAAGAAAAAGAGTTACCATAGGATCAAACTATCCTATTTCTGAGTAGATATCTCATATGAATAACAGCATCTGAAAACTGTATCCCCATTTATTTTATACATACCAGTATTATTCATAATGATAAAACAAAACGTGTTCTTCAGTGAAATAATGAATGTGGCATTCATGTTGTATATGTATGCAAAGTAGCATATATGTTAAAGGAATGAATGTTTATGTATTATAAAAGAATACAATTTGTCACTTAGAACATGATGAATCTAGAGAGCATCATACTGTATAAAAATAAAAAGAAAAGGTGCGGGCGAGGGAAGGGACGCCTCACCGCACCCAGCCAGGCACAGGGCCTAGGGCAGCCGCTGTCTCTCCCGCCACCCGAGTTCGGTAGCCTCTGGCCGCTTCCCCCACCCCGGGGAGGTTGATGGTGATGTTGTGGCAGGCGAAGGAAGGAACGGAGCCAAGATGGTTGGTCTCACTTGCAGTTTATTCCAATCTTCCCTCTATACACTCTCCGTCCTCTATACACTTTCCAGCCCCCTCACCTTCTCTCTGAACCCCTTTTATTGAACATGGCCCTTCCAAAGGGCACAATACATTGATGTCACCAAAGGCACCAAAAGATCTTACAGGAAGAACATTGAGGCAACATAATTCTCTTGTATCTGCAGGCTGTTAATCTAGGCCCCTGGAAAGAAGATACAAAACCAAAACCAAAGCCTTCATTGGGCTGAAAGCACTCGGATTTACATCCCAAAGACCAGGCTGGGCTGCAGCAAGAAATCTACATGTCAATTACAAACTAGACAGCACCTGAAATTTACATCCCAAAGACTAGGCTGGGCCAGAGCCTGGAATCTACAATGTCAAGTCAAGCCTGGCTAGCACCTAAGATCTGCGGGTCAAAGATCAGCTAGGTTTCTGTGACAAAAGGTTTCTGTGACAAAACTCCAGAAGGCAGCTGGAAAAGGGGAAATATTCCAACATCATACTAAGGGAAATAATCCATTTAGAGAAGACAAAAACTGCATGTTATAATTTATGCATAAAACATAGTAAAAGGTTTTGAGCATAATCCTATAGTAAATAACTGATAGCTGGAAAGTAGAAAATGTTTGTTCAAGGGTGTAGAATTTTAGATACAATATTATTCAGATCTGAGAATCTAATGTAAAGCATAGTGAAAATAGTTGCAACACTTTTGCATAACTGAAATTTACTTAAACTAAAAGTTAAACATTCTCTCACACATATGCAAAGGTGAATATGCAAAGTGAGATATGTGTTAACACAATGGGAGGAATTCTATCACAATATTATGTTTATCAAATTATCACACTCTACACTGGGAGCATTTTTTTAACTATATCTCATTGAGCCCAAAACAAAAGATAGTTTCTCAAAGTAATAGAATTTCTTATTAGATTTATTTTATACAGTATAAAACAAAGGATAGCTCAATTATTTTCCCAAAGTAAAATGATGAAGGCATAACAATGTTCTCAATAGTACATTAAGATAGTAAGTAGATAAAAAAAATAGCCACTGTATCACTGTTATCCTGTTGATGATCAATTTGCTTGAGCGGGACCAATAATGTCTCCATTAATCCCATTCTTGAGAGTTTAGCAGACTCTCTTTACTCGTCCTTCCCAATGGTGATGCATTAGAGGCTCTTCAGGGTCAGAAGAATGAGACCCATCATTGTTACTGTATTTGGCATATGAATATGCCACGGAGAGCTTACTAAGCTCTCCCCCGTGTGGGCAGTAAATTCTCGATAGCTTACCAGGTTCTCCAAGAGGGAGCACTAGGCTATCAGGTATTAGATGTTAGACCTTGGTGCAGCCACACACTTCCGGGAGCTTGATTTTATAGTCTCTGGATGTTGGCCATTGATGGGATTACACTGTGCTGGGGGCAGTGTCTGGGTATGACCGCCTAGCTACTGGAAAATGAGGCATCTGTGTGAAAGAGGCCCAGTCCCAATCTGAGCAGCCTTGGAGATCTCATCCCCTGGTCCTGCACATCTGGGTTCCTCTGCCTGTTCCTTCATGCAAGAAGCTCATCTGAAAAGCCACAATGTCAAAAAAAGGGGATGCAGGATGTTGGGCAGGGAAGATGTAGAGAAACAAATAGTTTTTTAGCAAACGCCAAATACATGGAGGAAGGGTTGAAATAATGTCAGTTACTTCAAATATCACCCTCACACTAGGACAAGCATCACTAGAACATACATATAATCAGGTGGGTTTTCCTGAGAGCTCACATACTGAAACTTACTAAAAATTTTCTAAAATATGATGATAAATAAGAGTTAGATAAGTATTCATTTATTCACACATAATAGAGATATTTTTCTCTATTGCACTGTAACCTAACTCTTGCTGAGAAATTTTACATCTCCTTTCTCTTGACTAGTCTACACATTGACTATTTTTCATCATTTTTTTCTCAGTAGTCCAAGTAGTAAGGATTTTCCACATCTATGATGGAAAAATTAGTTCATCTGTCAAAGATACCTGCCTAGTCACTATCTAGTCACATAAGAAAAAAAATATCCTTTTTCTATTTTTCATCTATTCTTTCATATATGTATATATGTATATATATATTTATGTCTATATACCTCTGTTTATATGTATATATGTATATATATATGAACTTAAACAACAAGGTGAATTTTTAGTATTTTTTTTTTGCTTTTTGGGTCACACCTGGTGATGCACAGGGGTTACTCCTGGCTCATACACTCAGGAATTACTCCTGGCGGTGCTCAGGGCACCATATGGGATGCTGGGAATCGAACCCAGGTTGGCCGCGTGCAAGGCAAATGCCCTACCAAATGTGCTATTGCTCCAGCCCCAATAAGGTGAATTTTTATTGTGCAAAAGGATAAAGTTTATATATTAACCTTGTAGAAAGCGTATATTAACCTGGTAGGCATTTTAGGGTAACATATAGTTTTTGAAAATTACGTTATCTTCTCTAGTTTAATTTAAGTTTTATTAAACTAGCATTTGCCAAATGCTATATTTTATTTCTCTTCTCATTTTTAGCATAAATATATGTATTGCATAGGATATGTGCACAATACATGTAAGCTTCATATACATATATATGTATATATACATATATATATATATATGTATGGGCTGAAGCTATAGCATAGCGATTGGACGATTGCCTTTCACGCGGCTGCCCCTAATTCGATTCCTCCGCCCCTCTCAGAGAGCCTGGCAAGCGACCAAGAGTATGGAGCCTGAGAGGCAGAGCCTGGAAAGCTACCGTGCATATTGTATATGCCAAAAACAGTAACAATAAGTCTCTCAATGAGAGACATTACTGGTGCCCGCTCGAACTAATCAATGAGCAACAGGATGACAATGACAGTGACAGTGATACATATGTATAAGAAATTTAATCCAATGATAAAAGCACATGTACTATTGCCAATGTAGTTAACTATTAAGATACATTTTATAGAGTCCACTTATTAATTTATTAAACACACATATAAAGTTCATAAAGTGTGAAAATTATTTTCTAAAATATTATTCTTTAGTGACCAAATAATTACTTTTCCAAAATAGTAACATAAAAAGAAAATACACTATCAATAAAATATGTTTCAAATGTGACATTAAATAAAATAATTCATTATACACCATCATATATTTCTCTTCCAGATTTGTCTGATTATTGAACCTACTTTTCCTTTTAATTAACTGGCTTCTTAAGGCAGTCACTAAACTTTCTATGTCTCAATTTCACATATGTAAATATGTAAAATGAATTTCAATATTACTATGAATAACTCAAAATTATTTTCCATAGTAACCCTTATTCCCATTTCAGAAAGTTGAGACTCCTTGGAGACTTCAATGTTTGTAGAGTTATCATTGCAAGAGACATTCAACTAATACTTACAGATTTGGATTATTTTAGGTCGTTTGCAATTCCGCAAAAAAAGTTATCATCTAAAGCAATACAATACAATAGGTGCTTGTGGCAAGTGATTCAAACTTTTTTGAGCCATGTCAACAGAGGACAGTAGAATAGTCCTCTGAAAAAAAGAAAAAAATTGTGTAAATGGACAGTATACCAAGGTCATTTGTCTTGGTACTGCTGACATTGGTTCAGATTCTGGCACCATGTGATTTCCTGAGCACTGCTAGCTATGACTCCTGGCCACAAAGTCAGAAATAATCTTTGAGCACACCTGGGTGTAGCCCAACCTCCCTCACAGCATCAGAGAAGTACAAGTGTCTAACACCCTGATACTCCATCTCCATTAAAGGAACCTCCATGCTAACTTTTTTCCTTGACTAAGAGCTGCTAAGCATATATTTTACGGAATAATATCACTGCAGGTCAATAGATTCTAAACAGTTGAACTTTGGGAATTTTTTCTGTGTAGGGTGAGGAACGGGGTGTGGGGACTGGCTTTTTGATGTAACACAAGAGATGCTTAGGGGTTACTCCTGGCTCTGCACTCTGAAATTACTCCTGGCAGTCCAAGCGGGGCAACCATAAGGAATGCTGAGGATTGAGCTGGGGTCAGCCGAGAGCAAAGCAAATGTCCTACATGCTGCACATCTGCCCCTGCATTTGGGTTTTTTAACCTTCATTTCTGATTAAGATTTCTTTTCCTTAGCACTATTTTTACCTGCTAGATAGTCCCTCTTCTCCCATATTGTGGCAAGAGTATGTAGGACTAAGAAAACATTTTTATAATCAGTATAGATGTTTAGTCTAAGCCCTTCAGCCAATTGGAAGGCAATGGTGAGAGCAATTATCACTGTAGCACTGTCACACTGTCCATTGTTCATCAATTTGCTCGAGTGGGCACCAGTAACATCTCCATTGTGAGACTTGTTGTTACTGTTTTTGGCATATCAAATAGCCATGGGTAGCTTGCCAGGCTCTGTCGTGCTGGCAGGATACTCTCGGTAACTTGCTGGCGCTCAAAGAGGGGTGGAGGAATCGAACCTAGGTCGGCCGCGTGCAAGGCAAACACCTTACCCACTGTGCTTTGTGCTGAAATTTCCTCTGGCAAAGTTATAACTTCCTGATCAGACTCACACCGGCCTATGCAGCTTCTTGAGTCCCGTGGTGAAGGAGGCTATTTCCTCAGCACAGCAGGTATCAGTCATCTGGGTTATCCAAGAGACTGTCTTTTAAATCAATACTAGATTAAATTTGATCCATTATTTCTATGCAAATATTTTCTGTACTCAGTATCTAAGGGAGGAGATAAGAACTGCAGGATCAAATATCTGACAAGTCCTAAATGTTATTTCAGGAGGCTCACAGGTCCTTGAACTTTGTCCATTGAGAAAGTACAGAAATGACCTGACCTTTGCCCTTTCACCCCATTGAGATTCAAGGATGAAATTTCTAGGAAAGAAATGTTGCAGAAAGATAGATAGGGATCCTTGGACCCTCTGCACCTAAAGACTTTGATTCCAGAGATCTAACACATTCGGGCATCCAGCGCAGCATCTAATAGCAATGCACTGGGACTGCAAACTGGGCTACAACTCTGTGCTGCCGGGGGGTGGATTTTTTCCTCCCCACCCTGTCTTCCTGCATGGAAAATGGCGGCTCGGCGGCACCCACGTGGCAGGCGCCATCTTCTAAGACTCCAAACCCAGAGGTATTCGATTTTTACACTTGGGGCTCCCAGGGACTCAAGGGAAGGGGGCGTAACTGGCACGCCCTCGGCCCAGATAAATCCGGAGCCACTGAGTGTGAAGCGGACCCTCTGCGCCTAAAGACTTTGATGCAATTTCTGGCAGGATTTTCCCTAGACTTTATACAGAAATCCAAAACCACGTGGATGCGGCCACGGCCACGCGACTTAACATTTATAATTGGCAGCAATGTGAAACGGTTCCTTTTGAACAGGTCTGACTTGGGGGGAAACTCCAAATAATAACAGTAAATTTTTGTTGAAATATTGAAGGTTATTAATGTAGCAGCCAATTCTCTGGACTGTGAACTAAGCAAAAGCCCCACGCTGGCTGACGCGACGTGGCGTACACCATACTATGAGGCGCGGGAAGGGGGATGAGGGGGAAAAAAAAAGGGAAAAAGGAAAAAGAAAAAAAAAGAGTTATGTACTGGTAGCAGTGGGGCTACATATCTCATCATTTCCAGCAGTGGAAAACTAATTATCAAATGCTTCCTTGGTAGTAGGTCTGTCTCTCTTGGGTGGAAACTCCAACAACTATAGTGAGTTTTGTGTTGAATTATGGAATGTAATCAAGGTAAAGAGAAAATGGAGTGAAATTCATTAGTTATACAGTAGGGGTATGGGGTGGGGGTGGGGGGTATACTGGGGTTTTTGGTGGTGGAATATGGGCACTGGTGAAGGGATGGGTGTTTAAATATTGTATAACTGAGACATAAACCTGAGAACTTTGTAACTTTCCACATGGTGATTTAATAAAGAGTTAAAAAAAAAGATAGATAGGGATCCTTGATAATGAACTACTTTGGGGAGAGGGAGAGTCCAATTTAAGATGAAATTTACAGCCCTTTTGTAGCCTTAGGACATGAAGAGCACATCTCTTCAAGAGGCAAATAAGGAGTTCTTTGGAGATGCAAAAACAGGGTGCAGCCCAGAGAAGGGTGGACACCCTCAGAAAAGGAGAAAGGACAGGAAAATATAAAAGTCTGATAAGAATATGAAAGAACCATCAAGAGTCAAAGACTTTCCAAGTGACAATAGTCAGGTTAACTTTAAAGAGAACTCCAGGCCAAAGCAATTTGGAAAAACTGTATGTAACATTCTCCCAAAGCCATCCTGTCCTTTAGTTTGTTTTGTTTATTTTTCTCCACTCTGGAGAAGCCCATTTTATCCCTAGAATTTGATCATTCTGTTTTGCCTCTAGTTGTTATTGACCCCCTTCCATCTCCCCTACCAAGTGTTTAAGTGTAATTGGAAAAAAAAATGTTGCAATCTCTTGCCTTTTGATTTTGTGTCCAGAGCAAAGTAATTCCAGGATCTTATCTCTTTGCTCCATATATTTCTCTCTCCTGCCCCAGCCCTGCTCCTTTGTCTGCACTCTTGTGTGTGTGTGTATGTGTACTTCATGCTAGCTAATTGTACTAGAAATATATATATATATCATATATATGTATATATGTTTATATATACATATATATACACACATATAACTGTCACTATCACTGTCACCCCATTGCTCATCAATTTGCTCGAGCTGGCACCAGTAATGTCTCCATGGTGAGACTTGTTGTTACTGTTTTTAGCATATCGGATATGCCACGGGTAGCTTGCTGGGCTCTCCGAGAAGGATAGAATAATCGAACCTGGGTCAGCCAGCATGTAAGGCAAACACCCTACCTGCTCTGCTATTACTTCAGCCCTATGTATACACATATATATGATATATATGATACAACATATATCTGATATATATGTGATATATTTGACATATTTATGATATGTATCTGGTACACCCATATATATGATATATATAGCTACACACATATACAAATACATATATCAGAATATTCTGTGAAACTCACATCCAGCGTGTTGGCTTCCTTCACAAATTTAACTCCTGGGATTACATAAAGAAACAGAAAAAGGAAAAGGAAAGCCAAAGGGGGATTGAAAGTTAAATCAAAAGCAAAGAAAAAATTAAAATACATGCAATTTTTAAGCGAGCCCTTTTTGCATTGTTCTATTTTATTTTATTGGGCTGGGCAGTTCAATACCTAGGTCATCATTGAAATGCCACGCTTTCTTGAACCCAGTAATATTGGACAAATCCAGAGAGAACACAAGCAATGCTGAGGAAGGCCATGAGTGCTGGGATTGTGGTCAGGAACTCATACATTTGAGGCATGGACTTCATCTGTTTGAAAGTCCAGTCCAATTTTGTGGGAAATCCACCTCTTTTTGGTGATTGGATGGCACTGGAAATTTGGTTGTAGGTGTAGAAAGTCTTATTCCCCACATGGAGATATCAATTTAAAGAATTAAGATTCTGCTTAGGTTAAATTATTTGAGAAGGGACACTGTTGGAATACAGCTCTAAATGTTTTAGTCTTAACATTGGTTTTTCCTTTCTCCCTTGCCACAGGGAGTTTAGGTTTTTCAGGTTACACCCATCACAGGGCTCCCAAGTCACTCCCATTCCTTTGCTTGTCTATAACCTCTTTTTCTGTGCTCTGCTTCCCCAACCAGTCTATTACCTTTCCCCCCAATCAGACTCTGTTAACTTGTAAGGTCAGATCCTTCTAAGGACACTAGACTTGTATTCATAGGTGAAATATTGTTTATCTCCTACTCCTATGACCTTTTGCATAGTTTACTTTAAAGTGATGTCCTTTTTATATAGACACAGGAAGACAGTTAATATTATTATTTTGTAGTGTGGAAATTAATTGACTCTGAAAAATATTCACTCCTGGGCATATGCTTTCTTAAGCCTCAGTTGTGCTTAGTTCCTAGCACCCCAAAAGTAGGGTCCTGACGAGGGAGTGGATGGAAGCTGTGAGCTACCCTGGCATCAAAATGGGCCAGGCCAAAGAGCCATAATACTTAACTATAAATTAAGAGCATGATCATAGACAAATTCTGTCATGATCCAAAAAGTAACTACTAGATTAGGACCCTTAGATGATTAAGAAAGATTGATCTGCTCTGAGTACTGTTGTCTGGAATCTATAGTGAGATGCCCCAATAGAGCCAGCCTACAAGCTTAATGTGTATCTTACTGTGTCCATACAAAATGACTAATATTATGGATATTTATGTGTTTGTTGAACTCAGGAAAGGAAAAATATACCCACAGATGGTATTTCTTGCTGAATGAAAAATTTTCCTAGAAGCTTCTCCTGAGGAAGGACTTTACCTCTGTTGATTGTATGACCACACCTCTGTGTAATTGTTAGCCCAACCCCTCATGATTTAGGATTTAACTAAGGCTTTAAGAGTGTGCACCAGGGAAGATCTGGAAGAGAATCAGAGGAGAATGGAGATGGAATTAGAATTATTTGCAATTGATACCAACCAGCCTGGCCCTCCTTCCCTCCTTCCCTCCTTCATCTTCCTTCCTTTCCTTCCTTCCTTGATCCCTCCCTCCCTTCCTCCCTCCCTCCCTCCCTCCCTCCCTCCCTCCCTCCCTCCGTCCTTCCCTTCCTCCCTCCCTTTCTTTCTTCCTTCCTACCTTTCTTCCTTCCTACCTTCCTTCCTCCCTCCCTTCCTTCCTTCCTCCCTTCCTTCCTTCCTTCCTTCCTTCCTTCCTTCCTTCCTTCCTTCCTTCCTTCCTTCCTTTCTTCCTTCCTTCCTTCCTTTCTTCCTTCCTTCCTTCCTTCCTTCCTTCCTTCCTTCCTTCCTTCCTCCATTCCTTCCTTAATCATTCCCTTCCTTCCTTCCTTCCTTCCTTCCTTCCTTCCTTCCTTCCTTCCTTCCTTCCTTTCTTCCTTCCTTCTTTCCTTCCTCCCTTCTTTCTTTTCCTCCCTCCCTCCCTCCCTTCCTGCCTCCCTTCTTCCTTCCTTCCTTCCTTCCTTCCTTCCTTCCTTCCTTCCTTCCTTCCTTCCTTCCTACTTTCCTTCATCCCTTCCTTCTTTCCCTGCATCCCTCCCTTCCTTCCTTCCTTCCTTCCTTCCTTCCTTCCTTCCTTCCTTCCTTCCTTCCTTCCTTCCTTCCTTCCTTCCCTCCTTCCTTCCTTCCTCCCTTTCTTCTTTCCTTCTTCCCGTCCTTCTTTCACTCCCTCCCTCCCTCCCTCCCTCCCTCCCTCCCTCCCTTCCTTCCTTCCTTCCTTCCTTCCTTCCTTCCTTCCTTCCTTCCTTCCTTCCTTCCTTCCTTCCTTCCTTCCTTCCTTCCTTCCTCCCTCCCTCCCTCCTCCATCTCTTCCTTCCTTCTTTCCTTCCTCCCTTTCTTCTTTCCTTTCTCCCTTCCTTCTTTCCTTTCTCCCTTCCTTCTTTCATTCCTCCCATCCTTCTATCCCTCCCTCCCTCTCTCCCTTCCTCCCTCCCTCCTCCCTCCCTCCCTCCCTCCCTCCCTTCCTTCCTTCCTTCCTTCCTTCCTTCCTTCCTTCCTTCCTTCCTTCCTTCCTTCCTTCCTTCCTTCCTCCCTCCCTCCCTCCCTTCCTTCCTCCCTTCCTTCCTTCCTTCCTTCCTTCCTTCCTTCCTTCCTTCCTTCCTTCCTTCCTTCCTTCTTTTCCTCTCTCCCTCCCTTCCACCCTCCCTCCCTTCCTTCCTTTTCACTTTGACCATCTTTGCATTAAAAAAAGCAGGTAGCAGCCAATTTTGTTAAGAATTGTCTCGTCTGTGAGGGTTATTTCTATGTAAGTTTAAAATAAGAATTCAGGGGCTGGAAGGATAGCATAGAGGGTATGATGTTGCCTTGCACGTGATTGACCCAGGAGCACTGCCATGAGTAATTCTTGAGTGCAGAGCCAGGAGATACCCCTCTGCATCACCGGGTGTATCCAAAAGCCCAAAAAAAACCCAAAAGAATAAGAAAGAGAGAAAGGAATTTATTTAATATATCTGTGTAATCTATTCTACATGATCAGAAAATAACTTCATAATCATTTAAAAGAAGTCTTTTAAAACATTCTTAATCTGATAAAAGAAAATTATAACCTATGAGACCATAGAAACTAAGTAATATTTAAGCTTTGATAGAAATGTATAAGGAGGAAAAACATATTTAATCAGCACATATTCTTGTTGATTATTAATAGATTCTATTTTTAGACATTGTTATGAGTCTAAACTCAGCACACTAATAAAAGAAAAGGTAATATACAATCTTTATGAAGCAGTTGAATTCCAAAATTTTTATGTGCTTCTATTTGAATCTATCTTCACTCCCATTCTTTCCCATTCCAGTCATCACATGATGTTCTCAAGGGCAGCACTGAAGAGTTTCGGTGAAATGGTACCACCTTGCCGCACCCCTCTCTTTACATCAATGATCACTTTCTTGTAGAATGGTGAGATCCTGGTGGTGAATCCACAATACAGCTCGCAGAGGATTTTGATATATTGAGTTTGAATGCCCTGTTTGACCAAGGCTTCAATGACCGCCTCAGTCTCAGCAGAATCCAGAATCGAAGGCCTTCTTTAAGTTGATGAACGTTATACAGAGCGGCATCTTGAACTCTCTCGAAACTTCAATGAGTTTGGTCAGTGTGTGGATATGGTGGATCGTGCTGAATCCTCTTTGGAACCCGGCTTGCTCACATAGTTGTCCTTCGTCTAGTGTTCTGCCTATTCTATTCAGGATGGCACGAGTGAACAACTTGTAGACAACAGACAACAGGCAGACTGGACAATAGTTGCCGATGTCGTGGATGTCTCCCTTCTTGTACAACAGAATGGTCCTACTGGTTTTCCACTGGGACGGAACCTTGCATTCAGACAGGTAGCGTGCGAAGAGTCGGCCAGTATATTGATGAGTACTGGCGGCAGATTCTTCAGTTGTTAGGGTCTGACCTTGTCCGGACCGGGTGCTGTTCATATCTTTACCAGCGAAATGGCGTATCGGATTTCAGAAGGGAGAATGTTGGCAACGACATATCCATCCTGCTGAATTTGGTATGTGGGCAGGTGGACATAGCTGTCAAAGAGATCCGAGTAGAAGTCGTGAGTAATTTTTTCCATTGCCTTTCTGAAGGATGTGATAGATCTATCGGGACATTTTAGGGCAGTTATCCTGGTCTTGTAGTTGGCGAAGGACTGGCGAGTGTTGCGAATACTTTTCCCGGCTTTTGCTGCACTGGCCAACACTGCAGCTCTTCTCTCTTTGAGGTCTTCTTTAATCGCATCTCTGCACAGCTTTGTGAGCTAGGATGTTAGCTTGTGGTTGCCTGAGGCTCACACCAAACAACGTTGATGAATGAGTTCCTGAAGATAGACGTTTGGCAATTACACCAACTCTGCTTCGCTGATGACATCGTTCTCAGAATGCCAAACATTAGCCAAGTGGCACAAATGCTGGCCGACTTTGACCTCGAGTGTGGAAAGGTCGGATTGCAGCTGAATCTCAACAAGACGATGTTCATGAAAAACAAACTGGTCCCTGAAGCTCAATTTGCTCTCAGTGGAACGAACATCTCCAAATGTAGCAGCTATGTGTACCTGGGTTGAGAAATCAACATGAGGAATGACGTGGTGCAAGAACTGCCTGCGCAGGAGGAAGAGAGCAGCGTGGAATGCATTCAAGGGCGTCGAAGAGGTGGTTAAGAGAATGAAGAACCTCTGACTCTGGGCACATCTTTTCGATTCCACCATTCTTCCTGCACTAACATGCTTCAGAGACCTGGGCCCTCCACAAGCAGAATGAGAATGCTATTCGGGTATCCCAAAGAGGAATCGAAAGAGCTATGCTGGGAATATCATGTCTCACTCAAGTGAGAGAAGGAATCCAGAGTTCTGACCTCTGTCGATGGTCAAAAATCAGGGATGTTGTCTCATTTGCCAAGGCATCAAAAATCAGATGGGCCGGTCATGTAATGAGATTCAGAGACGACTGTTGGACTAGAGCTGTTACAGATTGGATCCCACGGGACGTCAGAAAACCTTGTGCTCGCCCTCCAGGTAGATGGTCAGGTTTCTTCGTCACATCTCTGAATGAACGATTTGAGGCTCTTTCTGTTCCTGGAGCGAGCAGGTATCATTGGGCTACACTAGCTCGTGACAGGGACAAATGGAGATGTTACTGGCACCCGCTCGAGCAAATCGAAGATCAACCGGACTACAAGTGATACAGTGATATTTGAATCATTTTGGAAAAAAAATCAAATACAACTTAGAACTGAGTGTCTGTACTTGGGTTATTTTCGTTATGGAAATATAATGCTTTTTGTACATTTTGTGCTAATTATTCATCTAGTTTTATTAAGTTAAAATATTCCCTGAATTTATTACTATATACTACACATTATTCTAACTGCTAGAGATGTAACAATGGGAAAGTAGCAGTAAGAGTTGCTATTGATTGTTGGGGTCTCAGCAGTTAGCCTGAGACTTTGCCCAACCCCCCTGCCCCTGGACGCAAGAGCTGGCCTTGTTTACAGGGGCCCAGGGCTTGCTCCAGCACTCCACACACAGGTACTCTGTTGAGGAGACAATGGGATGAGGGGCGTGACAGTTAACATTTGCCAGAGCTAGTTAAGCTGGTCCTGAGACTGGGAAATACAAATCATTAATTAGTATCTGTACTGACCATAAGGAGAGAAGCGTTACACATGCGTTGAATGCCACCCCCCCACACACCCCTGATCCTGTGCATAAAAACCCTTGTGTAAGAGTCAATAATGGAGACCTGCATGACCACTAGGTTCCCCCGTTCTGCTCGGTGATGTTCTTTCTCAGTTTCTTTCTCCTCGGTGGCACTGCAGGAAGACCACAGTGAGCAGAGGGCCAGGGCAGGGGCTTCTCCCCTTCCCACTCCCTCTCCCATAGGGATTCAGTTCGGCAACTACAGGGGATCATGCTCCAGTATGCTGGGGTCAACTGGCCTGGACCCCGGTAACTGTTTATTAAATGAAATTTTTGGAAGTAATAGACAAAAAGTAAAAAACAGTAACCATAAGTAAAATTTTCTTGGCTGATTGAGTTCTAATGAGAAATATAGGGACAAATAAAAGAATAGCAACAAAGATCAAAGGAAGGTGTGGTTGCATGGGGAGACAAGCTAGAAAATCTTTGCAAACAAGTAGGTGAATGATGTTGAGGGTGTTGAGGGTATGAAAGTAAAGAACATAATGAGAAAATAGAGTTTGAATGTGTAGAGTTGGTATCAATAGGATCATCTGCTGGATGGGGTTTACAGATAAATATGTTTAAAAATAGTATATACATAGAGACTTGTGTAACTTGACAACAATAATTGCGCTTACTGAGATGAAAGCTGCTATGCTAAATAGTTTTTGGGTAGGTGAAAAAAAAAATTGTATTTTAGGTTACATGGCAGAGTCTCCTGCCCCTGTGCCTGGCAGTTTTCACTGGGCCCCTCGGAGGTGGGTGGGTTGAGTTTCCATCCCCACACCGGGCAGAGCCCTGGCATTCGAAGACCTCTGGAACCCAGCCACAGCCATGCTCAAGGCCATTCACCACTTGTTTGAACAAGCCTCACACCTGAAGGAATCAGCAGAGGAACCCAGGTGTGCAGGACCCAGAGCTGAGATCTCCAAGCCTGCTCATATCGTGTCGTGTCTGGGCCTCCTTCATCCAGATTCTCCATTTTCCGGTAGCAAGGCAATCACACCCACAAACTTCCCCCAGCACCATGTAATCCCATCAATGGTCAAGATCAGAAACTATAAAACAAAGCTCCCGGAAGCAACCTCTTATAGTCTAGTTCTCCCTCTCAGAGAACCAAGCATGCTACCAAGAGTATCCTGCCCAAATGGCAGAGCCTGGCAAGGTTCCTTGGCGTATTCATATGCCAAAAACAGTAACAATGATGGGTCTCATTCCCCTGACCCTGAAAGAGTCTCCAATCATTCGTAAAGACGGGTAAGGAGAAGCTGCTAGAATCTCATGGCTGGGATGAATGGAGACATTACTGATGCCTGCTCGAGCAAATGGACGAACAACAGGATGACAGTTCTACAGTGCTACAGGTAACATGGTTATAATTGTGTTAACATTAATGGTTTTAATGAACAAAGTTACTGCAGTTTTACCATCACCAAAGTGTCCAATATCCTTACTATTGTTCTTATAGTATTTCTATTCTACCTCTTCCTTCTTCCCTTCCTCTCCCCTCAACTTTGTGATCTCAAAATCTTAGTTTGCTTTTAGGTATACCTTGTAATGCTCTGGAGTTACTCCTGGTTCTGCGCTCAGGGATCACTCCTGCTAGGCTCTTGGGAGATAATCCAAATGCTCGAGATTGAACCCTGGTCAACTGTATGCTTAGCAAACACCCTACCCTCTTTACTATGTCTGCAAACCAAAGCTTACAAATATTAAGTTTCATAGATTTGAGCTCTTATAAATACCAAAGTAGGCATATAAGTAGGCAGCTGTTTATGTAATACCAGTATTCGGAATAGACATTGTGAAGAGCTTAGAGAGAAAGTTTAAAGAAACAAGAGCTAATAAAGTCACCTGGAAAGAGTAACTCATAGAAGGACATAACTAAATAGCAAATATTTAAGAGTTTTTTTTTTTAGGAGATCAAGGATACAGCTCAAATAGTAAAGCATAAGCCTAGCAAATGCAAGAAACTGAGTGTCAGCCTTTGTCTTTTTTCCTACTCCTTTCCCACCCGCCCCAGTCTCATAATCCCTTTGAACCACAAAGGTGTTGGACTGATAGAAAAAAGATGTCCTATAGTGGAATATTACAAGTCTCCCATGTAGATTTCTTTAGACTTGTCATAATGTATAAAAATGGACAGAGCTGATTGGCTATAAAGACTGAGTCCAGATGACTTCAAGGAAAGTTGAGTGTTGGGAGTTACATAGAGAGGCTGTTTAAAAATGCAGCTGGTGACTAGTCATGTGTCAAAATATTTCTGACAGTTCATGGGCCTGGAGCGACAGCACAGCAGGTAGGGTAGGGCATTTGCCTTGAACGTGGCAGAGTGGCAGACCCAGGCTCGATTGCCAGCATCCCATATGGTCCCCTGAGCACCACCAGGATTAATTCCTGAGTGCAGAGTCAGGAGTAACCCCTGTGCATTGCTGGGTGTGACACCCCCCAAAAAGCAAAAAAATATTTCTGACAGTTCAAATAAAAGGATAACAAAGGACTGATCATTTTGCTATATGATATGAAATGTCACCATAAATTAAATAATAATTTGTTTACATAGATTTTCTAAACTTTATTTATCCTTGTACATTATAATAGTTTTACTTCTATTTTATAACAGGCAAATATATTCCATATACTAAGAATATGCCTGTCACATAGTAGATGTTCAATAAACATTTGTTGAAAAACTTTTAAATTAGGTTCTGAAAGTTGCCAAATAAAAATGAAAACAGGAACCAAAATGAAAGTGACTTCACCTCTGTTCTTTGTCCTAACCAAATATGGACCTTTAGGGCATATATTTTTAAGTATACTCTACCTTCAGCTTCCAGTAAAAATAAATGAAAAACCAACAAGAAACATTGTTACATAGTGTAGCTAAGAATATCTAATGCAAAAATTTGTACAAAAAGTTTTTACTTTTTAGATTTCAAGGTATTTGCTATGAATTCCATTTTATTAATTACAGAAATAGTGCCTTCAATAAAAATATTAAATAAGTATGCTTATTGTGATATCATAAGTTATTAACTAACTAAAAATCTCCATTCTTTAAGACTAAAAATTAGACGTCTGCAAAGGAAAATACCATTTCAAACTCCCTAGAGAGAGAAAAAGAAAAGTCAGAAACTATTGTCTTAAACTATATAGCAGAAAGCAGACCTATGCTTTAAAGATGATAGAGTTAGCAAACAGGTAATTTTAAAAACTGCATCTTGGGAGTTTTGACAGTTATCCAGCTAATAATCATTGAGAATACCTATTATGTGACAAGTGTATCTCAGGGCACAGAAGATAGTTTTTGTCATAAAAGCTGCTGGCTGCCTGGACCATTGACTTTCTTTCTTCTTTTCAAAAATCCTTTTTTACTCAGTCTGCAAATTCATTTATTTGTTGATTTGGGGTCACACCCTTTGATACTTAGAGATACTCCTACATCTGTGCTCTGCTACCCCTAGTAGCACTGGGCGACCATGTGCAATGACAAGGATGAACTGGGACAGCAGCACGCAAGACAAGCACTCTCTCTGTTTTTATCAGCAGCATTTCTTCTCTACTGCCTAAATCTTTATTTTGTTTGAGGTAAAATGTGAGTTTACACCATCTAAGTGAGAGGAATGCCCTTTCAGCACTGCAGCCCAAGGAAAACAAAACGAAACATGGGTGTCTCCTGCTCATTTCAAAGGCACCAATCAATGCAAAAGGAAAAGAGAAACATTGCTTAAAGTGTGTGTGTGTGTGTGTGGTGAGCACATATTTCTGAGGACTTACTTCTAGACTATGCTCAGGAATCTCTTCTGGCCATATTTAGTAGATCATATGAGGTACAGAGAATTGGTGCCAGGGACCGAATCTGGGACCGCCTGCATGCAAGTCAAGTACCCTACCTTTTCTACTCTTTCTCCAGCCTCAGAACATAGTTTTAATTGACATCTGGTAATTTTTATTGGCTTTACATTGAAATTAATTCAATTTAGAAAAAGAAATCCCAATCTAAAATATTTACTGTATCGAATTTTCTAATAGTAAGAGGGTAGGTATGTGATGAAATCATAATAAGAGATCTAAGTGGAAGAATCCCAAGTATTTTAGGAAATATTTCTTGGCAACCTCAGTTCCTCCTTCCTTTCCCTTCTTCTTCCCAATTCTGTGCATGTCATTTCTAGAATTTAAGGCGTCTCACCACCACCTAGCAGTCAATGTGAAGACCAGCGTACCCAGCAGAGTACATTCTCAATTGGTGTCACATTATTATTTATTTTTCCTTTCTGGGTCACACCTGGAGATACTCAGGGGATACTCCTGACCCTGCACTCAGGATTTACTCCTGGAGGTGCTCGAAGGGCCATATGGAATGTCAGAGATTGAACCCCAGTCAACAACGGCATGCAAGGCAAATATACTACCCTTTATACTGTCACTCCAGCCCCTGGTGTCACATTCTTCATCTGACTGCATATCCCTAGAATTTTATTTTCGCGATAAAAATAAACTATTTTTCTTTATTGATCATCATTTATTAAATGATTAAATTGATTACTTAGGTAGAGCATAAGGAGATGGATCATAATACTTCAAGATATAGATGGACAGACAATAGGACTCATCTCCACAGGGAAGGGGACGAGGAGGAGTGACCAACTCTGCCTGGTGGAGAGAAGAAACCTGTAATTTAAGGGAAGTCATATGGCGCAAGTAGTCATTACCCTACAGAAAGCAGAACAGGACATTCTAGGGAAAGAGAACCGCCTAATACAAAAGGATATGCTGGTAAACATCATAACATTTTGCACAAATTATTCTTGTGTAACTGGAACTGGAGTAGAAGTCCTTATTAAGAATTCAGGAAGACTGTGAGGCAAAGGCAAGAAAATGAGGTATCTTTTGGCCTCTCATACAGAGATTAGGTTTAACTTTGAGACAGTGGGAAATCACTAGAGGTTTTTAAGCAGGGGCTGACATTATCAATTTGTGTTCTAGAGAGAGTTGGCAGTAATGTGAAGACTGAAACATAAGTGCCATCTCCCTTTCCTCCACATCAACTAAAAAGATATTGAATAAGATCCAAACATGCGGAAACTAAGGAATAAATACTGTCGTCAAGTACATGAAACATTTATGAGAAGGATGCTCAGTAGTTGTTCTGAATCTCTGTGACAGACCAAACACAAAGGAATACATTCAAATCAAAACCGTGGAGTTGAATTGGACCTTTCACACAAAAATCTTAGTTGAAAGCCTTTCTAGAAGGGGCTACCACAACAGTCTAAAACGGGCAACTGGAAATTTAAAACTATCTTTATAAATAGTGGGAGCGATAAAAAAAGCTATCAGTTTTCAGTAATTTTAAGATACATTCTTAAGATTGAGGGGCATGATAAATTATGTTTTGAATATACTTCAATTTTGATGTATGATTATTGCTTAATGTTTAAATGACCTACCTAATGATAGGTCATAGAATATTCACTATTTAAAACAGATATTAATTGTTTTTTTG
Source organism: Sorex araneus (assembly GCF_027595985.1). Lineage (NCBI taxonomy): Eukaryota > Metazoa > Chordata > Mammalia > Eulipotyphla > Soricidae > Sorex > Sorex araneus. The sequence goes on along the minus strand of NC_073302.1, from coordinate 210,427,482 downwards.
TGATCACTTATTCATATCTATTATAAGGGTTATAATAAAATTTTATCAAGATGTTTCTTAGCTCTCAGTGCTAAGATATATAAATAGGATTTTATTTTTTTAATTCTGTAAATTGCACTGGGTGAAATAAAAAGAAGGTATTTCTTATGGTTTAGGAGGCTAAGAAGTCCAAGATCAAGATGGCAGATGATTTCTGTTTTGTAAATAATCACCCTTGATAAATGTTCCTGTGAAAATTTCTATGTGTATCTGTATCATTTTATATATAAGAGCCCCAGGTTCATCATGCTTGCCTCATCGAGTTACCTCCCAAAGGCCTAATCTATAAATAGCACCTACTAGGGGGAAGACTTTCAATATATGAGGCAGGGTACACACATTCAGCTCATAATGAGATTATACACTATACCTCTAGCACTGTCATCCCGTTGTTCATCGATTTGCTCCAGCGGGCACCAGTAATGTCTCCAGTGTGAGACTTCTTGTCCCTCTTTTTGGCATATCAGATATGCCACGGGTAGCTTGCCAGGCTCTGCAGTGCAGGTGAGATACTCTAAGTAGTTTGCCAGGCTCTCCTAGAGGGAAAGAGAAATTGAACCCAAGTCAGTCAAGTGCAAGGTAAACACCCTACCCACTGTGCTATTGCTGCAGTCCATACAGTATACATTTATACAAAATTGTTTTGCTGTGGAATTTTATAGAAGCAGTTACAGATTTTTTAGGGGAAAATACTGTAGTTATATTTCTGAATTTGACAAAACTGTTACTATCATAGGAACTTAGAGTTCTTCAATAATAAAACAACAAAAAATTAAAATAAAAATGTTAAAAATAAAAAATAAGAAGCTAGATTCAATTTTGTTCTTAGATTTTAATTTTCTAAAAATGAATTCAAATATTTTATTGACAAAATTGAGGCTTTGAGATATTATTTCCTCATTGCCTAACTTCTAGTAAGCAACTCTAAAAACATTTTTATTCACGATAGTTATGACAAATATGTCTTCCAAACTGAGATTAATTTGTGAACAAAATGTTTATCTGAAGCTATAAAATAAAGTTTTAAAATATAAGTGGTTATAATATTTGTAAACTTAGAAATTGATTGTATTGATGAAGGTTTGAATATAAAACCAGATAGGATTATGGGAAAAGGGATACAAACTGAATCAAGTGATAGGTGAGGTGACATGATTAGTCACCTTAATTGAAGATCTTTTGTTTTTAAGAGAAATATGCCTGGAGAGTCTGGTGACAGGGAGGAGGTGGCATATAGTATAAGAATCAAATCAGGGGCCTCACACATACAAGACATATGGTTGACCACTCCATTCCCAGTCATGCCCCATACCTAATTTAAAAACTATGACACATACATTCAATCTTACTCTCCATCTTTATCCTCCCTTGTTCAACACTAAATTGAAATTTAACAGTTGAATTGAATTCCTTGTTCTCTCAGTGAGACCTCTTTTTTCCTCATTGAATTTGTATCTCAGCCTTATTTTTTTATTTTTTGTCTAATAAATTCTCTCAGTTCCCTAAGACACTATGCAAATGCTTCATTTCTTCACAATATATTTTTCCATAGCCCTGGAAAACAATTTTTTTCTGATATTTTATCATGGTTAGTTTAAGCAAGAAGAAAAATTGATTTCCTATTCGCCCTTATTTCAACATTTTATGTGACTATTTTAGCTTTCAAATCAAATTAGGAATTGCTGGAGTAAAGGAGCTTCTTAGGCATTTGTTATAGTAGGATTTTTTGCGAACCATATGGTAACTTGCAACCATATTGCTAAATATTTTATGTTTAATATGTTAGTGGATAAATGAATGAAATAATGACTTAATAAAGGACTTCAAATGAATATTAGAGCTAAATATGCCTCACTATTGATCTATTTTTTTTTTTGATGGCCTCAGAGGCAATGTGCAAGATTTCTTGGGACTAACTTCAACTGTGCTCAGCCAGTATGGCTATTGGTTCGATGCTAGCGCTCAGGAACACAACCTCTGAGGTCTCCCATATCAAGTCTACCAGGGCCACATCAGTGATGCTCAGAAGATAATGACCAACCTAACCTCTGTACTATCTCTTGACTCTACCTACGTTGACTTCTACTACTATTTCCAGTCTTTAAATGCTAGCATGAGGCTAAGGCAAATAACAGGAAAATTTGAAAATGTTTTAAAACGGAAGCTTAATAATGGACATATAGGGTAGATCATTTTCAGAGTCATATTTTGCTAATCATCATCATCATCATCAACATAGCCATCATCATCAACATCATCATCCCATTGATCATCAAATTTCTCTAGTGGTCTCAGAAATGTCTCCATTTGTCCTAGTCCTGAGATTTTCGAAGCCCCTCTTTATACATCCTTTTCAATGGTGCTGCATTGGAGGCTCTTTCAGGGTCAGGGGAATGAGACCCATCATCGTTACTGGTTTTGGCATATGAATACACCACAGGGAGCTTGCCAGGCACTCCCATGTGGGCAGGAAACTCTCGGTAGCTAGTCAGGTTCCCCAGAGTGAAAACGAGGTTATAAGCTTCCAGGAGTTCGGTTTTTAAGTCTCTGGGTGTGGGCTGTTGGTGGGATTACATAGCACCGGGGGCAGATGCTGGGTGTGACCTCCTAGCTACTGAAAAAATGGGGAATCTAGACTCTGGTTGGAAGAGGCCCAGTCCCGATGCAAGCAGGCTTGGAGGTCTCAGCCCCGGGCCCCACACACCAGGGTTCCTCTGCCGGTTCCTTCCTCCATGAGGCTCCTCCGAACATGTGAAGAGGGGCCTTGAGTATGGCTGTGGCTGGGTTCTGGAGGTCTTCGGCCACAGGAGCTCTGCTCAGGGAGGGGAGGAAAACTGAAGCCCACCCCCTCCGAGGGACCCCGGGGAAGACAGCCAGGCATGGGGGTGAGAGATTCTCTGCCATTCTATCAATAATCATGACAAATTAAAAATACATTGATTCGAGTCAGAAAGTGAGGGACAGATATAGAAAGACTGCACTAATTCGTGGAACATAAAATAACATAACATGAGACTGACACCCAATGATACAAGGGCCAGGAAGATGCTCCATAGCTGGAAGCTACCTCATGAGTGGTGGGGAGAAGGCAGCTCAAATAGAAAAGGGATCACTAAGAAAATGATGGTCAGAGGCATTGGTCGGAATGGGAGATGTTTGCTGAAAGTAGATAAAAGACAAAACATGATAAACTCTCAGTATCTGTATTGCAAACCATAATGCCCCCAAAAAGAGAGAGAGAATGGGGAATATTGTCTGCCATGAAGGCAAGGGGAGGATAGGAAAGGGGGATATACTGCGGATATTGGTGGTGGGGAATGTGCACTGGTGACCGTGTGTTATTGTGTGATTGTAACTCAAACATGAAAGCTTGTAACTACATTTCACCATCATTCAATAAAAAAAAATGAGAACAAATGTGATAATATGATAATAAATGTGAAATATCTGTCATGTGAGATCTGTTTATTCTCACTTTTAATTAATGCTGTTAAATGAAATACAACTAGGCTTATAGTTGATAATCCTATGATTTATAGTTAGGAGATGGTTTTGTGTTTAAACTTTCTTTCAATTCGTATTTTTCTGTACACTGTCTTCATGAAACTTTCACACTCATGGAGAAAGCAAACATACCCATCAAATAGGTGTAAAAACATATTGTATTGAAAATAAAATGTTTTGGGCCAGAGAGAGAGTGCAGTGGGTTATAGCACTTTTCTTGAATGCAGCCAACATTTGATAATTCTTCAGCACTGCATATGGTCACCTGAGCACCACCAGGAGTGATACCTGAGCACAGAGCCAGAAATTAGCCTAAGTATAGCTGGGTGTGGCCCCCAAACAGACACAAATATGTGGTAAGGTAAAAAACACGATCAAAGCATATCATAATATATTTGATTAAGGAAGAGACAATAGCAACATTTCCCTAAAGCATTTAAAAGCTAAAGAAAGTAACAGTTTAATAGCAGAGATTTTAAGAAAGAATATTCAGAAAAAAGTGAAATGAGATTAAAGAGATGAATATGGGCCAAAGAAAGCTATTTTAGCTGAATAAGTTATTTGGCTTCCTAAAATCAGAGCAAGTCAAAGAACCGAATATATATAGTGGGCAGATTTATTCCAAAATATTATTGTATTATTATTACAAAACATTATATATACACACACATGCACACAAAAATACACATGTGAGCACACACAAGCACACATGCACACATATACATGTATGTAGGTTTACAGCTGTACTTAGAGTGCTCAGGGCTTATTCCTAGTTCTATACTCAGGGGTCACTCCTGACAGGACTTAGGGGACCAGATGTTGGGCAGGGATTGAACCTGAGTCTGCTCTCTGCAAGGTAAGTGCGCAATCTGCTGTAATTTCATTCTGGCCCTCAAAAATATTAACATATAGAAGGTGATGTTAAATGTCAGTCCCCAGTCTAATATAGACCTTGCACATAATAATTATTATTTTTAAATATATAAGAAAAAAGAAAATTACAGTTTTATACAGAAAATAAAGAAATAGCTATCCTCACATCTGAAAGACCTGTGTTTTTCCAGTATTAAAACAAACATGTTTACTTTTTTCTTAAATCTTGAATTATTGTAGGTCAGAAATAATTTTAGCAAATTTACCTTGAGTTCTCTTGAAGAGATCATTTTTTCCTGATTATTTCTCAAAACTTTCCCTAAGTTTTTTCCATACATCCAGTTTATCCATATTAAGATCTAAATAAAGTGACATGAAACATGCATCTAATTCAACTTCCTGACATAAGCATATCAATTAAGTATTGGAGGATAATACATGAATTTTTCTCCACTATAAACCCAGCAAGGTGCTAGCTACCAGGGATATAAGAGGAAAAGAGGAAATATGGTAATTTTTCTGCATTCATGAAGCTAACTTTATACAGATGGAGGTTAAGATATTAAATAAGTTAATAACTACTGAAGGTGCTGTTTGAGCATGAAAAATACTAAGAAGACGGGAAAAAATAAAGGGTATTACTGCTCTGCCAATTTTAATTTGCTTCCTTAATTATAATTGTCAAACATAGTCAACACTTGGATATCAACTTAATTATTTTTATTACATTTGGATTTCTCTACTATCCTTGCAAACTATATGAGAAATAGTAAGACAACTAATGCAAGATCAAATAACATAAAAACTCCATACTGCAAATTTTGTTTCTGGATCAAGAGGACATATTTTTTTAAATGATAAATGAAGATTAGCTTACCAGGTTGGTTTGTAAGCCCAGTCAGTGCATCTTTCAGCATCATTTGGTCCTCTCATCCTACAGTCTATTTGAGGTGGGAGGAATTTTGGTACCATGAGGTATGGCCCTCACTGTTCACATAGATTATCCAGATCCAAACATTTATTTTGAACAATCATTGTATTTATAATTTTCTCAAAATGAGAGGATGGAGAGAGAGGGAGAGAGAAAGAGAGAGTGAGTGAGAGAGAGGAGGAGCAAGGGAGGGAGAGATAGTGAGAAACAAATGGCAGAAAGTAGCCAGTGTGAAGCCTTTAAGGTAAAAGTAAGAGACACCTGTCGTGCCGGACTGTTGCCCGCAGTGCACAGTGGGCGGACAGATGCTTCCTCTCCACATGATTGCCCAAAGGTTTCAGGACCTTACTCTCTATTTCAATGGCCACTCTCAATGCAAAGTCGATAAAAAATGTAATGGTTATTTAGAATTCACACAGAGACATTTACCACAATGTTATATTTGAGAACAAAATACACCCTTTTCTTCATAGAATTTGCATTCAATTCACATTTCTGAGTAAATGACTCTAGACTGGACCACAGTAAGTAACTGTAACCACCTCCATATCTACTGAATTTTAAGAGATAAACATCAGTTGAAGGACAAAACCAGGAATGGTTAAGAAATGACATAAAATCTCTATCTGTGTGATTATATTTATCAGGGAAATGCAAATCACAATAGCAATGAACTCTCACCTCATGCGTGTGAGAATACCTGTCTCAACAAATCTAAAAGCAGAGTGGGAAATAATTTGGAAAAATAGATGCCCTCATGCATTCCTTCTTTGATGGTAAGAATATAATTTGACTCATCCTCTATGAAAAATAGTAAGGGGATTTTTGAAAATATTGAACTTATGATTACCACATTGCCCATTTTCTCCTATTGTAGGTATTTATCTGAAGAATATGAAACATAAATTTATAATGGTAGATGCACTATATGGATTCAACTCCCACAAAAAACTTAATGCCATTCTTCAAGTACCCAGAATGGTTCCAAATAAAATTTATGTGAAACCATAAGACACCCCAAATATCCAAAGCCATTTTAAAAAAATCAGAAACTGGGAGGTATTATATTACTTGACTTGAAACTTTATTATAAAGTTATACTAGTCAAAAGAACATGGTGATAGAATAAGGATAGACTGTCAGATCAGAGAGTTAGATTAGAACACAATGATAAAAGTTTCATAAATAATGTCACCTAGTTATGACAAAGGAGCGGACACACAAGTAAAGTTAGCCCCGTAAACCAATAATATTGACAAAATGGATAACACTGCAAAAAAGAAAAAAGAAAGAAAGGGAAGGAAGGAAGGAAGGAAGGAAGGAAGGAAGGAAGGAAGGAAGGAAGGAAGGAAGGAAGGAAGGAAGGGAGGGAGGAAGGAAGGAAGAGAGGGAGGGAGGGAGGGAGGGAGGGAGGGAGGGAGGAAGGAAAAGAAAGAGAGAACAAAAACCAAGATCAGTATGTCACAATTTATACAAAAATTCAATTAAAATGGATCAGAGATCTTAAGATTAGACCGCATTTCATAAAATACTTTGACAAAAGTATAAGCAGAATGACTCAAGATTTGCACCTAAAAAGTGTTTTTAATGTCCAGAGCTATAATAGAGGAGAAGGTATTTGCCTTGCACAAGGCTGATCTGGGTTCAATACCCAGCCCCACTAGTGTGGGGGAAAAGAAATTTAATCAAATCAATGATATGGTTCTACTGGTAAAGACAACATAGCCAAAAATAAACAAATGAAACTACATCAAATTACAACGTTTCTGCCTGATGAAATAAACAGGCTAAAATTAGGAGACAATTTTCTGAATGGGAGAAAATATTTTCTATCAGTACATCAGATCAAGGTTTAATATCCAAGCAATACAAAGCACTTATAAATATCAACATCAATACATGAAATAACCTGATAAAAATGAGCAGCATTTCTCTGAAGATGACAGATAAACAGTAGGCATATGGAAAAGTAGTTATCCTTACTTATAAAAAGGCAAGTCCAAATTAAGACAATAATGAAAATCACCTCAAACCCGTGAGAATGGCATTTATCAAAAGTCTAGAAACAATATTTGTGGGAGATGATGTAGTGGGAGATGATGCAGAGAATCTCTTGCCCATGTGCATGGCTGTCTTCTCTGGGGCCCCTTGGAGGGGGTGGGCTCCATCTTCCCTCCGTGCCCCATCTTCCCTCTGTGCCCCGAGTAGCATTCCCCCGGCCAAAGACCTCCAGAGCCCAGCCACAGCCTTATGCTCAAGGCCTCTCTCCACACGTTCAGACAAGCCTCACGCATGAAGGTACCAGAGGAACCCAGGTCTGTGGGACCCGGGGCTGAGACCTCCAAGCCTACTTGTATTGGGATTGGGCCTCTTCCGCCCAGATTTCCCATTTTCCAGTAGCTAGGTGGTCACACCCAGGGTCTGCCCCTGGCACCATGTAATCCCACCAACGGCCCACACCCAGAGACTTAAAACCAAACTCCCGGAAGCTTATAGCCTCATTCTCAATCTGGGGAACCTGACTAGCTACTGAGAGTTTCCTGCCCACATGGGAGAGCCTCGCAAGTTCCCCATGATGTATTAATTTGCCAAGCCAGTAACAAGCTGGGTCTCATTCCCCTGACCCTGAAAGAGCCTCCAATGTGGCATCCTTGGGAACGACGAGTTAAGAGAGGCTTCTAAAATCTCAGAGCTAGGACAAATGGAGACACTACTGAGACCACTATAGAAATTTGATGATCAACGGGATGGTGGTGGTGATGATGATGATGATGATGATGATGATGATGATGATGATGATGATGGTGGTGGTGGTGGTGGTGGTGGTGGTGTAGTTAAAAAGGAACTCTTTTTCACTGCTGGTGGGAATGTTTTTTTTTTTTTTTTTTTTTTTTTTTGGTTAAGCCATATAGAAATAACATGGAGATTCCTCAGGTTTAAAAAATCTAAAAAAAAACTAAGAAAGAAACTCATATGAATTCAGTGATTCCACAGCTTGTCTTCAACACCTAAGATGCAAAAGTATTCTTTAGAAAAGATATATGTGTCCTTGTGTTCATTTAAGCATTTAGTTTAGAAACAGAAATGTGAAAACAACCCAGCTGTCCAATGACAGAATAGAGGTTAATTAATTTGTTAATATGTATATACACAATGCAGTACTGTACAGCCATAGGAATAATGAAATCATGCACTTTTCTGCTACTTGGATGAAACTGGAGCATCTCCAAATGAAAAATGTTAGGAAGACAAGAACTAATACTGATATTTTCATTAATCTATAGTATATATATATATATATATATATAAAACATAGGGTGATGTAAAGTATAAAAGGTGGGCAAATATTGACTCCAGATTCCAGAAACAAATGTGCTGAGGAAGGAGAGAAAATAAAATAATATTATTAAGTTATATTATTTATAAAATATTAGACCACAAAATTATTATTTAATATTGTTAGTCTCTAGATAATTCTGGATTGCATAATGGTAATATAACACATTCATGCTATTTTAATTCACAAAACGTGTGATAATTTATCACGAGAGCTATAGGAAAACAACATACAACCTATCTTTACTTTTAGCTTTGTAAAATCCCTGACTTTGGGTGGTTCCCAGTGACTAAATACAAGTTAATGTCATATATTACATTTAAAAGTGTTTAGGACCTAGCTCTGTGGTTTTGCCTTAACTTTTATACATGCTGTTACTAGGTTATTCTATACAAATAGCCTTTTTCTAGTCTCTTGAATATTAAAAGTTAGTCAACCAAATGGAAGTTTTGTCAGGAGATTGGAAGAAAGAAAGTGAGGCAGTATATCCATCTCTATTTCCTTGCCTTGCTTTTGGTAATGTCTACATACCAGTTACATCTGTCACTCTGTTCTTCAACCACTGCTGCAAGCCCTCTTACAGTATTTCACTCTGCACTGTCTTTCAGATCTAGAAGTGATAGTATATTTTTTAATGTTTCTACTGTTTTATTTTTTTTATCTAGGCTCCTCATCTTGACTGACATTTGTAAATGCACCCATCATTATGTTCTTTTGTAAAAGTGGTGTGTGTGTGTCTGTGTGTGTGAGAGAGAGAGAAAGAGAGAGATTGAGAGAGAGAGATCAATTACTGTTATCACTCTTGTTGGCTCTTAATTTGAACTGAATGAGAGGGATGGATATGAAATATTTGATCCTGCACTAAATTACATGTATTTGAATAGCGCAGAGAGTCTCTTGCCTGTAGGCCTGGCTGTCTTCCCCGGGGCCCCTCGGAGTGGATGGGTTCCAGCTTCCCTCCCCGCCCTGAACAGAGCTCCCAGCAGCCAAAGACCACCAGAACCTAGCCACAGTCATGCTCAAGGCCCCTCTCCACACGTTCGGACAAGCCTCACACATGAAGGTACCAGCAGAGGAATCCAGGTGTGTGTAACTCCATCAACAGCCAATATCCAGAGACTTAAAATCAAGCTCCCAGAAGCTATATCTTATAACCTATTCTCCCTCTGGTAGAAACTAGCAAGCTACTGAGAGTTTCCTGCCCATAAGGGACAGTCTCACAAGCTTCCCATGGTGTATTCATATGCTAATGCCAGTAACAAGCTGGATCTCATACCCCTGACCCTGAAAGAGCCTCCAATGCTGCATCATTGGGAAGGCCGAGTGGAGAGAGGCTTCTAAAATCTCAGGGATAGGATGACTGGAGACGTTACTGAGCCCGCTCGAGAAATCAATGATAAATGGGATTTTATGATTCATGAATAGGTCATATAGTTTTTCCCACCACAGTATACTAATATATAAAGAAAGATGATAGTACTATTGATAAATTTTAGTTTGCATTTTTGTTTTCGGGCCACACCCAGTGATGTTTAGAGGTTACTCCTGGCTCTGCTCTTAGGAATCACCAATGATGGTGCTTGGGGTACCATACTGTACAGCAGGGATTGAACCCAGATGCAATGCTAGTGCCTGACCTACTGTACTATGGCTCTGGCCCTTTTTGAATAATTTTAAGTCATTTGTATATTGTTAACATGATTAATGTACTTTTATCTTTATGACTGATTATTCTGATTCTGTATTAAATGCATTGTCTAGAATCCTCTATGCTAGGAAATAATATTCCTGAAATAAAAATAATAAATAATAAAGGTTTTCAGCAAAGCAAAAGAAAGTATGGAAGATTAAATGAAAAAAATAAGCTACTATACTTGGAAAGCATTGAAAGAGGTGAAAAATTAAAACCACTGAAACAGAACATTTAATTTTCATTTACTGGAAATTACCACTATAAATTTTCTTTATCCAAAATTTTGATTGACCATACAAATCATTGCGATTTTTCTCTTGTTTTCCATTGCTCAGTAATTTTGCTTTTGCTTTTTTTGTGTGGGGAAGGGTCACACCTGGCATTGCACAGGGGTTACTCATGGCTCTGCACTCAGGAATTACCCTTGGCAGTGCTCAGGGAATCATATGGGATACTGGGAATTGAACCCGGGTTGGCCACGTACAAGGTAAACGCCCTACCCACTGTGTAATTTTGCTCTTGATTTCAGAAAGAATGAATTTCATAAAGTCAGTTGCTTTTCAAAGAAAACAATTATTCTCTAACAGTCAATTGATCATACCTTAATTTAATATGTTAGAACTTATTTTTGCGTTTTTAGTTCTCAATATTTTTATTATTTAAAAAATGTACATTTGTAGAAATAATACTAGTCCATTCTATGCCATTCTCTACCTTCCAAGTACTTAATGAATACTCATATCAACATCAGTCTAGAAAGCAAAATCACAACAGATCACAGTAGCAAGAAATTCCCCCTATAATATTACCCAGGATTTGTGGACTACTTTAAAAGTTGTTTTTAATGTGAATCATGTAATTTTTAGCACCAGCATGTAGTCCCTCCTATTGCCTCATTGTTGTTTCCTGAAGTATATTTATGACCTAGAATTAAAGCATTGCTACCATAAGTTTTACGGTGATTATATCAATATAGTACCCTCCATTTATGTATAAATATAGACTTTTACTAGAGTATAGGCAAAGAAAAACACTGACAGACCATGTGCAAGTCTATCAGTTTAACTCTATTACTAACTAAACTAAGTCACTATTACTTGTCTTTAATTCCATAAGATTAATATACTTTAATGGGAGGAATAACTTTCTATTCACTGACGTGTCCTCAAAACTACTCTGCCTTTAACATTTTTACTTATTGAAGTAATGCGGGCATTATATCAGGTAAGTTTCTGTTTTAGCATTAAAAATAAATATACATATGCACTATCCTAAATTCACTGCTAAAGGTACAAATTTATTCTTTACCATACAATTGGCCCATTTTTACCTTATTGAGTAATTTAAATAGACTCTAAATAGACTCTTAATGATCTCCTAATGATAAAAGATGATAAATATCTTTTTCTCTCTCTATTGAACACCTGATTATCTTCTTTGGAGAAGAGTCTATTCAGACACTCATTTTTAAGTAGGTCCCTCTCTTGTTATCAATGCTGTATATTTTCAATTCATGTATTTTAGGTAGTAACCTTTTTTTTTAGACAGATGTATCAATATATTTTTCAATTAAATGAATTTTTGATCAGATGTCAACACCTCATTCTGTAAGTTTTGTGTAGGCTAATTTGTTTAGCTTTGCATTTGCTTTATCTTTTCCTTGTTAAAATAATTCAGGCACACAGACTATTGAAAGAATAACTATCAATACACTATTTTTCAAAGGTTAGAAAAAATGTATCAAGACATAGAATAACCTTTCAAAGACTTGCAACTAGTTACTAATAGATATACTAATTCAGACCTCTTAATTTTGTTAATTTGTCTCTGTACTCTCTGACACTTTCTTAAAACATCTCTTGAACTCAGTTCAGGTAATAAGTACCTTTTATTTTTTCAACTGCTGTCTCAAGAAAGTTTTTCCACTTATTGTTCTATTGTCAGGAGAACGAATTTTCATTCTGCATTTTTATGCTGTGGTTCAATCTTTATTTGAAGGATAAAATATTGGACTTCTAATGCTACACATATGTTATGTAAATTATAGTAGCATATTGTATTGCTTTGACCTTTACAACACTATAATTTGATTGGCTGACTAGTCAAGTTCATAGTGTTTACAATCTTGCCCTTACTTGTGTGGACATGATAAGGTATTCCAATCCAGCCAATCAAAATATAGAACATCAAAAAGGTCAAAGTTGTATAATGTTACTTAACTATAGTCTTCTCTTTATTGGTCAACTAACTCATTCTCATGAAAATAAAGAAATCCTATGAACTATAACACATCAGAGAATAAAGAACATAATGAATAATTTTATTTGATTTGCATTCAGTAACAAAGTTTCTGCTTTCAAACATGACTAGCTTATGTTTTTATTAAAGGATGCTGTCAGACAACTTCATTTTTCTTGAGTTTCCAACATATTATGTATTGTGCCATGCATTATACATATAATGAATAAAATTTACAAACTGTACCAAAACTGGTTAATTATCTCCCCTTTATACCCTTGATCTCCTGCGGTATATTCTCAGTCTTCGGGGATGTAAAAGTTCTCCATGAGAGAGTAATCCTTATTAAGTGTGTTTCTTACTATTTCCAAACTATCCAAATCGGTGTCTTGCACTTAACATACAAAATATCCCTTCATGGAGTGAGTGCTGTTGAAATCAATAGACTGTAAGTGAATTATTTGTCAGTGCTAGATTTTACATTAAGAATAAACAAATATCCCAAGTGATTAATCATGTAAGAAAATTTCATTTAATATGACCACACAATATGGTCTCCATATATTCCTTTCATTATTTCTATGTCCCTCCCAACCATTTAATAATAGGGTTTTTTGTTCTGTTATGGTGCAGACACTCTTGTTTGTGTTCAGGGTTTATTCCTGGCTCTGTGCTCAGGGATCACTCCTGACAATGGTTGGAGGGGCCATATGTGATGACAAGCAAATGAAAGGATATCTGAAAACTGTAATTTCTCTCTGAATTCCAGCAATGGATTTAAAGAAAAAGTAAATTTATTTTCTATTCTCAATTTCAAATTGATTCTCAGAGTATCAAGGTTAAAACCAATCTTTATTTGCTGTTTTTTTTTTTTTTTTGGCATGATCTCAGAGTCATTAGATGTCTCTACCTTCCCAGTCTCTGGTTGTCAGCTCTGTTGTAGGGGACACCAGGGATTATTCATCTAACTGATGGTACAGAGAGTAATAAAATAATCAAGAAGTGGGCAAAGGAATAACAATTTATGCATTAAATCAAAAGAAAATTTCACTCCCCTATTCTTTTTTTTTTTCACTACAACCCACCACCACCACAAAAGCTGTGGTGTTGGCCATTTAAGGAAAGCATAACTAAATTCATAAATTTTTGTCATCAGTAGAAGTAAGGATCTGCCTAAATTTAGAAACACTGTGGCCTGGAAATTTGGATCAAGTGGTAGTGTGTCTGATTTTCATCTTGTGGAGGGAAGTCTTGGGTTTGATTCCCTCACCAACATTGAAAGATGCAGCACTGGTGTCCTCAAGTACCAAATCGTGCTGACGCAATCATAACAAAAAGTGCACTGTGTTTTTATGAACAAATACTTGTTTGGGTGAGAAGTACGGATGAATGATGCAGCCTAACACAGTTGAAGAACATGAAAATTCAACAAGGTTTTGATTATAACTGTCAGGTATAGACTAGAAAATGATTTACTTTTCTTAGTTTTTTTTTTTGTGGGATTATTCATGAAGGGATAGAAAGAAGCTCACAAGTGGTGTTCAGGTAGCCCAAGGGTGCCTCCCCAAATTACTTGTCAACCATGTGACAGGATTAGTGTGACCAGTGTGACCAGCCATTGATATGGTACTGCTCGGGTCTTTCATCGGGTGGTTTTCTAGGGTCACCCTATCTGTGCCCCCCGGGGTCTGCCACTATATGGCAGGCATGCACCTACATGCCTGGACTAGCTATCCTGCCCCTGAAAGTGGTCTTATTCCTTTGTGCCTTTCGGGGATGAGTGTACAACCAAACTGGTACCCCCAAGCTGTGGTCAGGACGTCCAGGAGCCCTAAGGAGGATTCAAGAGCCCGAGAATACAATGTAACTTAGGCCATGCAGAGCCCAGGATATTTAGGTCACTTGGCTATGCTGGAAGCCTACATAGCCACACCCCACAGTATGCACTAGTTTCCAAGTTTGCACTCAGGCAGTTGTCACATTCCGGGCCCATGCCCTAACCATTATACTGTCTCCTGGTCCCTCAAAAATATTTTTTCCCTCAAAGCTAAGATTTCATTCCGAACAACCATAACATTTTCTGCCTAAGTCACCTGAATGATAAACATCAAGCATTTAGAGATATGGGGTGAAAATGGAAAAATATCTATTGTAATCAATCATTTTTTAAAAAATGTAATAGTTTTTGGGCTGGAGCAATAGCATAGCAGGTAGGGCATTTGCCTTGCTCTCGGCCGACCCAGGTTCGATTCCCAGCATCCAATATGGTCCCCTGAGCACCACCGGGGTAATTCCTGAGTGCAGAGCCAGAAGTGACCCCTGTGCATCGCAGGATGTGACCCAAAAAGCAAAATATAGGGGCTGGAGAGATAGCACAGCGGGTAGGGCATTTGCCTTGCACTCGGCCGACCTGGGTTCTAATCCCAGCATCCCATATGGTCCCCTGAGCACGGCCAGGGGTAATTCCTCAGTGCAGAGCCAGGAGTAACCCCTGTGCATCGCCAGGTGTGACCCAAAAAGCAAAAAAAAAAAAAGCAAAATATATATATATGTATATATATAATAGTTTCTCATAAGAATCTTAATGATTTTGTAGTGTCAACCAGAAAATTTTCAGATTAATTCTTAATAACTAATTCATAAAAGCTAAGGGTAAGACATAGACATATGTTAGTTAATTGCCAATCACAGTAACAGATATTTAAGGATTATGACTTAAATGTTAGCGAAGAACAATCACAGAATTTTGGAGGTAATAGGAAACTGTGAACTGATAGATCGATCCTTCTGGTTTTCAGTAGGAGTGATGATGGTTTAGCCAAGTACTTACGGGTTTATTTACTTCAGTGATGGACTATCATTAATTTTGACTTTCTGTTACAACACAAGGGTAGTTTCCTACTCTCCTTGCAATTGGACTTGAGACAAATTTTTCTCATTGATATTCAAGTGAATCTTATCATTTTGTGTGTTTTGTTTAATAAATAATTGTATAAGATACTTGAAACATCTTATAAGTAAAGGATAGATCTAAAGAGATAGGAGATGCTATTAAATTATATGCTGAATACCTTTCCCCTGTCTTTACTAAATGGTGGATGATACTGAAGAACACTCTAAGATGGTATTTGATAAAAGTGACAAAAGTGAATGGACTGTATGAACTAGATAGTAGCCAAATTATTATACTCCTGGAAATTTTAAACACTGAGTTCATATTATTATTATTGGTGATTTTTATAATTCTTTATTCTAAACAGCCCAGATAATGTTGTCAGAGCTGTGTTCCAGATAACAACTATTGAAGAGGAAAAATAGTATTTTTGACCTACCCAGTTTCAAATGGATGCTTGCTTGATGATCTGTTAGACAGGCCAATTATCAAAATTTAAACAAAGGTGCAGACTCGTTAAAATTGGATTTGACTTTTCATAAAACAATAGCTGGGAGTTATAACAGAGGTCTGGGGACAAGTAAGGCCTGACCCAGGTTTGATTCCTGGAACCATAAGCATCCTAAACATTGTTGAGTATGTCCCTGGAGGCTACTGAGTACTATCCTGGTGGTCCTGAACACTATATAACAAAGTCAGCACTGTGCCCTTCACCCCTAACACTGAACCTCAGACCCAGTTGACAAAATATAGCCAGATGTGGTCCTCAGAGCTTTTGATCTCTGCTTTGGAGAACCCCCGCTAAAAAACAGGAAGCTGCAATCCTACCTGACAGTATCAGCTATATAAAAAGAGATGAAAGGATAGATGCCAATGAGACGGCTCAAGCGGACATGTGTGAGACCCTTAATTTTTTTCCTAATTGTGATCACCAAGACTGCTCGTCCTTTTGAGCACAACTGAGAAAAATTCCATTTAAATAAAAAATCAAGTAAACAATTAGGAAGAATAATTTTATTGGAAGAATGATTGAAACCTAAAAAAGTCCTCACATTCATATATGCACATGTGTGTACCTATAGTTTCTAAGTAGTATATCTCAAATCTTCTTAGGGATTTATTGGTTAAATTGTCTTCCTTGAAAATGAAAATACAATTTTGACAGAGTAGAAGTATTTCTTTCAAGAAACAAAACAGTAGTTTCTTCAAATTTTGAAACCACTCCCGTAGCATGTGATTATTCTTTGATTCCCTGGTTGAGCAAGTAACCATTTTAATTAGACTCTGAGGCAAGCAATATCGTGGCCATGGTAACAGGTATAAAAAGAACTTTTGTAAAAAGGGGCGGGGGGAAGAAAAAATGTGATAACTGAAAATGTGTTTAAATCATGATAAAAGGATTTAAACAGATGTTATTTTTTTCAAAGTGTTATTTTAAAAAAGAATTTTAAAGGGCTCTTGATAAGACGGGAATAAAATCATGTTTTGGATGTGTCTGTAGGGAAGGTTTCTCACTCTTAAATGCTATAGTTCGTGATTCCCATTGGTGAGTTGGGTGCCTAGTAAATGAAAGGGGTACCAGAGGGGGAGAAATTGGAAAGGAACATGAAGGCACTGTCTGTCAGTTAGATGCTTAAATCCAAATGAGTTAATGTGTTGTTGGTGCTGTTTAATAGACTGCATGTGTAACAGTCCTTTTTAATAAAGCTTGTGTTCAGAAAAGAGAAAGTGTAGTTCTGAATTCCGAAGACTGATGGGAGTGTGGATTAAATCTGTACATAACGCTCTAGACAGTATAATGAAAGGAAGGGGGCGCAGATCAGAGTTCCCCTACATACCAGGTGCACTTCTACTATTTCAGACAGGCCTGTAACTACCTTGTCAAAAGATAGCTTTCAGATCATGACTTTGACCAGCTGTCTTACATGCATGCATACCTAAATACATATGTTCATATGGATGTATACACAAAGCTTAAATATTTATTATATATGTTTATATGAACAAATGCATTCATGTATTTAAAAGGTGATGGGCTAGAATTGGCTCTTCTGGAACATTCCAGGTTTTCAGGATCTATTATGAATGAGAATATATAAAAGCTATCATGAATAGCTATTATGAATAAGAACACAGTAATGGGTTTGTTCTGTGTTCCCTTTTTGTTTTTGAGAAAATCATCTCCTTCTTTGGAAAGAGAGGAACTGTGACTTTGTTAGAATGAATAATAACTCCCTAATGTTAACAGTCTAACATGGATCTAAGTGGAGACAAAAGTAATGAGGAAATACAGAGAGGACAGGAGGAAAGGAGACTTTGGACCTGGCAGAAGGTTGGCTTATTTTGGCTAGACTCTTCCTGATTAAATCCCTACCTATTTAAAGTAAATTGGACGTTGAGGCAGACTAGAGTACCCATATAAAGTAAAATTAACAGATACTGACCCTATATCAGTTTGGAGGAAGTGAAACCTCTTGTTGCTTTACCTCAAATGTTCAGGGAACCTAAATTATTGTGCAACATAATTTTTATTACTTTTATCTTTGGTAAATAAATGATCATAGAAATGCCCATTTAAGTATATTCTGAGAAGCAAAAGAGCTTGATAAAAAATAGAGCGTGATTTAATAGAAAATAGCTTAAAAGACTTTATTTTGAATTTGTACTTTGATCAGATCTTTAATTCAATAGACTTTCTAAGACTCACTAAGTCTATATTTATCATATGAAATAAAGATTAAAACAGCATAGCAGTAATTATAATACCTTTTTGTGTTGAACAAGGAATTCCATTTGATTCATAATTCACACATTATAAACTAGTTACATAATGCATTCTAATTCTATTAACATGCACATACAAATGACAGACATATACAATAAATACAAACACATTCATATCTTCAAGCATACATGAAAATAAGAAAAAAGTATATGCATCATAAATGCACATGTGATTTGCAGTTATAAGGAATTTTATTCTGCTCTGCCACATTACAGTGTAGAACTGAGAAATGCATAGATTTAAATTCTAGATCCTGAGCCAGGGAGATAGGTCAATGGCTGAATTCATTCTTTGCATGAGAGCGGCCCAGGTTTAATACCCAGGACTCCATATGATGCCCCCCGCACTTCCAGAAAAGACTCCCAAGCACATAACTGGTAGTATTCCTGAATACCAGTGGGTAATATCCCACAAAACAGAAACAAAACAAGACAAATTCTACAATCTGAAGTTCCACGGTCCTCTATCACATTCGCTTAAAAGAACAATGACCTGTGTAAAAACATCAGAAAAGAGCAATGTTCCTGGCCCTTGTATCTACTGTCCTTGGGTTTCAGCCCCATGTGATGTTCTTCTATACTCCACAAATGAGTGCAGTCCTTCAATGTCAGTCCCTCTTTTTCTGACACATTTCTCTTAGCATGATACTCTCCATGTCTATTCATTTATAAGCAAAATTCATGACTTCATCTCTCCTAACGGCTGCATAGTATTTCATTGTGTAGATGTACCAAAGTTTCTTTAACCAGTCATCTGTACTAGGGCACTTGGGTTATTTCCAGATTTTGGCTATTGTGAACAGTGCTGCAATGAACATATAGATACAGATGTCATTTCTATTGTGCTTTTTTGCATCCTTGGTATATATTCCCAGAAGTGGTATTGTGGGGTCATATGGAAGCTCAGTTTCTAGTTTTTGAAGGACTGTCCATATTGTTTTCCAGAAAGGCTGGACCAGTCGGAGGGATGGGTGTTTGATCATTATGTGATTGTAACTCAAACATGAATGCTTGTAACTATCTCACGGTGATTCAATAAATTTTTATAAAAGCATCCAAAAAGAACAGGAGTTTCTTTTCTTAAATATTTTCTAGATAAGATTTCCAAAATATTAATTGATATTCCAAGTTTATAAACAATAGAGCTCCATAGTTTTTTTTTTAAATCAACATAATGGATTAAACAAAGTTGTAAGGAATGCTGCTGTTGCTTTGTTTTTTCATTTCATTTTTGGCTCTCTTGGGCATATTCAGGAAGTCCAAGATCCCTCTCAACAACTGTCAATCAACCCTGCTCACAGTTCCATGCCAGGGCCAGAGGACGTGATGTGTTTCCAGAGACTATGAGGGCCACCCTTATGGTGCTCATTAGTGCTAAAATTGGTTTTTGCTTTTTAAAAAAATGCTTTTTTAAATGTTTTTTTTAAAAAGAACTTTTGATCACAGATCTCAAAATAAGGAGCCGGAGCGATAGTACAGGGGGTAGGGTATTTGCCTTGCTTGCGGCTGACCTAGATTTGATCCCTGGTATCCCGTTTGGTCCCCAACTACCACCAGGAGTATTTCCTGAGTGCAGATCGTAACCCCTGAGCAATGCTGGGTGTGACCCAAAAATCAAAAAAAAAATTCTCTAAATGGAATGATTTCTTCGGGATTCATCTACAAAATGTTCATAAATTTTTATTTCTCATTATCATCTGAGATTAATAGAACATAATGCATAATGTTGAACATTAGATAAAATAGGATAAACTAACAATGAGGGCAGAGGGTGTTTTGACTCAGAAAGTAATTGATCAAAGAGCACATGATTTTCAAATGGATGATAGTACAGCGGACAGAGATAGTACAGTGGGCAGGGCACGTTCTCTTGCATGTAGCAGACACAAGCTTGATCCCTGGCATCCCATATAGTCCACTGAAAAACACCAGAGAATGATCTCTGAGCACTAAGCACCACTAGGCTTAAATAAACAAACAACAATAAATATATGTATATATATAAATATATATGTTTATATATGTTTATAAATATATATGTTTATATATATGTTTATATATATTTATGTATATATATACACATGTACTTTTCCCGGCTTCTGCTGCACTGGCCAACACTGCTGCTCTTCTCTCTTTGAGGTCTTCCTTTATCGCATCTCTGCACAGTTTTGTGAGCTCGGACGTTAGCTTGTGGTTGCCTGAGGCTCTCGCCAAACAACATTGACGAATGAGCTCGAGAGTTTCCGAAGACAGGTGTCTGTTTGTGGCTTTCTCACTCTCGGTATTCTTCACACAGACATGGATTTGCTGAACCATTCAATAGTATTCCTCATCGATGTTGTCAAGAACGGCATCTACCCACGTTGCTGCAATAGTGCCAAAGAGCTCCCAGTTGGTGGTCATTCTGGGAGTTGTCTTCTTAGACTTAAATTTTGCAGACTTTCTCCCTGCTCTGTGAAGTAGAATTTTGCACGAAGGAGATGGTGGTCCAATCCCATTTGGAATTTTGGGAAAACAGCGACGTCAGTCAGGCAAAACCTTCAAATGAATATGATGTGGTCAATTTCATTGTGGAACTGTCCACCGGAAGACTCCCATGTCCAGCGTTTAGATTCGGCCTTCTGGAACTGTGAGTTACCATGGATGGTCTTGGTCAACATGATGAATTCAGATAGTCTCTCACCAAGATCATTCCATTATAGGCCATGTGTCCCAATGCAGAGTTCTTCGGGTGACCTTCTCAGACCTATCTTGGCATTAAAATCACCAACAATGATCTTGTAGAAGGTGTGGTCTTCTTTATAGAACTTCTCCAGTTCCATGTAGAACCTCTCAATTTCTTCTTCATCGTAGTTGGAAGTTGGTGTGTAGGCAATGAAGATAGACACTTCAGGCAGTGAGCCACATCTACTCAAGCGTAATCATCCAATTTGGGTTGTTAGGCCTTCAAATGAATCAATGCTCATGGCCAAGTTCGTGTTAACAAGGACACCAACGCCACCAATACCTCCGTTGTTGCATGTTCTGAGGAACAATGCTTCTCCAGTGTCGAAAATGGCGTGATGTGATTGATGTCTCCTCATTTCGGTCAGACCAATGATGATCATACTTGATCTTCTGCGCTTGCACCATCAGGTCCTCAATGGATGCTTCTGATGCCAGTGACTGTGCATTGAAAGTACAGACAGTCATCTTAGTCTTTCTTCGTTTTGGCAGTCTAGTTCATCCCCAAGATTTTTTCAGCCTCTCTTTGCTCATCTTTCTTAATGCTGCCATATTGGGGGCTCTTTTGGTGACAGGTGAATGAGGCCAATTGTTGTTACTGTTGTTGGCATATCAAATATGTGACGGGTAGCTTGCTAGGCTCTGCAGTGTGGGCTCAATACTCTTGGTAGCTTGCCAGGCTCTCCGAGAGGGAGAGACTGAGGCTTTCAGGGTGGCCTCTAATCACCCTTAAAGGTATTACCATGGTTCACACTAAATTTGAGCCCTATCAAATATGGTATAGTAATAATAGGTATTAAGTGTTTTATGGTGTGTCCGGAGAGCAACCTGGAGGGTGGCAGTGTCTAGGTAGTGGATGTAGTGGGGGTCGGCCAGTGAGGTATTTATCTTGGGTAGGGTGGGGCGTCTGGGTTGGACCCCTCCCTCAGATGCCGGGGATTGGATGAGGCAAACACAGGATCTTGTTTTCAGGTCTCGTTGAACCTTGAGCTAAGGTAGCAAAGTTCTGCTTACCTGGCTTTGCGGGGCTTCACTTGTGCGTGATGTTTGGCCCAAATGATTCACTACCCAGAGACCGCCAGCCTCCAGGTTGCTCTCCAGACACTTGGGCCGAACCTCATGGTTATGGATATGTTGTTCCCAAGATTCTCCCTCCTGAAATCCGATATGCCATTTTGCTGGTAAAGAAGCGAACAGCACCCGGTCCAGACAAGGTCAGACCCGAACACCTGAAGAATCTGCCACCAGTACTCATCAATACACTGGCCCAACTCTTCACGCGCTACCTGTCTGAATGCAAGGTTTCGTCCCAATGGAAAACCAGTAGGATCATTCTGTTGTACAAGAAGGGAGACATCCACAACATCGGCAACTATCGCCCAATCTGCCTGTTGTCTGTTGTCTACAAGTTGTTCACTCATGTCATCCTGAATAGAATAGGCAGAACACTAGACAATGGACAACCATGTGAGCAAGCCAGGGTTCCGAAGAGAATTCATCAAGATTGACCATATCCACACAGTGACCAAACTCATTGAAGTTTCGTGAGAGTTCAAGATGCCGCTCTAACATTCATTGACTTAAAGAAGGCCTTCGGCCATGTGGGGGAAGGGAGTTGCAGGCTGAATGAGGGCTAGAGACTGAGCACAGCGGCCACTCAACACCTTTATTGCAAACCACAACAGCTAATTAGAGAGAGAAAACAGAAGGGAATGCCTTGCCACAGTGGCAGGGTGGGGTGGGGGGGAGATGGGATTGGGGAGGGTGGGAGGGACACTGGGTTTACGGGTGGTGGAGAATGGGCACTGGTGAAGGGATGGGTTCCCAAACTTTGTATGAGGGAAGTATAAGCACAAAAGTGTATAAATCTGTAACTGTACCCTCACGGTGATTCTCTAATTAAAAATAAATAAATTAAAAAAAAAATAAAATAAAGAAGGCCTTCGATTCTGTTGAGACTGAGGTGGTCATCGAAGCCTTGGTCAAACAGGGCGTTCAACCTAGTACATCAAAATCCTCCTAGAGCTGTATTATGGATTCACCACCAGGATCTCACCATTCTACAAGGAAGTGATCATTGATGTAAAGAGAGAGGGGTGGGGCAAGGTGATACCATTTCACCGAAACTCTTCAGTGCCGCCCTTCAAAAAATCATGTGACAACTGGAATGGGAAGGAATGGGAGTGAAGATAGATGCAATTACACCACCTCTGCTTCACTGATGACATCATTCTCATAACACCAAACATTAGCCAAGCAGCACAAATGCTGGCCGACTTCGACCGCGAGTGTAGAAAGGTCGGATTGCAGCTGAATCTCAACAAGACGATGTTCATGAAAAACAAACTGGTCCCTGAAGCTCCATTTGTTCTCAATGGAATGAACATCTCTGAATGCAGCAGCTATGTGTACCTGGGTTGAGAAATCAACATGAGGAATGACTTGGTGCCAGAATTGTGCAGGAGGAAGAGAGCAGCGTGGAATGCCTTCAAGAGCGTTGAAGAGGTGGTTTAGAGAACGAAGGACATCCGACTCCGGGCACATCTTTTCGATTCCACCGTTCTTCCTGCACTAACATATGCCTCAGAGACCTGGGCCCTCCACAAGGAGAATGAGAATGCTATTCGGGTATCCCAAAGAGGAATTGAAATAGCTATGCTGGGAATATCATGTCTCACTGAAGTGAGAAAAGGAATCCGGAGTTCTGACCTCAGTCGACAGTCAAGAATCAGGGATGCTGTTTCGTTTGCCAAGGCATCAAAAAACAGATGGGCTGGTCATGTAATGCAATTCAGAGACGACCGTTGGACTAGAGCTGTTACAGACTGGATTCCAGAAACATCAGAAGACCTTGTGGCCGCCCACCAACTAGATGGTCAGATTTCTTCAGAAAGTCTCTGAGTGAACGATTTGAGGCTCTTTCTGTTTCTGGAGCGAGCAGGTATCATTGGGCTACACTAGCTCTCGACAGGGACAAATGGATATGTTACTGGCGCCCGCTCGAGCAAATCGAAGATCAACAGGACTACAAGTGATACAAGTGATAAAACAACTGTGGCCAGAGTGATAGCACAAACAGTAGGGTGCTTACCTTGACGTAGCAGATCTGGGTTAAATCCCCAGCACCCCATATGATTCCCAAAGCCGTCCAGGAGTAATCATGCAATGCAGAGCCAGGAGTAAGTCCTGAGTACCACAGGGTATAGCTGAAAATCCACAATCCTAAATGAATAAAACGAATGCTAGTACCAATCTCCAATTCCTTGGCCAATCAGTGTGCGATAGCTTAATTTTTCTTTGGGCATAAGGTAGGTATGAATATTTTCAGTTTGTGGCTATACATGCAAAGATCCAAAGAGCTAAATATTTTTCCCCCAAATTTTATGTAGCTAACAGAGGAGAGGAAGCTAACATGTAAAACAGCTTTGTTTTTCTTGTAGGTTGTGTTCCACTAGAACTCAGAAGCAGCATGCTGACTGATTTTGAGATCAAAAATTTAATAAGATCTCAGGCATATATTGTGAATGCAAGAATCCATTTTATTTAGAACTCAAAATACTTCTGTTCATTTTATAACTTCAGAGATCCTAAGAAGTGCCCTCCCCTTAGTACCATCTCAAAACATTTAAATCACGTAAAATATTTTAATTATAAATGTGATACTGAAAAAATTCATTTGGTCCTTAAAAAAAGGAAAATATCATTGTATATGTTTTAAAGATGCCTCAATATCTAAAAGAAAAGAAATTTCCAAATCTGATGGTGTATTAACATCTCTTTCTTTCTTTCTTTCTTTCTTTCTTTCTTTCTTTCTTTCTTTCTTTCTTTCTTTCTTTCTTTCTTTCTTTCTTTTCTTTCTTTCTTTCCTTCTTTCTTTCTTTCTTTCTTTCTTTCTTTCTTTCTTTCTTTCTTTCTTTCTTTCTTTCTTTCTTTCTTTCTTTCTTTCTTTCTTTCTTTCTTTCTTTCTTTCTTTCTTTCTTTCTCTTTCCTTCCTTCCTTCCTTCCTTCCTTCCTTCCTTCCTTCCTTCCTTTCTTTCTTTCTTTCTTTCTTTCTTTCTTTCTTTCTTTCTTTCTTTCTTTCTTTCTTTCTTTCTTTCTTTCTTTCTTTCTCCTTCCTTTCTTTCTCCTTCCTTTCTCCTTCCTTCCTTCCTTCCTTCCTTCCTTCCTTCCTTCCTTCCTTCCTTCCTTCCTTCCTTCCTTCCTTCCTTCCTTCCTCCTTTCTTTTTTTCTTTCCTTTTTTTGTTTCTTCCTTTCTTTCTTCCTTCCTCTATATTTTTAAATAGAGAAACCTTCAAAACTAGGAATCATGCCCTGGGTCTCAAAAATGATAAACATGTGCTCTACCACCAATTGATAATTCATAGCTCCTAAGTCCTTAGACCCTTTAAGCACAGTCTCTAAAACTAGAGTTAAGAAATTATTTAAGTTCCCCAGATAATTTTGGCAATCACTCCTTAATATCTTTATCAATCTTTGCTCTTCTCAGTCCAAATGGATAAGAGAGATACTCTGACAACACAGACAAAATTATCAACTTGGAATCACAGGACATGGTTTGAAATCTGTCTTGTTTCTTATCTCTGTGATATTGGATAAAGTAAATCAAGTCCCTTGAATTCAATTATCATTTAATTCATAAGATACTACCATTCCTCAAAATAATACTATTATAAAAGGTATAATGGATGTAAAGAGTTACTTGCATAGTGCATAGTTGTTAATTTCATTTTTTTTCTTGAGACTACAATTTTGTACATGATGACATATGGAAGGCTTAGGACAGAAGTTGTTTGCTTTTGGGAAAAGATAGGTTGATACAAAAGGGAATGCAGAGACAAAGCTAAGAATAAGGACCTCCTCTGCTTTCACTTTTGCACTTCCTGAATTTGTCACTTTTCCCTGGGTCTTTTCAACTAGAGCAGGGAAGAGAAACACTTAATTCTACTTGTTTTGTTTTTCTACTACTTTATGACAGATTTTAGATCAGATTCAGCTTATTTAAGCATTTCGTATTGAGAATAATTGCCAATTAAAATAAATGCCATAGATAAAGTGGTAGAGATGTACTTTACTATACTTAGTATATGTATTACCTAAAAAACAAGTTTAATTTGAAATAAAAATGAATTTATATAAACTATGGATTTTAAAGAATGGTTTTTAAAATAATTTCTTATTCATCTATTTTTTAATATTAAAGAACTCTCAAAATATCATTGTTACTGTCACTGTCATCCCGTTGCTCATCAATTTGTTTGAGTGGGCACCAGTAACATCTCTCATTGTGAGACTTATTGTTACTGTTTTTGGCATATCCAATATGCCACAGGTAGCTTGACAGGCTCTGTTGTGGGGGCACGATACTCTCGGTAGCTTGTCAGGCTCTCCGAGAGGGGCGGAGGAATCAAACTTGGGTAGGCCAAGTGAAAGGTGAACGCCCTACTGCTGTGATGTCACTCCAGCCTCTTTGAAAATATAATCACTGTCACTGTCATCCCGTTGCTCATCAATTTGTTTGAGTGCGCACCAGTAATGTCTCTCATTGAGAGACTTATTGTTACTGTTTTTGGCATATCCAATACGCTTGGGTAGCTTGCCAGGCTGTGCCGTGCGGGCTCCATACTCTCGGTGGATTGTCGGGCTCTCCAAGAGGGGCAGAGGAATCAAACAAGGGTTGGCTGCGTGAAAGGCAAAAGCCCAATCACTGTGCTATCGCTCCAGCCTCTTTCAAAATATAATACTTAAAAATAATTGTTGATTGCTGTCCACCCAGATGTGACCCTGACTTCTTGCCGAAATCCCTCTAGTCTGTGAACTGAGCTATGGCCCCATGCCACCACAGGAGGGGAAAGACTTTTCTCTCTCAGCTTTACTATCCCCAGTGGCGTGGCGACCACCTTATGGTGGTGATCTTATAAGGCCCAATAAACATAGGTACGAGCTTGCAATGATGCAACTTTGGGCAGAAATTTCTCTGGACTTAATTATTAAAATACCAGAAATCTAAAACCTCATATGCTCTTCATTCTCAGCAATTAAAAACAAAGTATCAAATGATGCCTCTTTGGCAGATTTGATTGTTGGGAGAAAATTCCAAATAATGATAGTGAATTTTCTGTTGAAATATTGAATGTAATCAAAGTAAAGAGAAAGTAAAGTGAAAATCATCAGCCACACAGGAGGGGCGTGGTGGGTAGGATGGGAGATATACTGGGGTTCTTGGTGGTGGAACATGTGCACTGGTGAAGGGATGGGAGCTTGATCATTGTATGACTGAGACTTAAGCCTGAAAGCTTTGTAACTTTTCACATGGTGATTCAATACAAAAATTATAAAAAATTAAAAAATAATACTTGATGGGGGGCTGGAAAGAGCAGAACAGGTAGGGCGTTTGCCTTGTATGTGGCCTACCTGGGTTCAATTCCCAGCATCGCATATGGTCCCATGAGCACCTCCAGGAGTAATTTCTGAGTGCAGAGCCGGGAGTAACCCCTGAACATCACTGGGTGTGACCCAAAGGCAAAAAAATAAATAAATAATAGTTGAGGAGGTAGAGAGATAATACAGTGGGGTAGGCACTGGCTTTATATGTAGGCCTCCTTGGTTTTATCTTCTAATATAGGTCCTCCAAGCCCTACCAGGAGCGATTCTTGGACATAGATCTGGGAGTGAGGTCTGAGCACTGCTGGGTCTGGCCCGAGAAACAAAACATTAATTGACATAAAACAATAAAAAAATAATTGAAAACACAAAACTTTTTTATTTTTAATTGAGTGGCCAATTTCCAGACTAAACAGAATACAATATTGTAATAAAGATTCTAAATTTTGTTTTGAGGATGTTGCAAGCAAACAAACACAAAGATTAGGAAAAAATTAACTTAAGGAAAGTTTTCAATATGTCAATAAGTTAGTCCAAATGGTTTCTCAATTGCATAAAAATCTTTCATTTTAATACACTTTAACTGGACTGCAGAATCAGTCAGAGATGTAGGCATTTGCCTAATGTCTGACCTACTCTAGATAGGTCCCTTGGACCACATTCTATACAAGGCAATGTAGCCTTGAGGTCACCAAACAGTGTCAGGATGACGCTGGCAATCCCTATTGCCGCAAGCACCAGGCACACTGCTCACACAGGGTCTCGCATTGAACCACCAACAAGTAGGCCCCTAGGTACCAGAACATTGCTCAGTTGAATCCAACCCCTATTCCAAATGTTAAGAAGACTGAACTTTGCTTCAATAAATTTTTCCAATTTACTACAAGACTTTATTTCTATCAAAATATTTGGGCACTTAGATCCAGAGAGATAACAAAGCTAGTAGAATCCTTGCCTTAAATATATTTGACTGAGTTTTGATTCCTGGTACTGCATATTGTACCCAGTTCCTCATCAGGAGTGACTCCTAAGTACAGAGGTAGAAAGAAGGCCTGAACACAGCCTGGTGTGCCTTATCCCCTCCAGTAAAAATTGTGGGCACCATTTTGTTAGTATCAGATATCTTCAAAGAATGTTTATATGGTACATATAAGCTTCTAACACTTATGTACAGTACAGTTCATGTAAGAAGGAAAAGTTTATCTATTTGGTAACATAAATAAGAAAAAACAGAATTTGAGTAAAGTTCAAGCAAACTTCAGTAACAAGGTAAATATGTAGTGGCTGGAGGTATAGTACAGTGTGTAGGGCACTTGCCTTGCATCTGACCCAGGTTTGATCCTTGGCATTCAATATGATCTGAACATGTGAATAAGATGTTCTTTGATGTTTATTGGCAATTACAAAGTATTCCTGAATATCTATGAATTAAACTCGCTGAAGAATTTAACTTTTGGAAGCATTCTCTACAGTGAAAATAATAATGCCATTTTGATTTTATATACTTTTAAAGATAGATTATGTTTTGTAAGCAGTAAGTGTAAATTATTTGTCAGTATCATTATCTTATAATTGATTTTTAGCTTTGTAAATCATTTAAAATTAATTGTGACTAAAGTTATTTTCAACTATTATTACACTTATTACAGTGATTCTCTTATTTGTACAAAATTTTTTACATCATACAAATGTGGGATTTTCTTTAGTTCAGAGGAAAATAGTACCTATTTTGGACTTCAGAAATTCACACACACAAATCAGGTACTGGTGTTAATGTTATATAATGCTGAGGAAAGCTTTAAAGTTACTGAATCTTACTAAAACCAAAGCAACCTAAAAATAATTTCAAGCAGCATTCCAAGAAGATTGGTTAGAAAACAGTTAGAAATAGTCAGAAATATTGAGAAAAGGTTTTTAGATTGCATTCATTTTGAAACTTGAAAAGTTGAAGGCAACTGAATGAATAAATTCCAAAGGTTAAGTAGATTTTCAGTCTTATAGTTACACTAAATTGTTAATGAAATGTATTATAATAATGAATTATTATTACCTGATTGATCAGGTAAAGTGTAAAACCAAACTTCCTGCACATGAGAAAATTCCAGGAATCAGAGAAATAGCTCCAGAGGCTGGAGTGTGTATTCTGCATTCAGGATGCTGTGGGGTTGATACCCACACCACATGGTTGCTGGAGCACCACCATGGGCCGTAAGTAGTTCCTAAGCACTGTTAGGTGCAGCCCCTGAGGAGAGACTATCCTGTGTTTCCTTGGAGCAGCTCTGAAATGTGCTTGTTACCTGGGAAGAAAACCAAAGCTTAGGAAAGTTCCTTACTTAATAAAAGAAAAGTTGCAATAGTAGAATTTATTTTTCTGGGGTGAGAAGGCATGCGTGGCAGTGCTCTGGGCTTATTCCTGGCTCTGTACTCAGGAATCACTCCTGGCTAAACCAATAGAACTGTATGAGATGTTATGGGTCCAACTTGGGTCCACCACTGCAAGACAAGCCTCTCACTCTCTGTGTTAGCTCTGCATATTACTGTAAACTTTAAAAGGAAGGTGCTCTGATGGCATGACAAACAGAACAGAAAATTTCATGCATGAAGAAAGAAAAGCATACCACTCAGCATGGCTTCTCTGTAGATTTTCTAGATATATGTCATTTACGGAATGACTATGAGGACAGTGGGGATGAATAGTCATGAATTTTCCTAGCCTGGTCATAGAAGGAACATGAATATTATATCATCACAAAAATTAGAAAGAAATATACTATTCACTTTTTAAAATTTTTCCTGAAAAGTGAATTTCACTATCACCTCACTGATAGTTTATAACTTTTAATTCAAAGTAAAAATTTACAATATGTAATATTATAACCGGGGATTTTTAATTACACTTTTAAAATCATTTAATATTGTTATATCTCTATTCAATTCTACTTGGCATCAGATTCTAACTTTTTACACATAAAATTTACATCACGATTTTTGGTACTCTATTTACAAGTCATAAAATTGAATAATTTTTAATCTACCTAGTATCATTTTTAAAAAATTGTACATGTTTGTATACTCCTAAGTAAAAATATTAGATAGATACATTAGTACATAAATCATGCACTAGATGAATGCTTAATATACTGTTTAAGGGAACGCTGTTTCTCTTACAAGTGCTACCATTCAGAGAATAAAAAAGTATTTCATTGAGTTACATAGCAGAATGATGAGTTATTTATTGTCAAGAGTAATTGTTCACCTTGCCGTCTTTGGCACAGAAATGTGTAGATCTCAGAGTTTCTCCAAGAATTCACACATCTAGTTGGAAAAAAGCAAACTACACAGAACAGTTCTTCCACTGTGAAAAATAGCAAAATTCCACACCTACAACAAATTGCAAATTTTCACATATTTGCTCCAGGCAAACATTTGCAATTTTCACAGCAAATAAGGCTTTTGGCTCATATATATATATATATATATATATATATATATATATATGTTTTCTCCCCCCTTGGGGAAAAAAACACTCTCCCTATTTTCAGAAAATGAGAGAAAAAAGGTAAACTTACTAATAATATCATAACATCATTCTTATTTATTTTAATATTTAACCCGTGTAAATGTTAGTTCAGCATGATAGTATTAATTTGATAATTTATGATTTTGTACAAAGATTCTGAAAATGAAACCTGAACTATTATTGTGACTGGGATACTCAGTTTCATTCTGATCAGAGATACTCTTTATACAGTGTTGCTTCGATGCTGACAGGAAATATAATTTTTTTCTCAGTAATCAAATAAAATGGAGAAGTTGGGTTTCCCCTAAAATATACTTTTTTCTTTTATTACTGTAAAACAAAGGCTCTCAGACAAAGTACAATGGTATTTTCTAGTCAGCTACAAAACTCAGTTATTCTTCTCCCGTTACTGTATTTACCTATATTCAAAAATGAAACAAATTTATTGGCATTGCAAGACTGTCTATATACTAATCTATTCTATATTTAAGTGATAAAATGGGAATTACATTATTTTAAGATGTGTTAAGAAATTATATATAAACAACACACCTATGGAAGAATCTTTTCTAGGACAAATCCATATCCTTTGTCCTGTAGTTTAAAAAAATATAATTAAAATACATCAAATGTAAAATGATTGGAAGTTGCCTTTGTGTTACAGAAAGAAGGGATGTCATTTAACCAATAAATTTGAAGTTTTAAATTTATTTCAAAAATGAAATTTTTCTATTTAATGTCATTCAGTTGACTTGCTTTTAAACTATTTTGCATTATTAAATAATTTAAATTTATTTAATAATAAATTATTTTAATAATAATCACAGTTTATATGTATGTATATGTGTATTTTTCATGACAAAGAATTTTCTAGTGTATGAATATATATTTTCTTTCCAAGTTTCTTTAGAGGATTAGTAAGTGGCTCTGAGAAGAGCAACTTCAAAGGTCCTGCTTCGTTAGAAAACGTGACTTTGTAAAGTAGAAAAATAAAACAAAAATTTAATAATTTAGGATTGTTTATAAAGACCAAACATAATTACAGCTTTTAAAAATTTTTTTAATTTTTTTTAAATTTATTTATTAGTGAGTCACAGTGAGGGTACAGTTACAAGTTTATACATTTTCGTGCTCATGTTTCCCTCATACAAAGTTCGAGAACCCACCCCTTCACCAGTGCCCATCTTCCACCACAAATAAACCCAGTATCCCTCCCATCCCGCCAATCCCATCTCCTCATACCCCACCCTGCCACTGTGGCAGGGTATTCCCTTTTGTTCTCTCTCTCTAATTAGCTGTTGTGGTTTGCAATAAAGGTGTTGAGTGGCCACTGTGTTCAGTCTCTAGTCTACATTAAGCACCCATCACCCTTCCCCCACATGGCCTCCAACTACATTTTACTTTCTGTTCCCTTCTCTATCTGAGTTGCCCTCTCCCAGAATGTGAGGCCAGCTTCCAAGCCAAGGAGTCAACCTCTGGTACTTATTTCTACTATTCTTGGGTGTTAGTCTCCTACTCTGTTATTCTATATTCCACAGATGAGTGCAATCTTTCTATGTCTGCCTCTCTCTTTCTGACTCATTGCAATTAACATGATACTTTCCATGTTGATCCACTTATATGCAAAGTTCATGACCTCATTCTTTCTAAAAGCTGCATAGTATTCCATTGTATAGATGTACCTGAGTTTATTCAACCAGTCATCTGTTCTAGGCACTCGTTTTTTTCCAGATTCTGGCTATTGTAAATAGCGCTGCGATGAACATATGAGTACAGATGTCATTTTGACTATACTTTTCTGCCTATCTGGGATATATTACCAGCAGTGGTATTGCTGGGTCAAATGGGAGCTCAATTTCTAATTTTTTGAGAATTGTCCATATTGTTTTCCAGAAGGGATGAACCAGTTCGCATTCCAACCAGCAGTGTAGAAGGGTCCCTTTCTCCCCACATTCTCTCCAACAGAGGTTGCTTTTGTTCTTTGGGATGTCTGCCAGTCTCTGTGGTGTGAGGTGGTATCTCATGGTTGTTTTGATCTGCATCTCCCTGATGATTAGTGATGTAGAGCACTTTTTAATGTGCCTTTTTCCCATTCCTATCTCTTCCTTGGGAAGGTTTCTGTTCATTTCTTCGCCCCATTTTCTGATGGGGTTGGATGTTTTCTTCTTGTAGAGTTCAACCAGTGCTTTATATACCATTGATATCAACCCCTTATCTGATGGGTATTGTGTAAATATCCTTTCCCATTCTGTAGATAGTCTTTGTATTTTGGTCACTGTATCTTTTGCGGTGCAGAAGCTTTTTAGTTTAATGTAGTCCCATTTGTTGATCTCTGTTTCCACTTGTTTGGCCAGTTGCATGACATTTTTGAAGATAACTTTTTCTTCAATATCGTGGAGGGTTTTGCCGACCTTGTCTTCAATGTACCTTATCATTTGAGGTCTGATGTTGAGGTCTTTAATCCATTTTGATCTGACTTTTGTGCATGGTGTCAGGTCGAGGTTTAAGCCCATTCTTTGGCATGTGGTTGACCAGTTGTGCCAGCGCCATTTCTTAAAGACGCTTTCCTTGCTCCACTTCACATCTCTTGCTCCCTTATCAAAGATTAGATGATCATACATTTGGGGTTGTGTGTACGAATATTCCACCCTGTTCCATTGGTCTGCGGCTCTGCCTTTGTTCCAGTACCATGCTGTTTTAATTGTTACCGCTTTGTAGTAAAGTTTGAAGTTGGGGAGGGTGATGCCTCCCATCATCTTTTTTCCCAAGAATTATTTTAGCTACCCGTGGGAGTTTGTTTTTCCATATGAATTTTATGATTGCTTGATCCATTTCTTTGAAGAATGTCATGTGTATCCGTATAGGGATTGCGTTGAATCTGTATAATGCTTTGGGGAGTATTGCCATTTTGGCAATATTAATTCTCCCTATCCATGAACAGGGTGTTTCCATTTCCTCATGCCCTCTTTTATTTCATGGAGTAGCGTTTTATAGTTTTCTTTGTAGAGGTCTTTTACTTCCTTGGTTAAGCTGATTCCGAGGTATGTGATTTTCTGGGACACAAATGTGAATGGGATTGCTTTTTTCATGTCCCTTTCTTCTGCCTCATTGTTTATATATAGGAAGGCCATGGATTTTTTGGTTTTTGGGTCACACCTGGCAATGCACAGGGGTTACTCCTGGTTCTTCACTCAGGAATTATCCCTGGTGGTGCTCAGGGGACCATACGGGATGCTGGGATTAGAACCCGGGTCGGCCGCGTGCAAGGCAAACGGCCTACCTGCTGTGCTATCGCTCCAGCCCCGGAAGGCCATGGATTTTTGGGTATTGATTTTGTAGCCTGCAACTTTACTGTATAAGTCTGTTGTTTCTAAGAGTTTCTTAGTAGAGGCTTTAGGCTTCTCTAGATATAGTATCATATCGTCTGCGAATAGTGAGAGTTTGATTTCTTCCTTTCCTATCTGGATGCCCATAATCTCTTTTTCTTGTCTAACAGCTATCGCAAGTACTTCCAGTACTATATTGAAGAGGAGTGGTGAGAGTGGGCATCCTTGTCTTGTGCCTGATCTTAGAGGAAAGGCTCTTAGTTTTTCCCCATTGAGGATAATGCTTGCCGTAGGCTTGTTGTAGATGGCTTCAACTATCTTGAGGGAAGTTCCTCCAAAACCCATTTTGGTGAGGGTTTTCATCATGAACAGATGCTGGATCTTTCAAATGCTTTCTCTGCATCTATTGATATGATCATAATTTTTTAATCTTTACTTTTGTTGATATGATGGATTATGTTGCTTGATTTCTGAATGTTAAACCATCCTTGCATCCCTGGGATGAATCTCACTTGGTCAAGGTGTATGATATTTTTGATGAGTTGTTGGATCCTATTTGCTAATATTTTGTTGAGGATCTTCACATCGGTGTTCATCAGGGATATTGGTCTCTAATTTTCTTTCTTAGGGGTGTCTTTGTTTGCTTTTGGTGTTAGGGAGATGTGTGCTTCATAGAAACTGTTTGGGAGAGTTCCTGTTTTTTTCAATTTCCTGGAAAAGCTTGAGGAGAACTGGCATCAGGTCTTCTTTAAATGTTTGGAAGAATTTGCCAGTGATTCGATCTAGACCTGGGCATTTTTTTTGGGGGGGGAGATTTTTGATTACAGTTTCAATTTCCTTAATATTAATGGGTCTAGGGGCTGGAGCGATAGCACAGCGAGAGGGTAGGGCATTTGCCTTGCACGCGGCCGACCCGGGTTCGAATCCCAGCATCCCATATGGTCCCCTGAGCCCCGCCAGGGGTAAGTCCTGAGTGCAGAGCCAGGAGTAACCCCTGTGCATCACCAGGTGTGACCCAAAAAGCAAAATATATATATATATATATATATATATATATATATATATATAAATGGGTCTATTCAGGTATTCCAAGTCTTCTTTGTTCAATCTTGGGAGATTGTAGGAATCAAGGAATTCATCCATTTATTTTAGTTTCTCTTGTTTCGTAGCATACAGGCTTTCGAAGTAGTCTCTGAGGATCCTTTGAATTTCGTTGGTTTCAGTTGTGATGTCCCCCTTTTCATTCCTTATTCGGTTTATTAGGGTTCTTTCTCTCTCTTTCTTTGTGAGTCTTGCTAGTGATTTGTCAATCTTGTTTATTTTCTCAAAGAACCAGCTCTTGGTGTCATTAACTTTTCAGATTGTTTTCTGGGTTTCCATGTCGTTAATTTCTGCTCTAATTTTTATTATTTCTTTCCTTTGGTCTGGTTTGGGTTTCTTTTTCTGGTACTTTTCTAAAGCCTTGAGCTGTGAAGTTAAGCTATCTATGTAGGCCCTTTCTTCCTTCCTAAGGAATGCTTGCAGAGCTATAAATTTTCCCCTTAACACAGCTTTAGCTGAGTCCCATAGGTTTTGATAGCTTGTGTCTTCATTCTCATTTGTTTCGAGGTATCTCTTTATTTCTTCCTTGAATTCCTTCCTGACCCACTTATTGTTCAACATTGAGCTGTTTAATTTCCAGGTCTTTGTTTTGATTCTCTGTGTCTGTGTGTGATTAGCTTCTATCTTCAGTGCATCATGGTTTGAGAAGATAGTTGATACAATTTCTATTTTTCTGATTTTATTGAGGTATGTTTTGTGACCCAGTACATGGTCTATTTTGGAAAATGTCCCATGTGCACTGGAAAAGAATGTGTATTCTTTCTTTTAGGGGTGTAAAGCCCTGTATAGGTCTATTCTCCTCTCTGTTCTATTTCTTCCTTCAGAGTCCATGTTTCCTTGCTGAGTTTTGTTCTTGTTGATCTATCCAGAGGTGATAGGGCAGTGTTGAAGTCTCTGACTACTATTGTGCTGTTAGTGATGTCCTCCTTAAAGTCTGCTAGGAGTTGTTTTAAGTATTTAGCCGGTCTCTCATTAGGTGCATATATGTTTCAAAATGTGATTTCTTCCTGTTGCACATATCTGTTGATAAATAGGAAGTGACCTTCGTTGTCCCTCCTAATCTTTTTTAACCTGAAATCTATGTTTTCAGATACTAGTATTACCACCCCAGCTTTTTTGAGGGAGTTGTTTGCTTGCAGGATTGTTTTCGACCCTTTGACTTTGAGTCTGTGTTTGCCCTAACTGTTCAGGTGTGTTTCTTGCAGGCAGCAGAATGTTGGGTTTAGTTTCCGAATCCATTTTGCCACTCTATGTCTCTTAATTGGTGATTTAGGGCATTTACATTGAGAGAGATTATTATCATGGGGTTTTGTGTCATCTTTCTGTGGGGTTTGTTCTTTTTGTGAGTTCTTCCTCGACTTACATTAGCCCCTTTAGTCTTTCTTTTAAGTTTGGTTTTCAGTCTATGAAGTTCCTGAGCTATTGTTTATCCTAGAAATAGTGTATGGTTACTTCGAGTTTGAGTGAGAGTTTAGCCGCATAAAGTATTCTTGGTGATTTGTTCATTTCCTTGAGTTTTTTAACTATGTCCCACCATTGTCTTCGGGCTTGGAGGGTTTCCTCTGATAGGTCTGCTTTAAATCTGAGGGGTGCTCCTTTGTATGTAATTTCCTTCTTTGACCTTGCTGCTTGCAGAATTTTGTCTCTATCCAGTGCATCCATCATTCTGACTATAATATTCCTTGGAGTCTTTTTATTCAGGTCTCTTTTTGCTGGTGCTCTTTGGACTCCTTGGATCTGGATGCCTGCCTTCTCCATCTGGGAATTTCTTGGCAATGACGTCTTTGACTGTGTTTTTTTTTTCATTGGGATTACTTCCCTGTGCTTCTGGTACTCCAATGATTCTTATGTTGTTCCTCCTGAAGTCATCCCCAAGGACTCTGATTCTCTCTATAGCCATTTTGAAGTCTTTTGCCATTATTTGTTGTTTTCTGTAAGCTTTCTGCAGTTCATCTTCAACGTCACTGATTCTGTCTTCGGCTGTAGTCATTCTACTGTTGAGGGCACCTACTGAGATTTTTAATTCATCTACCGACTCCTTTATTTGTGTGACTTCTGTTCGTAGCTTTGTTACATCTGTTTGTAGTTTTGAAATTTCTGATCTCATTTCTTCTTTTGCATTTTCTTGGTTGACCATTCCAAAGCATCGTTCATCTCCTCCCTTAATTTATTGGGTGTCTGTTCCATGGTTGCTTTGAGTACGTCGACTCTCTTCAAGATTTCTTCTCTGAATTCTTTTTCTGAGAGGTCCAGTATGTGGGTGGACTCTTTGGAGATTTCTGGAATCTTTTCTTCATCTTCTCTTCATGGAGGGGATTTTCGCTGTTTCTTTGTCTTGTTGTGGAAGTCTAGAGTTGTAGCCTTCTAGTTGTCTATCCCTATTCCCTCTTTCTGCTGGGGGGGGGGTGGTTCTGTTAGTGCTAAGTTGATGTTGGAGGCTTTGTTCCAATTCCAGAATACTTCCTTATTCTCAGGCTCTCCTCTTGGTTTATGTGGGGCCTTTAGTGATAACTAAAGGCTATGCTGTCTTTACGAGGAGTTTCTGGAGATTCTATTGTCCACTGACAGCTTTTGTGAAGTTCAACTCAGCTAAAGGACTATTTTTGCAAAAAATGATTTAGATGCCCAGGGTGATTTTCAAAGAAACAAGTTATAGAGTATGTAATGTAAGAAAAATTAAAACTGCGGCAGCATAAGAGGCCACCGCTCCGGGGAAGTGGCCATGCCCCCTTTTGAGGCGATGCCCCCTAAGCTACAGGCCACGCCCCCAGTAAACTCTTGGGGGACAGGGCAGGGTAGACAGGTGGGAGAGTGCCCCTTGGGTAGGTAGGTGGAGTCCCGAACCTCTTTGTCAGTACCTGATTGGGAGTTCGGGCATTACAGAGGAGCGGAGAGGCACGTCCACGAAGCACAGGGAGTTGGGGGGTGGGGGTTCCAGGGGAGCCCCTGCAGCCCGGGAGCCGATGGGAGAGTCGCAGCTTTTTTATATTATCAGAATTCTCTCATTCTTTCTCTCTCTACCCATCTATCATTTACATAACAAAAGATTTATGTAACAATATTAGAACTTATTCAAGTCCACTTGGGTAGTTTTGTTTATGCTAGACTATTATCCCCTCATACTACACCCCATACCACTACCACCCCAAACCCATACCAAGTTAATATGCTTTTTACTTATTTATTTTTCCATAGGCTACATGTGGTGTTGTCCAAGGATTAGTTTTGGCTATGTGCTCAGAAAATTTTCCTGGCTCTTGCTTGGGGAACATTCTGTGTTCACAAGACCCAGTGCAGTGCTTGGATGAAACTCAGATAAGAAGAATGCAAGCAAGCACCCGTAGCTACGTAATCTCTTTCAAGTCCCTAAAACACTATTTATTTTAGTAAAACATTCATCATTTCCCTACCTAGAATTTCTGTTATATTGTCTATACCCCACATATCACATCCCCCATTAGTCTACATTTATCTGTTTACCAAATCTTTATTAAGTACCTACTCACCAAGATCTGAGAGACAAATACAAAAGTTATTTAGCATAGTATTTAAATTTTAGAAGATTTTGTAAGTTCTGTTTTCCTATCCAAGTTTATAGACAGCTTAAACAACAAAATATTACTCATTAATGTTTTAAAATGGCATGTTTTGGGACTGGAAAGTTTAAGTAGAGTAGGTACAGTGCTTGCCTTGTGGCCAAACCAAGCTTGATCCTGGCAGCACTTTCCATAAGTGATCCCTGTAGTAAACAGAGCCAGGAGTAAACTCTGAGACCCCCAGGTGTAATCGCAAAATAAATAAAATAAAAAGACATGCATTTAAAATGTAAAATAAATTGCAGTGTCTTACAATGTATAATGAATATACATAAGCAATTTTTTGTAAAAAATTGTAACCTATGAAAAAACTGAAGTCAAAATAAATCCAGAATATGCAATTATATCTCTAAATGTAGTTGCTGAAAATTCAGCCATCTGCCCTGCAACTCTAAGGATGGTCCGTTTGCAGAGAGATGAACCCAGGTGGTGTGTTTGGAGAGAACTCCCTTTACTGCAGTAGTGCTCCAATGTAACTCAGATCAAAACAATGCAAGCAAACACCCTATCTACTGTCATCGCTCTCAGGCCCCTAAAACACCATTTTTTTTTAGTAAAACATTCATCATTTTCCTACCTGGAATTTCTGTTCCTCCATCGACTTCCTACTGAGTAACTTGGTCATTCAGAATTAAAGAAAAAAAAATTTGAACAAATAAGCTCAAGTAAAATAACCATAAGATTATTCTCTAACACTGTTGGTTTACAACACATATTAGATGTACCATACAAAGCTTAAATATTCTTAAAAATCTAAACTCCTCTATACATTATAGGCAATGGTGTGGGATAAACCTTTAGCACCTTCAAATGTTGGGATGAACACAACAACGAATCCGACAGTAAAAAGGAACTCAAAGTTATTTTTCTTAATAATTTGCTTAGGGATAATTAACTATTGTTCATTTGAAGACAGTTTTTACATTTAACTTATATATGACTATCACTTGCCTGTATTATTTTTTTGGCATTGCTTTTCATTACGTACATTGAATAGATCATCTTCTAAGTTACTGAATTTTCTGTCTTCTGACTTAAAGATAATAATGATGATAATAATGTATTCTTTAATATGCGATGTTTCAATGCATTAGCTTGTTTCAGAACAAGAGAAGAACCAGATATTAGCTTTTTATTGGAACTGATAAGACATAGATGACATTAGCTAGTATGCATAGTTTTAAAATATTTAAATGAATGTTTATAGGAGCTAATTAAATTGCCTCCCACATTTCCTACCTTCGCGTTTGGAGTTAGAATTTGAAGCCATAAGATTGATATAGAACTAAACCTGTTGTCATGATAACACTATGCTTTATTTTTTTGGTCAAAATTTTCCCATTGCTATGTATTTCTCGTCAGTTAGCTCAAGGACCTAACTCACATTCTACTTCTAGCACCTTATATTCTTATTTGCTTCTGTCTGCAGAGGGAAAAAGGTAAATACAAAATACTTCCACCATGATTTAGTACCTTTTTACTTTTCCCTCCTTTTTTTGACTAGTTTTTATCTTCTTTTATTATTCTGTTTTGCTGATTAATACTCTTCCTCTTGGTTCATTCATTCTTAATCACACTTCTTTACCTTACTCCTTGAGTCCGTTCCCTCTACCAGGTTTCACCATACATCAGATTCTTACTCCGTGATTCAACATAATTATTGCTTTTAAGAAATGTCTATAGTCATGAATGAAATGCCATAATACTCTAGCATCAATGTCTAGCACTCAGGACAAGAAATATTTTAGGATTTATTTTAAGAATAACTTGTCCTTCCCTATCAGATTATACGCACGCAGCGGAAAACAGTTTTCTGTTTCCAGTGTGTAGCACATTGTACGGTATATTGCCTTCATTTGATAACAGTTGAATGTCAAACTGAGATAAACTACTAGTACAGAAATGATCAAGAAGCCATTCCAGAACTTAGTATCTCATTTGCTTTAACTTATGTACCTAGTCATATCAAACAGAAGGTGAGATATTGCAACCATTCTAGCATTTCTGAAAGTAACTGATAAATCCATCAACACTTGTATAACTCTTTCAGGTAAGGTTTTTTTAATATATAATTTATTTTATCCTCATAATGGAAATGTGAAGTTAGCAATGATATCCCCAGATTCAAGAAAAGGAAGTTCAGGATTATTTAGAAAACTTCAATATACTTCCTAAGAACTAACTTCTTGACTGCAGTCAGAGAATTGAAACCGGCAGATTGAAATCTAAAAAAACACTTTCAATGTTAAGTATTAAAGTTTTTCAAATCACAAAAGCAACAAACACACAAACAAGAGACATTGATTCAAATTCACTATAGAGGAGTTTGTTTTTGTTTGTGTGTTTGGTTTTTAATGTATCAGTTGCAATTACAATGGTAAAAGGAGTATTTAAGAACTGGGAAAGTTATAATGTTTTTGAACCTCAATGATAGCCAATAATTTTGGAATTATGTAGTTAAAAATATTTATAACAAGAAATATGTATGCAATGAAAGGTACTAATGGCTTTCTATCAA
This sequence comes from Sorex araneus, assembly GCF_027595985.1. Classification (NCBI taxonomy): domain Eukaryota; kingdom Metazoa; phylum Chordata; class Mammalia; order Eulipotyphla; family Soricidae; genus Sorex; species Sorex araneus. The sequence goes on along the minus strand of NC_073302.1, from coordinate 210,386,024 downwards.
TTTTGCTTTAAATTTCAATCTAAGTATAGATTTAATATATTTGTGTTTAATATGTATTATGGAAAATTTATAGATATTTTTAACACTTGTTTTCTATTTCCATTTTTACTATTTTTGGTTGAAGTATTATAGTTTATATCATTTATAGCTAAATTTGTATATTTTTCTATTTGTATAACCACTGTGTAAATATATATATGTGTATAATATATGTATATGTGTACGCACGCACACAAGTGTGTGTGTGTGTGTGTGTGTGTGTGTGTGCTATGGTAAGGGAGCCTTTACTATGCTGCTCAGTTCTCAAGGTACACAGCTGACTCTGTGCTCAAGAATCACTCCTGGCTGTTTTCAGGGCAACATATGAGGACACATGTAAGGCAAATGCCTTAATCCTGCAGGATTTCTCTAACCAAGTGACTATGTTTTATTAAGATATACATTTTGAATAAGAAGTTCAGAAATTATTTAATAGAATAAGGTATATAGGTGAAATTGACATTTTTATCTCATTAAAACACTTATTTTCTTAGGAGCAAAAGAAAGACTAATGCTATAAAATACCCAGGAGGTAATTGTTAAGGTTACAAAACAATGAATATATTATGAAAAATTAAAAGTTAATTAAGATCACAAATAAAAATTGAAAATAAATGACCCAAGATCATGAGAAATACTTCTACAGTGAAACTGGAAGAACTCCATGAATAGGAGAAACAAAGAGAAGGAATGGAAGGATTAATGTCTCTGACTAGGGCTGGGGGCTGTACAGTGGGTAGGGTGCTTTCTTTGTACCTGGCAGATGTAAGTAGAATTCCCAGCATTTCATATTATACCCTACTACCAGCAGGGTAAGTGTGACTGTAGAGCCAGGGGTTACTCCTGGCCCCAAAAACAACTCAAACATATAAATAGAGTTTGAATAAGTTTTTTGGAAACCACAATCTCAGTAAAAAAGTCTCAGAATAAAAAATAATTTTTCTAATTTTATTTTATTACTATTTTTGGCATATCGAATATGCCACAGGTAGTTTGCCAGGCTCTGCCGTGAGGGCGGGATACTCTCGGTAGCTTGCGGGGCTTTCCAAGAGGGTTGGAGGAATCGAAACTGACTCTGCAAAGTGCAAGGCAAACCCCTACCCACTTTGCTATCACCAAACGAAAACTTAAACATAAAAACATAAACAGTAACAAGTCTCATAATGGAGATGTTACTAGTGCCCACTTGAGCAAACTGATGAACAATGGGATGACAGTGCTACGTTGCTTATAATTTTGTAAATTTGTGTGTAGGAGAATAATTTCAGAGCTGCATGTTTAACAAGAAATATTTATATGTTGTCAACTGAAGATGTTATATCACAAATAGAAAAATACCTCTCCAAACACCTATATGTGTAAACATCACCCTCCTCCCTTACCCAAGGGCAAATATGTTTTTTTGCAAAGAAAGTTATACATTGCATGAGAAGTAATTCCACTGAGCCAATATAAAAACAGTCCAGATTTGTGTTCTGTGACAATTAGTGTTTCCAATACATGGACTACTAAAAATATGTGAGTTGAATATATAGTGCACATCTTTGCAAAACAAAAGGAGTAGAAACACTTAATGCTAAATTAACAAAATTAAAATGCAGAGTTTAAAATAAACATCTACAAATTAATACTTAAATACCAAACTTGGATACATTTATGAATAATAATAATTCATTATACTTGTTTACCTATTTTATTTCTGAAACACTTTAAAATACAATTTTAGTGGACACATCTAAGTATATGTAAAGACATTGCATAAATTTTACTTAAGAACAGAGTATATGATATTGAACGCATTTTTTTTCTTGTATTTCATCAAGTGGTAATTGAAAGATCAATATAATATTCTGTTTTAAATTTCTTTCTCCATTTAATTTTTATAATACTACTATATCATTATTTTAGCAGCCTCTCCTTACTCGTCTTGCCCAATGATTGGAGAATCTTTCGGGGTCAGGGGAATGAGACCTATTGTTGCTGTTTTTGGCATATTGAATACACCATGGGTAGCTTGCCAGGCTCTGTCTCTGTGGGCGGGATACTCTTGGTACCTTGCCAGGCTCTCTGAGAGGTATGTGTGTGTATATATATATATACACACAGAGATATGTGTATATATATAATATATACACACACACACATATATATATATATATATATATACAGCACTGGGAAGAATAGAGATGTTACTGGTGCCCACTCGAGTAAATTGACAAACAACGGGATGACAGTGATACCATAACATTACTTGGGGAAGAGTTAACTGAGAATTTCCTATTGGCAGAGAACCCAGGTAAAAGTTGATATGCACTAAAAAAGTATCTGGCTTATATAACCCAAAATTCACTCTTGAATGAATCACTTCAGGGATAATACATGTTAGTTTTGGTGCTTGTACAGTTCTGGCTGTAGTGCTTACTGGAGATAGTCATGGAGCTTAAACGTGTACTTACTAGAAGTTGTGCTTGCATCAATGCTCCTACATACTTGACTGTGGTTCACCAGATACCAACCACTCTCTTACACAGCCAGGAATCCCAAATAGCAGAGCCCCTGGGATCATGCTTGGTACATGTCGGATTTACAGGGTAGGACGTTAGGCCACATACTTGTATGGCATGCGTTTCATCTTGTTTTTGTGATTAATCAATCACAGAACCTTTCTTGACTCCATCAGCACGCTCTTTAAACTGTTAAAGGACAAAGCTAAAATGTAACATTTTACAAAGACTTTAAATCATATTTCTAATTTTTTTTTATCACCAAGGCATTTTAAAGGAATTAGGTACAGGTCCAGAGTGGTAGCACAGAGGGTAAGCCTTACCCATGGCTGACCTGAGTTTAATCCATAGTGTCACATAATGTCCCCTGAACCCCTCCAGGCATGGTCCCTAAGCACAAGTTCAGTAGTAAAACATGATCATCACCAGGTGTGGCTCAAAAATTAAAAACTGAAGGTGGTGGTGGGGAATTGGCTAGATATCAAACCACTTAGAGATGGTGCCTTTTAGACTGTCTGAAATTCAAGTTTCCCATATTGGCAAAAGGGACAGAGCTTTATGATTTAGATATCAGAGAAGCTGACAATTGAGTAGCTATTATGTTGTTCCATTTTTGAAAGATGATTTTTATAAATTTGGTCTCCTCCCAAATTTGGTCTTCTGAGAGATTCATAATAATGAATAGCATCATATAAAGTGGAGGGATACTTTTAAAATATTTTTAAAAGATTCTTTAAGTAAATAATAGCCATATAATTATTTTAAGTAATGTAGGAGTACTGTATTTATCCCGTCCGCATGGCAGAGCCTGGCAAGCTATCCATGGCGTATTCTATATGCCAAAAACATTAACAAGAAATCTCACAATGGAGACGTTATTGGTGCCCACTCGAGAAAATTGATGAACAACAGGATGACAGTGTTAAACTGTTACTGCTATTTATTCAGTCATTGATTAAGCTGATTGAATTGGGCATGAACTCCACATTACCTTTTTTTAAATTGCATCACCCATCCCCATGAGATAGAGTTACAAAGCTTTCATGTTTGATATTCAGCCATACAATGATGGAACACCCATCCCTCCACCACTGCACATTTTCTACCACCCACATCCCAGTCCTCACCCTGCCTCTATGGCAGACAATTTGCCCAATACTCTCTCTCTCTACTCTTGGGCATTATGTTTTGCTTGAAATTTCCCACCAGCATTCAAGCCTTCCTACCAGGGACAGAAGCTAGATAATTTATTTTCCATTGCTCATTTGGAATACCATGAGAGCTCGCATGGTCGCTATTATAAATGTAAATTTCTAGATTGTAAATGGTTGGGTTCCAGAGACATCTCTGTATGGCACTATCCATTTGGGATTCTATTAGGAGTCTCTGGGCCAGGACTGTTGGTATTCTAAGATGGCACATAGGCAGATTGTGGATGTGCCAACCAGTCTACAGGGCTGGTGGGGACCCAGGGAGGGGCAGCCCTGGTCCTCTGCCACACTCGGACTGGAGATTCAGTCCTGGAATCTGCATGCCGGGGGTGGAGGTGGCTGTTGCTTGTGGAAGCTCTTAATTGACAGGATTCATTTGGAATAGGAACCATAAATTTTTTACAGATATTTAGGAAGAGAACTATGAAATAGCTTTACTAAATGTTAAGAATGTATATGCACAAGCATTGTAAAATAAGAGGAAGTTGGTTTATAGTAGTAAAACTCTTTTGGTGGAGACAGGAACAAAACAGAAATAAATAAATATCCTTAATTTCAATATTAAAATAAAACAGCCTTAAAAGAGGGTCTCTTGTGATAAATTAGGCAACTATCTTTAGGGGGCTTTCTCTGGTTATACTAATTATAGGACCAATTATCCTTTTAAGAATGGGTATAAGAACATGCAAAAAAATGGGTTTAGACCTTGACCTGACACCATGCACAAAAGTCAGATCAAAATGGATTAAAGACCTCAACATTAGACCACAAACCATAAGGTACATTGAAGACAAGGTCGGCGAAACCCTCCACGATATTGAAGATAAAGGTATCTTCAAAGGTGACACGGAACTAAGCAATCTAGTAAAAACAGAGATCAACAAATGGGACTATATTAAACTAAAAAGCTTCTGCACCGCAAGAGATACAGTGACCAGAATACAAAGACTATCCACAGAATGGGAAAGGATATTTACACAATGCCCATCAGATAAGGGGTTGATATCAATGGTATATAAAGCACTGGTTGAGCTCTACAAGAAGAAAACATCCAACCCCATCAAAAAATGGGGCAAAGAAATGAACAGAAACTTTACCAAGGAAGAAATACGAATGACCAAAAGGCACATGAAAAAGTGCTCTACATCACTAATCATCAGAGAGATGCAGATCAAAACAACCATGAGATACCACCTCACACCACAGAGACTAGCACACATCCAAAAGAACAAAAGCAACCGCTGTTGGAGAGGATGTGGGGAGAAAGGGACCCTTCTTCACTGCTGGTGGGAATGCCGACTGGTTCAGCCCTTCTGGAAAACAATTTGGATGACTCTCAAAAAATTAGATATTGAATTCCCATTTGACCCAGCAATACCACTGCTGGGAATATATCCCAGAGAGGCAAAAAAGTACAATCGAAACAACATCTGCACATGTATGTTCATCGCAGCACTGTTTACAATAGCCAGAATCTGGAAAAAACCCGAATGCCCCAGAACGGATGACTGGTTGAGGAAACTTTGGTACATCTATACAATGGAATTCTATGCAGCTGTTAGAAAAAAGGAGGTCAAGAATTTTGTAGTTAAGTGGATGGGCATGAAAAGTTTCATGCTGAGTGAAATGAGTCAGAAAGAGAGAGACAGACATAGAAAGATTGCACTCATCTATGGTATATAGAATAACAGAGTGGGAGACTAACACCCAAGAACTGTAGAAATAAGTACCAGGAGGTTGACTCCATGGCTTCGAGGCTGGCCTCACGTTCCGGGGAAAGGTCAACTCAGAGAAGCGATCACCAACTACATTGTAGTCGAAGGCCATGTGGGGGAAGGGAGTTGCGGGCTGAATGAGGGCTAGAGACTGAGCACAGCGGCCACTCAACACCTTTATTGCAAACCACAACAGCTAACTAAAGAGAGAAAACAGAAGGGAATGCCTTGCCACAGTGGCAGGGTGGGGTGGGGGGGAGATGGGATTGGGGAGGGTGGGAGGGACACTGGGTTTACGGGTGGTGGAGAATGGGCACTGGTGAAGGGATGGGTTCCCAAACTTTGTATGAGGGAAGTATAAGCACAAAAGTGTATAAATCTGTAACTGTACCCTCACGGTGATTCTCTAATTAAAAATAAATGAATTAAAAAAAAAAGAATGGGTATAAGAAAAGCCATTGCCTTTAGGAAGAGGCAGCAGAAAGAACAGAATAGGTAGGACTCTAAAATCAGCAAGTATTAAAAATCTGAAAAATGTCTGCCTCAGAACTCTCAGGGAAATGTATCTCAGAATTTTCTCAATGAGTTCACCCTAGACAAAAAAGACGACAAAAACAAACAAAACTACATCAAATTAAAAGTTTTTCTGCATGGCAAGGAAAAAAAATAAAAACCCAAGCTAAAATTAAAAAAAAAAACACTTCAGAATTGGAGAAACATGTGCACATAATACATCAAATGAGGACAAATATAAAATTGACAAAGCAGTCACAAAATTCCATAACAAAAAAATCAACATTCCCATCTAAAATTTCACTTCTTTGCAAAATAATCATACCCCACAAAGAATATACATGTATGTCTACTATGTGTATGAAAACATGCTTATTGTCATTTATTATTATGGAAATGCATATAAGAAGAGCAAATAATATTATCTCACACCTGTCAGAACAGAATATTAAAAGTTCTGGAAATAGTCAGTGTTTGCATGGATGTGGTGAGAAAGGAACTCCCATTCGCTGTTGGTGGGGATGTTATCTGGTTCAACCTTTATGGAAAGCAACACAAAGATTTTTTTTACAAAGAGAGAATAGAGCTCCCACACATTCCAGCAGTATCATTTCTTGGCTGCTTCCCCCAAAACATCATCATCATCATCATCATCATCATCATCATCATCATCATCATCATCATCATCATCATCATCATCATCATCATCCCGATGATCATCAAGTTTCTCAAGTGGTCTCAGAAATGTCTCCATTCGTCCTAGCCCTGAGTTTTTAGAAGCCTCTCTTTGCTCGTCCTTCCCAATGATGCCACATTGGAGGTTCTTTCAGGGTCAGGGGAATGAGACCCAGCATTATTACTGGTTTTGGCATATGAAACACCATGGGGAGTTTTCGAGGCTCTCCCATGTGGGCAGGAAACTCTCGGTAGCTTGCCAGGTTCTCCCAGAGGGAGAACTAGGCTATAAGGTGTCAAGCTTCCGGGAGCTTGGTTTTATGTTCTCTGGATGTTGGCTCTTGGTGGGATTACACGCGCCAGGGGAAGTCCCTGGTTGTGACCACCTAGCTACTGGAAAATGGGAAATCTGGGTGGAAGAGGCCCAGTCTCAATCCCAGCAGGCTTGGAGGTCTCAACCCTGGGTCCCGCACACCTGGTTCCTCTGCTGGTACCTTCATGCGTGAGGCTTGTCCGAATGTGTGGAGAGGGGCCTTGAGCATGGCTGTGGCTAGACTCCGGAGGTCTTCGGCTATGGGAGCTCTGCTCTGGGCAGGGAGGGAAGCTGGAGCCCACCCACCTCGAGGGGCCCCGGGGAAGACAGCCAGGCATGTGGGCAAGAGACTCTCGGCCTGAAAGATAAAAATATAAATTATAAAGAATATATGCACACCTATGTTCATTGCAACACTTACTACAGTAGCCAAGCTATGGAAGCAACTCAAATGTCCAGCAACCGATGAACAAATCATGAATTTGTGTTCTATATACACAGTGAAATGTTACGCAGACTGTAAACTAAAAACAATATCATGCAATTTGGTAATACATGAACTGAATTAGATGGGGTTATGATGAGTTAAAGAAGACAGAAGGAAAGGGATAAAGATATGTAATGATCTCTCATGTGGAGTTAGTATGTATTAAGATACATGTAAGTGCAAACAAATGGCAAAAGAACTGGAGGACAGGTGTATAGAACTGGGTTTAAGTGGAAGGTGTTTGAACAGACAGGCCTTTGGGAATTTGGAGGGTGCAAGGAGGCACTGTGTTAGTGCACATCATGATAGAGTATAGCACAGAAATACCAGTGACAATATTGTAAATCACAATAATTCACTAAAGATGGGAAAAGAAGATTGTGTTAGCAACATCTTGAACTATAATTGTGTGAGATCATTAACAAGAATTTCTCAATGTATTTGACTTCAGATAAAATGACAATATATCAGAGAGGCATTCCCCATCATCTTATATAAAGTAGCATAGCTTACCCTTTTTCTTCTTAAAAATAAAAAAGAATAGGGGATCCAGGCTCGAGCTAGCGGGGTGTTGTGGTAGGTGTCAGGGTACCTGGGTACTTGTGCATGCTCCAGCATTTTGAGCTCTCTCCTTGACTTACCCTTAACGTTCTGACATTTTATTTTCATTCATGAGAACACTCTGGCTGAGAAGGAATATAGGGTTTAAGGCACTTGCTTTGCATGCGGTCATGGCTGGTTCATTCCTGGCATAAAATATGGCCTCCCAGGCACGTCCAGGGCTTGCTCCTGAGCACAAAGCCAGGAGTAAACACTGAACACAACTAGGTGTGATCCAAGAGACAAAAATCATCGTATCACTGTATCACTGCCATCCTGTTTTCACCGATTTGCTCGAGCGGGCACCAGTAATGTCTCCATTTGTCCCTGTCGCATTCAGGGTCAGGGGAATGATGCCCATTATTGTTACTGTTTTGGGCATATAAATAATGCAAATAGAATACTCAATTTATGAATATAAATTTACATTACATGCACTAATATAGCAGAATTCTAGAAAATATTCTGGTGTATAGTATCCAGTGAATTGACAGTCATTAAGAATCTTTTCAAGACAAGGGGCCCACACACATATCCATTTTACTGGAAAGACTGCTCTTTGTCCCTATAGAATTCTTAGCAGGCTTGAAACTACCCTTCTTTCCAAAGTTAAAATAAGCGGATGCATTATCTTAGTGCTCTAGGAAAGATTTTCTTTAAATATTGGCGTATCTTTTCTGAACTCTTGTACTTGTTAACAGTGTTCGATCCCAAAGTCCAGTTTATATAGTTACATCTCTAAGATTCCATATAGCAACATTGGTCTCTGATAGTCATAGGAACATTAAAAACTAAGATAAATGGATAGCATTATTTTGCATTGATAAAATAAATAATTAAGTACTTTTTGAATAAAATATACATGTATATTAAAATAAGTTTTGAAGAAAAATATGCTGATTATCATTTATAATAGGCTCTGCTTTTCTTTCTTTATATTTTATATAAGTCACTAATGTTATTTCAGAATTACTTACTCCAAGTTCGTGATAATCAAATGATATTGTCAGTTATCAGTGCAACATTAAATTATTTGTTTTCCATGCTATGCAGTAAGTGTCCATTTTATCTAGACATCATAGAGCAATAATGAACAGTAAAGCCTGACATTTTCTTGCTTCTTATGTAAGTATTGAGTAGACCTAAATTTGCAGTTTGTTAAGAAGAAATAGAATCACAGTTTACACTTAAATATTGCAAAAAAATTCAAAGAGAAAATAAGTCTAAAAATAGTTGTGTAAAAATTTGTTTGAATTCACAGAGAGAGGACATTATCATTGAGGAAATAAGTTGAGTAAAGAAAGGGGCTCAGTTTAAAAAAATAAGAATTTGTCATTGTGCTATCTTTATTCATACTTTTTATAACAAATATTAAAACATTTGTAAGTTTTGATCAAGGAACATATTATCATACAATTTTTATATGAAGCTTTATAATTACGGAATGATTATAGGGCTGTTAAATATATCTTTTTTGACTTGCCACACTATTGCTTGACCCTCTGTCACCCTCACCCATAATTATGCTTATGCCAGAACTAATAATAATGCATTTAATATTGGAATAAACATTTACAATGGTTTTAAACAATGTCCACAACACATTTGACCCTATTTCTATGACTCAAAGCCTCCATTCTTTAAATAGTTTTTCAGTTAACACAATCTATTTAAAGGAGCATAAAATGCCTTGACTACAGGACATACAGTACAGAAATACATATAGTCACAAATACATCATCACTCAAGTTTCTGATATGGTTTTAACTATGACACTAATAATTCTTCAAATAAAATTTTCAACAAATGATACATACCAGTCACTTGCTATGCAAGCATATTATGAGTAGCAATCAAAATAAGCCTGAATGCTATAACACACATATTACCTATATTTATTTTAGAAGGACACATGTAGTATTATGACATATAAATGCATCTAATTAGAACAATAATTAAATAGAAATTTCATGATCAGGAATGTGACTCCACAGTCAACTGTATGCAAGACAAGTGCCTTTCATACTGCATCCTGCTCAGACACTTGGTACAACATTTTTGTTTTAGTCAATTACTTTATAAGAGAGAATTTTCTTGAGTCTTGGGCCGGGGCCAGAGCCGGCTCAAGCTCCGCCGAGACTCGACCCAGGTGGCCATGCCTTTGCACAGCCGCTTGGCTGCTGAACGACCAGGATCCAGAGCCAGCTATACAACTTGGGGTCCCAGCAAGCACTTGCAGCCATGTGTCCAGACTATGAACTAAGCTTTTGCCCCACGCCGGCTAAGGGGGGAAATATGCTTCCTTGGTTTTTCTTCACTCCGGGAGGAACCAGTGTGGTGTCCGCCATATTATGGAACTTTTAAAGAGGTATGAGGTATGAACTTGGTGGCGCGGGAAAAATAAATGTGTTTTGGACTTGAAACAGCGGGATGCTCAGGCAGTCACGGGCTGGGCCCGGAGCCAGCTCAAGCTCCGCCGAGTCTCGACCCGGGTGGCTATGCCTTTGCACAGCTGCTTGGCTGCTGAAAGACCAGGATCCAGAGCCAGTTATATGACTTGGGGACCCAGCAAGTGCTTGCAGACATGTGTCCAGACTGTGAACTAAGCTTTTGCCCCATGATGCTCCAGGAAGAGAAATGATGCTATTCCCAACTTAAATCTCCCTGGACTTAATTACTAAAATACAGAAATCCTAAACTGCGCGACCGCTACCGCAGCCGCGCGACTTTATATCTCTTCATTCTCATCAGTGGAAAACTAATTATCAAATGTTTCCTTTTCAATAGGGCTGTATTCTTGGGGGATAAACTCCAACAAGAATAGTGAGTTCTGTGTTGAAACTCCAACAATAGTGAGTTTTGTGTTAAAATAAGGAATGTAATCAAGGAAAAGAGAAAAGGAAGTGAAATTTGTCAGTCTATGGGGGGGGGGTTGGCGGCTGAGGGGGGGAGGTATACTGTTTTCGTTTTGTTTTGTTTTATCTTTTTTTGGTGGTGGAATATGGTCACTGGTGAAGGGACGGGTGTTTGAGCATTGTATAACCGAGACATAAGCCTGAGAACTTTATAACTTTCCACATGGTGATTCAATTAAAAAAAAAAAAAGAAAGAGAGAATTTTCTTCATTTCCAACCCAGCACTGATCTAGGACTTCAGTGGAATATACAAACACTAAACATATAGTATTCTATAGAAATATTCACAAGATGTAGAACTTGTACATTCTCAGAAAATGTGAATTTACCTAACTTTGGAATTCTAACTTCTTACAAAGTGTGTAAATGTGAGAAAAAAAAGACATTTAAACATTCAGTGTCTCATTACAGTCATATGCAAAATGACCATGACAACACCTATTCTTAGGGTTGCTGAAATTCTTAGGTTGCTGTAGTATCAAAGAGATTAGTATATGCTAAGTACTTAGAATAAAGCACAATTTGTAATAAATGCACTCATTTAGCCATTTTAATCATTGTTGTCATGTCAATTCTTTATATAGAATGCCTACTGTTTACTAACAATGACATATATATTAAGATATATATATATTCATTTCATGTACTAGTCATTAAAATATTGTATGGTGAGGCTGGAGCCATAGCACAGCAGGTAGTGCATTTGCTTTGCATATAGCTGACCAGGGTTTTATGATTGATTCCCAGCATCCCATATGGTCCCCTGAGAACCTCCAGGAGTAATTCCTGAGTGCAGAACTAAGAGAAGCCCTGAGCATTGCTGGATGTGTCAATATATATATATATATTGACATATATCTATCAATATCACTTGTTTCACTTGCCATCCTGTTACTCAATGGTTTACTCAAGCGGACACCAGTAACGTCTCCATTTGTCCTGTCATGTGCTAGTGTAGCCCAATGGCATCTGCTCGCTCCAGGAACACGAAGAGCCTCAAAGAGTTTGTTCAGGGTCTTGAAGAAGCCTGACCATCTCGTAGGTGGTCAGCCAGGCATTCTTTTGACATCCTGTGGAATCCAGCTGGTAACAGTTCTAGTCCAGTGGTTGTCTCCAAATCATGTTACATGTCCTGCCCATCTGATTTTCAATGCCTTGGCAAATGAGACAGTGTCCCTGGTCCTCAATCATTGACGGAGGTCGGAACTCCAGATTCCTTCTCTCACTTGAGTGAAATGTGATACTCCTAGCATAGCTCTTTCGATTCCTCTTTGGGATACCCAAATAGCATTCTCATCCTGTTTTCGTAGGGCCCAGATCTCTGAGACGTATGTTAGTGCAGGAAGAATGGTGGAGTTGAAAAGATGTGCCCGGAGTAGAAGTTTCTTCATTCTCTAAACCATTTCTTTGATGCTCTTGAAGGCATTCCACGCCGCTCTCTTCTTCCTGCACAGCTCAGGTGCTAGGTCAGGTGAAAGCCCCTCTATTGTTCACTGCCTCATTGTGGCTAGGGGGTGGCAACTATGCCAACCTGCAAAGAGCAAACCAACAGGTAATTCCCAGAGATGCAGACAGGTTTTGGGCTGGACTCCTTGCATCGACTGTGTCGATCTGGCCAGTACTTTCTTTACATGAGCAGCACGTCCATGCACAAGGTATGTGGCATGTTTGTCAGCATGTAGAACATTTGAATATGCCACCTGCATGGAAGAAACTTGCAAGCTACCCATGGTGTATTTGCTATGCCAAAAACAGTAACAGTAACTATATTATGGTTTGCAATATCGATACTGCCTCTCATTCATTTTTACTATTGTCCTAACCCAGACTATTATTAAACTCTATAATTTCTCTATTTAGAGAAAGAGTATGGGGGGACATTGTCTGCTATAGAGGCAGGGGAAGGGTTGGAATAAAGGTGGGTGACATAGTGGGGACATTGGTGGAGGATAATGTGCACCGGTGGAGGCTTGGGTGTTTGATCATTGTATAACTGAAACTCAAATATGAAAGCTTTGTAACTGTATTTCTTGGTGATTCAATAAAAAAATATATTTTAAAAAGAAAGGAATGAGAGGAGTGACATAAAGAATGATGTAGATTATAATTATATTAGACAGGCCTGGGGAACCACATTATTTGTGAAGGAAGAGAGAAGTTACAAATATCTAGGTCTAAAATCGGAAAGAGTACTTGAGGAAATACCCAATAAAGTGCTGGTAACTGTGAATTTGCAGCATGAGATGGATTTCAAGATAGAAAAGGCTGAGTATTCCTTTGAATTCCCATGTTTACATTATTAGACATGTTACCATGAAGGGTGGTCTAAAATCAGAAAAGCATCCCACCCTACTCAATAGTCGAAGTAACTGAAACAAATATAAGTTCAGGAAATTTCACTAATACAATATATATGTGTTTATCTAGCTGACAGAACCATGGGCAGTAATAAATACGTCAATGAATATTTAGCATGATGATTGAATAAAAGAAAAAGAACTCTGCATTGTAAAACATATTTGCACCAACTACAGGCTTGGAAAATATTGTCTTAGCTCTACATCATCAATGGAGAAAAATGATATTTAGTGAGGATGACTTATTAAAACCTTGCAATAAAAAAAGAAGAAGGAAAAATCATGCAAGTGATCAAAAAATAGAAATAGGGTCTTAGAAGTCAACTTGAAAGGACTTCTTGCTGCTACTTTAGTGGATAAGTTATCTTAGGTTTTTCTATTTATAAAATATTTACTAAAATTAAAAATTCAAATTACAAACAGTTATTTTATAAAACGTAAAAATGTTCATTAAAATCCATCTCAAATACTTTGAACATGTTATTGTTTATTTGTTTTTTGTGTTTCCTTATAATACTTTTAATGTGGATCATACTTGTTCAAGAGTTAGCAATATAATTTTGTATTTTATTTCGTTTTAAAGTTAATTCATACATATTCAAATATTCTCAAAAAACCCGAAGTATTAGAGCTGATAATACTTTGAGTGTTTATCTATTTTCCTATTGTTTTACATAATACGAGTTATAATTTTGCTTCATTACAAATAACTCGTCTGTTCTTTTTACATGATATAAGTATCATGTGTTTTAGAAGTGGAATTACTTGATTAAAATTTATGCCTAAGGGGTGTTTAAGATCGCTTGGTTATTTATTAGGGTTACTGCTGGGAAATCACATTCCAGAACCTAAGCTAAATGAAACATTTAGACTACCTTGCTCCTGTAATGTTTTTTTTTTTTGTTTTTTTTAATAGTGCCTTATAGCCAATGATTGTTTAAAGTAGTCATCATGGTGATTTTATCCTGATCAAATGGTACATTTCCCCTAAAGTTTGCTTTAAGTGCAGATTGAAAGCATGCATACAGCTCTCTAAAATGGTAGTGCTTATTTCTATCCAATGCTGAAATCTATTTGGACACCTCCAAGCCATTGCTTTACCATGTGACTAATGGGTTTTACTCTTCATGTCATTGAAAGGCAGTGTCAATTATGATGAATCATAAATCTCACAACTAGTGATACATTTAAAGCCAATTCATTTGTCTTTTTGATCTTGTAAATGCCTTGGCAGCTCACCATGCCTGCCACGAAAGAACATAATAGTTACATTGAAGTCATTTCATTGTACAATATATATCAGTGCAGCTGCCACTAATGTTTACAAGTCCATGTGCTACATATCCTCATGATATTTTTGCAGAGGTTAATGCTCATGCATAGTAGATATATTTACTAGACCGTCAATAACAGACCCATAGGAGCCATTATAGCTCTTAAGATATTAGTGTCTATGATCATTCCCATTTCATTCTATTTACTTCTTACTTTAACTGGGGAAATCCTATTTTTTAAAATTATTTACTCATATAAAAACAATTTGGGGGCTGGAAAAATAGTTCAAAGTGCTGAGCATATTCTTTGCATGCAAGAGGTCTCATGCCATCTCTGGCAATATATGGTACCCTAAGCGCTGTCAGGGTATCCCTGCGTACTCCTTGAGTGTAGAGTAGCCTCTGATACCCTACAAAAAGACAATTTTTGTATATTCTATTGATAACACTAATCTTTCACCTGTAGGTTGTACATTGTAAAGCACATTGCATTGGTGATATTATTCAAAACCTATTTTGAGAACGTTAGAACTTGCTCTTTGACTTTGAACTTGGGTTCCTATTCATGGCAATCCATCCTGATAGTAGACCCAACAATAATCTGCTATTTCATATAAAATGTTTCACATATCGCAAACATTTCAACTATTCAGCAGTGATGTGTGATTATGAGCCACAAAATGTTATTCCCTAGATCTAACACTTTGCAGCATAAGTACAGAGACTATCTTTTCAAGAAAAATTCTCACTTGCAATTCATGTTTAGTCTGTTTTTCCTACCTTATCTCTAACAGCTGGGTTATATTTGCTTCCAGAGAAATGTGTTATGTGTGTTTAATACTAATAGCTAAAAAGAACCTTGAAACTGAAAATAGCTTCACGTTTAAGTTTAAGGCAAGTTCCAATGAATTTTTTAACTGATCATGATATTGGAAATCCTAAAATTAAGTTTTAGCAAGATTAAAATAATTGAAGGTCCATTTAAGAGAAAAACAGAAAAGATGACCAAAGATATTCTTGTGTTTCAATCATAACTTAATCCCTATCATTACTTTCTTTGTGTCTGGAAGCTTTTGGTTCAGGAGCAATTTGCTTTATGTAGAACTTTTGTCCATGGTGTCTGAGGCCAGTGTGGGAAGACAGAGTTCTACTCTTTCTATGACCTTGTCAATTTCACTCTGCCCCAAGAACTTCACCCTTGTCAAATGTCATGCTCTGAGTGAGTTTCACATGCTAAGTCAGGAAGATTGTTGTGATATTAACCCAATCCCATTCTCCAGAAGCCACACCAAATTTTCTCAAACAGATGGACTGTTGGCCAATGGAGGCATTACTCACTGAATTATTTGTCAGACCAGATGTATTGATGTGTACCCTCTACCTATGAGGCAATGTCTCAGGACACTGAGTCACAGGGGAGGGGTGAAAAATTTAAACTAATTGCAAACCTGCAGATGTTAGCAAGGGAATTCATATTCACTAAATCATTATTTTTAAACTTTTTTACTCTCCTTTTACAGTATGCAAAACTTCTAAACAAACTAAAGAAGTTTTTGAATCTTCTAACTTTTACTACAGTGATTTCATACATCATAGAATGCTTTGATATGAGAGAATAAATTCATTTATCCAAATAAGAATAAATGAATTGGTGAGTTCTAATTTTTGTTAGTATAGTAAAGGTAGTGTGTAATAAAACTATTATTTCTCTCAGTGACCTCAATACTGATAAAGAGTGCTAATGTGAAAAAGGTTTTTATACCTTACTCAGTGTTAGCTATCAATTATGAGTGAACAACATCTCAAAACTCACTTATTTAAAGGTAAAGGAGAATCTCAATAGATTGTTTTTTCAGGGCAACAGAGAACATTCAAATGATGGTACAGGCTAACAAAACCGCATAACTAATTTTATGTCAATTATGTACCAAGTATTTTGGGGGTTATGGTAATCAAAATTTATTTGAGCCCTTTGAGTTAAAGGAAACTGGACTGAGCTTAACTATACAAATATTAATAAATTTTATATCCTGAAAAGTATATACAGTCAGAAGAATAAGCATAAATTATCAGTTTTTAAAGACAGTATCCTTATTTATCTTGGGCCAAAGATAAATTAAAATGTAATAGGGCTATGTTTTTGATATTGTCAAGTTCCATTTTTATTTTAAAACCAAGTTAGGTTGGGGCTGGAGAGATAGCATAGCGGGTAGGGCGTTTGCCTTGCACGCGGCCGACCCAGGTTCAAATCCCAGCATCCCATATGGTCCCCTGTGCACAGCCAGGGGTAATTCCTGAGTGCAAAGCCAGGAGTAACCCCTGTGCATCGCCAGGTGTGACCCAAAAAGAAAAAAAAAAACAAGTTAGGAAGCCAGAGAGATTAAGAAGCAAGGGTACTTGCCTTGCATATGGCCTGCCAGAATTTATCCCAGCACCCCCATATGGTCCCTAACATTATCAGAGGTGACCCCTGAGTGAAGATTAGAAGTAAGCCCAAAGCACCAAAAGATGTGGCCCCCACACAAAATAAATAATGAACAAGTTAAAAAACAAAAAAGTTTACAAACAAGATTATGACTTATACAAGGATTTAACCTATTAGCGTGAGACTATTTTATTCACAGAAGAATAGCTTTATAGAGGACAGATATTTCTTTATTTTCGTTAATATATATTATATAAATAAATAAGTATGTGTATATATATGTTATACAGATAGAAGTTTCCTAAAAGATGTAAATCCTTTTTCACATCCTGAGGATTTGGTTCTGTAGGTCTACTGTTTCATGAAGAGATATTTTCATAATGTCTTCTATTACTAAAGTAACACTGATTTTATGACATAGAAAATGTACAAGAAATATGAGATTTCTAAATTATAGATTATTTATGAGCCTCAGTTCCCCAGGTGACAAAGGTAGATTTTTCCACTTGGGAACTAGTTGGAGGATCCACTGATGCTAATAATAAAATTCCTGATGAGACAAGTAAATAATTTAAAATTACTGTACTACTATTTTTAAATATGGTGAATAGCTAAATTTATGGTGTCTGGTAGGAAAATGTTTTCACAAGGCCTTGCTCACTTAAATGACTGAGGTATGATAACTACCCAAAAAAATCCAAGTGAAAACAATTTTTATCTTGGGCAATTGGAGGATAAGAGCCAAACAAATAATATTTGTAGTATGAGAATGGACTAGTTTATCTAATTTCAAATATATACAATTTTCAAACAGCTTCCAAATTGGGATACTGCATCATTAAGCATTTGACATTTGTCCAGTTAAAACTATTGACTCATGCTTTCATTGCTTCCCCCTCAAATTACTACAGTGCCACAGCTGATCTGACTATATTTTCCATTTCTTATAAATAGCCACAAGAAAAGTATTAATTATCCTTGTACGATTTAATGCACCAACTGCCTTAACCTTTCAGGTTTTCTTAAACGCCAGCATAACAAGGCATATCCATGGCAGCAAATGTGATTTATGACAGGAATCTTTAATTTCTGTTTTTAAATATGTTACCCACCGATCTGCATACATTTAAATTCGCCTGCAACACTTTTCTCTGTCTTGAGGCTGTTGTTTAATATTCAAGGATGATTTTTGTCCACATACATTTTGGTCTATGTCACCTCAGATTAAATTATTACTGTTTGCAGCCTTTTCGGAGCAGGCCTCAGGCCCTTATTTACAAGAATCAATGAAACAGTAATGAAAATCCATTTTTCATACTATCAGCTCTGGCCTGCTTTTATTTAGTTAGCTGTGTCTAAGCAAGCAATTCATTTTGTGCAAATGTCACGTAGAGAAAAAAGGATGAGCTGTGAAAGGGTTAATCATGAAATAAGACCTAAGCTTTTCCCCATATAAAAAGCATCCGTAATGTTAAAATTTAAAAAAAGCCCTTCTTAATATATGCAAAGTAATGTATATTGACACATAAGCAAGGCTTTTCATGATGAATATTGAAATATATATGCAAAGCACAGGAAATGTGTAACATGTTATAGATCTTTCAGTGTACATTTAGAGGAAATGAACCATTTATATTCTACAATTTAGTGAATACCTACTGTTTATTGGTACAGAGCACATAGGAGTATATTTGTCTTAGTAATTTATTTAGGTAAATATATTTATTCTTCTAGGGGTCCTTGTGCTTTTCTTGGTTCTATAGTACTAGACATAAATATTTAACAATGCATTGTCTCAAATGTTATTCATGTAATTTATCAGAGAAAACACTGGAGTTGTAATAACTTTTAAGCCTGTACCTTCTCTTAAACCTGAGATTGATTTAGAATACAGGAAACGGAGCTGAATTTTCTTCATACTGCTGAAAAAGAATGATTTACTAGTTCTAAGCCAGGAAAGCTAAAGTAGTACAGCGACCCAGAGGGACAAGGTTCACTTACCCCTTTATGAATCGGCTTTTTACAACAAATACTTTGGCTCTAAAAGAAAAGGAGTTAGTGAGAGAGAAAGCATTTAATTATTATGAATTTATTTCCCTATAAATGCTGACCTACCCACTTTCCTTTATACATATATGTATACACAGAAATATACATATATATTACCCCTTGTGAGTATTCCTCTTGGGATTTTCTTCTAAATTTTAATGCACTTGGCTATAAGGATGTCAGTTCAAATTATTACTAAGGTCTTGTTAAAGTGACTGTCCACTTTTTAATATCACAAAAGAAATGAATAGAGAGTGAAAGCATCTGCAGTCTTCATCTTTGCTATGGACTTTCTAAGAAACACATTTTAAAGATTTAAAATCTGGACACATATATGTGTGTATATATGCATACATAAATATGTGCTCCAATTGTATTTCATTAAAATGGTTCATATATTTAGTAATAGAATTTCTAATATTAAGATAATAAGAAGATCTGCAATTAGCTTAGTTGATACCTTGATTATCTTTTAAAAGCTGAGAAAAATTTTCTGTAGAACTAAAGCAGAAAATTCCAGCATCATAATTCTGAAGCTGTATCTGAATAGTGGGTTTATTCCTGCCTTTGCTAGTATAAATCAAGACAAAGACTCACCACTGAGTAGGTCTTGTAAACGTTAAAGTTCCAGTCAATAACTTCTTCAGGGCCATTTTTTGTTTTGGTTTTGGTTTGGAGTCCACACCCAGTAGTGCTCAGGGCTTATTCCTGGCTCTGCACTTCGGGATTCTTCCTGATGAGGCACTGGGGTTCATATGGGATGCTGGAAATTGAACCTGGTTCCTCTGTGTGTAAGGCAAGGGCCCTATCCACTGCACTACCTTTCCAGCCCCTCAGCAATTATTTCTATTATAATTTACACAACGTGATTACTATATTGATACTTAAGCCCTGCATGTGTAAAGCAGAGGAAGAGCACTAATATATGAGTTATCTGAATCTGAATTAGTCAGAAAATCTGATGGTTAAAATATTTTATTGTTGACTAAATGCCTTTAGCTTTTTTTTTTTTTTTTGGACATCTTATAGAACTTGCCATTACTGGTTTGCATTAAAGTCTTGGTATACATAAAAACTACTGTTGACTGAAAAGATTCCCCCCAAAAAATATACAAATAAGAAAAAGAAAGGTATGAATTTTCAAACTGCTTTTAAATTCTCAGAATTTTAAGTATTAAGGGAAAAACCTATAAAACCTTGCTTATTAAGTTTTAAAACAATCCATTTAGATTTGCAGTCTAGTAATCTGTCATCACATATCTCTGCAATTAAGGATTCTTTTTCTTGATACAACTACTTTCTTGCATACAAATTTTAATACACTTAATTGCATGATAAGCACAGTTTTTGTAGAATAGGAATTACCTACAATAATTTTGTAGAATATTTCATTAAAGAGCTAGTCCTGGGGCTGGAGCGATAGCACAGCAGGTAGGGTGTTTGCCTTGCATGCGGCCAAGCCAGGTTCGATTCCCATCATCCCATATGGTCCACTGAGCACTGTCAGGAGTAATTCCTGAGTGCAAAGCCAGAAGTAACCCCTGTGCATAGCCCCAGGTATGACCCAAAGAGGAAAAAAAAGAGCTAATTTTTAAATTGTAATCTGTTCACAAATAACCAATAGATCTAATGCCTGTGTTTCATGCATCTTATGCAGAACAAAAAGATATACATAATTCAATTTTATTTTACATTATGTTTACAAAAGTATTGTTCAAAAACTTAGGGATATAACCATACTATATATTCTTTTCTCTTTTTTTCTAATTGTATTGATTCACCGTGAGATGTAGTTACAAGCTTTTATGTCTGAGTTACAATCAACAATGATCAAACACCCGTCCCTCCACCATTGCACATTCCCCACCACCAATATCTCCAGTATACCCCCACCTTTCCCACCCTATATATTTAAAAAAATAAAAAAGAAACCAGTTCATCTTGCAATTGTGTTATCTATTTGTGAAACATAGGAAACAGGATGTTGGAAAAATATATAAAACTATTACTATTCCATTTTCAGTTGTATAGGATTTAAAATGGCATTATTATTTAATTTGTAGGAAAATTAGACATTAAATCATATTTCCCATAATTGAGGATGGAGCAATAGTACAGTGGGTAAGGTGTTTGCCTTACATGTGACTAACAAAGGTTTGATCCCTGGGGCCCCATATGGTCCCCTGCTTAATGATAGAAGTGATTCAGGGGTGTAGAGCCAGAAGTAACCCCTGAGCATTGAGGCTCAACACCCCTCAGCCCTCAGAAAAGAAAAAAACCTGTATTTCCTATTATGAAAAGGATAGTTTTTTTTTTTTTTGCGGGAGTTTACGAGGCATAGGGGAGGGCAGCTTTTAGGCTACACCCAGTGACACTCAGGGATTTCTTCTAGTTCTGCTCTCAGGGATCACTCCTACCTGGGCTGAGGGACCACATGGAGGACGGGGATTGAACTGGTGGACTATATGCAAAGTAGTGCCCTATCAGCTATACTATCACCCCAGCCCTTAAAGGGGGTTTTGTTTGTTTAATAAATGAAATAACAAGAAGACTGCAATTAGAAGGCCTCCCCCAGCATTCTAAAACCATGTCTTGAACCTAACCAAGGTGTTATTTTTTCCTTCATCATCCTTTCCAATGGTAATTGTTGCCAAGTGATATACATATAATTTTAAAAATGGCATTTTAATCTCCTCTGTGATTTAGAAGACAGCAACAATCAGATTTTATTTAGCTCTGTACACATACATTTGATTTGCTTCTAAGATTTTGCTGGGATTTACTGCAAGAACAAATAGGATTACGGTGATGAGGTGTGAGCAGAAAAAGCGTGAATCAAGTGGTTTGACAGAAGGATTTTAATGTGTGTTGCAGGGCAAGGGGAAGGATGCAACACACCAAGATGGGGATGGAATGGAATGAGGATGCTTGGAAACTAGCATGGACCCTTTTCCTTTATGTTAAACATGACTAAATCCTAATTTTCTATTTCCTTCACTGAAAGATAAGGATAATTTTACTACCCACATAAGAATTGTGGGTAGAATGAAATACTGTGATATTCAAAAAGCACTTATCATTTTGTCACACCAATGTGACAGAATGTATCACTGTATCACTGTCATCCCATGATTTGCTCTAGCGGGCACCAGTAACGTCTCCATTGTGAGACTTGTTGTTACTGTTTTTGGCATATCGAATATGCCACAGGTAGCTTGCCAGGCTCTGCCGTGTGGGTGGGATACTCTTGGTAGCTTGCTGGGCTCTCCAAGAGAGACAGAAATCAAACCCGGGTCAGCAGTGTGCAAGGCAAACACCCTAACCACTGTGCTATCGTTCCAGCCCATTTTGTCACATAGGAGCTTAAATTGTTAACAACAAAAAGTATATTTAAGTATTTGAGAATCAATTGAAAGGAAGACTTTAAACTAAAGATAAATGCAAAGAAATCTGTAAAACTGTTATAGTTTATAAATAAATATACCAAAATAGTTGAGATACTTTATAATCTGGACTGGTGATAGTAAAGCAGGTAGGGCAATTGCCTTTAATGCGGTTGACCTGGGTTCAATTCCTCCATCCCTTTGGAGAGCCTGGTAAGCTATGGAGAGTATCCCACCTGCATGTGATGTATTCTATAGGCCAAAAACAGTAGCAACAAGTCTCACAAAGAGATGTTACTGGTGCCCTCTTGAGCAAATTGATGAACAACTGCAGTGCTACAGAGTAGTGCTACTTTGTAATCGAAGAACAAAACAAAGGTGGAGAAACATGTGACTGGAGCAGTAGCACAGCAGTCAGGGCACTTACCTTGCACACAGTTGACCTGAATTTGATCTCTGGAACTGCTTATGGTCCTCTGGGTCTGCCACAAGTGATCCCTGAATTGGGGCTGGAGCAATAGCACAGCGGGTAGGGCATTTGTCTTGCACGTGGCTGACCCGGGTTCAAATCCCAGCATCCCATATGGTCCCCTGAGCATCGCCAGGAGTAATTCCTGAGTGCATGAGCCAGAAGGAACACCTGAGCATCGCTGGGTGTGACCCAAGAAAGAAAAAGGTAAAAAAAAAAACAAGTGATCCCTGAGCACAGAGCCCTGAGCACCACTGGGCATCGCTCCCAAACAAAACCAAAATAGATGAGAGAAAGGATGAAGAAATAGGTAACTTGACTACCCTGATTGTTTTCCTATTTCTTGAAGAAGTGAAGATCCTGCTAACAAGAACTGAGGCTACACTGATTAGTGTTAATAAATAGTATGGTCTATATGTGAGTTAACCTGAGAACCTAAAAATATTTCTAATAAAAATTGAATTACCAGTATTTGTTAGATTATAGTTCTAAACATTTTAGTCTTAACATTAGTTTGCCATTTCTCCTTTCGCCTCTCTCCTTCACAACCAGGAGATTAGGTTTACTGAGTGATACCCATCACAAGGTTCCCATTTCCTCAATTTTCATCTCTAACTTCTCCTTCGTTCTGCCTCCCCTGTCTGTTAGTCACTCATTTTCCCTTTACAGTGACTTGTAAAGTGACTTATAAAGCCAAATTCCTCAGAAATCTCTGATTTTGTATTTATAAATGAAATATTGCTTTTCTCCTTCCCTTATGTCCTTTGCATAGTCTACTTCAGAGCAATGTCCTTTTTTTATAGACACAGGAGGACAGTTAATGCTATGCTTTTGTAACTTGGGAGTTAGTTGACTCCAAATAATTTTCACTCCTGGGCATCTGTTTTCTCGGCTCAAACCTCAGTTGCCCTTAGTTCCTAGCACCTCCAAAGCAGGGTCCCTATGAGGAACTGGATGGACCCAGGGCAAGCTGTGAGCTATGCTGGCATCAAAACGGGCCAGGTCAAGTGCCATAATACTTAACTGTAAGTTAAGGGCATGGTCATGGACAAATTCTGTCATGATACAAAGGCTAACAATTGGATTAGGACCCTGCTAGGTTTAGGAAAAACTAATCTTGCCTGAGCACTGTAGTCTGAGATCCATAGCGAGATGTCCCTAGGAGAGCCACCCTACAAACTTAATGTATCTCTTACTGTGTCCATACAAAATGACTAATATTAAGAAGTAGAATTAAGATGAATGTTTAAGTGGTTGTTTGACTAAGGAAAAGGGGAACGCAGTCCTAGACCTTGAGCAGATTCTCCTGGCAAAGGAGATCTTTGTCTTATCTTAGAAGAGTTTCTCCCTGGAAAAAAGGGCCTTTACCTATATTGATTGTGCCACCTCACCTGTGTGTAATCCAATACTCCCAACCCTTGGAGAGGGAAATAACTAGACTTCTGGAGTAGGCTGAGAAGAAGGATATGGACAGTGAGTAAGACTGGAAAGAATAATAAAAAGCAATTGTTCACCAACCAGCTTGGCTCCCATTTTATCCTTCTTTCATCTATCACCTTCACCCATCTAGGTTGGGAAAACAGACTAACCGCCAAATGCATGTGGAGAGAGTGAGCACCCTTTTCATTTTGTGATTACACAAGCAACATACACCAATATACAAAGAAATATCTATAAAACCTATCTAAACAATGTATATATTATTTATGTATTTCTGTCCTGGTAAATATTTCTAAAATTAACAAAACTTGTGAATGTGGTCTATTGTACTATTCTCATTTTATATAAACTTGATATTGGAAAACTACTATAAAATGGAGTGTCAAATAACTATTTCTTTAAATGCCTGAGAAATGAATTTTTTGATGCTTTTAGATATAAAACAGGTTAAAGTATGGCAGTGGTCATATTTAGTAACTAAAAGGGGGACAAAAAGGAAATAGTTGTATCCTTATTTTTTTCATAAATACCCTGTCTCAGCAGATAATATTACAAATATGGGCAAGAAAACAATCTGTGCTCCTAAAGAACCAGAGGAGGAATCAATTATCTTAAGCATATTCATATTTCATCAATGATTTATGACCATTTATAAAGTAAAAGGAAATATCAATTTCTAAATTTATATTTAATATTTACAAATATGTAAATTAGACTGTCTCAGAAAAGTGTAGCAGATGTCCCTAACTTCTTGACGCTGATGGACTGCCTAGGTATTACTTTAAAATGATAGATTGGCAGTGAGAATATTATTTTCTACTCTATTTCATCATATTCATTTGGAAGCATTAATTCTTTTTTAAAAAGATTATACATGCAATCCAATCTTGACAGCCTGCCTCTATGTAATGGGATGTTCTATTTAAATGTGAGGACATATTGATCTCATTCTGAAGTATCTATCTAGTATCTATCAAGAGGATAAAGTTTGAACATTTTCCATGATGGGTCCTGTTCCAATTTTTTTTTAATTAAATGTGCTGTAAAGAAAAAAAATGTAACTTTTGCTTCTTGATTTGGAGATATTTTAAGCAAAGAAAAGAACATTGAAGAAGCTGTAATGTTTCTTTACACAGCGTCTTTCAGCAAAAGGATAGATTACTTACCTTAAGTGAAAAGATAATGGACTGAATTTATGTGTTTTGATGAGTGGCTACTAATTATCAACCTTAAAGATTACATAGCATTTAAACTATGTGACACCTCAAATGTCATTTTGCACTCATGACAATGATTTCAAATCAATCAATTCACTTCAAATATGCTGAACTTCACTTTATTGTTTTAAATTTGGTTAAAGACTTTTTTCATCATAATTTGTAAGAAGTGGAAAAATATTTAATGTCCATTTGTACAATGTGAGTTTACTATGGAAAGTGGTGGAATATTTTTAATGGATCATAACCAATGATTGAAATAAAGAACAGCTATCATTTAGTGCTTGTGTATATGTGTGTACATAACTTTATCTTTCAAATAAAAAACTATAAAAATGTATACTTATGCAGAAAACAAATAATATAGAATGACAAATGTTGTTTAAGTGTTTTTCCTTGAAGTGTTTTAGTCTAGTAGAACTCTTCCAGTAAAGTTTGGATTACATTTTGCATATGATTATCGTCCAATACTTGGTAATTATGGAACATTATATTTTGCTACATAAAAGTATTTTAAACTTTTAGCAACAATAATGACACATACTGTGACTACAAATTTTATTCAGTGACTTTTAATGTTTTGTGACTGACTTTCTTGAGCTTCTTTTAAACATTATTTTAGTGTGACAAGTTGTGGACCATGCCTGCCTGTACTCAGGGCTTCATCCTGCCTCTCTCCTCCAGGACTTCTGGAGGCTTCAGGAGACCAGATGGGTGCATGGGAACGAACTCAGGTCTGCTGCATGTAAGGCCAGCCCCCTACCTGCTACTGTGCCCCGTGAGCCATGCTTAAGATAGACTTTATTTCTTCTGAAATTCTTGTACTTCTTTTTTTAGTTTTTACAATTCAAGTCCTTTTCTCATTTGATTTCAGTAGCTTGTACATTCGATGTGAACATTCTTGCTTTATTCCTGAATGTCAGAGAAAAATTTCAGGTGAGAGAGATAAAGCAGGAGATAATCTGTGTGCCGTTCATAGACACCAACATGTGTCTCCAGGTGCACTCCTGTGGGCTTCAAATTGCCACAGGACTCAAGAAACATGCTGTCTTATGCCCTAATTTTCTACTTATTTTGTAGCATAGAATAGTAGGTTGGTCAAATATTGTTCTAGGAATTGCCTTGGGAAGTGCCCCCAGACTCCTGAGCATCACCTGGTGAGTTTTTCACAACTTAAAAGATAAAAAAGTTTGGTATTTTGCATATTAACAATACAAAAATAACAAATAAAGTCTTTGAGATTTTAATATGGTGTTTCAATGCCATTATATTCTTCAATTTGTCCTCATTGTTGACTAGAATTATTTTCCAGACTTTTGTTATGGGCTAAAATAAAAGGAGCATTCAGAATAGTTAGGTTATTTTAAGTACTGTTTTAGGACTGTGCTATGTCCTTCCATGTTTGAGTGTTTTTGTTTGTTTTTGCAACTGAGGTAATATTGGTCTCTAATACTCTAAGTTTTCCAGCGGAGTTTCTCCCCAGACCTACTATTTCTATCACAACGTGCTCTCTCTATATTAAAAAAAAAAAAGCTTTTAATTTTAATTTTTAAAATTTGAGTTTTGGCGGTACATGGTAAATAACTACTTACAATAACTTAATAGTAATGTTATTAGGGCTGAATCGATAGCACAGTGGGTAGGGTGTTTGCCTTGCACGTGGCCAACCCATGTTCGATTCTTTGGCCCCTCTCAGAGAGCCTGGCAAGCTACCGAGTATTCCTCCCGCATGGCAGAACTTGACAAACTACCTGTGGCATATTTGATATGCCAAAAACAGTAACAACAAGTCTCACAATGGAGATGTTACTGGTGCCTACTCAAGCAAATCAATGAACAACAAGACGACAGTGCTACAGTGCTACAGTAGTGTTATCAATTTATCTTGCTCTGCTCCTTAAAGACTATGATCCGGGAGGTTCTAATAACCCATTTTGGCACCCAGAGACTTATAGAAATGCATCTAGACTGTGAGCTGAGCTACGACCCCATGCCACCCGGGTAGGGGGAAGGATTTCCTCTCCCAGCGCTTTCTTTCTATGGGGAAGATAGCAGTGACTGCAGCACCAGTGCCCACATGGCATTCACCATTTTCTAGGACTCACAACCCAGAAGTACTCGCTTTGTAGTGACGTGGAGCGCAAGAGATCATGGGATGTGGGTGTTACGGGCACACCCTTGGCCAAGATGAGATCCAGAGCAGCCACACAGGACATGGCCCCTCTGCTCCTTAAAGACTATGATCCGGGAGGTTCTACAAACCCATTTTGGCACCCAGAGACTTATAGAAATGCATCTAGACTGTAAACCTAGCTAAAACAACAAAAATCCAAAACCGCACGGCCACTGTCGTGGTCATGTGAGCTCCTATAATCTTCATTTTCAGTCATGGAAAACAAACTATCAAATGATGACTTTTCAGCAGGGTTGATTGTTAGGGGAAAATTCCAAATAATAATAGTCAGTTCTCTGTTGAAATATTGAATGTATCCAAAGTATAGATAGAATAAAGTGAAGATCATTGGCCACTCAGTTGCAGGGGTTGAGGGGAGTGAGAGAGGGGTATATTGGGGTTCTTGGTGGGGGAACAGGGGCACTAGTGAAGGGATGGGGGTTTGATCATTATATGACTGAGACTTAAACCTTAAAGCTTTGTAACTTTTGTCACGGTGATTCAATAAAATAAAATAAAAAAGAAGAAAGCATAGATTATAGAGCTGATATAACAAACTGCGAATGCAATGAATCTGAAGGCATACCACCTATTTGTGTGTGATTATGTTTGCATGAGATTTTTCCTTAGCAGTTTAATAAAAGTACAAATACAAAGCATTATGATTAAATTACAAAAATCTTAAAATTTTGTATAGGTAGTATATATGATATGGAGATTCCATAGCTAATATTAAGTCCCATTAATGAAAGAAAAAGGATAAAATCATCCATCGAGAGTACCAGATTATGGTGGATTTAAGAGAATGAAAGTAAAAGGAAATACCTCTTTGCCCATTGACTATCACAGGAAGCCATACGATATTTCCTAAAAGATGCTTCTACCAATTTTTATAATGTTATCTATTATATATGAAATAAATTATCTCTTGCTGACAAAAATCATGAATTTATAAGCATAGTGTATCTTTTCAAGTGACACTTTCTATATTTCTCTTCCAAGAAATAACATTAATCTTTTAATTACCATTTAACTAGAAGCAAAAAGTCAAAGGGATCTAATTATTAAATAACAAAAATGAGAAATGGATACATTTTCACTTATCTGGCTTAACAATTAAGAACAAATAGTTCAAACATATATTTATACAATAGCTATTTCTATTTGGTATTTAAAATGCATTATTAAAATCAATTTGTATCACACAGTTAATGGCTGAAGGAGTTGGCCCAAATCCATTCTGAGTGATAGTGGGAAATCAGCCTAGTGTCAATTTACAGAATATTCTTTCTCATTCAAGTAAATGTTTCTGCAGAAAGGTTGGAAAAAGCAAAACATATTGGTCAAGTGACTGTAGGTGACAAAGAAGTTAAAATGCATTTAAACCCTCTTGCTGTAGTACTCCTATAAGACTCTTTGAAATTAACTAAAAAGGGAAAATTTGCTAGTTTATGATTGGAAATATTATACAATTACATATTATAATATTTTACAATTATATAATATTATTATATTATACATATTATACAATTATAATATTATACATTTATAAAATATTATACAATTACATATTATAAATATTCATAATCTTTTATCAAAGTGTAGTTTTTTCCTTTGAAATGTATTTGAAAAAATTTCCAAAGAGGGTAAACCACATTGCTTTTGAGTCCACTACTATTGTATTGCCTTCCAACTTTGGCTATCTGCCCCATCACATTGAGTCTTAAGTCATTCTTGGCAACATTGTTCGTCACTGTTTCGATTTCCAGGATTCACAGTTTACTTTGATTCATGGTTGCTTTTGCTATGCAGAAATATCCTATGGGTAAGGTCACCCTTGACATGCTGAACCTTTCTTCCATTGTTACCAAAAGTGTTATGCTTCAAAATTCTCTAATTTAACAATGAAGACACATATGGAAATAACAATATTGAAAACTTCCAATACAATCTCAGGTTGTAATGTAATCACAGGCCTCTCTCAATGTGCCCATGTCCCTCTCTCATCTCTCCATTACACAAACACAGGTGGACTTGGTTTTTGTGCTTCATCACAAGCACACATGGACTGGGTTTTTGTGCTTCATATGTTACAGTCTTACAAGTCTATCAGTCAACTCTCCCCTTCTGCATCCTGTTTTACTCAATGCTATGGAAGATGGCTGTGATACTGAACTTTCAAGATCTGTTTTCTTTTGCTTTCTGATTTGGGAAAATAATGAGACATGTTTTGAAAGTCAAAAGGACTGAGGTAAGGGTATATATTCCTCTAGTTCCCCATGAAGGACATTTTTCTCCAGTGAATACAAATCCTGTCTGGTGGCCTGTCTATTGAGAGACAGTCCTACTAATTCCAGTCAAATAGCTTACTCCATCAAACTCATTGTAAAATCAAATTCATTGTAAGAACAATGAATAGAAAGTAGTATAAATGGTTTCATATACTACCTGATTGTTAGAACTTCATCATTGCACTTTTGAAATAATAGTAGAATGTGAAACATAAGGTACACTATGGATCTCTGGATTAATGTCATGTGGGAACATAAAGTATTTGTTTAAATCCTATGTGAACTAAAGTGGAAAATTAGAGCTGCAGAAAGTATACATCTTTAGAATACCGGATATTTCAAAATATGTTTAAAAAATTACTTCTTAGATCCAAGCCATTTTTCAATTTTTAAAAATGGCTCTCATGTGTAATTCAATAATATCAGTTCTAAAATTATTAAGTCAAAGTTACTAATTGGATGAATGTACCCTTAACACTTCCTACCATGACTTTATTTACTGTAAATTGTTTACAATATTTTTGTATATGTAACTTAATTCAATCTTCCATCAATTGAAAGAACCATTAATAATTATCACTAAATGTATATAGTTTTCTACCTGAAAAATGAGTCTCAACTATTGATTTCCCTTTTAATATCACTTTTATAAACAATTTCCTTTTGTGTTGTTATTTCTCAACCCCAATACTAATTTGTATTATAATACATATTATAATGTGTAAGAATGAGAGAGAGGAGAGACACGAGGTTTTCCTGGAAAGAAAAGGAGGAGTGATGGAGATAGCACAAGTGATAAAGTGCATGCCTAACATGTGGAAGACCCAGGATTCAATGACTGGATCAAGATGAGAACTGGAGCACTCAGGGTATTGTCTTGGTTTCCCCCTATCAGAGCAGACCTCCTTTAGTGCCACTGGATGCAGTCTGTAGTTCCTAGTTTATAAAACACACACACACACACGCACACACACACACACACACATCATTTACAGTGGTCATTTTCCACAAGAAAATAAATGCCAATTCCACAGTAGACTTTTCAAAATTTAGTTTTAACCTACCTTTCTAATCACATTTCCCACTGCTACCCTATTTCTTAACCCATTAACCTTCTGTTCCAGAGCCAAGAATTGATCAGCCTTACATGTGTTTCACATTTCCATGTCTCAAATACACTCCCTCTTCTGGCTAAAACATCTTACCTCTTCCTTCTTGTGAAGTACATTCGTCATCTGAAATCCAGATAATATCATTTGATCTTGAGGTTTTACCAACTTTGACATCCCTGGAGAGACCTGGGTAGTTCTAATTCTCCTCGGTCTTTATGTACACCTATCAAATTCAAATTTATCT
This sequence comes from Sorex araneus, assembly GCF_027595985.1. Lineage (NCBI taxonomy): Eukaryota > Metazoa > Chordata > Mammalia > Eulipotyphla > Soricidae > Sorex > Sorex araneus. The sequence continues at coordinate 210,354,618 of NC_073302.1, read as the reverse complement.
ATTCCACCAGACTAAAGTATCCTGGAGGAACCCTTCATTTATGCAAAGCACATAGTAGACATGTGAAAAATACTTTCTGGAAGAATGAAGGGATAAGTGAATGGATCTCATTCTTTCAAACTAAGGCTTAAGGGGGATAAGTGACTGTATAACATGGCTAGCAAATGAATAAGGAAGATGACACAGGGTTTCAGAGTTCCACTATTTTTCTATTGAAATACCTGGACATCTTTTAAAACCTATCTGCCATGACTCAGGCTAGGTCCAACTTGTTGAATCTTTAAGTATCACATGAGGATGTGTCTAAAACTATATAGGTAATGACAGCAACAAGAGTTGAGAGAAACTCTTACCTGTGGCACATTATGCCCACAGTCTCGTATAGAACGTCACTGGAACCCAAATTATTGGAAGATGTGTGTTAACTCTCCAGTAATTCTGGTTTATGAAAACGGAGTAAGAGGTGGATTGATGAAGAAGTAAAAGAAACAATGAAGAAGACCTGGGAGAGCAGGAATTCATATTTGTCAGGAGAGACAGTATGTGACTACCCTTTACAGGGAAGTTAGGAATGCAATAAGAGAGTAAATAATCAGTCTGATTGGTGATAAATGACAATATATATTACAAATTTACCTCAATATTACAGGGAAGAATGACCTATTTACTTAAACTAACTTAACTTCTAATGTTTTTCCCTTAGCATCGTCATTTTTGAAAAAGTTTATAACTAAGTCACATATATAAAATCACCCAACACACATCTTTATTTTTAAAAAACCTTTGCATTACATCACCTAAAACGGATATTGTATATATTAAGCCTAGTGGGATAATCATATAAAAGAACCAAACAATTCAACTGTAAGTAGAAATTATACCCTAAATACATATGTACATTCACTGCTTTCTATAGTTTTTTGTATGTATTTGTTGCTTTATTTGGTTTGTACGTTTAGGCACCAGCATTCAGTAGAGGGATATTCAAAAATTTCTTTGTGGATTAACCTAAATTTCAAACCATTGTTTACTGATATTTGTTCTGGAGTTATTGATTACAAATGAATTCTCTGGCATCTGAAGACATATACAAGCTTTATTCTATTTCTCTTCTTTCCTACCTACTATTCCGTTTGCTCTGTCCTTCTGCATATCACATACAATGTGATTTCTAGAGACAAGTCGTTATGTAGAGAGGTGGCATTCTCTTTCTTGTTTGCTGCAAAACCCATTGTCTGTGATTCTCTTATTTTGTCCTCAACCCTCAGTTTTCTTCGGCACAGAGGCGATTGCTGGTAGTGAGCTAAGACCTCACAATCAATTCAATAGCGGTGCTGCATGATCTTTTCATTATCCCAGGCTTGTCTTTGCAGATACTCTGTTTCATTTCTATGTTGTTGAAAAGTTTGAAAGCTTCTAAGTCTAATGAGCATTAAAATCCTCAGGAGTAACTCTTCTCTTCCCATCAGCTATTTCTGTGTTCTTGCAGAGTTCACTTCCCCTTTAATCTTGGGGCCTCATTAGTTACTTTTATACTGGGATGAAGGCTTGAATTTTCTGGAATGGCAGCTTGAATTCTGCAAACACTGAGATTTCCTCTGTCATTGTGACTGCATATGGCCATTGGTATTCCTGTCATTTGTCCAGAGATTTAGTATAAAAGATAAACCTTGTTTTTCCTAGGAGCTTATCTTTTACATTCCATAAACATCATATGAAATATTCAAGAGTTAGGTAGAACCTCAGATAACCATGTAAATTCTTGTGGGAAATGTTTCTTGGAAAGTTTAAAACATAAACAAAGTGTTTGGATCATGGTGATGTTTGGCATAAATGCCTAGATATTTGTGTTTACATCTATTTTACACTTTCAGAGAAAGTAAGAGATAAATCAGTCAGAGACGGAGACTGCGAGGCAAGCAGGGAGAAAGTATGCGGGTCTACATCAGGCCCACTCTCATTGTCTATTTCACTTATGCACTGAAGAAATGGTGCATTAGAATTTAAGCAATATATACAGAGCCTAATGTGAGACCTTTGGGAAGGCTGCATGAGAAGCACTAAAAGATTATCTCTGACATTGAAAATGCCTGGTCCCTTGTCCTTGCCTCTTAGTCCCTCTGTCTTCAAAGGCATTGCCGCTAGAAGAACTGACTACCGTGATATGCTTATAGCTCCATTTGCAGACTTTCTTATAGGTTCATAAATGGAGACTAGGAGGAGGAGGAAATGGAATAAAATTTAATAACTGAATAAAAATGTAAATAAAGATTTGCCTAAAATTACTTGTCCAAGAAATAATTCTCCCTCCCCCTTAAGCTAATACTTTGATAAGCTCAGTACAGTGATCCTGATTTGGAGCGTGACCTTTGAAAATGCTCTCCAGCTTGATTAAAGATGTATTAAATTTGTTTAAATAAACCTCGTTGTAATGGCACATCATTTGTAAGAAGCTATTAGGGGGCTGGAAACTGTGCTGCTGTATTTGCATGAAAATGTGCCCTGCTCCAATTGAGGATCTCTCCTGAATTAACTGCAAAGGGAAAGTGACACTTTCATAATTTTTTCTGACAAAAAAAAAGAGAGACAGAAGGGGTGGAGGGGGGGGCGGAGAGAGAAAGAAACTTTATGCAGAGCTCTGCAAGAGAGGAGAACTGCCTGTCAATAATGGAGTCATACATGTAGTAAGTGCTTTCAATCCAGCCATCATTCTTGATGTTCTGGAGGTATTTGGTCAAATGTAATCAATAATATTTATCAGCCAATTACTTTGCTCCCAGAATGGCATTATCTTTGAGTCAGTGAGTATGGGCATGGGAATGACTTGAAAGGAACCAGATCCACATAGATTTTCAAAAGAAAGCGGTATTATCATGTGTCCTGAAATTCCACAGCTTCAATTCCCTGGCTTCAATTTTGGTGCGGTCTCTGCAAAGGTGATGCATTCAGGGTTTATGGAGAAATTTAGGCACCCGGATTCCTCTCTGCACCACTCCCAAAATGAAGTATATAGTTGCCAGATGTACTGTAATTCCAACCAATGGCTCCCAAACCAGCTGTCACTCTGATGAAAAGGGGTCTCTCTTTTAAGTCAAAAATTAAATTAAAACCTTTCATATCTTCTTGTAGGAGTCAGGATTCTAGGCCACCTGCCAATATGTAAGAACTGTGACCTTTTTCTAGTCGCCATTTCCCCATCTTGTCAGTTATAAAGATGCCCATACTTAACCTAGCTTCTTCCTGACCAGTTGGTGTATTTCACTGTTGAAAAATCTTAGCTGTTTGCTGAAAATTGCCTCAATCTATCTAGTGTAGGGGTCATTTTGCTGAGGTACATAACAACGCCATGTGTATGGCGGCAATAAGGAAATGGAACGCAGCTCCCCGAAGCACACCAGTGACCACACTGTCCTAGGCATTGTTCTAAGAGTTTTCACTTTGTTTAATTCTTAAAATTGCCCCATGATTAGATAATATTCTTATAATTATAAGTTGACGAACCGAGGCTCAGTAACTGGCCTGAAATCACATAATTAGCTAGTGGTGGAGCTGTGTTTCAGTTTAAGTGTGTCTGACTCTAATGCCCATGCCATTTTATTATACTAACTTTGACTTGAATTTACCATCTGGAGATAAATTAAAGGACCCAGCTAAGAGGCATGACTGGTAATACTGATTAACAGTTCCAGATTCAGAGATACATATTAGTATATCTCTAACAAAATAAGCTACTCAATAGTGTTTAAGGAAGGAGAATTTCTTTTTGGTGCAAATCCTTCTTCTCTCTTTGTTTTATCCACCCCTACTCTTTTTTTAAAAATTAAGGCTATAGACCCTTACATTAATTTTTGATAGAACATAGATTTTTTTCCCTTTAAAAACCTTGGCTAATTTAATTTGGATTAAATATGGATATCAAATTGAGTTATACTTTGGAACATGATTTGTGACTTTTAAGTAATAATGCTTTTATGAAATAATGTTTTTATGCCATCTAAAAACACATGAAGACAATTCTAAAAGAGTTTAAAGCAATGGAAACATGTTTAAAACAGTAGATAGTTTTCTTAAAGAGTTACTTTAATGGAGAAAAAAAGACATTAAGAAATTATAAGTGGTTCAAAAAAGGTTTATCAGAAGTCAGTAGGAGCTGGTGCTATGAATCAGCACCAGATTGCTTGAGACCTGGATTTAATACTCAGTAGCATGTATGCATGCATGATGCATGTGTAAGCACACACACATACACATACATATGCATCCTTAAATGAGCAAATGCTCTATGATGGAATTTGAGAGAATAGAAATTTAATAATTTACCAATGTGCATAAGCAAATTTGAATGAGTATTTTATTAGTCAAAAATATTACTGAGTTCAATACTGTCATTACTATTTTTAAAAAATTATTAGTGAATCACCGTGAGGTGAAGTTACAGACATAAAAACTTTGCTTGTGTCTCAGTCATACAATGGTCAAGTGCCCATCCCTCCACCAGTGCCCATTTTCCACCACCGTGATGTCATTAATTTTTTTTAAGTGAAAAAAGTACTATAGGTTATGGGAAAGAAATCAGTAATGACAACCTGGTTAATTAGTAGCGTAGTTACCAGTAGTAGTAGTTTGGTATTAAATTTGACTTCAAATTTAAGTCATATTATAGAAAACGTCATAGTTTTATAACCTATGAAATTACCTTTTGTTCCCCCTTCCTACTTACATTACTTAAGTAGCCTCTAACTTGACTACAGTTTTGCAAATAGCAGGTCTTAGAGCTTATGTCTTCAACTTGAGGAGGTCTTCTGAGAAAAGAGCCATGACATCCTATAAATGTTTTATGCTTTTATGTTTTTCATTCAAAATGTACTTATTTTTTTTTCTTCAAGGGCCAGAAATATAGTAAAGCAGCTAATATACTTGCGTTGCCTTTGATAGATACAAGTTCTATCTTGGCATCCACCATATATTGTCTCCAGAGTTACACCAGTACTGTTCCCTGAGCATAAAAGTCAGGAGTAAGGCCCAAGCACAGTTTTCTTTCACCCAAAAATTCCAAAGATTTTTTCCCCTCCAAATATGATTAGAAAAGGGCCAAAGATAGTGAAGTTATACAAAATGCAGGACTTCATCTTACTTCACAGTGTTTAATGTTTTTCTATTTGGAAGTTAAGCTAGTGATCCAAGCTACATTTTCTTTATTATGCCATTTTATTTTTTTTTCTTTTTGGGTCACACCCGGCGATGCACAGGGGTTACTCCTGGCTCTGCACTCAGGAATTACTCCTGGCGGTGCTCAGGGGACCATATGGGATGCTGGGAATCGAACCCGGGTCGGCCGCGTGCAAGGCAAACGCCCTACCCGCTGTGCTATTGCTCCAGCCCCCTATTATGCCATTTTAGAAGTGCGCAAATAGTGTACATATAGACCCTGAGGTAAGTGGGGTGATCCATGGAGTACCTGGGCATTGCCAATTATATGTGTGTATCTTATTATATTGTGTGTGTCAAAAAAAACTCTTCAAAACTTTTGTACAAGTGATCCAGAATTTAGAATAATGCTCCTGAACTTGCTAACATTCTTTTTTCCTTATTTCCTTTTACTTTTTAATTTACCACTCCAAGTTTAGATACATAGACAGAAGCTGCCCAGCTCCAGGCTAACTGGTTCATCATGAACCATTATGATAATTTTCATTCTGGATTTTGATTAGGTCAGTATGGGGACTACCTTGGTCAAAGCTCGTAATGATCTTCCTTATTAATACTGAAATACAGTCTTTGAATATATTCACCTTATTAGAGATTTCTACCTTTAGCTTAATATTTAAAAAAATAAATATGACTGAGTTATTTTAATGTCCTACACTGGGCTCTATCATTTTTCATCTCAGTTTTATACCTCTACTTAGCCCTATTTGTTACTGTCATTAGAAGTTCTGAATGTGGCTAATGTGCATATGGCATACTGTTTCCTCTTGAATGCCTTGTACATGGCAGATCTGGGTTTGTTCTCCATCACTCCCCTTGGTCCCTTGAGCACAACCAGGAATGATCCCTGAGCACAGAGCCAGAAGTATGTGCTTGAATATAGTGGAGTATGGCCAAAAACAGCACCCCCCTGTAGGACAACATAGCTTCAGGTAGTTTAGGTTTATTGGGTTACTCCCATCACAGTGCTCCCATTGCTCTATGTTTATTTGTAGCTTCTTTCTTAGTGTTCTGTTGACTTGTAAATAATGTTTTTTCTCTTCTCCTTGAGTCCTTTGCATAGTTTATTCAGAGCAAGTCCTTTTTGTATGGACACAGGAAGACTTAACAAATGTTATGCTTCTGTAACCTAGGACTCTACATGATATTTTCCTCCAGAGCATCTGTTCTCTTGACCTAAGCCTCAGCTGCCCTTACTTCCTAGCATCCCCAAAGCAGGGTCCCGATGTGGGACGAGAAGGACCCAGGGCAAGCGGTGAGTTGTGTGCTACCCTGGCATCGAGATGGGCCTGGCCAAAGCGTCTAATGCTTAACTATAAGTTAAGAGCTTGATCATGGACAGATGCTGTCATGATCTAAACAGTGGTAACTAGATTTGGACCCGCTAGGGTGAGGAATGATTAATCTGGCCTGAGTGCAGTGGTCTGAGCCTATGGCAAGATGTTGCCAGGAGAGCTGCCTTGCAAGCCTCAATATATCCCTTGCTATGTCCATACAAAAATAACTAGCATTCATATGTGAATAAGTTCTTGGACTAAGGAAAAGAAAAAAAAAAAAAAACTTAAGAGTCAGGAAGGGCTTTGGAATGCCCTACCCTCAGGAAGGGCTTTCTTATGTTGATTTTGCTACCTGGCTGGGTGTAGCCTAGAAGGCAAGGTGGGAGAGAGAAAGGGGAGGAGACAGAGAAGCCAGGGAGAGGCAGCAGTTGATCCAGAGAGAGGATGGAGCTGGGAGTGCGGGAGATGAGAAAGATGGAAGATTGAATAAATGGTAACTAATCAGCAACCAGGTTGGTCCTCGTTCTTCCTTCGCCTGTCCTTGACCACCGGCCATGTCGATCCAGTCCACACACTGCGGTTCCAGAGCACCTAATGCGGGTGGTGAGACAGAGCCACCCGGAGAGCCCGCGAGTGCACTCGCCCCTCAGCGAGCCTTAGTTTTTTACAACCCCCCCAAAAAATAAAGAAAAATCAAGAATCATGTGTAAGAACAGCTCTTTATATGTTTCTATATGAATAATGTCAGCGTTTGTCCTTTGACACTAAACATGGTTATATTTTCATACCTCTTTTGGCTTTGTTTTCTGGTGGGGTTCATCAAATAAAAAGAATCCCTTTATATGAAACACCCTTAGTACAGCACAGTGCTCTGTATATAGGAACTATTCAATTAATGTTACTATTAGAATTGTGATAGATTTATAGAAGTGGATTTAAAATATGGTAATTCATTAAAATAAAGACTTTGAATGTAACATGAAGAAAATAATTATGCAGGATTCAAATTAGAACAATTTTGCTCAAATTTTGCTGAGCTAGAGACAGCTCCATTTGGGGAACTAGAAGCATTTGGACAATTGATTCAGCTCTCACTTTCACTTTAGGTCTGAAAAATTATTAGAAGTTGGTTAATTCCACCCTGCCTATCTTAGTGCTATTTTCTGTGAAACAACAATACAGAGGGGCAACTTCCCTTCACATTTTGTTGACTCAGACTTTTCTAAAATTAATCTGTTAACAATTTTGAGTTCATTTTACTCTTTAAATCCTGTGATCCATGTCCAACAATTGCTCCATTTCAGGTTCTTATTTTTCTAATATTTAATATTTAATTACTATAAAGTTTGGGCATGAAATATGTATTATAACTATTTTAATTCAATTTAGTATCTCTCATACTGTTTCTTGGGGCTGGAGCGATAGCACAGCGGTTGGGCGTTCACCTTTTACAAAGCCGACCCGAGTTCTATTCCTCCGCCCCTCTTGGAGAGCCTGGCAAGCTACCGAGAGTATTGAGCCCATTCGGCAGAGCCTGGCAAGCTATCCCTGCGTATGGATATGCCAAAAATAGTAACAATAAGTGTCTCAATGAGAGACATTACTGGTGCCCGCTCAAACAAATCGATGAGCAATGGGATGACAGTGTGACTTTTCACTGTTTCTTATTTATATTCTATGATTTAATGTTTGAACATGAGGTGGGGCTGGAGTGGTAGCATAGCGGGTAGGGCATTTGCCTTGCATGCAGCCGACCAGGGTTCAATTCCTAGCATCCCATATGGTCCCCTGAGCAACGCCAGAAGTAATTCCTGAGTGCAGAGCAAGGGGTAACCCCTGTGCATCGCCAGGGTTACCCAAAAAGAAAAAAAAAAGTTTAAACGTGAGGTGATTTAATTCATATGATACTAAAAATGCTAACAGGAGTATTTTTTAACAACTAAAAAATATAGGTACATGATTTTCGCAAAGTGGATATTTCAGGAAAATAAATCACCTCTTTTTTGTAAATGAATGACAAATATATTTAGACAGTGTCATTGTTTGTATATTAACCTTTTGAAAAATAGAAAACCCAATTTTTTTATAATTAGCCTCTAATTATATGTATGCTATATAGACATTTCTGATCTATCTGCGTTGAGTCGAAGTGAAAGGATAGAAGTTTTCAGAGAATATCAGTACAATAACTAAAGACTTCATTGTGTTTTGACATCTGATACAAATAAATCTGAAATCACATTTTTGAGTTTTAGAAAATATACACAAAGCCCATAGTGGATATGTCATTTTTATGTAAAGGTCAAATATAAAGCAATAAAAAAGCTGTCAGAAATTTATAACTAACTTAGGGTTATAAGTTGTTAAATTTGATGTTCTTTAATTCCTCAAACTGTAATTTGACTCTGACTGATTTTGGTTAGTTCAGGAAAATCACGGATTACAATTAGAAATTGTTTCTTTTTATACACAGAGAATTTTCTGCTCCCTTCCAAATTGTAGAGTTGTATTTTAGACTACTTTAAGAGTTGTACTTTTGATGATTAAAATATCTAAATGATATTTTAATATGTTCTTGATACATCACTAAGTTACAGAAAACAATTTAAAACTTTTGATTATGAGACACTTAGCATTCATGAAAGAGTTCACTTTGACGGTTCTGTGATAGTATGTAGCTATTAGTCTTATTTTTGAACAAATTCTTATAGGTGGGATCAACATGCTTAATGATATTCTGCTAGGCACAGAAACAAGGTAATTTACTTCATTAAGGTAGCTAATTAACTTTATCCAAGTAGTTTATAACTCAGAGCCCAGATTTATTTATTTGCAACGTGTACTAATCCCTTCCTGGGGAGAATACATACCTCAAGTTTATTTAAATAAACAAACTAATAAAAAACAATATCAATAGCAAAATATACCTTTATTCAGACTAATCAAAGCTAAAATTATGTTAGAAAATTATTCTTGAACATAGAAAGGAAGCACCGTGAAGTCAAGAGTCTTCAACAATTTCTTGGGAAAACATTAACTTTTGCCTGAGATTGAAATTCGGTGACCCAATGTAAACTTATAATATTTGATCTTTGATTATATATTTACTTTAAAATTAAATGAAACTCAACACATCCATTTTACCAAGATTGCAAAACCCAAGTTATCTATTTAAAAACACACCATTATTTAAACCAGATATCAATTTTAAGAGGCAACATTTTAAGCTTTAAAAAGTTTTAGTTACTCCGAGAATTAAAAAATATAAGTAACAGTGTTGACAAGTGTTTATGTTATTGAGGATACTATGGCAATTTCTATCAGCATATGGCTTACAAACAATAGAAATTTTTCTTACTTTTTGTTTTTTTTTTTTAATTTAAGGGGATCACACTGGGTTTTGCCCAGGACTTACTCTTCTGGTTCTGTCATCAGGGATCATTCCTGGTGGGCTGGAAATCAGGAATATGGGATGCTGGGGATCAAACCCCATTTGGTCATGTACAATGTAAGTGTCTAAACTATCACCACCATCTCTTTATCCCCTTTTCTCACTGTTTTGAAAAGTGAAGCCCCTGTTAAAACTTTGCTAGATTTGGTGTAATAGCTCAGTTCCTGATTCTTACACAAATACTTTTGTGTCCTCACAAGGTAGAAGAAAAGAGAGTCTCTTTATAATGGTGATATTTTTATTCATTGGTTCTTCACTCTTATGACTTGATCACAATTAAATATTCAGAGGGTCCATCTCCCAGATCCATCATATTTATATTAGATTCCAACATATACATAGTGAGGGTTATGGGGGTAATCCAAGCAAAAAAACATTAGACAGCAGTAATTTCTAATTATGAGTTGACTTGGACCCTTTCTTCGGTGTTTCGAACTTTGGATAACAACTTGCCCTTTAAAATATCTTTAGTGATTATCCAAAACTTTTGTATTTTTATTTCTTTTTTTAAAAAAATGAACCACATATGGCAGTACTCCAGGCTTACTCCTTCCTGGTTGTGTGCTCAGGAATCACTTCTGGTGGGTTCAGAGAATCATATCTGGTGCCGGGTTGATAACTCAGGTTCAGCACATACCAGGCAGGCACCCCACACACAATTCTATTATTCCAGCCCTTGATATCTAAACTTATATATAATTTTAATGTCACCTAAATAAATAGGTTTGCCTACCAGTCCATCATCAGACATAATTTTTTATCTATATTATTTTAGGTTTAAGAAATGTAAATTTAACTATTGATGTTAGTTAAACATAATATTCATGATTCAGATTTCTGATACACCATATCAGAGAACAGAGATTGTTATACTGGAGCAAAATTTTGTGCTTTGGTTTTACTATGAACTGTGCTGAATTGCTAAATTTCTTTCCAATAAGGAGCATAGTAATACTATATGTGTCACTATGTTGCTTTGGAGAGTTATCACCTATATAGTGATTATAACAAATCCTGACACATGCATGATTGACAATTGGTATAATCCTGTTCCAGTTCCACCCAAAACTCTTCTGGTTTGCTCTGTTGGAAAATGACTTTAGTATAAGACGGGGTAAATACATCTGTATGAAGCATTGTTTTGGGCAGTGGGGCTCTTGAGAAATAGTACAGAGATTTAGACACTTGCCTTGTCCACAGCTGATCAGGTTTTACCCTGGAAACTCCTGAAGTAGGATCTAGACTTGCTTCCTTTGATTTTTTCATTTTTCTACCAGCTCGTTATTTACATACAGAGTTGAATATCTTTTTGTCTATTAATTATATAATCTGCCACTTGACTTCATTTATTATATCTGTTATATTTTTCTGGTATCCAAGGTATTGTTTGTTTTTTAATATATATAAAAATAGTATTAAGGGTCAGAGAGGTGGTACAGCAGGTAGGGTGTTTACCTGCACTTGGCAAACCCAAATTCAATCTCTGGAACCCCATAAAGTCCCTGAGCTCATCAGGAGTGATCCCTGAGCTCAGAGACAGGAAGAAGCCCTGAGCACAGAGCAATGTGCCTCCCCAAAGAAAACAACACAAGACAAGACTAAAATATTATGAGTTTGACCTCTTCCTTTCCAAGTTTGATACCTTCCAAGTCCTTATCTTGTCCAGGTTTTATTGCAAGGAATGAGGAAACTACATTCAATAGTAATGTTAAGAGTAGACATCCCTGATTTTTTTCTGATTTTATAGAAACAATATTTGAGCATTTGCACAATTGAGTATAATGTTTGCAGTATTTTGCCATATTTAACAAAGGCAAACAATGAGTATGTAAAAATTGAGTATGTTTGTTTAGTTTTTTAAGTATAGTCATGACTGGATTGAAGCATATCTCTTCAATAACAATTCTGTTGAAAAATTTTTGGTAAAAGGGTGTTAAAAATTGTAAAATATATTGATTTTTATAGGACCAACCATCCTTGCCTTCTTAGTATCACAGCTTTGCCTTGTCCTAGTATCACTGTCATCCTGTTGTTCATGGATTTACTCAAGAGGGTGCCAGTAACGTCTCCATTTGTCACATCCTCTTTACTCACCTTTTCCGACAAAATTGCCATATTGGAGGCTCTTTCAGGGTCAGGGGAATGAGACCCATTATTGTTACTGTTTTTGGCATATCGAATACGCCATGGGGAGCTTGCCAGGCTCTACCATGAGGGCAGGATACTCTCAGCAGCTTGCTGGGCTCTCCGAAAGGTATTTCCCTCTATGATTTGCTGCCTACTGTCTGAACCCTATCAAATATGGTGTGATAATTATGGAAGATGGGTAGGGACTGTCTTATGATGTGCCCAGGAATATGTTCACTCATATGTGAGGCTCAGGCTGAGTGTGTGGAAAGTGGCCTGGAGCATGGCGGCAACTGGATAGTGTGGTTGGCTGCCGGGGCTGGGTCCCTTGGGGCAGGGAGGGATCTCACTAGCCCCCCTCTGGGGCACCCCGAGTAAAATCAGCCTGGCTCGGAGTTCCGGTGGCATGGGTATGGGGGTCTCATTTTATGCTCCCTTCCGGGAGAAGTCGCCGTGAGTTCTTAGATGTAGCTAGTTGAAATAACAGCTGTGAGCACACACAGTCGAAGAAACAGAACAGACTCTGAAGATCAGAAGCTTACTCAGGAAAGATGGTGGCTGAACAAAGACTAAGGATGATGGATGAACTAGAATGTATACTCAGTCCATTGAAGTATCCCTCTAGCCTCAATGTTAGAATGAAACGCTGGTTCTCCCAGTTACCTTAAGAGGGCAAGAGGCCAAACAGAGACTTCACATGAGAGCCCAGATCTGCCCTGGTACAGGAGTAATAATGGCCACCGCAAACATGCCACTGGGAAGTCACCTTCTGCCTTCCCAAAGTCTTGTTGCTCTCAGCAGGGTTTTATGTTCCCTCTGGCTTGGTACATAAGCTTTTTCACAAGCCCAGCTCTGTCAGGTCATTCTCTGTTGAGTTTTTCGTCTCAACTCAACACACGATATGATACATAATAAGTAAGAAAGGGTGGGCTGTGGCAAAAGCAGGCCCGAGCACAGGCTGGGCGTGGTGTTTGGTGGACCGGGAGTCACCACCTAAAGCTCTTCCGAAAAGGCAGATGGAGGATGGGCAGTGGATAGACTCCCTGGTGCCGTCCGATCTCTCCCTGTAGTAATCATCCTTATGGCCATCGTCTTGGTCATCAGAGTTCCATCAACCTAGTCTCCTCGTGACCCTCAAAGTCTCCAAAGCCTCAGTTTTCCTACTCATTTTCTTGTCTTCTCTTCATTGCTGCGCTCTCTTTTTATCTTCTTCCTTTGTGCTCTGCTTCTATGCATGCTGTTGTGTTCTTTTCTGTCTGTCTTCTGTCCTTGCCGACCTTGTAATCTTCTGACTTCTCCCAACCTTCTAACCTCATAACCTTGTCACCTTGTAACTCTGTTACTTTGTAACCTTGTAACATTGTAATCCTGTCACTCTGTCACTTTCTCACCTCCCCAGCCCCTTACAGCATAGTTTATATAGAAATCATATAGGGTGGCAGTAAAAAGGTGGGGTTGAACATTAACAAATCAACAGAGGGGTAAGTCTACTCCTCCAGGAGATCAACTCAAGGACAAATTGCCATCTAAGGAGATTACTCCAGATTACTAGAAGGTCCGCTTAAGGGCAGGATTCTATCCAAGAGTGTATTGCTTTCTCCTTTCCTCAGCTAGTAATTGATTTAAACAGTCATAGTAAATTTGCTTCTTATAATATTTCTAGCAATTTCATTTTGTATGGACACAGTAAGAGACATATTAAGCTTAAAGGTTGCTCTTCCCAAGGACACCTCACTATATATCCCAGACCACAGTCCTCAGGCTAGGTTAATCCTCCTAACCCCGTCAGGGGCCTTATTCAGTTACCTCTTTTGGGTCATGGCAGAGTTTGTTCATGACCATGCTCTTAACTTACAGTTAAGTATTACCGTGCATGTACTGGTCCATTTCGATGCCAGGGTAGCTAATTTTTCCCTGGGTCCATCAGTTCCTTGTCAGGAGTTTGCTCTTGGAGTGTTAGGAACTAGGGAAAAACAGCTATCTTGTTTTGTTTTGTTTTGTTTTGCATTTGATTATTGTCTCTGTCTGTGATGAGTTTAAAGTGATTATCAGTGGGAAAGTAGACTTATTTCAACTCCTTCCTATATGTCATATCATTTTTATTTCTGTTTATCCAGTACGTACAATCTTTAAAAAATGTTGAATTATTTTTCTAGTGTAAAAAATTTATTATTTCTTCTTCATTTTCTTTTTTTTGTAAATTTCTGACTGGTTATGGGGGTTATAGCCAAGATTTTTAATTAATAGCAATAAATTTTGAATTGAAACCAGTTTAATTTCAGTATCATGTGGAAACTGTTCTCATATAGCTCTCCTTACTTTATTCTAATTTCACGATTATTTCTATAAATATGTAGAAATGTCCAACATAGATTTGCAATTATTATTAATGTAGGCATCAATTGGAAATAAAAAGAGTAGTCAGAAATAAAAAAATACAAATATACAGTCTTTTATATTTACCTATGTATTTTACCTGGATGGATAACTCTTTGCTACTCCTACAGGGAGATTTAAGGTTTATTGAGCCACTCCCATAACAGTGCAACAGAGGCACAACTAATAATCCTATATTGCTTTTCTCTTTCCTTTATGTCATTTGTATGGTTTATTTAGCAATGTCCATTTTGTATAGACACAGGAATAAAACTGATGCTATGCTATGCATTTGGAGTTAATTGACTCCAAAATTAATAATAATAATAATAACTATTATTATTTATGCCTTTCTAGTGCCAATCCAATATATAATGAATCACACAAAGTGAATGATTATTTTAATAACTTTTAGTTCACTTTTATAGTATGGTTTTATACTTTGTACTTTGTATCTATGTTTATCAGATTAATTGATTTTTTGTTGTTATTGTTTGAAGATGTTCTTAACTGGAAAATGTTAGATGAGATCGTATGTAGTGAAATTTATATATTTACTTTTTATTAAGTATTTTTGGATTATTTAGTAAAAGTTGCATTAGTGTACCTAAAATATGCTTAACTAAAATATTTCTTAACTACTCCTGATCTTATTAACTCATTCTCTATCACAAGTTCTAAGATAAAAATAGAAACCTATAAAGAATTGTGTCTAAATATTTAAACTATTTTAGTCAGACTATAATGTGGTGTGTAATTTTGTTCCAAACTCTGTCAACACCACATTCATAAAGATAAAATTGAAAAATAACTTGAAGTTTTCTGTAGAATAACAGTGGTATGCCTCTCTTCCCTGTCAGCATGGAGCTTGAGTTTGTTGATTGCTCCCCCAACCTATCAATTACATTTGTCTCCTGATAAAAGTCTGCTGACTTGTAAACATTGCCTCTCTCTTCTCCTTACTGTCCTTTGCATGGTTATTTACTTCAGAGCAATTACTTTTTGTATGGACACAGGAAGACAGTTAAAAAATACATGCAATTTTTAAACTTGGGAGTTAATTGACTACAATAGTATTACCTTCTGAACATCTGCTCTCTTAAGCCTCAGTTGCCTTTACTTCCTAAATACCCAAAAGTAGGGTCCTGACAATGGACTGGATGGACCCAGGGCAAGCATGTATCCAAATGGGCCTGGCCAAAGTGTCATAATGCTTAACTATAAGTTAAGAGCATGGTCATGGCCAAATTCTGTCATGATCCAAAAAGGAATAACTAGATTTGGACTCTGCTAAGGTTAGGAATGATTGATCTGGCATGAGCACTGTAGTCTGAGTTTATGGCGAGATGTTGCCAGGAGAGTTGCCCTACAAGCCTAAATGTATCTATTACTATGTCCATACAGAATGGTAAATATTAGGAAGTAGAATTAAGATGTTAATTACGTTAGTGGTCTAAGGTAAGGAGAGGAGAAACACACCTTAAGTTCTGTTCTGCCCTATGGGCTGCAGTTGGACAGAAAGGCTGGAAAAACATGTTGATTGCTCATCCCCTGGGAGGCGTGGTTTGGGGGGCGAGGTTAGAGGTGGTGGCTGCAGGAAGTTGAGGAGCAGAGAGGCAGATGAGAGTTGGAGACAGAATTGGTGCAAAAGAGAGAGAGAGAATTGCTACGGAGAGAGGGAGAGAGTTGTGGAGTGAGTTAGAGAGGGCGTTGGAGAGAGGTGGGAGTGAGTTGGAGAGAGTTGGGGCCAAGTTGGGGAGAGTTGTGAGAGTGGGAGAGACAAGAAATGGAATAAATAGCAACTTCTCACCAATCAGCTTGGCCCTCGGTCCTCCTTTGTCCACCCATGGCAACCGCGTCCCCGGTCGGGAAGCAGTTCTAGAACAGGCAGTGAGAGAGCTACCCTGAGAGGCTACCAATGTGCTTTAATGTGTGATCATACATAGCTCATCCAATCTAAAGGTGTTTACACAGTTTTCTTTATAATGACTGAAATAAAGTATCAAATATACAATTTAAGTTTTTCAATTTTTAATTTTCCTGTTTAAAACAAGTTTATGCGACTCCACACCAGGCTGTTTTCACTCAGGGTGCCCCAGAGGGGGCAGGTGAGAACCCTCCCTTCCCCAAGGGACCCAGCTCCAGAAGCCTACCTCCACTATACAACCGCTGCCATGCTCCAGGCCGCTTTCCGGACACATTATAAGACACTTCCTAACCATTTTCCATAATTACCAAACCATATTTGATGGAGTTCACACATACCTCTCGGAGAGCCTGGCAAGCTACCAAGAGTATCCCGCCCGCACAGGCAGAGCATGGCAAGCTACCCGTGGAGTATTCTGTATGCCAAAGACAGTGACAATAGGTCTCATTCCCCTGACCCTGAAAGAGCCTCCAATCATTGGGAAAGATGAGTGAGGAGAGGCTGCTAAAATCTCAGGGCTGGGAGGAAGAGACGTTACTGGTGCTCATGCAAGTAAATCGATGAACAACAGGATGACAGTGACAGTGACAGTGAAAACAACTTTATGTGGACAATCGAAGTAGGATAGGAATTAATAAATTATTCAGAGAGATTAATTTTTTATTTAGGCTAAATCAGTGTTATAAGGATTTTATATAAATTATAATTTTAATCATTACATGGCAAATATTAAATTATATTCACTATGCTTTATACATACACTTTTACAAAATTCTTGAGAGTGAATATGAAAAGCAAGTTTGATGTTGATGTTCTTTCTTAAAAAAGAATTAAATATAAATTATTCTTTATACTTGGTCACATCTACTGGTGCTTGGGAATTGTTACTGGGTTGGTTCTAGGGATTTTGCTCTAGTGGGCCAGGATGGGCTTGAAATCTGTTATGCGCTGTCCCCCTTTCAGTCATTTCTACAACCCCACTGAAATTTATTCTTAAAGAGTCAAATCTATTTGACAGATATAAATGATAATAACTCAAGTTACATTCAGTAATTCATATAAAAGTTTTTCATTTGCATTTTAAATGTTTGTTAACTCTCATTTATGCATTTATAAAATAAGACCATCACAGTGTTTTCATTTTGTACTCACCTAACACAAGTGATATCATGTATCACCATGATACATCTGAACCTACATATTTATAAAGTTAACAGGAATTGTTTAGCATTGAAAATAGTCTCCAGTCATCGAACAACTGTCACGAATACTGTTCTAATGCATGAATAGCTGCAGAACCTGAAATTAGAACATGAATGAAATTAGAACATGAAAATGGGGACCTGACATTCCTGAGAAATTGTATTTTGTACAAAAATTTATTACAAGCATGATATATGAGAAGAAGATTTTGACAAGTAAATTTGTCTTTTCTTAATACATGTGCTTCCCTGATTATAATTTCTGCAGCCATGTTCCTCTCTAGCTTCTACAAAAGCAAGTTCTTACTTCTTTATTGCAGTTAGAATCAAATGTCTATTTACATTTCTGATTTGTGAATTACCTGAAGTACAGAGCTCCTTTTGTCCAGGCTATGAATATCCCTTGCTCTTCTCTTTAACGTGCTTTATTCTTTACAAGATAAGTTCTATTAATGATCGCACCTGTCTACTGGGGAAAATTAGTTAGATGATACGAAAACCTAACTTTAAAACCCAATAATGGATGCATTTCTAGTTCATTTCTTACTATTTCTGATCTTGCATTTTTTAAATTGTTCTTTTCCATAATGATCCACTTCCTATAGGAGATATTATCAAGTTTGAACATAGATCAATATTCAGGTTCTGTGTTTTCAGATACCATACTAGGTTCTATAACCTAACTGTCAGTTTTGCTATTATACTTCCTTCACAAGAGAATTTAGTGGTTCCTTCACTTTAGAGAAAATGTGTATATACAATTATATGGCACCACCTATTGTACATTATCTTAAGTGCTTACTCAAGTGGATCATTTCCTCTCTCTGTTTGGTCATGTTAATCCCAAACTAGATAGCACACTCCTTGAAGGCAGAAATTATGACTTGCAATTTTTGACATACTGAATCTTTCTAAACATAGTACTGTCGCACCTAGTAACTAGGATGTTAATAATGCCAGTTTCATTTAAAATACTACCTACAGCTGTAATTTGCTTTGTAAATAAACATTTATGATGTTGTTGACTTTCCCTCTCCAATTAATTTGCTTAAATTTCCAGCTGGAACACAATGTCTGTGTATGTTATTGTAGGACTATTCCTATTTTCCACTGGGGACACCTTCTCCTTGTTCTTACATCTGTGTGTGCTTGCGGTGGACACCTGCTGGAAGGTCTGTTCACACACATGCAGATGGGTGCTGGGAGCACACCGCCCCCTCGTGAAAACTGGCTTGCTACTGAGAGAAATACCTTATGTCCTCTAATCCAAAGCCATTCTGCATGTTTTCCTTACCAGAATTTAAAGAACATACTCTGTTCCCATCCAAATGTGAAAAGTTTAATTTCAAAATAAAATGTGTCATAATAGCAAAGAAACAAAAATGGAAAGATTTCTTATGGCATTACCAGTTAACTTAATTTTACTGATACAAATATATATATATGTGTGTGTATATATATATATATATATATATATAGCAAAGATCCATCAAAAATATAAGCACAGCTTTTTTTTTTGCTTGGAAAAGCTGAAACATTTTCAAAGAAATGTCAAAAAATATTCTTTATACTGTCCACTCTACCATGATTACTTAGAAATGCCTATCAGACAAAATGCCTTACCTTCTGTTGTGACAAATTCTTACATTAAAGCAGCACTAATATCCCTAAATGGAAATAAATAAATAGATCCACAGTCAATTGTTGAGAACCTAAGTAACTTACAATTGCTGTTCAACTCTCTCTGTTTCTATTAGATCATATTTTAATAGACTAAAAGATAGCATACAAAGTTGAACACTGGCGATAAACCCTAAATATCAGCCAGTCCTAGTACAAACAAGCATCAAATGGCACCTTAAAATTCCAGAGAATTGCTTGCTAGTCCTTATTAACACAAAAATATACCTAAATAAAATAACATATCAAACTACTTTACCACAAATGAGTTGTCAAATTACTGGTAAATTCTATTCCCAGTCCATTCTCTGTAGAAACAGAAATTTTATAGATAGAGGCATGCTGGAGAAATAAATGGATTTAGGTTTCTGTACAATAGATGATACCTGCATAAAATTTTTACAAGATGGCTTGGTAGAATGCATGGGTTTGGGATTCTAAACCCAAAGATGTTGGGATGTTGGGTACACAGCATACAAGGTTTGGGGAAAGAGAGTTAGTAGAGTGGGCAGTGAATCGCCTTGTATACAGATGACCTGGGCTCAATACCCAGCACCATATTTGGTTCCCAGAGCCCCACCAGAAGTGACCTCTGAGCACAAAGTGAGGAGTAAGCCCTGAGTAGTGTCAGATAGTGGACCCCCCCAAAAAATATAACAAACTAATAAAACAAAGAAAAAACAATCAGAAGACTTCATGTCAAAATTCGTTTACAATTCCCTCAATAGCTAATTGTAGATACTCCCTACTTGTATCTAAACACCTAGGGTATAGTATTTTTACCCTCGTCAATCTAAAAATAGTTGAGATGCCATTGACACTTATGCTTTGAAAGACCAAAATATGAGCTGAACTTTTTAAGAATAGTATTATTATTATTCCTAAACTCTTTCCACACATTAAATTTTTAAAAAATCTTTTATTCCAATAAATAATAGAATTTGTCAATTCTTTGTCAGATGGCATTTGTGAGACAATGTTGACAAAGAGGAAGAGTACCTGTGATATGAAATGGCAGAGCTTCCAGAAAACTTCCCTTTCTTGTAAAAGAAAAGAACGGGGGCACGGGAGGAGCGCCTCACCGCACCGAGCCAGGCACAGGGAGAATGAAGGAATGGAGGCAAGATGGTTGGTCTCAATCGCAGTTTATTCCAATCTTCTCTCTATCCACTCCCGTCTCTCTCTCTGCTTCTCTGGAACTCGCCCCCAGCCCCCTCATCCAGCTACCTTAAATACCCCCTGCATCCGGCTCTGGATGCGGTGGGCTGGGGCTTATGCATAGGTGTGATTACAATCAAGAGGGGGTAAAGTTCTATCCCTTAGGGGATGCTTTCACTAGGACAGCAGGACATCCGCCCAAGAGCAGAATCCCATGGGTGTGTTTCCCCTCTCTTTGTCCAACTAACATATAAATATTCATATTATAAATCATTTTGTATGGACATAGCAAGAGATGCATTAAGCTTATAGAATTGCTCTGGGGGTCACCTAGATCTCAGACTACAGCTCTCAGGCCAGATTAGTCTTTCCTAGTCCTAGCAGGGCCCTTGTCTTGTCGTTGCTTTTGGATCATGACATGGCATGCCCATGACCAAGCTCTTAACATATAGTTAAGCATTAGGCGCTTTGGCCAGGCCCATCTCGATGCCAGGGTAGCACATAACTCACTGCTTGCCCTTGGTCCGTCCCGTCCCTCATCGGGACCCTGCTTTTGGGGGTGCTAGGAAGCAAGGGCAGCTGAGGCTTAAGTTGAGAAAGCTAATGCCTGGGAGTGAATAATATTTGAAGCCAATTAAATCCCATGTTACCAAAGCATATTAATAAGTCTTTCTTTGTCCACACAAAAAGGATATATTTTTAAAGTAAACTATTCAAAAGACATAAGAGAGGAGAAAGACAATATTAACTTACAATACAAGTACACTGTCCTAGCAAGGTCTGACCTTATCAATTAACAGAGTCTGATTAGGGGAAGAGCACAGATAAATTGGTAGGAGTGGTTACAGATAAACAAAGGAATGGGAGTGACTCGGGAGCACTTTGATGGGTGTGACTGATAAACCTAAGCTCCTAGTGGCAAGGGGAGCAGGACAAACCAATGATATCCAACACTTTCTCATGCCTGTACCTGGTTTTGGCACATAAGTGGCCTGAGTAACATTCATTTAAAAACTCTGAATGAACGTCAGCATAGTATTGAGAGAATAATTGAGTATTATACCAGTATGATTATTAACGGTTGATTTTACTTCTTATCTGAAAAAAATACAACAAATGGCTGTGGTACATAAGGTTAATTCATCAAAATTATTCATAATTTCAAAATATAAATTTATTGCATTACCTAGTATATTTGTTTTAAAATATCCGTATTTTAAAACAATTGTAACAGGGCCAGAGATTGTGTGGGAGTGTTGAGCATGTCTGGAGTGATACTTGAGCATAAAACCAAGAGTAAATCCTGAGCACAAAGCCAGGAATAATCTCTGAGCACAGCTGATGGTAAATCAAAATATAAAGAAAAAAAAACAATTGAAAAGTACAGCATTTATTTTTGTATTATCCCAGACAATACAAAGTTCAAATAAATGTATTAAATTTTATGAAAACAAATATGTTTTCTCTGAATAAAAAAAGAGAATTACATGTGTAACTATATAATTAGGTCATCAAAAGGCATTATATGCATATATGTATATGTATGTATATATATATATGAGTTTGTGCGTATATTTTCTGATTTTGGGGCAATGCAACAGTATTCAGGGCTCATTTCTGGCTCTGCACTCTGAGATCACTCCAGCCAAGTCTCGAGAAAACATATGTAGTGCTGGGAATCAAACTCAGGTTGATGGTATACAAGGTAGTTTCCTCGTCTGCTCTGCTATTGTTCAGCATTATGTAGATATAGGTAACACAAATACACATACAGACAGATATACAAACACATAGATATACATATAAGTCATTGGTTTGTAAAACTACAACATAGAAAAAAAAGATGTACTTTTAGAAGAGAAAACATACAAATTTTATTCGGGAATTTGTTGTTTTTTTTTTTTTAAAAAAAAAGGTCTGGTCATGGGAGAACTGGAGGTCTTTAGATACCAGAACCACATCATTTTTAAAGAAGAATATATTTTTTTAAAAAAGAACAGTATTCAAAACTAAACATTAATATACAAAAGTGAGAGTAACCGATCCTCTCTGTTTTCCTGTACTTTCCATATGTGCTATAATGAGGATATACTATTTTTATTTTTAAGCAGGTTATTTTCATGAGAAGACGAGTGTAGACTGTATCAGTGGCAGGAACTTGGTCAAGCCTTTCCCGTTTCTCCTGACAGTGTTTAACTGTATTTAGGGAACCTGGAATACGCCATCTCACTGCTTCTTATAATTACCATGCAGTAACAGATCTTTGAAATATAAATTCAATGCATATTTAGGTGCCAGGCACACTTAATTGAAAGTGCTACCAGTTGTCTATTCTAATGAGCTGCTAGCTAAATTAAAAAAAAAATCAGTGGATTGTCTGCCCTTTACTTTGAAATATTAAAATATCTTGGAGAAAGAGAAGTGGAAGTGGGACTAGAGAAACAGTTGAGCAATATCACAGTTAGGAGTTTTACCTCCTGTCTGAGCAAAGCTTTTCCTGTCATTTCTGCAGCGTATCTTCACATAAGTTTGACATTTGTTCTGATGAGAACAATGCCATTTCAAAGTAGACCCATCCTTTTTCATTTAGGATGCTATTCTTTGAGCATTTAATGCCCAGCTTATTTCTGGTTTCAGTTTATTTCTGATTTAACTTGTATAATAAAATATTCAACACTAACCTTATTGATTTTTGGATAGATTTTCTTGAGATAGTTATATTATGAGATTGCAACTAAAGCCATAGTTATAAAATATAAGTAATAGTTTTAAGGTTGTTATCAGTTGATTATAGGTGCTAAGTGCTATTGGTTACATTTAAAAATCACAGTCTACCTTAACCAATAAATGACTGTCACTTAATTCCTCTAAATCATACTGAATGTTGAAGTTTTTATTTTGAAAATTAAAATCATAACTAAAATTGCTACATGAAAATTGTATCTCATAGTCTAAAGAGAGCCCAGTCTTTTGCTAACATTTTATCCATGTGATGTGTTAATTATTTTTTTTCTCAAGTTGATTGTAAGCTAGAAAAAAAAAAAAGAACAAATATCATATAACCCCAAATCTTCAGAGTTTTTATATACCATATGAGTTTGGTATTTGACTACTCATCTTGAACAGGGCATATGAATCTTATTTTGACTATGTTTTAGACACAGTGACATCAAATTTACATCCCATGGATCTAAAATGTTCTCAAACTAACGTCTCTTCTTCATATTAATTCATGTGATTGTAGGTAGCTCAATTCAGAAATAAGATATCTCATTCAGCATTGACAGTGATAACAAATTTCTGTAGATTGCATGCTTTAAGTAACATATTTTTTCCCTCATAGTTCTGGAAGTTGTGAAACTCAAGGTTCCAGTATGATATGTTATTGTGAGGCTTCTGATTTGCAGGCAGACAACATATTTCTCTACATTTACTTTGCCACTTATTGTTCAAGACACCAAGATTTCTGGGGCCTCTCTTTATAAAGTCACTATCCCAATGGGGGAATGACTCCATCAAATAAAAACAATTACCTCCCAAAGGCCTTCTCTCCAAATACCATCATACTGTGAATGTTAGAGCTTCAACATAGAGATAGTTACCTTTCAAAAATAATAAGAATAGCAATAGGAGCTGTATACCTTGGACTGTGAATTTGGTATTCTCTTGGCACAGGGCTAACCTGGGTTTGATCCCCAGCTATGCCTACACGGATCCCTGAATGTAGAATCAGGTCTAAGCCCTGAACCCAGTTGAGCTGAGCATAGGTCTCAAATTCCCCCCCAAATAAAAATTAATTGGTTAAAAATATATTTATGTCTAAAATTTAAAAAGGTTATAAGACAATATCTGTGATTTTTTTCCTTTTTATTTGATAATAAAACCATTGGCTTTTCAGTCTCTGTCCAATGAGTTTATTTCTGGTTGTGCAATTTCCAAATTGTGTAATTCTGAATATACAGTCACTCTGTGAGACTAAGCTTTCAAAGGGAATACATTTGACCGCTTGTGTATCGTGGAGTTCAACAGAATCAACAGTTTGAATATCTAAATACTTAATATATATTTCTAAAATATACTTAAATCAACCTGATCTTTATTTCAGTATACTTTGTATATATACTTCCGAAAAAGCACAAAACAGCACACCTCCCCAGCTGCAACCTAGCATGTCACAGTTTCTTTGGATTTCAGACGTGGTTTCCTGAGGCATCTACCTCTCTGGGCGGGGTCTAGTGGTGGGGGTCTGAGACTGGTTGTGCGACATTACCCTGACCCCCACCCGTCCCTGCTCCCGCAGACCCCCATTCATCCCGCAGCCTCTGGTGAGCCAGGAAGAAAGCGAGGGTGGGGCGGCGGGCGACCTGCCGGAGCTCTGCATGACGCCAGCTACACCATACTGCTAATCTGCTGCCACCGCCCTTGTCCGTTGTTCCTGCTAGAGCGCAGAACAGAGGGAGAATTCTTAGCTAAGCCTGGACCACTTGCATCCTTCTGCCACAGATTTCCCACCCAATTTACTCTGGAAAATGGAACTGTTAGGACTGAAGAGAAACAGCGCTCTGTCTCTCTGTCTCTCTGTGTCTCTGTCTCTCTCTCCCTCCCTCTCTCCACAAATAGACAAAAAATCTATTAGATAAAAAGACAAAAAAACAAACAAACTCTGTTAGACAAAAAGTCATTCCATTCCATTAATAGGTGATTTTATAAAACAAAAAATAAGGGGATGCGAGTGAAGAAAAATTGTCCATAGTCAACAATATACGAGGAGGGGTAAACCTTTTCTTCTTCTTCTTTTTTTCTTTTTTGTAATGGATCTCTGTGAGGTACAGTTAGATACTTACAAACTTTTGTGGTTATATTTCAGTCACACAATGCTCAGCACCCTCCACCAGTGCCCATTCTCCACCACCAATGATCCCAGTGTGCCTCCCCCGACTGCCACCTTATCCGCTCCCACCCCACCCCCGCTTCTGTGTCAGGGCATACCCTTTTGCTCTCTCTCATTTTGGGTGTTTTGAAAATATTTCCCCCCCCCTTTCCATTATTCTATTGAATTCTAAAGTATCTATTATTACTTTATTACCGAAAATGTGACATATAAAAAGACTATTTAAATATAACCCCATGCATGT
Source organism: Sorex araneus (assembly GCF_027595985.1). Classification (NCBI taxonomy): domain Eukaryota; kingdom Metazoa; phylum Chordata; class Mammalia; order Eulipotyphla; family Soricidae; genus Sorex; species Sorex araneus. The sequence continues at coordinate 210,329,077 of NC_073302.1, read as the reverse complement.
CAATCACATATTCTATTGAAAAAACACAGTGGAAAAAAATAAAAACCAACGGCCAAGAGATAGTACAGCAGGTAGAAATGTTTGCCTGCTGGAGCTTGATCCCTGGTATTCTATATGGTCTTCCAGGTTTCTGAGAACAAAGCTAGAAGTAAGCTTAGCACCACTGGGTATGACCCCTAAAAAAAACACAAAAATTAAACTTGCAAATATGAGCTGTAGCATTTTAGCACAGTTTTCTAAAATAAATTATTTTCCTTGAGAACTATAATGTTGATTTTGTAGATGATACTTCACTTTTTATTTTTAATATTCCTGAATAAAATTCTCTAACATTCACAATGGGGATTAGAAAAATCTGAGATACAGAATACATTCTTGATTTCAGAAAACTGTTTATCATCTGGACAGACAAAATTCTGTGTTCAGGACCCATTGTATAGAGCTTAGTATTGTACTGAAATGTGAGTGACGGGTGTGGGTGGAGGGTAATAAGTTAACAGGGTGCTGAGGGGCGACCCAGTTACAATGGTGGAGGGAAATTTGACAAACTGTTGGATAGTGTTGGGATTTCATATGCATGAAACCCTTCAATTAAAAGTATTATAAATTTATAAGATATAGTGACTAAATTTTTAAAAAAGGATTATGTGTTTATATCTATATTCTGATATGCAGATAATGACTAAGTGTTTTGCCAATTTGTCTTTTGGCTTATAAAAGATATATCAAGAAGTGGGAGAGTCGGAAGAAATTGCAAGACTGTCTCTTTAATCATTATCAGTTCTTCCACTGCTTAGAGTAGACAAGATACAATTTTGGAAATGAATACTATCTAGAAGGAGGATAATTTTGGCTATAGATGTCATGGTTATATCTATGAAATTACTGTACTATAACTTGAGAAATAGCGAAAATCTTTACCTAAAATTGACCTCCTTGGGTGGCTGGAGCGATAGCACAGCAGGTAGGGCATTTGCCTTGCACGCAGCCGGCCGGGTTTCGATTCCCAGCATCCCATTGGTACCCTGAGCATGTCCAGGAGTAATTCCTGACTGCAGAGCCAGGAGTAACCCCTGAGCATTGCCAGGTATGACCCAAAAACAAAAAACAGAAAACAAAAACACCTTTTCGGGTACAATTGAAAAGCATCATATTCTGAGACCAGAGAAATGGCACAGGAATTAAGGCACTTGCCAGCATGTGGCTAACCCAACTTTGACCCTCAACACTACAGATGGCCCTCTGAGCACTTCCAGGAATGATCCCTAAGCACTGCCATCCTAAAAACAAAGAAACTAAAAAAAAACACCATATTTTACTTTCTATTGCTGTGTCTTATTTCACTAAACATTCTATGCTTCCTTTACCAATTTCGTAAGTAATATAAGGCCACATACTCTCAATAAACTCATGAGAATAAGCATAACAGATTTGTCTGTGAGGGTGTCATCTACTCACAGAAATTCTTACATAGTTGAAAATCTCTGGCAGCATAAGCTAATTAACCTACTGACAAAAGAGGTTTCAGATACAAGGTATGGTGACATCAAAAGAATACAACCTGTTCCACAGTGTGTTACATCATGTCGTGGTGATATTAAAAAAATAGGAAACCCTCCTCAGAGATCTGCTATATCATCTTATACTAAGGGTTCACCAAAAATGGAAATTGCTAGTTATCAATATGAATTAGTGTAACTACTGCCAGAAAGTTTAGAATAGCAATAATTGTATATTTAAACTCTGCTTAGTTATAAATACAAAATAGACAGCATCTAAATCAAATGTGACACAGAAAATTCTGGGTTAAAGGTTTGGAGCAACTGATTACCTGGTACTTGATTCATGGATGATGTGGTACTGATGGGCTTATTACACACATCCATGATTAATGAGAAGATTACAAAATACATACGATTCCACAAAGTGATAAATCTAAGTATCTATGTCATGGGAATGACATTTTAAAATAACTTTTAAATCTATTAATTTGAATATATTACCATTTATATGACTCTTTTAATGTTATCTTATTAAAAGGGTCTTAAGGCAGGCTTAGATCATACAGGTGTTAAGTTGTAGGCCTTTAGAGCGACTGACCTTGCTTTGATACTGGTATCACATATAGTCCCATGAGCACTGTCAAGAATGACCCTTGAGCACAATAAAAGGAGTAAGTCCTAAGTGCCCACTAGGAGAGTTTCTCCCCAAATAAAAGTCTCTTGAGATTAAATGCATTTCTCATCCAAATTTGGATAGGTAATCTACAGTTGAACTAGCATATTTTTAGAAATGACTAATACAAAAACTAAAAATGACGAATGTATTTGGGAAACATGCTTTAGAACTTCTGAAGACATTTTATAAATTATCTTCTGAACTGCCCATGTGATATACATGAACACTGTATTTAAGGAAGTAAATGTAAGAACTTACTGGAATAAACCTTTGAAAAGAGTCTATTGTGCAATGAATCTCTTCTGGAAGCTTTTTGTCATAAATTTGTAACATCCATAGTTTCAGGGGGAATGACTTGAAGCAGTCCCACTGAGATCCATGATAACTTTACATGCAGAATAAGAATGAATGGAAATTATTGATGGAAAAAATGTGTTTTCTCTAAGTCATTTTGTTTGCTACCTTATTTAAATGTTTACTCATTACCAGGCTCAAAGGTCTTCTAATTATTATTATTATTATTATTATTATTATATTGCTTATATAATTTATTACTATACTTCAATTAAATGTGTACTTTTTCATATGAAACAAGAGAATAGACAACAAAAAAGTCAAACCTGTGGACTCTGCAAAACTGAGGTTATCAAGGGAAGAGTCAGGAGAGAGTTGAAGGATGGAGGAAGGTATTGGCATTTGATTGGCATGCATGAAAATAGACATTTGAAAAGATACAATTGTACTTCTAGAGCATGTCATCTTACAAAGTTTTATTATCTCAATAAAATGTTTAACTAAGATATCCTTGTATACTTTTAAATTTTTAAAATTCCCATTAATAGTTATATACATAAATATCTAGCTTTGTGATAACAATAGTACCCTTGGCATTTCAGTGAGGAAGAGGAGACCTTAATATTAATTTGACTTGATGGCTAGAAATGCTGTCATCAAGCTTTCACCAGTCAGAGCAGAGAGGCCTTGGCAGGAAAATTGAAGGAGAAAAGAAATATCATAAACAACACATGTTTAGCCTTTCATATTTTGGTCATAGGTAACTCCAAAGCAGATCTATAAAGCAAACTTATTCCCTCTGACCCAAAGGAACACCAGCAAAGTCGGGGCCAATATTTTGTGTTAACATTTCAACAGTACTATCTTGGGAAAAGAATATTTCCAAGAAAGTATGTTCAATTCTGGAAATGCTAATGGGTTGGCAAGATTCCCCCAAGTCTTTCTAGTTTGAGGGAAGGAATTAGGGCAGAGTGCAGCAAGTAACTGGGAGTGCTTGCATTTCCTAAGTCTTCCAAATTGCTTACCTACTAATCCCCAGTGCTTTGCTTTCCTGTGAAACAAATCCCATTCCTGTGAATTTGAAAATGTTTTAATGGATAAGGTGTTGCCGGGACACGCAGGACATGCAATTATTTATATGCATGTGCAAAACTCATATGTGTGCTTGCCCCAAATCAAACATTTGTTTCCCAACCTATAAAAGAGGAAGTAGATTCAAAGTCAGATTTCTTTAGGGACAATCATGCTGAGAGGCAAATGAATGGCCACTATGGGGAATTTATTTCTCCTGCTGAAAAAGCAAAGGCTAATAATAATTGAGGCTGATTTGCAAAATGCACAGCTTTATAATAATCATATGATACCTAGTAATTTTGAAATTGAGGTAAAAAAGGAAGCACTTCAGAAGCCGGAATTATGAAAATCAAGAAGTTGCTTAAAATATTTGAGAGTGTACTTAGAAAATCAAATGCCATATGCTTTATTTGCTTCTGAAAAGAAATTGTGTTTTCTGTAGGAACAAATTGCACACACAGGTGTTTGATACAGGGTTTATAAGCTATCAAGATGAGCCAGAATGTTTGGGCCTGGGTAGGAGGTGTTAATTTGTAGAAGGTGGCATTGGGGGAGATAGAAAGAACAGAACATGTAAAAAAGAAAAATAAGTTTCCTTAACCATATTTCAAATCTGGGTGGAGTTGCTAGGGTGAGAATTAACCATATAAATACAAACCTATGTTTCATTTTTGCAGACAAATTAGGTCTTTACTTCTCTATTTGCTTTTGAATCTAATGTGAGAAAAATTAAATGATATGTGCATATGTATATACTAGTTAAATATCTCTACTTTTATTATATGGACACTATATATCAGTTAGGTTGATAATTTGTGTTTATACTTCTAAGATCCAATACAATTGAGTGGCAGGTAAAAACATTGAGTCTGTTTTTAGTGGACAAATATGTATAAGGTAGATAATACTGTAGTAATTTACATTGTTTATCAATCACAGCACCAGATGTTGATACAAAAGACACGGTGTAACAATAAAATATTTTCTGTGGGAATTATAGATAATGTTTTTTATATGAAGTTTATAAAGAAACATCACCAGTGCAAGTTGACCAAAGCACATTAATAGGATATACAATTTGACACCTTATAGTCATGCTCCAGAATATTAAAAAAACAACAAAAACCAAACCCACAAATTGCTAACAAAAGAGAATGAGGCCCACTTTACATATTTTATACTACTTTGATTTTTTTAAATAATACCTAACTAGGCATGGCTTTATCTACTGGAGAACAAAATATGTGGATACAAAGAATAAATATAGCTCTTCTCAGTAATGGGTTTTATATAAATATGTTTTTTTTTAATTGTCAAAATGATCCTTTTGCAGAGAGATTTTCACAACTGACTTGAATAAGATAGTCTGTTTCTCAGTTTACTTGCTTGAAGTTTAATTTTCAGTGAGAAAACCCTCAGAAGCAAAAATATTTTGAACTAAGATAAATTTTAAAAGTGAAAACATACTTTAAAACAGATTCAAAATGAATATTATACTCAAGGAATAATCTACGATAAAGATATTATTAACCATTATGAGTCTTATAGTTATTTTATTTATAAAATATCCTTATTTAAAAAAACAGATCTATTGTCCTTAGAGAAATAATATTTAGCATTTTTATTTTATCTAGAATAAATGGTAAATTATTAAGGCAATTTCTATTGTGTTCATTTTCTGGTTTTGTGTTTTACTGAAGGAATAAATAAAGTAATTTAAGCAACAATGATCGACCATTAGGAAATTCCTCTAAAGTTTGATGACAAAATAAGCCAATGACAAAAACAGGATACTAAAACTCTAAGACAGTCACTGTTGATAGATGATAGCTTAAGTCAAAGCCAAAGTAATAGAAGCTCAAGTGTTTAAATTTATAGAAGCTCAAAAGCTTTCCTTTTCAGTATTTTAAGTAATGAATTTGTTGGGCTTTTAAAGGGAGTTGTTCTTAATTTTTTGATATAACTTTAAAATGCTCTTTGAAAAAATATAATGTGACTTGCATTTGATTCAATTTTTTATAGTATTGCAATGATTGAATTTAGATGAATTAAAAAGCATGAAGGAAGAGGATATGCTATTTTGGATCTGGGTTATTAGTGATATTTGAATCTTGAGTGAACCCACTCTCTATTTTTTTAAATTTTGATTGTAGCTACTTAAAAATATGCATGGAGGTAGAACAAGGAGGTTGAACTGTAGTGTTTTGTTATTGGTAAATTTCCAAACTCTATGACTCAGTAGCATATAACTAGCTCAATCTGTAACAATTTTACTAGCATAAGGGCTGCTGATAATTATGGCATCTATAGCTCAATAATGAAAAGAGATTCTAAAATAATTATTTCCTCTGAAAAATACATGTCTTTGCCTCTGTCCAGTGTATTATTTAGTCCAGTGAAATAGAAAAGTTTCTTTGCCCTTTTTCACACTTACAGCTTTATTTACATTTAAAAACAATACAGCGTAAAAGATAAAAAATTGTTAATCTGGACAATTTGCCAATGTTATATAGTTTAAAAAAAAGGATTGAAAAGATATTGACTTCTTTTCTATAACAAGGCTTTTATTTGAATATAAATTGAACTAAGTCATAATAGATTATTGCCTTGTTAATCTGGTATTTTATTAAAGTTAGCTTTGATGTGGGCAGGACTGAGAGGAGATGAAAAAAAAGATAGAGAAAATGTTATCTTTTCAAAGTATTCCTCTTAGATAACCGGTAATATGCAGAAATTTCTTCATTATTATTTGACTCCCGTTTTAATTGTATTCATAATATAAATCTTTAAAATTTACCTTTATGTGTCAACTTCTTTTAATTTTAATGTTGGCAATGTTTGGCTTCATTTTAGTATTGAAAGGGTTAATTCCCTTTTTGCTATTTTATTGGTTTTGAAGGTAAAAAATCCAGTTATCTTCAGAAACAAAGTTTTTATAGCTAAGTACAAAGTCAAATTATCTTTACAATTGGAAACTAAATTCTCAACTTAAGTTGTACCACTACAAATATCCTTCATATGGGGTAATTTATTTTTTCCTCACCATTCTCATTCCCCAAAACTTAAACATGGAAAGATGATATATAAAGTAAACTTAGAATTTGTTTCAATGCTATGTACTACTATAATACATAAGACTACATAAATAAATATAGGTGTATAACTAGAAATTATTATATATCCTATGAGTGTATTAAATCTGCATTTCTCTTCTTCAGCTATCTTTGGCGCCACTTCTGAAATACTCACTATATATGGCTTTATAGTCTGGAACTAGTTCTTTGAGTTTTTTCCCCTTTTTTTTTGGTAAAAATGTATGTTTAAAATTTGCATAATTAATACCTTCATTCTCTCCTTCTGCCTTTATTCATAATTATTTTCTGACAATAGATTAACTATACAATTAAAGTTCACATATAAATTCAGACTAAAAAAGTTACAAGTGGCCTATTAGCGATGGCACATATTTTTAAAAAGATAAAACCTATAATATTCTATTTAATATCAACTCATATAATTTTCAGTCAATAGCCTGATAACATTCTCTGAGAGTAACTAATCATTAAGATAATTATAAGTGAAGGCATTAATCATTTCAAAAAGAGACAATTTCTAAAGTGAGTTTAAGCCAGAGAAGTAGAAGCCAGCCCAATATATGGCTACTTTTGGCTGACTCAGTATAACAACACTGAGATGTGATGATGTTGGCATAATGACTTCACCACTCTCTTGGGACCAATCACTTGGAATGCAGGTGGCAGAGCAGAGTTAAACTGATCTCATCGGAAAATTGCTAATGTGTACAAACCAAATTTTTCTGGGTCTGGAACTGCTTTCTTAGTTCCTCTACAATAGTAGAATCAAGACTATGCGCAGTGTCATTCCAATACACAGTATAAGGTAATGTAGTGGAGCAGAGAAATATTTTAGTGAGTAAGCTTCTTGCTTTACATGTAGTCAACATGCATGCAGTCCTTTATACAACATTTGGTTCCCCAGCACTGCAACACGGGGTGTGTTCCTTTTGCACACACACACACAAAAACACACAAATTAAACAATTTTTAGTTATACATGGTAATTGAGGAACCAATTGATCTCTTAATAATGAAAGTGCATTTATCAAGTTATTAATGAAACTTTAAGGACCAGTTGGATACAAGTTAGTGGAAAAGCATAGTCATTCACTTAAAGTTTGCTTGGGACCAAATGGTGGCTGACTGATGAAATAGTGACATTCCCATAATCAAAGATCACCCTGTACCCCAGCGTGGAAGACAGGACTTATGGCCTGCCTGGCAAAAGGATGGCACCAGGCTGCATTCCATGCTTCCTCACATTCAATGCTTAGAGATATCAGACGAAGAGCACCCCCGTCTCTGCTTCCCTCCCCACCCAGACAACTTAAAATCCCTCAGTCTCTCCCAGGGCACAGCTCTACTTCAGCCACACCAAGTTTCTTGTATAAAATCCTCCTATTTCCTAACTTTAATTACCTCCGTCCCCCTGTCTGTGCCTACTAAGGCCAGCGATCAGTCAATTCATATGTGTCAATTGCCAATATTACTTCGATATTGACAGAAGAACTTCTTTTTTCTTCTGTTTTCCATCCTTACTTCCTCCCTAGGAACTATGTATTATTAAAAATGGAATTACATGAAGTGGAAATAATTATATAAATTAAATTAGAATAATTGCCCTATCATATATCTACAGGATTTCACCATTTGGTTGTTATATTCTTGAATGTTAAGATAAGGATGATTCATTTTTTTGTTTTCTGATTTTTTTCATGACAATCAAAATAAAACAACCTATGTTTAAAATCATCTATGAGACCCAATTTGAACTTCTGTTCAGTGCTGTAAGGATGATGTCAGACGCAAATAGGGGACATAACAGTCATTAAAATGGCAAAATAAGTGCAAATCTGATTCAAAGTTTCTGCATTTGCATATGTTTTAAACATATATGGCTATTCAATGCAACAAAACAGAAAATCTCACAATTTAAAAGGAGGGGGGATATATTACATAACAGGTTTATGCAACTTTCTAGTACCTATCACTACATTGTCAATGAGATGTTATATTTATTCACACACAATAAAATACAGATGAACAACCCTGTGCTTTAATCAACAATCATGTCCAGATGAACTTCAATTTAAAGCAGAGACATAAACATTTTATGAATGCCCAAGTATCTCTTTACTGAAAGATTTCAAGAATTTTCTTTAGGAAACCAGTTTGTTCTAAGTTGAGTTCAAGTTATCAAAACGGCAGCAGAAAGCTGACAAATTTATTTGCAGGTATATTTAAAATGCAAGTTATTTTCTTTTCACATTCAGTCCTTATAAAAAAAATTTAAAAAATCACCCCTCCCTAAGCAAGGTTCTAAAGAAATATTTCTTCCACTTGGATGGCTTTAAGAGAGACTTGCAATGACAGATGGTTTAGTTAATTACAAAATTAAACTTTATGCCATTGAGACATGATTTCAGTGAATAATATTTTCCAGACAGAGTTTAATAAGCAGCTTGTGGTTGAGTAGCCTTTTGCCCAAAAAAGGGAACCAGGTCTCTGTGACTACCTTCTCCATTCACAGAGCACGAGGGTGGAGGATGTGAAGTTGACCACCCTAAGCACTTATTTCCAGTAACCTTATCACAGTCTGAATGACCCCACCCTAAACATTGTGAAAGAAGGACTTTTGAAATAGCACCTGGCATTTCACCCTGAACTCCTGTAACACTTGCTGATTCACTGACCACAGTGAGGGAAAGTACACTGGATGTTCAGCTGGCCTCTTCCTGCCTGACGCCTGCTGGTAAACATGGACTCATCTGAGAAATCACAGGTTTTAACATTCATGTACAGGAACTTTAATTTTTTAAGGTGCTAAAGCAAATCATTTCAAGGATTATCAAGTTAGGCATTATGTAAATTAGAAATCTAAACACTTAAGGTAAAAGAAGGAATACCTTTGACAATCATGGATCCACTTACATGTGCCTTGCTAGGACCAAGTTAGTCAATACCTCAGATATGATCAGAAGTCTGACTTTGGAAAATACATCTTTTACCAGATGGTTTCAGAGGGGTGTGATTGACTAGACTTAACTAACTCAAGTGCATTCAAGAGAAGACTTTTCACGGTTAGGTCACCAGTTGTGACATGCTATATTACTTCATCAGAGTAGAACTAAAACTTGATTTAATTTCTTAAGAAGTTAGAAAATCAATGATATGTGTTAATTTATGAGAATTACTTTTGGTATTTCTTTGTGTGGCTGAGAAAATACCTGTGGCTAGAAATACTAAGAGTTACAATGTTGCTAATTCTTGTGTGCTGATTTTTTTTTATGAAACAAAGAACCATAAGCAATAGGAACTTATTTTTCCTCCAATAAACTAGTGACAATTATTACAAAATAAGGAAAAACATGAACAAATTAAGGTGTAAATAAATAGAAAATTAACTGCCATTCAGAAAAAATCCTACTATGAAATTTTCCTTTTCTGATCCTTTATTCAGTCATTTTTTAAATGTTAGTTACATCATGCCTTTAATATACACATACATTATATATTAAATTATATATGTTATGTGTACATGTTATATATAGTCTGATGTATATATGAGTACAGAAAACCTATCACCACAAGTGGCATATATTTAATAGAACTCTTCTGTTATATATGTGCTTTTTAAATTAAAAAATAACTATTTTTAATGTAATAGAATAAGTCATAGTCTAAGTTGTAGGGCATATTTTTGAATAATTGGTCACAAATTTAATTAGAAATCATTACAAATCACAAATTAGCAAAAGCCACAATGTTTGTGACTGAAGTATTATTATGAATGAATGCAAATGTGCAATGAGAAGAAACAAAGAAAATTTATTGTAACTATTGTAAACATATATTGTAATGAAATTGGTAAAAAGTGTAATGCACAAGGAATCAGAACAATTATTAAACACTTGAGATTGGACAGAAAATTCCTAAGTCATGAAAATTAGTAAAATGTTTCTTTATTTCAACATGTTCAATATTTTTAGATAAATAATATAGTGGTGTAATAAACAGTACATTCAGACATTTTGATCATATTAAAACATGCACATATGTATGTGTATATATACATATATATTCCATACCACAATATAAAATCTCATTTATTTGTAAAATTCCTTTGCAGTACCTCTGCGTGCTGTTCCACCCTTCCGAGTTAGGTTAGTCTCTGGTTGAAGTCACTGGCCTCACCCTGAGCCAGAGACAGTTGCCCTCCCTTCCAGTTAGGTCCAAGCGACCCCCACACCTCACCCCACTAATGGGCCCACAGCACAGCTCCCGAACCTCTGTTTGCTGATCTTCCTTTCCAGGTTAGAAAGTCTCCGGCTGACATCACTGGCCATACTCAGAACAGCAATATTAGAATGTTATTATTTTTCTGGTCCAGTGTGTATGTATTTTCCTGTCTTAGTGCACAGGATGAGAACTCCAACAGAAAAGTCAGCACAAGCAATAAGAGGAGATAGTGTTACCTTTCTGCAATTGTAAAAAAAGCATTGTCTTTATTGTCTGGTTTTATATAACATAAATCCTATCAAGTTATTGATAATTGTATTTTGACTTAGCAAACAGACTATAATAATAAATTTTGCATTACACTTGAAATAATAAGCATGGAAGTGCTAATTTTAACGGTACTATTCTATAAATGTCAACTATTTCACATTGGCTTTGACTTTATTCACATCTTTATCTTTACTGATAGTTCCTTAGTTAACTTAAACAGTTAATTTCAAAGTAAACTTTTTTCATTTCCTCTTTTATCAGTCATTGCACCATTTGTTCTGAAGTGCTGTTGCATACATTCATCATTGTGATAAATCTTTTTATTTTGACTCATTCTTTTCTTAAGGTTACTCTACGTGGTTTTAATATAGTTACTTTACTATTAATAAAAGTTAAACACTTTATGTTTTGCCAGTCTATTTCACTTAACCTTCCTGAGTTTTTATGATTAAAAGTAGGCATATTGTAAATAGCATGTGATTGTATATTTATGTTTTCCAGCGTTATGATCTCATTTGCATTTTCCCATTTTCTTTCCTTTGTTGTTGCACTTAATATCCTGTGATGACAAGAGGTGGCTCACAGGGCTGACTGTGGTGCTCACACTTAGTGGTGGTGCATCAGGTTGCTGTACGCATGCATCATATCCCTTTAATTGACCTTGCACATGTATTTGCTGTGAGCCACACTCTTTAGCTGAAGTACTCATGTGCATTCTGGTTGTAGTAATGACAAAGGGTTGTCACAGGGTTCACACATGTGTTCACTAAGGGCCATACTTCCTGGTCTTATTGCTCACATATTGTTTAGTTGAGGAGTTTGCTTATATTCATACCCTCTTTTCTTCTGGTTTTGGTACTTGCACACATCTGACTGTGGTGTGACCACAAATGTTTTGCTATGTTGAGTCTCTGTAAGGCTTAAAGAGCTTTGCTGTCAGCATGACAGGTGGTATGTGTAGAAAAATTGCAGAAAAAAATTACACTGGACACACTACTCTTACAATGTTGGTCTCAGTGTTGAATTGTAGTTCTTAGTCCACTGTGCCTTCAAATTTCTTTTTGTTGGGGGGGAGGGTTGTGGCCATTGGTGCTCGAGGCTTATTCAGGGCATACAAGGCAAGCATCTTACCTGTTTTACTACTCTGTCTCCAGACCATTACATTTAATGCAATTATTGATATGTTACTGGTGCCTGCTCAAACAAACCAATGAGTAATGGGATGACAGTGACAGTGATGGCCCTCCAAAGGCAATTGATATGCTTAGGTTCAAACCGATAATCTTTTTTGTTTGCAGTGTTCACCCATCTATACTTTGTTTCTATTTTTTTAAATTTTAATTAACTGTTTGATTTATGAGGTTTAGATCTTTATCCCCCCGTTAATTATGCTAGAATTGCAATACTTATGTTAAACTTACAATTTACAAATAACATGGCGCTTTATGTGTAATTCAATAATACTTAAAAGGGTATTTAAGCCTTATTCTTTGTATTCTTGCTTTCAAATATTTGACTTCTTTATGAATACACACTTGGGCTGGGCCTCACACATGAGGGAACATATTCCTAGACCACGCTGATACGAACATCATCATAGAGGAAAATAAATATAAATGCCTCTGGAAGAATTCGGCAAGCTACTGAGAGTATCTTGCCCACCCGGCAGAGCCTGGCAATCTCCCTGTGGTGTATTTGATATACCAAAAAATAGTAACAATAACAGGTCCCATTCCCCTGACCAGGAAAGAAGCCTCCAATTATTGGGAAAGACGAGTAAGGAGAGGCTGCTAAAATCTCAGGGCTGGGAAGAATGGAGACACTATTGGCACCCGCTTGAGTAAATATACAAACAATGGGATGACAGTGATACAGTGATGAATACTGTAAAATATACTTTTGTTTTACATGCTAATATTAAAATATGTTCAGGGGCTGAGTGATAGCACAGCAGGTAGGGCGTTTGCCTTGCATGCAACCAACCTGGATTTGATTGCCAGCATCCTATGTGGTCCCCTGAGCACCTCCAGGGGTAATTCCTGAGTACAGAGCCAGGAGTGACCCTTCTGCATAGCCGAGTGCACCCCCACAAAGAAAAAGCAAAAATAAATAAATAAATAAAACATCTTCAGTGTGTTTTTTTCCTAAAAGTTTCCTTTGGGTTTGATAAGGAAGTGTGTTTGTTACAATGTTTCATTTATGATCAATCAGTCATCGTTACAATTCTGATTCTGATTTTTGTTGTCTATTAGATATATTAAAATGGAATATATTAAAGTTATTTAATTTAATTAATATTATAGTAACACTTTATTTTTCTGTGTAATTCTCTTTGTTTAGAAATGCTGTTGCATATTTAAAAATTTTATAATTTGCTGTTGAATTTATTCTACTAATGTAGTTATTCATATAGGTATTAACATAAGTTTTAAGGACCAGATAATATATTTGTACATATATTATGAATATGATATATGTTTATTTTTGTTGTTATTTCATAGTCTTCTTAGCTATTATTTTACTTTTACTTTGGGGGAGGTGTTGGCGTACACTTATGGGTTCTTTAAAGCTTATTCTTGTCTCTGTGCTTTGGAATCAATCTTGGTGATGCCTGAGGACCATATGTAGTACCAGTGTCTGCTGCATGCAAGGCAAGCATCTTAATCTCTGAAGAAACTACTCTTCCCACCTGTTTTGTTATTTTAATGCACACTTTATAATTTTTTTAAATAAGCGTCCCAAAACAACTCAACTTTTAAAATCGATATGATTTTAAAAAAATGGATTTGTACTTTCGATAAATTTAGATTTTTCTAGATTTATTTCTTTCCTTTTTTTATCTCCTTTGCATTTATTGATTCCTCTTGCCGCATTTCCTTTTTAAAGGTTCTATTATTTTTGAAAATGTACTATTATTTTTCCAGAAAACTTCCACATATTAATACGACAACAAAAGAGCCAAGCCAAGACTCTTAGTTTTATTCTAAATAATAGAAACAAGAATTTTCAAACTTTTTTCCTTTTTTGGTGGGGACAGGGTGAGGTGTGAGTAGGCACATGCCCAATGGTGATGGGGTTTATTCCTGGCTCTGTGCTCAGGGATCACTCCTGGAGTGTTCAGGGAACCTTATGGGATGCCAGGGATCAAATCTGGACCAGCTATGTGCAAGCTAAATGCCTAACTCCTCTACTATCCCTCTAGTCCTTAGAATCTTTGTTTAATACATTTGCCTCTGTAGGACCAGAGAGATAGTCTATTGGGTGACCTTGAACTTGGTTGACACAGGTTGATCCCTGGGATCCTAAATTGTCCCCAGAGCACTATCAGAAGTAATTTCTGAGCATAGAGCCAGGAGTAATGCCTAAGCATCGCCACATGTGGTCCAATAAACAAACAAAAAAACGAAATACACCAAAAAGCACAAATAAGTTCTTTTGTGACTTTTTGTACTATTGAATTCCATATTTAAATTATTTTATATGCAAAAATAGACAAATTTAATATTAATTTGTAGGATTGTTATTAGTCTAGAGATTTACATTTTCCTGTATTCTAGACTAATACCTTAGTACTTCTCTCAGATATTTTCAGAAGCTGTTTTATTTTTATAATTTTAGGTCTTTTGTCATTAAGCCCCTAACAAGTTTATCCACAAATCCCAATTTAACATCAAAACCGTCATGTTTTGACTCCAGTATGCATAAATCAAACAGTAAATTAAATTATGACAAATATAGAAATCATTTTCATGTGTTTAAAATGTAATACACAAAATACTGTTGAAAGGAGTGAATTAGATATTTTCTATATGAATAAAAGAAATTTCAATTTTTCATATGGCAAAATTTTGTGAAACCTCAAATGGACTACTTTTTAAAATATTTATTTAGTGCAAACATAGAATAATACTATGTTGTACCCTTGATGATTTTTTTTTTAGTTTTTAGAAGTTGTCTCTAATTCATTATAACATTTCCTCATTCTATTAATTAGTTTTCTCTTGACTGAAAATAATTGCATTTGGAATTCTCTTTTTCAGTTTCTAAACTAGCAGTGAAATGTCCTGCCTTTTCCAATGATGATTGACTTAAAAATATTTTAGTTATGTGTGGAAATGCAGGACAACATTTTCTACAACACACTCTAAGGGGCAGTGTGGCAGGAAATAAACAGTTTGCTCATTATTAACTGATAACATCATCAGATAAAAAAGATTTTATGAAATGATAACTTGAATTCTTCTAAAATATTAAACTTGTTTTTGGTGTTAAATATTTTCTAGGCTTTTAAGTTTTTAAATATTTTAGGTTCTCACAAATTAGAATTTTTCCATGATTTATTTTAAGCATGTATATAAAGATAAATACATGGAAAAATTTAGATACACTTTCTACAATCCCCATTGGAAGGCTTAATTGTTATCAGAAGAATTAAAAATAAATTCTGAAATTTGGTATTATTTTCACTTACTTTTATTCCAGTCTAAATTATAAAATAATTCTCCATTAATGCATTGCTAGTTAGAGCTTTATCTGTACATAGCAAACAAGGTTAAAAAATAAATTTAAAAACAAATATCTTACATCTAAATAAATTAAAACATAAATTTTATATTTCATTTGAATTGAAATATTTTATTATCAATAATTATTTAATTACTCAAATAGTTAATTTATAAACAGTGGATACTGTATGTGTGTTAATGCAAATTACTTTCGCTTTCTTGATTTATGAACCATAGCAAAGCACTCCACTCATTTTTGGTGCTTTTAATTGTTCTTTTATATTCTGGTGATTTTTAAAGTAAAATTACCTATTACTATAAAATTCATAAAGGCATATTGCATAAGCCAATGCCATTTAGTTAGAGCATAACGAAACATTAGATTATCAGTATAAACAGATTATCTGTTCTTTTTAGTTTGTTTTAGTATATAATAAATGACACAGTCATACAAATATAAGTCCTTTTTAAAAAAACTTTTATTTTATGATATTTGTAGTATGTAGAAAGGTAGCAAAGATGTCATATTCATATTATTCATATTTTAATCATGATTTTTCAATCATTCACCTCTATGTTTTCATCTCAGCATCATCCTATTTAAACGGAGGATGTATTCACTTTTCCTGGGTCTGCCTACAATTCAATATCCAATGTAGCTTCTTGGTATTATTTTCCTCTTCTTACCTACCTCTCCTTGTTGAGCCCTTTACCTGTAAGCTAATGAAGTACCCCATTCATGAGGGCTCATATGAGCTTTCACACTGAATATTACACCTTCTTCTATTTTCTGCATTTTCACTTGTTTACGTTTGGATGATTGATTTCTTCGTTTTGGTATTTCTCTATAATTTGTTATCTGTTGTTTGGCGGCATTTTGGTGTCTCTTGTATCTTAGCAGGATTGATAATTTCACCTGAATTTATGGGCAGGAGTAGCTACTGGGATTTGAAAAGGTTGTCACAGTATTGATGTCTTCTCTTCCAATTCTATAATTGGTTATTTGCATTTCCTCTATTTTTCTTATTTGTCAATATTTCCAGATATTTTTAAGTATTCAGTCTTTTCAAGGAACAAGCTGAAAAATATAATTTTCAATTTCATTGACTTTTACTGTAGAACTTTTGTTTCCTTACGTTTGATTCTCTCCCCCCATTTCTCTCTCTCTCTGCTTCTCACAGTGAAACATAGGGTTATTGATATCGATCTATCCTTGTTTCAAAAAAACCCAAAACTTTTAACACTATGTTATTTTCTATAAGCTATAAGCCTCATGTTCACGTGGATGATCCCAGTTAAAACCCAAGGTTGAAAAAATTAGTCCCCCAAGAACCATTAATGATCACTTCTGAGCACAGAGTCAAACCGCCCTTCAATATCACTGGGTGTTACCCCCAAATACAAATAATGTAAAACAAAGCTTTACCTTTATTATTAGAATTTGATGAATTGCATTTTTTTGGCTCAAAATATTTTAAATTTTCTCTTAGTTGTTTGCTGTGACATGTTGTTTATTCAGAACTATTTCTTCAGTGACAAAATTATTTTATAGGTATATTTAATCTTCAAACTAAGTTAATTACATAAAGTTCTAAGAGAATACTTCTTATAATTTTATAGTATTATGTACATTAAGTTTGATTCCATAGCATAGAATATATTCTCTCTTGGTATATATTCCTTCTACATTTAGCACTAACACACAGACACACTTGCATTTTTTTTTGAAAAAAATCATTCTTGAGTGTTTTAAAAAAATATCTATTTAGAGTACCTTAATCTTTCATTGTTTAACTTTATGCATTTTTTGTGTGTGTGGCAGTGGACAGGGCTTACTCCTTACTTTGAGCTCAGGGATCATTCCTGACTGGGTTTGGTAATCCATATGGGGTATCAGGGATTGAACCTGGGCTAACCTCATGCAAAGTGACTCTATCTCTCCAGTATCTCTGATATACTCTTCATGATTTTCATTCGAGTCTTTAATAGTTGTTAGTTATTTATTAGGACTATTGAAGTGTTGACGCATTTTTATAAGCTATCAATTTATTTTTTTTCTGGTGGTATTTTGCTCAAGGCCATTCTCCACACTTTCAGACAAGCCTCACGTATGAAGGAACCGGCAGAGGAACACAGGTACACAGGACTCGGGGCCGAGATCTCCAGAGGATTGGGACTCTTCCACCCAGATTCCCCATTTTCCCAGTAGCTAGGCAGTCACAGTCAGGAACTGACCCCCCGCCCCCTGGCCCCAGTTCTTCCTATTGGAGAACTTGGCAGGATGCTGAGAGTTTGCTGCCCGAACAGGAGGGCCTGGCAAGCTCCCCATGGTGTATTCATATGCCAAATACAGTAACAATGATGGGTATCCTTTCCCTGACCCTGAAGAGTCTCTAATGCAGCACTCATAGGAAGGATGAGTAAAGAGAGGCTGCTAAAATCTCAGGGCTAGAAGGAATGGAGACATTACTGGGCCTGCTCAATCAAATCATTGATTAATAGGATGACAGTGATACAGTGATATATACATACCTCTCAGAGAGCCTAGCAAGCTACCGAGAGTATACTGTCAACACAGGTAGAGCCTGCCAAGCTCCCCATGACACATTTGATACGCTAAAAACAAAAACAATAGGTCTCATTCCCCTGACCCTGAAAGAGCCTCCAATCTTTGGGAAATATGAGTAAGGAGAGGCTACTAAAATCTCAGGGCTGAGAGTAATAGAGACATTACTAGTGCTCACTCAAGTAAATCGATGAACAATGAGATGGCAGTGCTACAGTGATATAGTGGTATTTTACTTGTATAATTTAAAGTTATCATTATTAGGGATAATTATTATTGGTGGGATAATTATTATTAAGTAGCTTTATTTTGAAAAATATAGTTTTCTGTGATGTGGTATTATCTTCTATATCTAATGTATAGAAAGTATAGAAGGGTATTTTTTTAATTTATTCTTTTATTGAATCACCATGTGGAAAGAAACAAAGCTTTCAGGCTTAAGTCTCAGTTATACAATGATCAAGCATCCATCCCTTCACCAGTGCACATATTCCACCACCAAGAATCACAGTAACCTCCCTAGCCCTCCACCCTGTCTGTGTAACTGATAAATTTTACTTTACTTTCACTTTACTTTGATTACATTCAATATTTCAACAAAAAAACTATTATTGTTTGGAGTTTCTAGAAGGATATTTTGATTAATGTCAAAATATCTTTTTTTTTCCATAATGTGGTATTATCTTCTATACCTAAGGTATAGAAGGTATAGAAGGATATTTTGATTAATGTCACATCTTTATCAGTTTACATATACTTTGTTATTTACTTTTGTGGAGTTTGAGCTGCACACTGAGTGGAATTCAGGGTTTACTCTTGGTTTTGTGCTCAGAGATCACTCGTTCTGGTGGTACCAGATTTGAACAGGATTGCTGTATGCAGTGCACTTGTCCATCTCCTATACAATCTCTCTAGTTCTATATCTTTTTAAATTAATTAATGTAACTTTTTGAAGAACTGTGATTCACATACCATTAAAATAGGGTTTCATGCAGAAAATGTTTAAATACCATACTTCTACCAGAGTCAGTTTATTTCTACTATTATCTCAGGGTCCTCTCTCATCTACTCTCAGACCCCCAACCTACACAAGCTATTTCTTTAAACCAGTTGTCAGTTTCTGTGGTCTTTGATCATTTGTTATTCAAGTAATTCAGTTATTTATATCCCACATATAAAAAAGATCATTTGATATTTGATTTATTAACTTTATTATCATGATAACCTTTAGTTTCTGTCAGTAGAAGCTAGTTTATTTTTGTTTATTTTTTAGTTTTTTTTTTGGGTCACACACAGCGATGCTCAGGGGTTACCCCTGGCTTTGCACTCACAAATAACTTTTGGCGGTGCTCAGGGGATCATATGGGATGCTGGGAATCTATCCCAGGTCAGCCACGTGCAAGACAAATGCCCTACCTACTGTGCTATCGCTCCAGCTGCTAGTAGCAGCTAGTTTCATTGTTTATTTTTTTACATTTATCCAAGTAGTATTTCACCTTTTAGATACCATACTTCCTTTACCCGTTCATCTGTTTTTGGACACTCAGGTTGTTTCCTGATTGCAATTATCATGAACAGTATTACAGCGAACATAGGCCCACAACAGTCTTTTCAAAACAAACTGTTTTGAGGCCTTAGGGTCAATGCAAAAAAAAAAAATGATGCATTACTAAAGTATATAGAAGATCAATTCCTCGTGTTGGAGGAAGTGGCCCTGTTGTTTTTTAGAAGTGTTGATCCAGGAAATAATCATGCCACAGCAGATGAGGGTAACTTTACCCATCCCTACACTCATCTGTATTCTTTGATGGGTACCAGAATATCTGATGTTTGACTTATTGTTGTTTTGATTTGCATTTCCATGATGATAAGTGATAGATAACTTTTTTTTCTTATAACTATTGGCCATCTGTATATCTTCTTTAAGGAACTGTCTGTTCATCTGTTCTTGCATTTTTTTTAAAGTAGGTTGTTTTCTTCTTTTTAAGCTTTACAAGTGCTTTATGTATCTTGCATATTAACCATTTGTCAGATGAATTGTGAGCACATATTTTCTCCCAGTCTGTGAGATGTCTCTTTATTTCGGTCATCATTTCATTTGTAGAGCAGAAGCTTCTTAATTTGATGTAATCCCATTTGATTTTAGCTTTTGATTCGCCTCATTTGTTAAATTGATTCTTAGCTATCAAAATTTGCATGGGATCATAAAATTCCCTGTCACTGTCACTGTCATCCCGTTGCTCATTAATTTGTTCAAGTGGGCACCAGTAACATCTCTCATTGAGAGACTTATTGTTACTGGTATTTTGGCATATCAAATACACCACGGGTAGCTTGCCAGGCTCTGCCGTGAGGGCGAGATACTCTCGGTAGCTTGCCGCGCTCTCCGAGAGGGGCGGAGGAATGGAACACGGGTCAGCCTCATGAAAGGTGAATGCCTTACCGCTATGCTGTTGCTCCATCCAAAATTCCCTAAATAACCAAAAAAAAAAATTCTGAGAAAAAGAAGATTGGAGGAATTGCATTCCCTGATTTTAAGCCATACATACCTAAACTATAGTAATCAGAACTATGGGGTAGAATTGACATAAAGTCTCAAATATATGGAAATTTATATTTGACAGTTGATCTGGTGCAAGAAAAACCTTAAAAAATAGAACTGGGAAAACTGAATAGACATATATAGAAAGTTAGTTCAAAGTGGATTAAAGACCTCAAGATTAGACCAGCATAAGTAAAATATATTGAACAATACAGACAAAATTATCCATGATATAGACCTCAGAGGTATCTTCAGTGATTTAACTTTACTAAAAAGACAACAAAAACAAAAATAAGCAAATTGGACTACATTAAACTAGAAAGCTTTTGCATAGTTGGGGGGAAAGTATGTAGGATGGTATAGTGGGTAGGGTGCTTGCCTTTCACATATCTGATCTTGATTCTATCCCTGGTGTCCCATACAGTCTCTTTGAGCCTGACACCAGATATTCCTTAGAGAATATCCAGGAGTAATCCTGTGCACTGCTGGGTGTGATCCCCAAACCCAACAAAACATAGTTTCTTCATGACAAAGGAACCCAGTAAAGTGAGACTTTACTGAATTGGTTACAGTATCTGCAAACCATACATCAAGGTAAAGGACCAATATCCAAGATGTATTAGGGCACTAACCATGTTCTTAACTTTTCTCTCTTCTTTTGTATTGTTCTCACGTTGTTTTTGAATTTATTTCATCCATTTTATTAGTCTATACATATTTTTTTGCATTTTCTAGTGTCTCTTGAAGTGCTTGTATGTAATCTTAATCAGATTCTAACTGCAAATAATAGCATGGCAGTTTATAGTGTACAGTTCTTATAATCACATATTATTTTTCCCTTCTCTCATTCTTTGTACTATTTTTGTTACGGCTTCTATTCTAAATATGCTACATATTTCAATTAATTGCTACCTTTACACAGTCTCCTTACAGCATAGACCAGCTAAAAATTAAAAATAGAAGTAAACTTAATTTTATTGCTTACTTTATTTGTAATGCTTTTTATTTTCATTTGAATGTCCCTATTTTCAATTGCATAACATTTCTATCCAGAGAATTTTATTAAAGAGTTCTCATAATCTGTGTTCCTGTACTGAGCTCTTCAGTTTTCTCCATGCAAGTTTCCACTATTTTTCATTTTACAGGCTTTCTGGGTATAGAATTCTGAGTTGATAGTTTCTCTTTTCAAAAGTTTAAATTTTCCAATCTTTTATTTTCTAGTTTTCATGGTTTCTAAAAAAAAAACTTTTGAAAAATTTCCTATATATACATTCTTCCTCTAGTTATAGTAATTTTTTTTATTTTGTCTTTTGTGTTTATCAGGGTTTTTTTTTTCGTTTGCTTTTCTGACGAGGGATGTTTGAGACTCATTTTCTTATGGTTACAGTCTACTCCTAGCTCTGTGTTCAGGATTCACATCTGGAGGTGCTCTAAAGTTCTGTTTAGTGTTGGGGATCAAATTGTGGTTGGCCACATTCAAGGCAAATGAGTTAACTATATCTCAGTCCCTGTTTAGCAATTTAAGTATATTTTAAGGGTAGCTATTTTTCTTTAAGTTTAACACTGGTCGTCTTTAATCTGTGATTATGTGCTTTCCATTCAGTATGTATAATATTTTTTTCTTTTTGGGTCACAACTGGCAATGCACAGGGGTTACTCCTGGCTCTGCACTCAGGAATTACTCCTGACAGTGTTCAGGGGACCATATGGTATGCTGGGAATCGAACTTGGGTTGGTCGAGTACAAGGCAAACGCTCTACCTGCTGTAATATTGCTCCAGCCCTACAATTCTAAATTAACTTTTCTATAAATGTATTTTATTTATCATCATTTAACATCTGGGATAAACTTCATATATGCTTAATAGTTTTACATTGACTTTCAAATATTACATATAAGAATCTGCTTTTCATTCTAATTATTTTTTACTAATATTTTCATGTTTTTTCAGTATGACTAATTGCTGTTGACCTATTTTCATTCTTGTCATTGCTAATTTTTGGCTTTAATTTATTCTATTTTCTTGCTCACTAAAACATTTGACATATCTCTTTATGTGGTTTTCATTGATAGCATATCATATTAATTCTCTTTCAGTTTCTGCCATCATAATTTAATTTGTTCAACTCTACCCTTGCTTCTTTAACATGTATGTAGCAGTTTAAATAGACTTGATACTATCTATATAATTAAGAAGACAATTAGATAGATATTATTAAGTGTTTATATTGAATTTAAAGGTTAAATTTATAAATCCACATGAGTAATGTCCACTTTGTTTACTTAATTTAAGAATAAATGATGAACCTCAAAATAGTAAAGTCAAAGATCATAGGTAATAAACATAATATAAATCATACAATAGAAATACTGTTTTAATAAGAAAAATAACACATTTACTTATATCAAGTTTAGCTGGACAGCAAGTAAATTTAAGTTTATTCTTTACAATTACTCTGTCACTTATTTATCATAGCTTTCTAATGCTTAGAAATATACAGTAAATTCCACAGCTCTGTGATACTAAATAGACAGAGAACAGTTTATATATTTAAACTGCATAATACTTCAGGAGGGTTTCCAAGCACTGGGTATCTTAAAAATAAATTCATTCTCTCCTATTGTATCCTGACTCATCAATTCTGTTTTTCTTTGTATCATAAGTTCATTGAAAAAGATAGGGCAATTTTTATTCTTTATTCCTATAATTTTCTAAAAATATATTAATGTAGACCATAAGAGAAAAAAAAACTTTGAACACTGCTATAGTCGCATAGTTACCCTGCCATAATGTTGTTTATGATTTGGAAATGAACAAAAATAATTGACCAAAAATTAGCCTACTGTGGATAGAGTTCACAATAGATGCAACTGAGTATATATGCCTCTTTCTTTATAATCTGATTTAGGCCCAACTGCTCTTCTAAATATACTTTTCAGTAGATTGTCAATGCTCTTTCTATAAAACCAGTGTGCTTAAGAGCTTTCTATATGGATTTCACAATAGCACTCCCAATATCTACTGACATTTCTCTTTATAGTCTTTCTATCTGAGAGACTTTAAACTCCTCTTTTTTAGTGGCTAATGACATATTAAACTATTTCACTATTATAGTAAAGCAATTATTTGCATAATTTCTTATGTTTTCACTTCTACAATTGCCATCCTGTTTATACTGCATTTCCTACTTTCTATTTATTAATATTAAACTTGAATATCATATCTCATTCAACTGAGAGAAGGAATCCAGAGTTCTGGTCTAAGTCAATGGTAAAAAATCAGGGATGCTGTCTCGTTTGCCAGGGCATCAAAAATCAGATGGGCCGGTCATGTAATGCAATTTAGAGATGACCGTTGGACTAGAACTGTTACCAACTGGATTCCACGGGACGTCAGAAGACCTCGTGGCCGCCCACCAACTAGATGGTCAGATTTCTTCATCAAATCTCTGAATGAATGATTTGAGGCTCTTCCTGTTCCTGGAGCGAGCAGGTATCATTGGGCTGCACTAGCTCGAGACAGGGACAAATGGAGATGTTACTGGTGCCCGCTCGAGCAAATTGAAGATCAACGGGACTACAAGTGATACAATATTAAACTTATATAATATTAGTAAATTAACTATTAAGATTTGTCCTGACAGCAGTATGAAAGCAAACCTCTCTTTTTATGTCTTTCAGTATTAAAAAATGCTTTCAGAGAAAATCTGTGGGAAACTTAAAAAATATATTTTTATGAATCGCCTGTATAAATGAATGTTAAAATATTACCTATTACATATTTCCTTACTACTATTACATTTCGGGGCCTGAGGCATAGTATAATATTAAGGTGCTCCCTTCCATGCAGCTAAAGTGGGTTCAATTCTCTGTACCACATAAGGTTCCTGAACAACACATGGAGTGATCCTGAGAACAGGTCCAAAAGTAAGCCCGGAAAATGACTGGGACCCCCAGTACTACTACTTATGCCCCCAAACACACGAAAACAACCCATTGCATCATTCTGCCAGTACTTGTTAGTATACTTTAAAGTATATGTTTACAAAGAAGATTGCACAAATAAATTTAAGACTTGGTTGATTATGTTTTCTTTGTCAGGATAAGACACTATAAAATAGTTTATAGTTATATAAACATATAACTATATGTAGTTGCATATATAACTAAATATATACACATATATACACATATATGTGTGTAGATATGTGATTTAGAAGGTTAATCATGTCATTATTTATCATTTAATTGAGTTTAAGATATTTAACTATACATTGTTCCTAATTTTTTAAATTCAACATCTCTAAAGAAACTTTAAAAATAATTTGTGGGAATTATAGAGATAATATAGCAGTTTGGTTGATTGCTTTAGACCTGCCTGCCCAGGCTCAATCTCTATCACCGCATATGCTTCCTTGAGCATCTCTGGCAGTGATCCCTCAATTTAAAGCCAGGAGTAATCCCTGAGCACCACCCCAATAAAAACAATTAAAATAATTTTCCCCAATCCATTATACCAAAGATCTTAAAATGTTTATTATAGTTTAGGAAATTTAAACAATTTTAATATATATGGTATCTATGGACTGGAGCACAGTGGGTAGGGCTTTTGCCTTGCACATGGCTGACCTGGGCTCAATTCTTCCATCCCTCTTGGAGAGCCCGGCAAACTACTAAGAGTATCCCGCCCGCATGGCAGATCCTGAGAAGCTACTCGTGGACTATTCGATATCTCAAAAACAGTTACAACAAGTCTCACAATGGAGACATTACTGGTGCCCACTCGAGCAAATCAATGAACAACAGGTACAGTGCTACAGTGCTATAGTGCATGGTAGCTATATACAAAATTACTATATGCCACCACCACCAAAATGTCCCCCAACAATCTACCACTATTCCTATGTCTCTTGTAGATGGTTTCGCTTACCACTACTTTCTACAGTTTGGTTACTGCTTCTGTATTACAATACCAAGTTTTGTCTATAGTCCAAGTTTGGCTATATTCTGCAAATGAGTGAGATCAAAGAATTTTAATTTCACAAAAATTTTGCTTCAATAGTGTAGCATGTAGAAGGTCTGAAAATATGTGTAGTATCTAGGGCATTTTTTACTCCAGGATGGTGAGACAGCAATGTCTAGAATACATGGTCAATAATATTAACACATTGGATTGAACTTACTATATATTTTATTATATTTTACTTAAAATAATTAAACTATGAACAAATTAAATAACTTTTTCCCTCACACCTGATGGTGCTCAGGAATTGCTCCTGGATCTGCTTTTAGGAATTACTGGCAGGCTCAGGGGATCATATGGGGTACTGGAGAGGGAATTTGGGTCAGCCATGTACAAGGCAAATGCCCTATGCCATACCTGTTATATTATTACTCCAGCCCCATCAATGAAAATATTTTAAATTTTATCTATATTTTATGTTTATTTCTATTTGCACTCTTTCACTAATATATTTATAAAGATGCATAATTATATCTTTCAGTTCAATAAGATGTATGTTTTTATCAATAATAGTTCTATGCCTTGGATATGTGCCAAAACAACATAAACATAATCTACAAAAAATATATACTGCTCCTTTATTTCCTTTCAAGTATGTGAGGTTCTATTTAAGCCATAGATTGCAAGAAATTATTATGTGATCTAGAAACAGATAAAGCAAAAAAAAGGTAAGCTTCACAGAAATGAAAGTAGAGGAGTTCTTTAATATGTTAAAAAAAAGCACACCCAAAATGAAAGAGGGCAACAATGCAACTTTGAGAAATCCCTGTCAATGACACTTAGCGATAACCTCACTTTGCTGAAATAATTACTGTATATTTGGGAAGAAGTATACTCTTGAAATAATCTTAAAGTTGTAATCATATGATCAGTACATCTGGAAAATAACAGTCAAAATTAAACTGAACTTTGTCTGCGTACTGCAAGTTTTACATGGCTCTGTCAAATGTCAGGCTTCCCTCTCCCTCACCAATTTCAAAAATGTTTCACCATGATTTCAAACAGTGAATCATCCTATCCTGTGCCAACCATCTGTTTTGTCTGCCCCCTCATCAACTCAAATTAGATGATGGAGGGCAGGGCAGGTTCTCAAGAGCAGCCATTAACACTAGAGAAAGGAAGGTTCTGGCAACAGACTTTCCATTGGAAATTATGGACCATTAAAACTGGCAAGAAACTTACAGACAGATCACATAAGAGTAAAATGAAACTATGAAAAAGAAGTATGGAAAAATATTAAAGAGGAAAAATTGCTGCTAATCAATTAAAACATACACTATAAAATAGAGTTGAGAAACTGTCGGAGAACAGGAAGAAAGGGGATGGAAACTATACCAGAAAAAAAAACAAACTCAAAGATAGAGATATAGGTATGTAGTAGAGTCCATGCCTCAGATGTTTGAGACTCAGTTCCTTTCAGAGGCTAGGGAAAAAAAGACAAAAAAAAAAGAATATTCATGGATAAAGTATCATAAGTATTTATAAAAAATATATATTACTATTATCCATATTTAAACATTCTGCTGAAGAGGATTCATATTTGTAAAAAGATGAGTCATAAAATGTAATTTATTATCAATTCTTTTTGTATGGGAGCATTTTTTAAAGGGATAATCCAATGAATTTATATGCATGGTATAATGGAAATGTTTGAGGAAAATTCTCCCAGATACTATTAAAGGGCAAGATTTAGCAGACTGTGGTAGCACTAATCATTTTTCACTGTTTAGTTTATTATTGTGTTTGTGTACTCCTGACTGTGCTTGTCACAAATTTACTATATAATAAACACATGCAAAATAAATTAATGAAGAAAGTAAATAAATGAATGAATAAAATGTAGACCTTACCCTAAAAACTTCAAGTTAATTTTTCCTTACAAACAAATCCTTAGCATTTTAACTTAAATTACTCTCATACATCAATTTTTATCCACTCATAACTTAAATCTTTTAATAATTTTTGCTATAAATCCTAAATTTTATTTTCTGGGACTGACATTTTCACTTGAGCTTGCTAAATTATACATTTATTTAGCAAATTATATTTATCAAATTCATGACAAATGGAATAAATTTTGTTGTAAAACAATTTGCAGTCTCTAAGAATTTTATAATCTAGTTGAAATAGGTATCGCATAATATTAAACTACAGGCACTTCTTAAATAGGTATGTGACAATCCAGACTTTTCTATAAAAGACATAGTATTTAATATCAGCCTTGAAAAATTCTGTTCAAAATGAAAGGAAAGAGGAAAAGAAATATTTCAATAGAAAAGGTTGTATCAAAAGTATTGAAGCTTAAATATTTGGATTGAATGAGACAAGGACTCATAGAAAGAACTGTAGGCTAAAACTTGAGAGTTATATTTTAAAAAAATGCTTTAAACTGTTGTGACATACAGAAATTCTTTACTAATAAAATACTGAAGCAGAAAAATACATTGATATGGTGAATTAAATATTTAATCCCTAAAATATTATATAGATTATTTTCTGCTGTATTTTTATTATAGTTATTAAATATAAACTATTTTATCTGTTTTGCAATTTCAAAAAAGCACCTAACTTGTTTCAAGTTTTTAAAAACACAAATATGTGTAAATACATAAATAAATAAATAAATATAAAAGACTCTAAATTCACGATGCCACATGTATGCTATTAATTGTTGACGTATAAATTTGTACACACATTTTATAAAAATCAATGAATATTTAAGTTTTTCAGTGAATCTAATGACAAGTTAGCCTAGAAAATACCTTCCCAGTATGACAGAACAAACTGTATTTCTAATATTTTTTTCAGTATCTGTGCTATGTAAGAATCTTACTGGCATAAGGAGCAATTATCATACACTACTCAGTTTTCTCACAAAACCAGTGGTTTCCTGTGTTAAAATATGCGGTTATTGCTGAGAGTTTGCAAGTTCCTAGTTAGTAGTGACTGAGACTGGAGTCACATTGGGTCTGGAATTATGTTGGAGGTTTGTAGACTCACTGTCTGGAATGCAAATATTTTGAGATGGAATAGATGTGGCTCTTAGGGAACCTGCATTTTTATGTGCCATATCAAGAAAAGAAACTTCAAGAGGGTCACCTTTCTTAAAGAATGTCTCTAGACTTCAAAGCCAGGTGTCCCAAGGCAAAGAACCAAGTTCAAGGGAATTGCCTTGATGCTTGCATTTAACCTCAGCCCGATATAGGAAGCCTTCTATATTGCTGACATTCCAAGGAAGGGACTTAGATTCTGCCTTTTTATTTAGAAACATATTGTAGAATTGGGGGAGGGGTTTTCATAGTTACACCTTTAATATCAATTAGCATGTTTCAAGCTTCACAAGTGAGTGAGCAGCAACATGATTTGCCTGGAACTGGGGTGATTTCTACAATATAGAATTTCCAGTGTTAATACTAGGAAACTACTTACTGAACAAAGAAGAGTTGGTCACCTACAACTATTTTACATCACAGAGAATGTGAGTGAAATAGAGAATTTAAGAGGGAAATTTACATGTAAAATATGCTTCTTGAAAATTAGAAAATAAAAATATTGCCTTATTACATGTAGTCTCTCATCGAATAAGTGTAATCATTTTAATGACACTGCCCCTTATAGAAGAACTTAGATAATTTAATCCAATATTATAAGTACCTTTAATCACAAAATATTCATTTGCAAGTACAAAACTTGTTAAATCAACCATAATTTTATGAATGATAAACTAAATGAACATGAAAACATTGTCATAAAATGCTTACTTGAACATATGCCCAAAAGGATCAGAAAAGGTTTGAAAAGCAAGAGATCAGAGTAGTTGAAAAATCCATGTGTTACTTGTGGTCTACCTTACTAATTTGATTTTAGGTACACAAAAATTACATTTGTTTAGGTAAAAGTTGAAGTACATAGTTAAGTCATGGTTTTCCAGAAATAGGGCCAATTTTGTTTTAAATAAAATAAAGTAACAGACACCCAAGCTGAAATTATCTGGCTAAATGTCTGTGTGGGCAAATTCACACATCCTCCTCACTTTCTGTCTCACTCTAATCCATTAGTCTTCTCCTTCTTTTGAATATCAAACTTTACCTGCAGTGGAAAAATACAGGAACATTCTAGTTTCTATTATAAAAACACAATACACAGATTAAATAATACTATAATTATCTTAAACACTTTTTTATTCACTAAACAAATATAGTCTAAAGAGCTTTATAAATTTTCTAGGCACTTTTTAAAATTAGTTATTGAAACCTAAGTATTGTTTTAAATCAAAGCATGATAGCAAATTTTGAGGCAAAGTAGCTGAGAGACCCCCATGGCTTTTTATTGTAATTATAACCTTGAAAGTATTATAATTGTAACCTTAAGGATCTTAAATTCATCAAAACCCATGCACAAGCAATTCTAAAACTGACGTACAGTATGATGCAGTAAATCAGAGATTTCCGGATTTTTTTGACCAACCACCTGCTTTCTCAATGACTCCCTGGAAATGTACCTTTTTTAAGTGGGGAACAGAGAGCACCACCCACTTACATGTGAATTCATGACTGCTTATACTGGATCATTTCCAACAGGGCCTTGTTGCCCACGTTGGGAAGGATTGCTCTAAATTATTTCCAGAAATGGAGTTTTACATTTCCCAAGTGTACAGCTACTGTCTTGTCTGATGTGACTAGTCATTCAGGACTTCAGGTTTCTTCTGGGTAGAAATTCTAATTCTTGGCGTTGCTATATAAATAAAAGCAGATTGTGTGTATGTGGAAATATTAAAAAAATTAAGATTGAGAGCCAGAGGTACAGCAGGTCGGGTTCTTGTCTTGCACGTGGATGACCTGATTCTATCTCGGCATCCTCTGTTGTCCCCAGTGCTCTCCCAGGAGTGATCTTGAATGCAGAACCAGGAGTAATCCCTGACTGAGCACCTCTGGGTGTAATGCCAAAACTAAAAGTAAAATAAAGACTGATTTATGCTGTGCTAAGATGAAGGTTGGAATTATTAAGAGAACGGTCTTCATTCTGTTAATAATTACTACATTAAAGAAGGACTTTTTGGCCAGGAGAAATAGTAAGTAGGGCGCTTCTTGCCTTTTACTGAATCTAACCTGTGTTCCACTCCCCTGTACCCCAAACGGTCCCCAGCCAGGAATGATTTCTGACTGCAGAGTCAGAAATAAACCTTGAGTACTGCTGAGTGTGGCCCCCAATAAAAACAAAAATACTTTCTCATCTCTCATCTGATTTTATACTATGTACTCAATTTAAACTCCAGAGCAGTTCTCAAGTACTGAAGTTTCTGTCTTTCTACAGAAGAGAAAATTTGAAATCAGAGTTAGAAGTCAGAAAGGCATTGCCAATATTTCACATCTAATTTGGAGAGAAGTGCATTGGCTGTGAAGTATAAAATCCAGGTTCTGCAGCAGTGGGGCAAGAAAGAGAGCCGAGAGCCTCCAGAGAGAAGTGCAGGGGAAAAAAGCAGGTGAGAACAACTGAGGCTGAGATGCACCCTGGATCCCTAGGCTACAACTGTTTGGAGAGGAGCTCGATGATGCTCAGAAGCACCTGGGTACTGTTCTGCCCAAGCTAGAGGAAGTTAAGAAAGTTGCTGATGAATGCAAGAGATGGAGGGCATTGAAAACTGGCTCTTAAATGATAAAGAAAAGTCTGCCCTCTCCCCGCTTTGCTTTGAGAGAAACAACAAATAAAAGGTGAAAACTCAGTCTTTTCTGAAATTTAACTCAGAGAAACTGAAGTATATTGTAGAAGAGGCAGATGGGATATATGAAGAGATTGCTCTTGAACTGATGATTATTGAGGGGGACTTGGAATACACAGGCGCGGGCTGAGCTGACTGAGTCCCCATGCCAGGAAGGAATGAGCAGGCCAGACTGACAGAACAGGAGCCGGAGCTTCTGATGCTGCAGGAGAAATGTATTCTCAGAAAAGAAGACAAATACACAGAAGAGGTGTTTATTCTCACTGGTAGATTCAAGGAGGCAGAGATTTCCTGGATGCCTGATTTTACTCAGAGGTGTGTCCTCCAGCTGGAACAGTCTCCAAGGTGTGATCCTGCCCATGGTACTCCTGCCCAGTTTCTGGCCACAAGCAACCTGCTCTTGGTGATCAGATTCTTCTTCCTTTTTTTTTATTATTTTTCTTCTTTTGAAAAACACCTTTTCCACATTTGACTGACCTTAATATCAACAAAGCTGTGATTTCCGTATATCTACATGCATACCACAGAGCCTGGCCAGCTATCCCTGGTTCGATATGACCAAACCAGTAACAATAAGTCTCACAATGGAGACGTTACTGGTGCCTGCTAGAGCAAATTGCTGAGCAACAGGATGGCAGTGATACATGCATACATATAGAATGTATTATATATGTATATGTACAAATGTGTATGTATATTCAAAAACTGTACGAATGAAATATATATAAATATCAATATCATCATCATCATCCTGTTGATTGTCAAATTTCTCGAATGGTCTCAGTAACATATCCATTTGTTCTAGCCCTGAGTTTTAGAAGCCTCTCTTTACACGTGCTTCTCAACAGTGCCACATTGGAGGCTCTTTTAGGGTCAAGGGAATGAGACCCATCATTGGTTCTGTTTTTGGCATATGAATACGCCACTGAGAGTCTCTTGCCCCCTCGCCATGCCTGGCTGTCCTCACTAGGGCCCCTCAGAGGGGGTGGGTTGAGTTTCCATCTCCACCCCAAGAAGAGCCCCCATAGCCAAAGACCTCTGGAACCCAGCCACAGCCATGCTCAAGGGCCCTCTCCACGCTTTCGGATAAGCCTCATGCATGAAGAAACCGGCAGAGGAACCTAGGTGTGTGGGACCTGGGACTGAGACCTCCAAGCCTGCTCAGATTGGGTCTGGGCCTCCTCCATCCAGACTGCCCATTTTCCAGTAGCTAGGTGGAAACACTCAGGGACTGCCCTTGACACCATGTAATCCCATCAATGGCCAACATCCAGAGACTATAAAACCAAGCTCCCGGAAGACATCTTATAGCCTAGTTCTCCCTCTCGGAGAAACTGGCACGCTACTGAGAGTTTCCTGCCAGCATGGGAGAGCCTGGTATATATATATATATATATATATATATATATATATATATATATATATATATATATATACATACACACACATATATATACGTATATGTATGTGTATATATATGTATATATATGTGTATATATATATGTGTATATATATATATATATATATGAGACACTCTATGGTGCTCAGAGCTTACTCCTGACTCTGCACTCAAGGATCACTCCTGGCAATGTTTGGGGGATTATATGTGCTGCCAGGGATCAAACCCAGGTCTGTGTGTGCAAGGAAAGTGCCCTACCCATTATACTATTGCTTTGGCTTGGGTTTGGTTACCATTTTTATGGGAAATATATTAATACTGAGACTCAAAAAAATATCATTGCTGAGAAAAATTTGATTTTATAAAGGCCAATGAAATGCAAAATCAGAATACTGTAGCATGAAACTACCCATTATATATCTCTTTGGCCCTAGGTGTTGAAATTTTTTAAAAGTTGCTTTGGATGGAGTTGAACTCCTGAAACTCTATGATAAACAAATTTGTAAATGTTATCCTTAGTAAAATATACATTGATTTTATTGGCACACTACTGATTTGCTTGATGATTTTGTAGGTAAATTGAGAAGAAAACACTATAAGAAAAACTACATTTGGGAGTTTATACTAACAATATTTTCAAATTGAATGTTTCTCCTCTTTAGTTCAAAGAACCACTAACAAACTTTCAATAATTCACATGTTCTTCAAATATCTCAGAGAATGTTTTTTTCTCTCCTGTTTTCTTGAAAGAAAGAAAACAAATTAGCATTTTTGTAACTTACATCTCATAGGAATACGATTCACATGCTGACAAATACCTATCCCTGGAGTGAGCAGAGGCCATTGTGCTACACTAGCACGCAATGGGGAAGAATGGAGACATTACTGGTGCCCACATGAGCAAAATGAAGAGCAAGTGGATGACAAGTGATATAAGTGATACAAGTGATACATCTCATAGACTTTCTTGGTTTGAAGCAGCTCTCTCTAAAAGTGATATCTCATCATGCTTTGTCTGAGTGAGTGCTGGAGAAAACCTGAATAGCTTATGTACAAAATTTTCAATGGTGTTTTTAAATTTTACTTGTCTATGCTTGAACTGGAAGCATGATTAATGAAAACTTTCTTTTCCTTCCAAATTATTTAGAGGATAATAAGAAAGAAAGATTAATTTGAGGAAATGTAAAGGAAATACACAGCAAAAAAATAAAATACCTATTTTTTTTAGAAAAGAGAGCACAAAAATGATAATACCATTCACTGAGAAGTTGCTATATTCCAGGAACTTTTCTTTAGTTAGTTTTACTATTCAAACAATCATGAATTGGATATTATTATATAAATGTGTTACTCTTCCTAAAGAAAAGTTAAGGCAGTATACCAAGGTGATACTGATAATAATATCAATTTGGAGACTTAACACTTTAGCATTGAATGTTTCAGTGTGCTTTTCAAAGGGACTTAGACATTTCAAATTCTTAGAATGCTTACAGATATACATGTAAATGTGAAGTGTGATATATATATGTATATATATATATAGTATATGCACATATGTATCTAAGTATTCTGCTTTTATTTCTTTTTAATTTGCACCAGAGAAAGGAGGACATGTGTTCCACTTCAAAACAAAGCATCTGGGAGAAATATTACACATATAAGAACCAGCAATGACAAGCAGAGAGGAGTTAGCAAATTGCATCCATGGGGCCTACACTGAAAAGAGGAAGAAAACTATGGGGAGCCTTTGTGGAAATGCAAATGGGCCCGGAGTGAGAGTAGCAAGCTATCTGCTAAAGCTTGCACTTAGCAGTTTCCTACAATTTGAAAATGAATATTCATAAAATAAATCAAAGAATATATTTATAATATAAAACATTTAGAGAAAGATACTGAGCCTCAGTCATGAGAAACTTGAAGTAAACTTTTGGAAATAGTCCTAAAATGCAAAAATAAAACTGTCTCTTACAAATGAAATGAGTTGATTTATAATCAGAGTCTATTATCTCTGTTAATAAATCTACCTTGATGCTAATCTTTATAATCATCACTCACAGTAACTTCTAAACATAAAGCATGTCTGATACAATAAAGTCAAACCTTTGTGTATTTGGTTTACTAAGTTTCTTTAAGTGTAAACTATGACATCTTGTCCTATTTCCTTTAGTTGCAAACTAAAACAGGTCAATTTCCTAGTTTTGCTTTTACTTTTTTTTTTCAGGACTGTCATTGAAAAACATTCTTATGTGCTTTCAAATAAAACCTTTACTAATATTGATCTAGTACACAGTGAAGGGAGGGTTGGAAATAATTGGCATTTTTCTCTCCTCTTCTGTTTACTCTTTTGGACTTGTGGCTTTTTCTTGAATTAAGAGACTTATCAACAGTTACAAGAAAAGGAATCATTAAAACAAAAGGAATATATACATCACAATAGACAAAGAAACATTCTAGTTTCATTGTATCACAGCCAAGAAATTACTAGAATGGATCCTTATATTCTTTTGGGCATGTTCATGAACTCTTCAGATTACCCTACTTCCATGGGGTCATCTTTACTCATGATTCTATGATAACTTCACACAAACCACTTCTTAGATTTCCATGACGTTCCTTGGCAGAATTAAAAATGACTCCAGCATCGCAATCCCTCATCATACCTGTTTTGTTTTTACCATATTCACATTTTTCCTTGATCACTTTCATTTTTATATTTATATGAAGATATATGTAGGATTCACCTTGAACTTAAGATAGAGAGGGTCTTAATTCTATCATTTGTTAAACAGTGATACCCACTTCTAAATGAGTACACAGCGTTTAAATTTTAATGAAATGTTTAGTCCATTTGACTATTTTCAACAAATCAAACACATCTGGCCTCACAATCTAAAACTAACTCTGCTACTAAGATATCAAATCCATCTTATTAGAGTTCTATTTTCTAGAGGACATAATTTGTCATCTGCAAATACATTGGTACTTTCTATTCTTTTTTTAAAATAAATTTATTTATTTTATTGAATCACCATGTGAAAAGTTACAAAGTTCTCAGGCTTATGTCTTAGTTATACAATACTCAAACACCCATCCCTTCACCAGTGCCCATACTCCACCACCAAAAACCCCAGTATATCTCCCAACCCCCGGCCCCCCACCCCCCATCTTCGTCTGCGTAATTGATAAATTTCACTTCATTTACTCTTTACTTTGATTACATTCCATATTTCAACACAAAACTCACTATTGTTGGAGCTTCTCCCAAGGAAAGACAGCCCTACTACCAAGGAAGCATCTGATAATTAGTTTTCCATTGCTGAGAATGGAGAGATACGAAGTCCCGCTGTTTCAAGTACATAAATTTTTTTCCTCCTTCTTGTGCCACCAAGTTCATGCCTGCTTAATAAATAGTCCTCATAATATGGCTGGTGCCACGCCGCCCAACGAGAAAAAAGGATATTTCCCGTCCTTGGCTGGAGTGGGGCTATGGCTTAGTTCACAGTCTAGAGACATGGCTGTAAGCAGTTTCTGGAACCAAAAGTAGTCTAGTTGGCCTCCGGATTCTGGTTGATCAGTAGCAAAGCAGCCACACAAAAGTGTGGCCATCTGGGTCGTATCTCGGCGGAGCGTGTGCTGGTGTTGGCCTGAGACTGCTTAAGTGTCCGGCTGTTCCAAGTACATAGTTTTATTTTTTTCCCTTCCCCTTCCCACACCACTAAGTTTGTTACTGCTTAATAGACCTCATAATATGGTGGACACCATGCTTCGTTTCTCCCCCAAAAGGGAAAAGAACCGAGAAAGGAGGATATTCTCTCTCCTCGGACGGCGTGGGGCTATGGCTTAGTTCACAGTCTAGAGAAATGGCTGCTACTTTGATTACCTTCAATATTTAAACAAAAAACTCACTATTATTGTTTGGAGTTTCCGCCCCCCCCCCCAGTCAGACCTGCTAAAAAGGAACCATTTCACATTGCTGACAATTAAGAGATATTAGGATGAGTGGCCGCGACAGCAGCTGCATGGTTTTGGATTTCTGTATAAAGTCTAGGGAAAATTCTGCCAGAAATTGCATCACTGCAAGCTTTTACTTCTCTTCTGTGGTGCTCATAAGATGGAAAGGCCTGGAGAGAGAAATCCTTCCCCGCTGGCGCTACATGGGGCAGTGGCTCAGTTCATAGTCTGGAGGGATTTCTGGGAGCTGCTCATATCCAAAGTAATTCAGTTGACCTCCGGGATCATGCTTGTGCAGCAGCGGAAAGGCCGTACACATGTGGCTGTTGCGCTTAAATATCTGCAGAGGGCGGGGCCGGCAACCCCGCCTCCTGGGATTGTGCTCATGCAGCGGCCGAGAGACTGTACCCACATGGCACTGCGCTTAAATATCGGTAAAGGGCGGGTCCGGCAACCCCACCCCCTGGGATCTCCTGTGCATCCCGCTGGTACCTCCATTTTGTGTTCTAAAAACTGGCAATCGCCATGCTGTACCCAAGAAGGAAGGGTTGAGAGAGAGAAGCACTGCCCAGTAGCGCCGCATGGGGCAGTGGCTCAGTTCACAGTCTGGAGGCATTTCTGCCAGCTGCTCCTGTCCAAAGTAGTTCAGTTGCCTCCGGGATTGTGCTAGAGCAGCAGTGGAGAGTGGTGCTTTCTATTCTTTAGGTTCTTTGATGTAGTTCTTTCCTAGTTATTTATTTTAACTATGTATCACATGACTTAGCTTTGAACCTGCTAAATAGTAAATGTAACTAATTCCTGAGCTAGTTTAAAAAGAAAAACATCAATTCAGAGATATAGATATGTGTCAACTTGAAACAGTCTGATAAACCTTAGCTGTGTTGTATTATAGAGTAATCAGGATGAGAGTTGAGCTTCTAAACCTTAGATTTCCATTTACTGGGGCTGGAGCAATAGCACAGCGGGTAGGGCATTTGCCTTGTATGCAGCCGACCTGGGTTTGATTTCCAGAATCCCATTGGTCCCCTGAGCACTTCCAGGGGTGATTCCTGAGTGCAGAGCCAGGAGTAACCCCTGTGCAACACTAGGTGTGACCCAAAAAGCAAAAAAAAAAATCAGTTATTGGAACAGACAATGATAAAAATGACTCATTTTTATAACTAATATTTGGTTCTCAAATCTTTTTTTTCTATTGAAGAAGTCTCACGAGCAATGCTCATTGAATCTGAGGGCCACTTGTACTTAGATACTATGGTTAACTGAACCAAATAGTTCAATGGTAGTGTCTGTTGATGTGATGATGCTCAGATGCTGTGGTACCAGGAAGAAGTACCTGGGATGGCAGGAATCAAGTTAGTACCCCCCATATAAAGCATGCCCCTGACCCCTATGACACCTTGCCCTTGCATTTTTTCTTTATATCGTAGGTCTTCCACTAGCATGCCTCTATTCATAAGTCAGGCTTATTATAGAAAAAAAAAACTCAGAGTTCAGATATCACATATGACCTTATTTTAAGTTCTTTATTAGACAAAAGTTAATTTCTATCACAGAGAATAGGAACAAAACTCTTGTCTTACCAAAAGTAGTCTAAAATTGGACAGGGGGTTGTTATTTCAAAATTGTACCACTTTTGTTTTACATTGATAGTGGGGAATACCGAAAGAGGAAGTCCCAGCTTACTTTTGTCAGGTGCTGTGAGGAGTCCCATTTTGGACTGGACAATCCTGTATTTTTCATCTTCCTGCAAAGTCTTGGGCTCTTTCTGATAAACAGGGAGTTAACAATTGTCCAACATAAAATTCTGCCCCAGAGCTTAGGGCTCACAGGGAGACTATGATATGGACAATGCCTGAGGCAAATGGCCAGAAAGACTTAAACGGCCAGCTAGAATGCTTCTTAACTTACTGTATTCTCTGTAATACATAGAGCCAGTTTCCCTACAAAAAATAATTAAAAAAATAATAAAACCACAGAATGAGACAAATTGATTTAGTCCTATACTAAGTCCCTGCAACATGGGAGTCCCTTTTCCTTTCTTTTCTAATAAACTTTTCTACCTTCCAACTCTGAGTCTGAACATCTTCATTGCTCAATATTTTGATTCTTGAAAATATTGAAAAACCTATGACATGGCTGAACAGAGTCCCACTGTTACTATTCATACATTAATATCATTTATCAAAATAAGAGGTTACAGATTATAGAGTAAAGTTACACACTGGAATACTAGAAAGGGCTAGAGAGATACTACAGTGGACAGGACAATTGCATTCCATGTGGCTGATCCAGATTCTATTTCCAGTACCTGGCATAGGTATAGTGCCTTGGGACCACAAAAAATTTTGTGGCACCCTGGAGTAAGGTGGGCTTATCAGTAACCTTTGAGGGAGGTGGAGGGGGAGTGGTCACTCTCTGATAGTTTGGCATTACACTTATGCCCAGACCACAAGACACCAGTGATCTTAGTTATGCCTAACTATGTCCCTTTACTCATTCCAGAATGACACCATAGATTTTCCAAAACTCAGATAACAGGGAGAAAGGAAGAAGTAAAAGAAACTTAGCTGAGTAAAAGAAATTCTTGTTTGAAGAGGCACACTTTAATTTTCAGTGGGAATGATTTAGTTTTAACATTAAATATTACTTTTGCAATTTTTCTTTTTGGTTGTTCTTATCAATAGTTCTAAAGAACTGAGAGGAATGCCTTGTAGAAATAATAAAAAATAGAGATGAATTTACCAAGAGGGTGGGACAGGTTTGGGTAGGAGGAGACTTTGATACACTCAGATGATGGTGGCAAGTGTGGTTTTGGAACATGTGCTTATCATTTCGGGGAAACTAGACTCTCCCCTCAGGAGTAGGGCATTGTAGGGGTATTAGACAAATAAGTATCTGACCATAAACAAAAGCTCTGGGTGAGTACCTGCCTCATGTAAAATCTAGGCTCAGTGTTGTCTCCACCCTCTCCTCAGAATGAAAAGGACTGATTCTGTACTCTGCACTGGCCTCAAGATTTCATCCTTGAAGTCATCTTCTCTATTCTAGCCTTTGGCAATCTCATAGAATCCCAACTTCAATTATCACCTCTGTGGGAATGATCCCTGCTGCTACCCAGTCATTGTTCCTTTGTATTTATTCAAAATTGTGAATTCTTTTGAAGATCACCCCCTTCCAGTGAAGTCACTGTCTCTATCTTTTTTTTTTGTCCTTCTCATCAAGAGGCCTTCTAGGTCTCCTCCAGGACATTATTAGTCAGGTGGCAGTTTTTATCTCATATTTTATATGTCTTCATTGCCCTGAGTCATATTCCTTAATATCATTCACCTCTTGGTTAATCCAATATTGAAGAGATTATCACTTGGAATAATTTCAAATCCAATTCTCAAACTGAAGCTTTAGGATTACTGAAAGAGAGTAGAATCTCTGTCTGTGTGGCATCCAAAAGTATTTATACAAACAATCCTTAAGAGTTGAAAGAAACACCTCATTCAACCCTACACAGCACACAACTTTTTCTTTTTTTTTACCCCCTATGATTATTTTATACCTATTTTTCCCCTCATACCTTGTCCTGGGCATCTTTTAAAATGATTTCCCAAATACTCTACTTGTGACTTTTTCTTCAAGCCTCTGCTTCTGTTCCCTTTAAGTCTAATTCTATATCATTTATTCTGTTCTGTAACCTTAAATTCAATAGTCCCTATTTTATAAGAATTGTGTTCGTAGTAATGTTATTATACCTTGGTATGCTGTAAGCATCTGTGGATTTATATTTTTTGAAAAAATATGTATCCTTTCCACACAGCAGAAATGTGAGCCTGCTAAAAGTCCATTTCGATCAGAACAGACTTCAACATGCATTTTATGCACCATTTAACTCAAGCAGACACAGACAGACAGACACAGACACACACACACACACACACACACACACACACACACACACACAAACTCCTAAAGTGATCTTATTATTCCCATTTTTTAAGAAGTGGAGATGGAGAGTTTATGTGTTTTACCGAATATTTAGAATTACTAAGTGGCTGAATTAGAATTTGAATCAGAATCTCTAAACATGCTGCTTCCAGCTGAAAGCATCAATCTCCCAAACCCTGGCCTGGAGGTCTGCCTCCTGATAACAGTCTCCTCAGGGTCAAAGGGCAACATTCTCAGATCATTTTGGGTTCTGCTCAAGCAGGAGATGCGAAGGAATGAACAACAGGCAGATTCATGACAGGGAAGACCAAGTTTAATTACTGACACAGGGATTATTTACATGAATCTAAATTCTAAAATAAATTATTTAAACCAAGGGGTGAGGGGTTTGAGGCTTCAGAACAGAAAGGAAGGTGTCTAAAATCCTCACATCCTCACACCATTCACACAAACATTAGTTCAGAATTAAATCTGAACTCCTGGGTTCTTGAAAAGCTAAAGTTTATCATACAGTTTAAGAAGGGTCCAGGTCCCTGCCGAATGTCCAGGCCTCTCTTCTCTTCTGCTGCGCATCCTCCTGCGTCCTTTTCCTCACCACTTGCCCACCTCTAGTGGGTGACAATCTGCCTTGTGTCGACACCATTCTCTATTCCAATGTAGACATCCATGGTCTGGAATCTGCAGATAAAGCTCTCTTGTCTGTGTCCCTTGCTGGGGCAACTAACTGTTCAGAATTCTGTCACTGGGTCTCTCTACCAATGTACCCAGGTGCTTCCCTGTCCCCTTCATTTTCCTTAATTTCTGCCCTCCTGGAAACATGCATATGGGTGAGATCCCTGTTGTCCTGCCATCTGTCCGGGCAGAGGTGAGATCTCAAAGGTATTGTTGTGTTGTCTGGCCGGGGGGTTCTGTTTTTTTTTTTTAATTTAAATTTTTATTAGAGAATCACTGTGATGTACAGTTACAAACTTATGAACTTTCGTGTTTGCATTTCAGTCATACAGTGATCGTTTACCCATCCTTCCACGAGTGTCCATTCTCCTCCACCAATTTTTCCAGTATCCCTCCCACCATTCCCATCCCATCCCCCAACTGCCTCACCCTGCTTCTGTGGCAGGGTATCCCCTTTTGTTCTCTCTCCTTTTGGGTGTTGTAGTTTGCAATAGAGGTATTGAGTTGGCCTTCATATTCTGTCTATAGTCTACTTTCAGTTCGAATCTTCCAACCCGAATGGGTCCTCCCAACATCCTCTACTTGGTGTTCCCTTCTCTATCTCAGCTGCCTTTTCCCCCAGCATGTGAGGTCAGTTTCCAAGCTGTGGAGAAGACCTCCTGGTCCTTATCTCTACTACTCTTAGAGTTTCTGTTTTCTTCTGCCTCCCTCCCACGGCCACTTCTTTTGACAAGTACAAAATGGCTTCTTAATGACAAAAGCTTGGTTCTAAAAGTTTTTCCTGCCTTAAGAAAGGTTTCTGTGATAGAATCTTATTCTGGGATGTTCCTTAATCTTAGAGTTTGAGAGCAATTTCTCCCAAAGTCCCCAGAAACTCCACTGACATAGTTCCACATAGCCAGAAGATACTTACTAAAAGAAACCACAAAGACAAAAACAAAAACAAAAAACTTCCTCTCACAACTTGAAGGAAACTTGCTTGCATTAACAATTTTTAGAGACAACCAATCATACACTGCTTTCTATCACAGGCTATTACAGGAAGAGTGAAAACAATCTTATTTATAAGAGTGAAAATAAATCTATTTTTAAAATTAGTAGAGACATAGAGAAGTTAAATAATCTGACAAAACTCTACAGTTAAGTATATGTTTCATTGTACACTTTTACTCATTAATTTATGTTAAGCCCCCTAAATGAAATATGGCAAATTGCATACATTAGTCAAACATAAAATGCTGTAATATAAAGTCTAAAATTCAAAGTGCAAATTCTGCCTAAATGTACAGGATTTTACTTTATGACTCAAGCCAATCACATCCCATTACAACCTGACTTACTAGTGGAAATCCACATTACAACAATCTAAGCAGAGAATTCAATTATCAGTAAAATGGGCAAGGAGCCACTATGACAAGGCTCTAGGGACTGACAAGCTAATGGGCACCGGATCGATGTAAAGAGTTCCCAGATGGAGCCAACTTATTGTGAGGGGAGGGGAAAGCCCCTTCTCGGGTTGAAGGTCCTTATCTCACCAGACTCAGAAAGCTTCAGGACCAGGTGTGGAGTGCAGAAGGCAGCTCAAATCACTGT
Organism: Sorex araneus; assembly: GCF_027595985.1. NCBI lineage: Eukaryota > Metazoa > Chordata > Mammalia > Eulipotyphla > Soricidae > Sorex > Sorex araneus. Next base: position 210,286,039 of record NC_073302.1, on the reverse strand, counting down.
GATTCTGTCTTTATTTATATCATATTTCAGAGGTATGTTATCAGGACCAACTGTCAATTTTAATTTAGGAGGTACCTCTTAGCACAGCTAGGTCCTAATCTGTTCTTGTTTGGGCATGTCTATTTATCAGTGTCTTTGTAAACAATTGGTAGCTGTTATTTTTAACTAATAGCTTTAGTGCTCTATCTCAATTGCTTCAGTCTCTCAATAGGCATCATTAGAATATCAAAACACATGACACTTACAAGGTGTGCTCTTTAGTTCTCTGGCTTTTCTGATTAAAATCTCCCAGGTACACTAAATAGACTTCTGTGTACTATTGCATACTGAACATGTTTTTTTTTTTTTTCTAAAATTTCCCAGTAGAATAATATTATGTAAACAGAAACTCAGGGTTTCATGCTGCCTAGGATTCATTTTGATATTTATTTAGGGCATTCAGTGTTCATTTTCCTCCTCAGAGAGTCTGAGCTTCAGCTTGTAAAAGACCCAATAGCCTCCCTGTAGGCAGAGTTGGGAAATATGTTGGGTTCTGTGTAAACCTCTGTGCATTAGAGCTGAAACTTTAGGCATGTGATTTAAGCAATATGATAAGTATTCAATGAAGACCACTCACTGGAAAATCACTGTACTCATCAGAATTTCTTCAGAATTCTGTCTCAGGATAAATACTTTGCAAAATTTTATGTCCATTTTCAGAAGCAAACATAGGTAATGTAAAAGATATAGGCTATGTATGTGGCATATACCTGAAGATATTTAAAGATCAGCAGAAGCAAGTCATGCTTTAAAATAAGATAGAAAATTACTGGGCAAGAATAAGAGCTAAATGTTGCAAAGGTTGAATTTGTTACAAGCTGCTTCTCTTCCTGAGAATAGTTATAATTCCTGATGTTGGAAATAACCTTCATAGCCACCTCTTTCTCTAAAAGTGACTTAAAAAAGCTTTCATTATAAGGACCCAAAATAGATTCAAGCACAAAACTTTGTAAATTACCCTTCCTGTCTGAAATTAATAGTTTTCATTCACTAGACTTGTAAGTGGGGAAGTAGTAGGGTAGGGGCTGTTTCTGGAGGTAAGTTAGCATACCTATATGTAAATGTTTTGAAGATTTTATTATTACAATATACTTATTTAATAAAGAAAGGGCTTTAGAAAAGATGTGAAATCACGATAAATGTGGGAATATGAGTTGCAACTTTTGTATCATGAGGATTTTTTTTTAATCATGAATTTATATAATCCAATGATGTTGAATAACTTAAGAAATAAAAGGGTAAGAAAGTAAGAAAACCAATGTGGGTGTTTAATAAAACATGCATCCCAGTTAATTAAAATAACTTTATTTGGCATTTTATTGAAGAAATTCCTTAAGTATGCTGTCATATGCCAACATACCATAGCAGATAAGTAATTGTTTCTTCAGATGAGCTGTAGCCTGTGAAAACTTATTTGCATTATTACTAAGGAATAACCTTAATTTTAGAGAATGATAGGTAGCTATGAATTTGTGACATACATCCAATCAGGTAAAAATACTGAGTTTGTGTGTGTGAGATGAATTATTCTGATGTCTGTTATAAATCCCTAACATAGCTCATGAGATCAATTAAGATGTTCAAGCGGCAACAAAAAGGATGATTGAGGCAAATGGTAACATCAGGATGACCATATGGTAAGGGAAACCAGAACTGTTTGGACGTAAAAAGAGAGTCATTGGAATTCCACTTACAATCATCCACTTCACAGCGAGGAAACAGGAGAATGAGGCAGCCAAGAAAAATACTAGATGAAGAACAGTTTGGGCAGTGATAAGGACAAACAGGCCTGTGCTTCCAAATCAATAAACAGGTGGTAGAAATGGGGGCCACACCATCAGTGTCTGCTATTTCTTTTCCCTAGACTAAGCATATTGCCTCCTGGTGTATTGTAAGGCCAGGTATTTGCCAGAAGAGCAGTGCTTGGCTTTATAAATAAAGGAACTTTGGGGAAGTGTTTAGGTAAGGGGAAAATATATTTTAACCAGACTATCAAAGGTTGTATTCCCCTGGTTTTCTCAGAAACAAGCATGTTAATTGTGCTGCACTTGAATGATCTCAGGCAGTTTCTCTCGCAGCTGTCCACTGGGCTATGGACCATGAGCCATCATCACCACAGGACATGATGGCCTTTGGGAAAGTTAGCTCACCTAGAAATGCATTATCAGGTGGTAACAGCTTTGCCAGCTCATGTCACCCCAGTAGAAAGGTCTAAAAGGCTTTCACTTTTCAGGTTTTCTTCAAATGCTAAGCTGTGCTAGGCCATTTAGCCTAACTTTTCACAGCAGTCTTAAATCTATAATTTACTAATGATTCCATCCTCTGTTGAAAAGACTACAATATAAAAGTCTTCCTCAATTAAGGCAATTGAAACTTGACGGGTTAGCCCAGCCTTCTCAATGCAATGCCTTTTGGAAAATCAACCAATCTTTTTTTTATTCACAAATAAGCCACTTGAAATATATATTTTGTTGTCTAAATCTTAAATCTCAAAGTGGGGAACATTTCATGATTAGTTACATTTTTAAAAATGTGATTTTTGAAAAATGCAGAACATTAAAACATCACACTTTCAAATATAAGCTTTGAAGTAAGATCCTTTTATATGTAAATTTATTTCATATTACACATTTCAAGGCATTCAATTTATTTGTAACAATAGAAAAATACATACACTCTCCCTGGAGTTACACACCTTCACATCTACCTGGAGTTACAAATTTTCAAAGCAGATAGGATAGTTATGTCTTTGTCAGCAGTTCATTGTGAGAATCACATAATAGGAAAACATATGTGTTTAATATTTAGTATATAGATGTGTTTTTATTAGTTACAATTTGCGTAGTGGATAGAAAAAGAAGTATATGTTTACTAAGTGGAAAAACACAATAAAGTTGGAGAAAGTATTGCAAGTATTAGTATGCAAAAAACTTATGTTGTGAGAGTATTAAGAATATTGCCTTGGGCCCTTTTTAATCTCAGTAAAATTAAGTTGCTATTTTTATATATAACCCTCAGGTAATTCTGTTATGGTCCACTAAGTCTCCAGATATGTGCAACACATAGAAGAGTAGTAGTTGAAGTAATAAAGAATCTTTTCTGAACTAGTTTTAAAAGCCCTTATTGTGTCAATGACTATCATTATAAAACAATGTACAGGCAGTTGTGAATTTATAAATCATGGCTTGCTTTTAATTTTTACTTTTTAAAAAAATGTAAAATGCTTTTATTTAGAAAAATGGAGAGATAAAGAGAGAAACTCTTGAGGGTGGAGGTTGACAAGAGAGTATATATTGTACGTTGTAATGGGGGCAGCAGAGAATAAGCACCACTACCAAGATTTTGTTTGCCTTATTTTTTTATTTTATTCTAAGCACACCAGATTATACTGGTTTACAGTATAATCAGAAGGAGAAGGAAAAATACAGAATGATTTCTCTCATAGGCAGGATATGATTTCTTGCTATGATGTGGCAAATGTGTGGGATTTTCCACACACCTCCCCAAAATTAAAAAAAAATAATAATTAAAGGGGATGGAGAGATTTCTATATAAATTTAGTAGTCTATATACACAACATTTTTTTGTTTGTTTTTTAGGCCACATCGGCGGTGCTCAGTGCCTACTCATGGCTCTGCTCTTGGGGATCACTGTTGGCTGGTTCAATTGATCATCCTGGTGTTGGGGATCCCACCTTGGGTCCACGGTGTGCAAAACAAGTAACCTGCCCATCGGACTATGACTCCAGACACCAAGCATCAAATTCTTACTGCTTGCTCTTCATGTATGTTACAGATTTTATTCATTCTTCCTTCTATAATCCACAGCAAAATGGCTATATCTTTAGAGTGGGTGTGCTTTTTTGTTTGTTTATTTGGTTGGTGGGTTGGTTTGGTAGCCACACCCTGTGGTCCCAAGGGCTTACTCCTGGCTCTGTTTTCAGAAATCTCTCCTGGGTGGGGCTCAGGGACCACATATAGTGTTGGGGATCAAATCCAAGTCACAGAGTTGCAAGAAAAGCACTTTATTTGCTGTCCTGTGTCTACAGTCCCTACATACTTGCTTAGTACTATTATTTTTTCAATTGAATGGACACTTCTATCTAACATTTTATATTTTAGGAATGTCTAAGTTAAAATTACCATATGTATAAAGTCCAATACCAGAATTCCAATTCCAAACCATAATAGAATTCTTATCTTTTATCATTTATCCACCTTCCTTGTCCCTTTCTTTCTGAAAAACTAATAATTGGTTTTATAATCTGAATATTTATTTGTATTTTATTTCTGTTTTCTCTTAACGTACTACAGATGAGTGAAATTGTGTAGTGTTTACCTTTGTCTCACACATTCTACTAAGCATAATAACTAATTAAGTCATTCATACTGTTGAAAGAATTTGGCATGAAGGAGACGGTGGTCCGATCCCGTTTGGAATTTTGGGACAACAGCCACATCGGTCAGGCAAAACCTTCGATTGAATATGATGTGGCCAATTTCATTGTGGAATTGTCCACCAAGAGACTCCCATGTCCAGCATTTAGATTCGGCCTTCTGGAACTGTGAGTTACCATGGATGGTCTTGGTCAACATGATGAATTCCATGATCGTTCCATTCTAGGTTATGTGTCCCAATGTGGAGTTCTTCAGGCGACCTTCTTGGACTTATTTTGGCATTAAAATCACCAACAATGGTCTTGTAGAAGGTGTGGTCTTCTTTATAGAACTTCTCCAGTTCCATGTAGAACCTCTCAATTTCTTCTTCATCGTAGTTGGAAGTTGGTGCATAGATGATAAAGATAGAAACTGCAGGCAGTGAGCCACATCTATTCAAGCATAATCATCCGATTCAGATTGTTAGGCCTTCAAATGAATCGATGCTCATGGCCAAGTTCCTGTTGACAAGGACACTAATGCCACCGATGCCTCTGTTGTCACATGTTCAGAGGAACAATTCATCTCCATTGTCGAAAATGGCAATATGTGATTGATGTCTCCTCGTTTCGGTCAGACCAATGATGTCGTACTTGATCTTCTGTGCTTGCACCATCAGGTCCTTGGTGGATGCTTCTGATATAACAAAATCCTCTGCGAGCTGTACTGTGGATTCACCACCAGGATCTCACCATTCTACAAGGAAATGATCATTGATGTAGAGAGAGGGGTGTGGCAAGGTGATACCATTTCACCAAAACTCTTCAGTGCCGCTCTTGAGAACATCATGCGACAACTGGAATGGGAAGGAATGGGAATGAAGATAGATGGTCAGCAATTACACCACCTCCGCTCCGCTGATGACATCGTTCTCATAACGCCAAACATTAGCCAAGCAGCACAAATGCTGGCTGACTTCGACCGCGAGTGTGGAAAGGTCAGATTGCAGCTGAATCTCAACAAGATGATGTTCATGAACAACGAACTGGTCCCTGAAGCTCCATTTTCTCTCAATGGAATGAACAACTTTGAATGCAGCAGCTATGTGTACCTTTGTCGAGAAATCAACATGAGGAATGATTTGGTGCCAGAACTGCGTAGGAGGAAGAGAGCAGCGTGGAATGCCTTCAAGAGCGTTGAAGAGGTGGTTTAGAGAACGAAGGACCTCTGACTCCGGGCACATCTTTTCGATTCCACCATTCTTCCTGCACTAACATATGCCTCAGAGACCTGGGCCCTCCACAAGCAGAATGAGAATGCTATTCGGGTATTCCAAAGAGGAATCGAAAGAGCTATGCTGGGAATATCATGTCTCACTCGAGTGAGAGAAGGAATCCAGAGTTCTGACCTCCGTCAACCGTCAAAAATCAGGGATGCTGTCTCGTTTGCCAAGGCATCAAAAATCAGATGGCCGGTCATGTAATGTGATTTAGAGATGACCGGTAGGACTAGAGCTGTTACAGACCGGATTCCACGGGATGTCAGAAGACCTCGTGGCCGCCCACCAACTAGATGGTCAGATTTCTTTATCAAGTCTCTGAGTGAACGATTTGAGGCTCTTTCTGTTCCTGGAGCGAGCAGTTATCATAGGGCTACACTAGCTCGTGACAGGGACAAATGGAGATGTTACTGGTGCCCGCTTGAGCAAATCGAAGATCAATGGGACTACAAGTGATACAAATGATACTGTTGAAAATAGCAGGGCTAGCTTTTCTTGTTATATATGTAATATTGCACCGTGTACTTATACACATCTTCTATATCCATTCCTCTGTCCACAGGCACTTAATTGATTTCTAGCAAATGGTTATTTAAAACAATAATACAATAAACATTATTTGCATTTATATGTTCAAATTACTTTTTATATATTTTCAGTAAACACACAGTATGTTTGGTATGGGTAGATTAGATTAACATTCTATCTTTATCTAACAATAAAGGTAGATTCTTTTGAAAAGTTTCTATGCTATTTTCCATAGTGGCACAAAAAATTTATATAATGATTCACAATATCTAGAGCTTACCTTCTCTCCACATTTTCTCCAACACTTGCTCTTTCTTATCTTTTGGATTTCACTGTTCTCAATCATTCAGGGTGATCTCACTATTTTGGTGTTAAATTTATTAGTATTCTAACCAGGAGTGTTATACTTTAGCATTGCTCAAGCTAAATCACTATGAGGATTTTTCCACACCGTTTTAAAGATTTAATATTGTAAAATTGATTACCTGCCATTATTACACCAAGATAAAAAATAGACATTTTAATCAAAAAATTGACATTAAAAAACTGGAAATTATGTGCCATCTGTATGTCTTCTTCTGACATTTAGTTTTTGAATGTCAGTCAAAGTTTTTGTTAGAAATGTCTATTTTTATCATGATGTATTAATGGCAAGTAATGAATTTTACAATATGCATTTTCCACCAACATACCTTAAGTGTAAGGAAATATTCCATTTAGTTATATAAATTATAGAGGAAGGTATTCTTTACAGATTACCAATCTAATAGCTATTGTCACCAATGCCAGTTTAGAAATACCTGGTCTGTGTTTGCTTTTGGTTTGGGTTTGGTTTTAGATTTGGGGCCACAACCAGCAATGCTCAGGGGCTATATTATCTTTGTTTCCTTGGATCACATCTTATGGTGCTTAGGAAATCATGTGGTGAAAGAAATGATACTGAGCATCTATAGACAAATCATGCACTCCAGCACATAGAGCATCTTTCCCACCCCATTTGTTTTTGAAGTAATGCTGGCTTAAAGGTGTTCGTATCTATTTGTTATAGGGATGCAACACACATATACAAACACACATCATAATCACCATAAAATCATTAATATTTGTCCACCACAGTTGATTGAACCCTTTTATCCTAATCTCCCACATGCTTTGGCTACCTGTGGCCAGGGTATAAGGATTTGCTTACATTGGATATTTTTTAAGGAATACGTTGTTTTACCTGATCACATTGTTTATGTGTTGTTTACAATATTTATTTGGCACCTTCTGTAGACAACATCCTGACATTGAAATTACTCTTATGAAGATATTTTGACCTTGTCTATAAGGAGTTCGTAGTACATAGAAAAAATCTGGTTGAATAAAGGAAAATTAAATGCAGTATTAGAAGAATTATATAAATATAAATATAAGATATAAACATATATGTGTCTATTTATATAAATATAATACATACATATTGTCAAATGCATTATTTGCCATTTATATATGTCATATGTATGTGTGTGTATATATGGAATATTTATATGGAATATATATATGCATATATATTCCATATATATGGAAATTAATTAAGAAAGCCTGGAGAAAATCATCAAGAAAGTTGAGACTAGAAATAATTACGGTGTTATATTAGCAATTTTTAGAAATGTATTTTAGTTCATCAAGTAAATATTAAGCTCTATTTTTCAAGTAAGTGTACAGAACAATAATATAAATTAGTTTTTCTCAGTTCTTGTTTTTAATTTGCTTATAATTTGATAAAACTTTGAGTAAGTCCAAAATAGTAAAAATTAAAAAATAATTAGCGATAATAATATTGCAGCCTTTTGACTAAAATGGTCTAAAAAAGCACAAAATAAAAATACAAAGAGATGTTAAGACAAAAGGTGTAGGGAAGACCTAGAAAAAAGTACAGAGAAACTGTGATTTTACTGTGTATAGTTGCCTATTCAGAAATTGATATTTTAGTAATTCAAAACAGGTTTATTTCAGAAACAGTGAAATGTGTCATTTTACATTATAAAGAAGAATTTCCAATTCAAGATAAATGAGCATATTTGCTTCTTTTACTTTAAGTAAATTTCAGTAAAGTCCTAATACTGAAATGGAAAAATAGGGTAACTAAATGTTTAAAGAGAGCTGATATTAGGCATTCATAAATACAGGAGATTTTATCATTTAAGTTAAATTAAAAATTTGCAGATCAAGAGGGATCACAATTTATTTTTCACAATAAGTTTGAACATATTCTGACAAGTTCAAATTTCTATTTGAATGCCAGTAGAACTCCTAAACCACAGACTTGATAGATAAAATATTGATCTTTGAAGAATAATAACTTAGATAACAGGAAAATACCCTTAAAATAATTTATACAGTCTACTAAGAATGTGTTAAAGTGTATGCATATACACAGAATAAAAAGTACATCACAGAAGGAATAAGTACTGAACATAAATTCCTTCTGTGAGCAAAGAAACATATTTAAGGAGTTCATCAATAGTACAGAGGGTCTTTTATGTAACAGACACCAGTTTTAACCCTGGCATCAAAATATGCCAGAAATAAGCCCTAAGCACTGCTAGATTGGTCACAAAATTATATGTATGTATATATATATAGTATATATATACCTACATGTTTGTATGTATACATGTGTGTATATATGTGTGTAAAGTATCATACTTCTCATTTAGAAAGATTCACAACATATCCTCCAATAATTTTTAAATAATCTTCCTTAGATGTATTCTTTTACTAAGTAGACACTAAAGTTTTAAGAAAAATATCAGAATAGCACACTTACATAATGCTGAGTTTTAAGAGCTTTTGATATAAATTCTATATAAAAAAATAAAGACAATTTAATTTGAACTGAGGATTTCACACCCACACATATATTTATAAAATGACAATTAGATTATTTTGACATATGAGGATTTTCCTTTCACACAATTTTATAAGTTGAAGAATCTGAACATAATAAGATATAGAAAGGTATGTGATTTGGGAGAGAGGATTCTTACCACATATATCAGATAAAGAAAAGGAAAATTCTGAACTGAAACAGGTGAAGAGAAAGAATCATTTTCACTGTCACTGTCATCCCATTGCTCATCGATTTGCTTGAGTGGGCACCAGTGACGTCTCAATTGTGAGACTTATGGTTACTGTTTTTGGCATATCGAATACGACACGGGGAGCTTGCCAGGCTCTGCCATATAGACAGGATACTCTCGGTAGCTTGCCGGGCTCTCTAAGAGGGATGGAAGATTTGAACCTGGGTTGGCCGTGTGCAAGGTGAATGCCCTACCCACTGTGCTATTGCTCCAGCCCAGAGAGAAGTAATACTTCATATATATATATATACATATATATAAAGTATATTTGTACATATAACATTGCACTGTTGTCCCATTGTTCATTGATTTGCTCAAGCAGCCACCAGTAATGTCTCCATTGTGAGACTTGTTGTTACTGTTTTTGGCATATAGAATATGCCACCGGGAGCTTGCCAGGCACTGCCGTGTGGGCAAGATACTCTCAGCAGCTTGCCGGACTCTCCAAGAGGGACTCTCAGGTCAGCCGCATGAAAGGCAAATGCCCTAACCACTGTACTATCGCTCTAGTCCCCTGAACCAAGTAATATTAAATAAATTATGAAATAAATTAGTTATATGCCTGCCAAGGGGGTGTACATATATATCATATATATACATATATATACACACATATACATATATATATATACACACACAAAATTTCTATCACTCTGTGGACAGGACTAAAGATATCATGCTAATTGTAGTTAGCCAGAGGAAGGACAGATGCATAATGACCTTTATCATATGTAGAATAATAAACATAGTAAGGAGGCAATAAATGGCTAAAAACATCAGAACTGGTGTGTCTATCTGCAGAACTGAGCTAAACTCAGTGGGGAAGAGAGAAAATCAAAGGGGTCATTGGAATAATGGTAGAGGCAAGTAGGCACTTTGATGAGGGGTCTATATTGTAAAGATGCATGAAAAATATGATCATTAACACTATTGTAAACCATGACATCTCACTAAAACACTATAAACAATGGAGAAGAGTGATTGATAATTTTAGAAATTCACAGGGATAAAATTAAATTTGTGATCAAAGTTACTTCATTTCACTAACAGAGGAAGTTAAGGGAAAATGTCACTTGTATCACTTGTCATCCTGTTGAACAAGCTCAGTTTGCTTGAGCAGGCAAGTCTCCATTAGTCCCTGTCAGGTGCTACTGTAGCCCAATGGCATCTGCTCACTCCAGGAACACAAAGAGCCTCAAACCATTTGTTCAAGGTCTTGACAAATAAGTCTGACCATCTCGTAGGTGGGCGGTTAGGTATTCTTTTGACATCCCGTGTAATCCAGTAATCCAGTTGGTAATAGCTGTAGTCCAGTGGTTGTCTCCAAATCGCATTATGTGCCTTGCCCATCTGATTTTTGATGCCTTGGCAAAGGATAAAGCATCAACAAGGTCAGAATTCCGAATTCCTTTTCTCACTTGAGTGAAACGATATTCCAAGCATAGCTCTTTGGATTCCTCTTTGGGAGATCCATCTCTAAATGCAGCAGTTATGTTTACCTAGGTTGAGAACTCAACATGACAAATGACCTGGCACCTGAGCTGTGCAGGAGGAAGACAGAGGTGAAGAAATTGTTAAGAGGACAAAGAACCTCCAGCTCCGGGCACAACTTTTTGACTCCAGTGTTATTCCTGCACAACATACTCCTCAAACACCTGGGCCCTACAAAAACAGGACGAGAACATTATTCAACTCATCCCAAAAAAAATTTATATAAGAAAAAATAAAAACATGTTCACGTATATTTTTAAATAACGCATAATATTACCATATTGAGCCTATACATTTAAAAAATCCACTGGAGTTGATAATTCAAAGCCATTATAATTTATTTTAGGTGGAGGAGATAAAACAACAGAAATAATTCATTGTTGTTTTGATCTGCATCTCCCTGATGATTAGTGATGAGGAGCAATTTTTCATGTGTCTTTTGGCCATTTGGATTTCTTCTTTGAGAAAATTTGTATTCATTTCATCACCCCATTCTCTGAGGGGTATGAATGCTTCTCAAAAAATTAGAAATTGAGCTCCCATTTGACCCAGCAATACCACTTCTGGGATTATATTCCAGAGATGCAAAAAAGTATAGTAGAAATGAAATCTGCACTTGTATGTTCATTGCAGCACTGTTTACAATTGCCAGAATTGTAATATGTACAATTCTGTAACTATGCAGCTGTTAGGAGTGATGAAGTTATGAAATTTGCATATAGGTGAATCAACATGGAAAGATCATGTTAAGTGAAATGAGTCAGAAAGAGAGGGACAGGCATAGAAAGATTGCACTCATCTGTGGAATGCAAATTAATAGAATGAGAGACTAATACCCATGAACAGTATAGATGAGTACCAGGAGGATTACTCCACAGCTTAGAAACCGGCCTTGCATGCTGGGGGGAAAAGGCAGCTCAGATAGATAAAAGGCAGCTCAGATAGAGAAGGGAATAGAGAAGGGGCCACAAAGTAAAGAGGGCCTGTTTAGGATGCGAAAGTAGACTATAGACCAAACATGGTTTATAGTTCTTAATACCTCTACTGCAAACCACAACACCCAAAAGGAGAAAGAGAACAAAAGGTTATGCCCTGCCACAGAGGCGGGTGGTGTGGAGGGAGGACCAGGTGAGGGTAGTGGGAGGGAAGCTGGGACCATTGGTGGTGGAAAATGGGCACTGGTGGAGGGATGGGTACTCGATCATCGTATGTCTGAAATGCAAGCACAAAAGTTTGAAAGTCTGTAACTGTACCTCACGGTGATTCACTAATAAAAATATTTTAAAAAAAGAAGAAATAATAATTTTTTCTTGCTATTTCATACAACAAGAAGCTGTATCTACATCAACAAAATTTTATAAGTATCCCTTTATATATATTTTAATGTAGTAGTACTTCTATTTATTCAGCCATTGACTAAGCTGATTGAGCGGAGCATGAACTCCATGTTACTTTTTAAATTTTTTAATTGGATATCCGTGAGATAGACAATTACAAAGCTGTTCATAATTGGGTTTTGGCCACCCAATTATACAGTTACAATGATACAGCACCCATCTCTCAACCACTGCACACCTCCCGCCACCAATGTCCCCCACCACCATCCCCCAACCTGCTACCCCCACTGCCAGTCTCCCACTCTGTGAGACACTTTTATTCTTGCTCTCTCTCTCTCTCTCTCTCTCTCTCTCTCTCTCTCTCTCCTTTTCCTTTTATGCATTATGTTTTTCAGTACGGGTTCTAAAAGGTCATGGTGTTTGTTCAGGGCATTCAGTATTTTTATCAGGGAGGTGGGGCTGCAGTAGCTTTTCAAGTGGGTGGTAGCTTTGGGGTATGGGTATGACTGCCAAGGCTTCTGGAAGCACAAGGAGGTGGAGGGTGGTAGTCCATCCCAACCCTGAGAAAGCCTGGAGGTTTCAGTCACAAATCCCACATACCCTAATTTTCAGCAGATTGTATCTTGGTGAGGTCTGTCCTGAGATGGTGGAGTCAGGCAAGAGGTATGGCGGTGATTTAGGATTGTGGTAGCAAGTAGCTGCAGGGGGCTCTGCTTGGGCGGGCACAGACCAACCTGCTCCTCTACAATTTACCCCAGTCTGTTTAGCCATGCATGGGTTTGAGATTAACTGTGGCTTTTTATCTCTTTCAAGATTTATCTATGGGTCTCTGAAGTAAGGCCAATAAGTGAGTTTGTATACCCGAGTCAGAGGTGGTTTGTGAGCATGGCTCCCTCATACCTAACTTTTGACCTTTTTTAATTTCTTGGTAAACTTGATCCCAAGTTGTTGGGGGTGCAGCCAAAAGCACGGCAGCAATTTTGGGGTGTCTGGAAGCCTTTAGGCACAATCAGGCTGCTGATGTACTGCTCCACAGGTACAGGTGGACCTATTGGTGGCAATTTCAGCCCCAGTCTTTCTTAATAGCTTACACTTTTGTTTTTTATCAGCTTGTACAAAGATCACATGACATAGTTGGGCTCAGGATAACAAACTTAAATTGCTATTGCATAGAAACATAAAAGATGTTCATAGTGACTGATAAAGTAATATGAGTGAAATATATAGTAAAACTAAATGAATAGTTGAGGATTATAAAATGCTATTATATAGAAATTTAAATCTTACATGAATCATGTAATTTTGGTTTATATTAAAAGAAAAATAAGCCAAATAAGGTCTTAAGAGATACTCAGAAGGCTGGAGGGCATATTTTGCATGCAAGAGCTCCAAGTTTAATCCTTGATAACACATGGTGTGCCAAACACCACTCACTATGATCAGGAAAAAAGAAAGAGAAAGAAAATAGAAAAGTAAGCAAATACAATTCTGAAGACATCAATATTTAAATACCTCAAAGAATTATAATTATATAAGAATTAATATATAATTAATAGATAAGAATTTATAAAAGTACACACATAATATATAATTTAATATGGTTATAAATTTCTATGCAAAGCTAGCTAATATATTCATGCTATCTATAATATGTCACTCAATAAGTCCATATACACTTTTTGTTATAGAAAAAATACATAAGATATAATTCACACAGGATTTATAAAGAGATAATAAAATGTTTAAATTCTGATTAAACTGCTATCTACTTATATGTTACAAGCAAATTATTTATAATTTTTTAGCTTAAACTTCATCATCTTTATAATAAGGATAATCCTGTTTACCTTCAAAGGTCATTTTAACATTTAGAAAAAATACATGCAAATTTTCTGATCTTGATAAGATTCTGTAAATGATATCCATTGTTACATTTTTATAACAATGCATATTTACCTATTCTACTGAGATCATGAAAACAAGAAAAAGCTTATGCTGCTGTTAATTATTTTACTTTTAATTTTTAAATATTCATGCTAGACTGAAATAGACATAAATCACATGAATAATACATCCAGTAGATTTATGTCTCTGTAATATTAATTTTATAAATAGAAGAAACCCACAATATAAAAATATATTTTTAATATAAGCATTAAAATAGGACCTTTTGAGATGATTTTAACTTAACTTCACAGAAAATTCAGAGAGGAGTTCCAAAACAACCCACTAATGTTCACTCTAGCTTACAGTAAAAGTGGGACTCAAGAGTTTAGAATTCTCAAAGACAATGAGACGATCCCTGGGTCCCAGAGGTGGTAGCCAGTGTCAGGGGCCAGTTTGGTACTCAGGATCACATCTTGTGCCCGCCTGGTCAGGATTTTCCCTGCCTGAAAAGGGCATGGCCCTGCATTTCTTTATGTCTCCAAAATTCACTGTGATCATGCAAAAATAGACTAACTGTACTCACCTAGGCACACAATAGCTCACAGTAAACAACTCCAACAGCTAAGGTCACAGCAGAAAAGCAGCACAGAACCCCATCAGGCTTAGTGAGTGAAGATGGTAGCTGGTAAGACTCAGCCAGTACTAATGAGCCATATAACCTCTCTGATTAGGACCTTAGAGAGGAATTGTTGAGGATGTCTAAGGAGGTCAAAGAAATAATGAAATGTACTGCCACTAAAATGCAAGAGAATAGGAGAGCAGAAATAAGTAAACTACTAGCGAAATGACAGAACTGAGAAACTTGGTAGGTGAAATGTAAAACTTATTGGATGGCCTTCAGCAGCAGAGTAACCATCAAAAACATCATTGTTGAGATGTAACCAAGTCTGAAGAGTGCATGCAACCAGATCCCCCAGGTCTTCGGAATACCAGCTAAAAGAAATACACATAAATATACCCTATGGCACATCCAAATCAGAATGATGAAAACATAGATAGACAGAGATAGAATACTGAAGGAGCAAAATCAAAGAATCAAGTTACATACAAAGGAGTATCCTTAAGATTTACTGTAGATTTATCAATCAAAACCCTACACGCCCAAAGACAGTGATGGAATAAAGTGAAAAAAACTCAAGGAAATAGACATCTCACCAAGAATACTTAACTGAGCTTAATTCTCCTTCTTATTTGAAAGAACAAACGATACACAACTTTACGCAGAATCAACTCAGGAAGAACGAAAGGGGCTACTTTAGGACAGGTTTTGTTCCACAAAGCTGCCAAATTCCTACAGAAAGATAGCATAAAACTCCATGACAATAATAATTTGTCTCAATGTCAATGGGCTAAATATACCAATTAAGAGACACAGAGTATCAGGATGAATTAGAAAAATGAATACAACATTAAACTGCATAAAAGAAACACATTTGAATAGTCAGAGCAAACACAAGCTCCAAATCAAAGGCTGGAAGACAAACAAGAGAACAATGCCCTCAAAAAGGCTGGTGTGCCAAACTAGTAAGTATGACTTACATAAGACTTCAAGTTGAAAAGGCTATAAGAGACAGTGAAGTTTATTTCTTAGTGATCAAGAGATGTGTACATCAGGAAGAATTCATATTCATAAATGTTACATTAGCATCTGATTCAGGACCAACAAAGTTCTTAAAACAACTGCTAAGAGACTTGAAGAAGTATATTGATATATTTGAAGAAATATATTGATAGCAACACAATAGTGGTTGGAGACTTCAACACTGCTCTAGAACCTCTTAACAGATCGACTAGACTACAAGTTGTATGGAAATGCTTCTTTTAAAGGAAAAAATGGAAGCCAGGATTAGATAGATGGATGATAGATAGATAGATAGATAGATAGATAGATAGATAGATAGATAGATAGATAGAGATATATGCTTTTTCATTCTCAAAAAGCTGAATATATGTTATTCTCCAACACATATGGGACATTATACAAGACAGACCATGTGTAGGAACTCAAAACATACCTCCACAATGTCAAGAGCATAGAAATTTTATCAACTATATTCTAAGGCAATGATGCATTTAAAGTAGAGATTAATCACAAATAGAAATGAAGAAACAATTCAAAGACCTAGAAGTTAAATAGCTCATTAAAGAAAATCTATATTAGAGAGGAAATCAAAGAACAAATTAAAAGATTCATGGAAACACATGAGAATGACACAACCAGAGCTTGTGGGATACAATAAGGACAGTGTTAAGAGGAAAATTCATAGTTATGCAAGCATTCATCAGGAAGGGAGAAAGGGATCACATAAATAACTAGACTGTATAACTAAAAAACTAGAAAATGACCAATAAATGGAGCCCAGAGAAGTCAAGAGGAAGGAAATACTAAAACTTAGGGCAGAAATTAATGAACTACAATAAAAAAATAAACAAAACACAGTCCAAAAGATCAATGAAACTAAGAGCTGGTTCTTAAAAAAATTAACATGTTGATAAACAATTAAAGAACTCACAAGGAGATAGAGATTGGTAGATAGATAGATAGATAGATAGATAGAGAGAGAGAGAGAGAGAGAGAGAGAGAGAGAGAGAGAGAGAGAGAGAATCCTAATAAACAGAATCAGAAATGAAGTGGAGACATCACAACAGACACCAGACAAATTCAAAGGATCATCAGAGATTACTTTGGGAATCATTATGCCATGAAACAAGAGAACCTGGAAGAAATGGATAAATTCCTGGAGTCCTATATCCTCCCAAGTCTGAATCAAGATGATTTGGAATACCTGAATAGGCCTATCACTATTGAAGAAATTGAAACGGTAATCAAAAGTATTCCCCAAAACAAAAGCCCAGATCCAGGTGGATTCATTAGCAAATTCTTTTAAATCTTTAAAGAGAAACATTGCCAATCCTTTTCAGGATTTTCCAGAAAACTGAAGAAACAGAAATATTCTCAAACTTTTTCTATGAGGCAAACATCATCCTGATACCAATAGCAGATTGAGGCCCACCAAAAAAAGAGAACTAGAGGCCAATAGCCTTGATGAGCCCAGATGAAAAGATCCTGAAAAAATTGCTAGCAAATAGAATCGAACAATTCTTCAAAAATATCATACACCATGACCACATATGATACATCCTGGGAATATAAGGTGGTTTAACATATGCATATCAATCAACATAATACACCATATCAATTAATGGAAAAGGAAAAGTCATATGATAATATCAATAGATGCAGAGAAAGCATTTGACAACATTCAGCACCCATTCATAATAAAAAGAGCAATGACAACAACCAACTTTCAATGAAACAGTAATTTATGGAACTTTCCTCAATATAAAAAAAACCACTCAACACAACCACAAACATTACACTAGTTTTTCCACTTACGGGAAAAACTAGAAGCTTCTCTTCTGATATCAGACACAGGACATGGTTGTCCACTCTCCTCACTTCAATTAATCATACTAGTGGAAGGACTAACCGTAGAAATTAGGTAAGAAAATGATATCAAGGGCATCCGTATAGGAAAGGAAGAAGTCAAGCTGTCACTGTTTGCAGATGACATGATACTATATTCAGGAAATCATAAAGACTACCAAAAAAGAAAAACTCCTAGAAACACTGGATATGTATACTAGAGAGTCAGACAACAAAATTAACATGCAAAAAATCAATGGTTTTCCTATGTAAAAATAAAAGAGAAGAAAATATGTTTTTAAATATTCCATTCAGAGTTGTACTTCAAACAAATCAAGTATCTCGAAATCAGCTTAACTAAAGAGGTAAAAGAAGATTTTTGTTGGAGAATTGTATTACTGAAAACTCCTGTTTTTAAAATATTTTAAGTTTTCAAGACCTTGATTACATGCATCCTAAGTCTGACTTCCACAAAGTTTGGGACATTTCATCCATGTTGCTCCATATATACCCAATGTTGATGTTCTAGGAATTTCTAATTTCTAATTTCTGACTCCACAAACATATTTGTTAGATATGATCCCATGAATCCTGAGGTGATATTAGATTAAAAACAATCCCTTTTGTTTGTTTTTTTCTGATGTGATATCTTTATACACAACTATACACAACTGTCTTCTCAGGACTCCTCTGCCATTTCTATTCCTGTGTGACTACATAAGAAAATTTTAATTTTTTATTATTTAATTATAACTTTTTCCATTTTTTTTACCTCAGTAAGTATACTTATGATAGTTGCTTTAAAAATTATACTGTATTGGGGCTGGAGCAACAGCACAGCGGGTAGAGCATTTGCCTTGCACATGGCCAACCTAGGTTCAATTCCCAGCATCCTATATGGTCCCCTGAGCACTGCCAGGAGTGATTCCTGAGTGCAGAACCACGAGTAACCCCTGTGCATCACCAAGTGTGACCCAAAAAGCAAAAAAAAAGAAAAAAATTATACTGTATTTAAGTCATTTTTTTGGTTTCCCTCCCCTTTTGGAATTAGGATATATTTTTCAAGTTAGGTAATAGTGTAGGTAATAGGTAGCATGTTAGGTAATAGTGGAGGTGTTTGGTAGATTTCAAAGGTTATGCAGACTTCTAATATTGTTATAATACTCTAGGTATTATAGGTGATTTCACTTTAACTGCTAATATGTCTATTTTGTTTAGACTGTAATCTCTTTCTTTCTCCTCTGGACTTTCTCACTGCAAATCTCATTCAATTTTTTCTATATTTCGTAAGTTGATTAGAATCTGTCCATGCCTTCTATAGTTCAGTATTATTCTGAGTCCCATGTGCTTGGCTGAAATCTCAGTTCTGCCTTTCTTATACAGGATTAAGATAACTCTATATGCAAATCTTATGGGTTGCACTGAAAATTGTTTATACTCATACTAGAATTAGCATATCTTATCAGATTCTTAGACCCCAGGAATTCTCCTATTGCTCTACATTCACGGTGTCATATTTGCTAGTCTGCCAAGTGGTATACCTTCGGAGTTCTTGTCACGGGGTTACAAAAATATGAGATGCTCACCCTTTCATGTGTTGTTCCTCTAAATTTTGACTTTCATAGAAAAATCCCATACTTCTGTTCACTTATAGGATGGCACAAGTAATTGCTGCTTATGATTATTTTCTTTATAGTTTGAGCATAGGTTTCTATTGTTATCAATGTAAAGATGGCCACTATGGCTTACTCCATCAAGCCAGAAATGATAATATTTTATTTTTGATATAAATAATCACTGTCACTGTCACTGTCATCCAGTTGTTCATCGATTTGTTCAAGCAGGCACCAGTAACGTCTCTCATTGAGAGACTTATTGTTACTGTTTTTGGCATATCCAATACGCCATGGGTAGCTTGCCAGGCTCTGCCGTTTGGGCGAGATACTCTCCATAGCTTGCCGGGCTCTCCGAGAGGGGCGGAGGAATCGAACATGGGTCGGCTGCGTGAAAGGTGAACACCCTACCGCTGTGCTATCACTCCAGCCCAATATAAACAACATTTAACACATATTATTTACTTTTGCTATATGTGACTTTATGGTTTTAGATGCCATATTTTTGTAAATATTAAAAAATAGAAGCATCAAATAACATCTCATTGAGGTAAGTATCAACTATGATCTATTATCTTATCCATACATCTTCTTCTACATGACTAATTACTTACTTTAATTTATTTATTATTTATTTAATTTTAATTGTTTTTATAACAAAGAGAATATTTCATGCCAAGGGAAGTAATTGATGACTATAATTTCATGATTCCTTAGAGTAGTGAGTTTAACTTATCTATTTCAACAGACTTAGTACACCTAATGAGAGGGGAGAAAGAGAAGGAGATGGATTAAAGAGGTGGTATAGAGACAGAGGGGGACTTGGTGGTGGTAAACTTTGGTAGTTGTAGGCTACTCTGTTTCTGGTGCTACTTTGTTCATCCAAACTGTGAAGATTAATACCACTGTAATTAAATTATATAAAATGCAAAACAATTTTCAAAATCATGGCAAAAGTAAAAGTTTATTTAATATTTAACTCCACTTTTGTTCACATAAAAATAAATTGGCATTCAATCTATAACATGTGAAAATAAAACTCAGGGGCCCAAAGAGCAGTTAGGGTGCATGCCTGGCATCACGTGATTAAGCTTCAGTGCTCTCACCATATGTTCCTAGGAGCAACAGTGAGTATAGTTTTGCAGTCCCTCAGTATTGCCAAAGTGGTCTAGAAAATCCTCAGCACTGAAGACCCCTGATAGCATCATGTCCTCAGGATGTTGCATTGAATCCTCTGCCTTGTGATTACAACACTCTCCAGGCCTCCTGGTCATTTCCTGAGAATTTCAAAAAACCAAATCAAACAAATTAATAAATAAATGATTTCAGCTGAGTTAAAATATTTTAAGTGGAGGAGAAAGAAATATTCTTTCTTTTGTATACCAAATGGTAATGTCTTACTAGATATCAAGGTTTATGGATATATTCAGTTGAAAACACTGCAAAATATATAACATTAACATGCAGATAACATTAAAAAAATTGCCTATCATAAAGGCAGGCTTGTGGGTGGGAGGGAAACTGGTGAAATTGATAGACAGAAGTGGAAACTGGTTACAGGATCACTGTTGAAACACATATGACTGAAACTCAATTGTGAATAACTGCAAATCACAATGCCTCAATCGAATCTTTTTCTTAAAGAAGTGAGAATGTATGTAAAGTAATAATTTTTATAATCTCAAATAGATATTCAATTTCTTTCTTCCCCCAAATTACTTATTTCACATATATGCACATATTTGGTATGCTTGGGGCCATGAAACTTCAGCTCCTTGTTCAAAGGTTAATTTTAATAAGGCCCTCTGGGTACCTGGTCCCATGTCAATTTGCATGGATGAATGAATCTTCCTATACACATCTTTTGATAAACAATCTCAGGGTTTCTCAGGCAGTTTAGTTACAATAATTAACCTAAAATTTCTGTTGTCACTTAATTCTATATTAGCTAAAGGGACAGGGGAACATCTGGACCCATCATCTATAAAATCTCTCTTTATATGATAAAAATTGTATTGTTTCCCTCAAACCATTTCTTCTCTAGATTAAGCAACATCAGTTTCTTTCTTTATGGTCCTGGTTTTCCAATATTTTTCTCATGACCCTCCCCTCCCCCATTGATGACATAATTTTAATCACTCTAATTTTTCTTAACTAATGCTTCTCATGTTCTGAACTTCATTTTTAATTTTGACAACTATGACCCTGTTTTTTCTAGATTATTGGTGAACTTGGTCTTTAAGGCACTTTCCGCGTGTCTAAAGTGGCCCGTTGCAGTTCATTTTTCGTTTCTCTGAATTGTCTGCAATTCTGTGTGCATGCTTTAATGGGGCCCTTGCAGGTATCACTGTTGCCCGGGCCCATGGGTATGTTCCCCTCCCCTTCCTGCTGGACACGGTACTTTCCTGATCAATGCCCGGCCCAGCTCGAAATGCTCAATTGTCTGCAGGCGTTGTCAGTTTGAACTTTTGCTTTTGTCTAACACTACTCAATACTAGTGAGTGATAAGCTGTTTTTTACCTTAAACCGTTTCACTAATTTTTATGTTGCATATTAATTATTTTGTAGCTATAAGGCTACACAATGTCTAGATCTTCACAATCGATTTCTCCCACTCGGAGAACCTGGCAAGCTACTGAGAGTTTCTTGCCCACACAGGGAAGCCTGGCAAGCTCCCCGTGGTATATCATATGCCAAAACCAGTAACAATGATGGGTCTCATTCCCCTGACCCTGAAAGGGCCTCCAATGTAGCACCATTGGAAAGGATGAGTAAAGAGAGGCTTCTAAAATCTCAGAGCTAGGAGAAATGGTGATGTTACAGAGACTGCTCGGGAGAGTCAAAAATTAATGGGATTATGATGATGATGATGATGATGATGATGATGATGATGATGATGATGATGATGATGATGATAACCCTGTTTGTATAACCTCTAAAGGTTGACACTCTCCTTTTTTATTTGGAACAAAATAAGGCAATGTGGTCCTGCCAATAGGTCAACCTGTACTTGTGGGGCAAGTGCATTCGCATCCTGATGGTGTCTTTAGGCTTCCTGATACTCCAAAATTGCCACTGTACTTTTGGCCAGACCCCAACAATTTGGGACAATGTTTACAAAGAAATTAAATGGCCAAAGGCTAGGTATGTGGGAGCCATACCCATAAACCACTCCAGCTTAGTTATACAAGCTCATTTATTGGCCTTATTTCAGAGACCCATAGATAAATCTTAAAAGAGATTCAAAGCCACAGTTAATCTCAGACCCGCACATGGCTGAACAGAGTGGAGTAAATTGAAGAGGGGCAGGTTGGCATGGTGGTTGCCCAAGCAGAGCCCCCAACAGATGCTTGCTTCCACAGTCCAAAATTGCCGCTATACCTCCAGACTGACTCCATCGTCTTAGGACAGGCCTCACCAAGATATACTCTGATGAAAATTCTGGTATTCTGGTTTTGTGCCTGAAATCTCCAGGCTTTCTCAGAGTTGAGGTGGGCTACCTCTCCCCCCTCTTCCCAGTACACATGGATACACTGGCAGTCACCACCACGAACCAACTCCAGCGCTCCACCCTGTAAACTGTACTGCCAGCCTTGCTTCAGAGACCAAAAAATAAATTCGAAAGAGGTCCAAAGCCACAGAAAAGCTCAACCCCATGCATGCATGCATGGCTGAACAGAATGGGGTAAATTGGAGGGGGGCAGGTTGCCTGTGCCCGCCCAAGCATGACCCCCAGTATCAACTTGCTTCCACAATCCACAATCACCGCCATACACCATCTCACGATGGACCTCAGCACCATGTAATCTGCTGAAAGTTTTGTAATGTGGATCTTAGCGCACCAACAGCCCTGGCCCAGAGACACAACAGCAAGTCTCTGAAGACACCACAGCAGCAGACATCTCTCCAGGCCCCATACTGGGCCAACTTCACTGTGGCACCCCAGATGGAGCAGGTGCAGTCTCCTTCCCTATTTCAGATGGAATCCTGGTTACCAAGAGCTTCCACAAGCAAGGCCCAGGTATGCAGGTTCCAGGACTGAATCTCCAGGCAACATGTTGGCAGAGGAACTGGGCTGTTCCTCCCCGTGTCCCCACATGTCCAGGAGAGAGGCTGTCATGCCCACAATTTGCCTCCGGGCGCCATCTTAGTGCACCAACAGCCCTGGCCCAGAGATTCCCAATTGAATCCCCAGATCGATTAGTGTCATAGAGAGATGTCTCTGGAACCCAACCATTTACAATCTAGAAATTTACATTTACAATTGTAGCCGCACAAGCTCTCATGATATTCAAGATGAGCAATGGAAAATAAATTATCTAGAGTCTGCCAATGGCAGGTCAGCTTAATTAATGGTGGGAAAATTCGAGCAAAACATAATGCCCAAAATTACAGGGAGAGTATTGGGGAAGTTGTCTTCCATAAAGGCAGGGTGAGGACTTGGATGTGGAGGAGGTGAGGGTACTGGGGACATGGGTGGTGGATACTGCACTGGTGGAGGAATGGGTGTTCCATCATTATATGATTGAATCTCAAACATGAAATCATCGTAACTCTCATAGGGACACAATTAAAAAAAGAAAAAAAGTTAAAAAATGTTATATAAAGTTTTATTATAGTATTAAAATGGTTGTGAATTAAAATGAAATAAGGAAAATATTGGTCATTATCAAAGATATAACTTAGAATCCTGTGTTTAATGTGTACCAAGCTGACTGAAATGTATGAATTACTAATGCATGCCTTTAATTACCTTCTCTCTCTCTGTATGCAAACACCTTCATTTCACAGAAGTTCTTGAAATAGGGAACTACTGCAATAAATAGGTGAAGGAGCTGAGCTATTTTTTAGAAACATATACAGAAATATAGTGATGCTTTTATAAAAACAGCTTAAAGTTCTCATTCACTTTAATGTGAAGAACTAATCTAAAATGAGAGTCAGTGTCCATGGCATTAATACACCCACAGAAATCCACTATTAGTTAAATAGTGCAGTCTTCAACATGCTGTAGTTAAAACCATAAAACTGCTGGTGTGAAATGTAGACTGGTAAAGGGATGGGTGCTGGAACCTTGTGAACTCCTGTAACTGAAACTCAATGTTGAACGATTGTGTTACTGTGTATCTCATAGTGATTCAAATAAACAAAAAACAAAACCAATATTTGTAATAATCAAAGGTTAAATATACAAAAATCTTGACTGCTGTGTCAAATATTTTTATATCCCTCCCCTCCTCCTCCCTTTTCTCCTTTATTTCCTCCCTTCCTTTCCCATTCCATACCCTCCCAATCTGCCCTTCTCCTCCCCCATCCAATACCCTTCCCTTCCCTCCTCTTCCCTCCTTCCCCCTCCTCTTCTTCCCTCATTCCCTTCCCTTCCCTCCCCTTCCCTTCCTTCTACTCCCCTTCCTTCCCTTCTCTTCTTTCCATTTTTTCCCTCCATTCCCCTCCTGTCCATTCCCCTTCCCTTCCCTTCCCTCCATTCCCCTTCTCTTCCCTCCCTACCATCCTCCCTCCCTTCCCTTCCCTTTCCTCCCTTCCCTTCCCCTTCTTTCTCCTCCCCTCCCCTCCCTTCCCCTCCCCACCCCTCTCCTCTCCTCTCCTCTCCTCTCCTCTCCTCTCCTCTCCTCTCCTCTCCTCTCCTCTCCTCTCCTCACTTCTCTTCCTTCTTTCCTTCCTTCCTTCCTTCCTTCCTTCCTTCCTTCCTTCCTTCCTTCCTTCCTTCCTTCCTTCCTTCCTTCCTTCCTTCCTTCCTTCCTTTTTCTTTCTTTCTTCATTCTTTATTTCATTCTTCTTTTCTACCTTCTTTCATTTTAAATTTTTTATCCCACTATGCTGTTTTTGTTTGCTTCTGTTCTGTACCTCACAGTGCTCAGGAATGACCTCTGGCTCTGCACTCAGTTGTCACACCTGCTGGTTCTTGGGAAACCATTTAGGATTTCAGAAATGAACCTTCACTGGCATGCAAGGCAAGTTCCCCAACATTGTACTTTTTCTCAAACTCTTGATGTGGTTATCTTAACTCATCTCTTCCAAGAAAGAAGAGTAAAGTGAAAAATGTAGCTATGAATCAATTTGGATTGTCAGTCCACAGTTCATTTTAATTGCAAGTTGTTAATTTTAATTACATATAATTCCATTACTTCATTTTGCCAATGTTAATTTCCTTCACAATATCATTCTTTACTTTCACCGCACAAGTCAATTCCATATGATACACTATGGAAAAATCTGTTCTAAATATACTAATATGAAGAAGAGTTCTACAGTTAAGATTTCTGTTTTTCCCTTTCAAAAATATATTTCTGTAAAATAATCTCGTAGCTTTAAAACTTATTAATTCATCCTTATGATTAGTTTGAACTATTATTTGAATTCAGGATAATTTCATATTATAATTTGGATTAAATAAATTAAGTAAATGTAACAGACAATTAGTTTTTATTGAGTTAATTTGTTGATGATAACCTAGAGGAAAATGCACTTTTTAAACTTTCATATTTGAATTTCCAATGTCTATTCTTATTCTGGGACAATGTGAAAGATGCCACATGAATGATTATTAAGTAAATAGGCAAAAATAGCAATCATTTCTATTGCAAAAGAGATATTTTAAATTTGTAATAAATATGAGAACTATACTAAAATGCATATATAAAATTATTTTACAATAAATGTATTTATTTCTTCAGTATAGTACCTGAGTGTTTCTATATATGTTATCCAATTTAAAATCAACCGTACCATTGGAGTTCATAGTGGTTTAACCCACTATGATTAATTTCTAATGAAGCACTGCTTTGACAGAGATGTAATGAGGACAAATAACAATAGGGAACCAAAGAATCTAACTGAATGAAAGAACTTACTCTCATGAAAAGATGTTTGCTTTCAGTTCCTCCCTATTTCTTCCTCACTCCTGCCTCTATACTTCCTTAGAGGCTATCTTATGTGTGATAAGTGTTAACTGTTTAGCCAAAAAAAAAAAATCATTTACTGAAACTCATTTTGCCGTTGTAAGCAACAACATTTTAAAAATTTCTCCAGGAAAATTTTTTCACATCATTTTCACTTGGTACTAAATATTCTCTTGAAAAATTAAGAGGAGCAAATAGTAAAGGGTAACAGAAAACATTGAACAATGTTGAAAATTATTGTATTTTTTTTCTTTAAAAATTCAGTCCAGGGACTGGAGCGATAGTACAGGGGTTAGGGCATTTGCCTTGCACGCAGCCAACCAGGGTTCATTCCCCGGCCTTTCATATGGTCCCCCAAGCACTGCCAGAAGTAATTCCTGAGTGCAGAGTCAAACCCCTGGGAAACACTGAGTATGACCCAAAAAACAAATAAAAAAAATAAATAATAACAATTCAATTCAATAAAAGACTACCACCAAATTATTTTGAGGATAATACTTCTAGGACAATAGAAAACACTAAAATCTTTATTATTTTAATGAGCATTCATGTTACACCAGAAATCTTATTCTATTCCAAAAAAGTTATATTAGACCTCTTACATTAAGGATAGGGCTAATGAATTCTTGATATTGAAAAGATTTGACTATACCATGCCTTAGCTCAGTGCTAGAAATGGGATTCATCAGAAATTGTTACTGAGTAAGCAGAAATATATTTAACTTTTAAAGAAGTTCATGAAGAGAAAAAGAGAAGCAAGATGTGTGTGTGTGTGTATGAGAGAGATAGAGAGAGAGAGATATTATGCTGTACTTTAGGGTAGTGAAAAAAATGTGTCAACAAGGAATAATTTAAATTTTATTTGTCTCTCTTTTTCTCACAGCCTTTTTATTTTGACATCCCAAGATTTCTGTTTTAGTTGCCTATCTGGATCCATTATCAGCTAAGTGTAAGCGATAATGGCAACATTCAATAAAAGTGCCTAACATGCTACCTTTTGTCACTCACTTAAAACATCTCTTATCACTGAATCACATCTTATTCATCTTTGTTCACATTTTCTGAAATGATTCTGTAGCTGTGATGGTACTCCTAAATTATTCTTTATAAAATAGAATATTAAAGCCATCATCATAACATTTTAGTTTATCTTATAGATTCTAAATACCATCTATAAGATTAAGGGGAACATCTGGCAGTGCTTGGGGGCTACTACAGACTCTGCTCTGGGGTCCCTCTGAGAATTTCTTGAAACCATGCAATATTGATCATTCAACACAGGCCTCTTGTCCACAAAGCATGCACTCATTGCATTGATCTATATCACTATTGGTCCCCAAATATTCTTATTTTTAGAGACTCAGTTATGTCTCTAGCAAGTGTCTTCTGAGACTCATATGAATAGAGTATGAGTCTCTATTCATACTCTATTCATATGAATGAGAATGAATAGAGACTCATATGAATCTTAAATTCATATGAGTTTAGAAGACTCATATGAAGACTCATAGAAGACTC
This sequence comes from Sorex araneus, assembly GCF_027595985.1. Classification (NCBI taxonomy): domain Eukaryota; kingdom Metazoa; phylum Chordata; class Mammalia; order Eulipotyphla; family Soricidae; genus Sorex; species Sorex araneus. The sequence goes on along the minus strand of NC_073302.1, from coordinate 210,258,439 downwards.
ATATGAATCTTAAAACAATTAAATGTTTATGTCCACCTTTTTTGTAGGTTTATCCTTCCCTAAAATGTGAGGAAATATTTATAGTATGAAACACTTTGATTCATATCTTTCTAACCGGATATTCAAGATTCTAGGAGGGCCTCACACCATAGTTGATAGTTACTCTCCCCATCTGTTAACTCTGGCAGGTCAGAATAATATTCTAAAACTAACATAAATTGGTATTATGGAATGCTTAATCTGTTTCACGGTCTTTGATAAATATTTGACATGGATGCTGTTATTTAACTCCAGAGAACTGTAATTATAGTCTAATCTAGTATTTACTTACATCGAGCCCTTGTTTCTCCTGTAGACTATAAGACTTTAAGCAACTGAATAATTACTTATGGTCACAGGAATAGTTAAGTGTCAGGATCAGTTTACAGGAGAATATGATTCCAATAATACAACCTTGGAAATGCTGCATCTACTATCATTTCACTTCCAATGACAATGCTGATACTATAGGTGAGATCTTGCAGTTAACTTGCAGATAAACGTTGTCCATGTTTATCACAGTACTTATTGACCTTGCTTCTACCCTCTATCCCCATACCCCACTCCATTCTTCTCCAGACCTCAGAAGTCCTCCATCTTACATGTTTCGGCTAAAATCTGAATAAAATTCATTCTTCTTAAAGTTTTGAAGACAGAATATTTACTCTGCCACAGAGTAAATATTTAATCTTTTTAGTATTATTAATTCAATGATATTTGGAATCTTTCAATCAACAACATTTCTGAAAATTTCTGATTATTTCTTAACCATAGCCTCTCATATTTCTATAGGGAGTTGTATATAGCAATGCTGGAGGGGGCAAGTAGGGGTCCATCTTGGTGATAATCTGCCCTGTATTATAGGCCTGATGGTTGAGTGTCCAGTCTTCTTAGATAGTCCTTGGATGAAATACCAGGGATCAAATGTGAAACTTTTGATATGGTAGGCATTCACCCCATTATTTTGGACCCTGACAGAGGCATGTAATTATTTTTTGATACTACTATTTATGGACATGTGTTTCTGCTCTAGAAGCATTAGATGTTACAGACATGTTCCTAACCTATAAGAGACATTTTTTCATCCTAAAGAGTTTCATCAAAGGAAATTTAGCTATGTATGCAAGTCAGTATCTTTCAAATTCAGAGACCTATGTAGAAGTTACTTAGCAGAGTAATCAAATATAAGTAAAGTTGTAAGTAGGACAGAACACAGTAGGCATTGCTTCCTAGGAGGAAAAACAATCACATAGACCAAGAAAAGCTGAATATTAGGAGTAGTCGACTTAAAGTCCACATTCATATCTTAAAAATTCTTCACTTCTTGTGAGACCTGATGTGTATCTGACTGAGATTCTTGTGCTCTTTTAGTATCATTGTATCACTTTTTAGTTCCTAATGTATTCTTTTGTTTGGTTTGTGTTTTAAGGGTCTTAACAAGTAGTTTTTCTGGCTCTACTCAATGGTCACTCTTGGTGGTACTTGGAGAACCATGATGGGAATCAGGGATCCAGGCTACTCAGATGTGTATAAAGTAAGTAACATACCCAGGCATTACCTCTCCACTCTACTACCTTAATGCATTATTAATATCAATTTCTATTTCCTATCACTTTTACTTGGAAGTCTCATGTATCTTTAATAGTTTCTCTCATGCTTTTCTACAGAGTCAAGCATTGCCACTTTAGTCCATGCATACCTTGGGTGATTTACTAAAAACCCTCTGCTCTCTCATGATATTCACTAGCCACAATAACGCCATACCTTTTTGAAACATTATTAAAAAATGTATACCTCCTCTTGTTATTCTCTGTTACCCTTAAATGTCATGACTGTTTTGTCATAACAGCAATACACTTGATATTGCCTCCAATTATGAATATTTCGAAGACAAGAAATCTGTCTTCATATATATATATATATTTTAGAATAAGAACAATCCTTATGTAACAAGTGCTTAATCCATATGTGATGAAGGAGGAGGGAAAAGGAAAAGAAAAATGGCAGCAATAATGTAGAAAGAAAGGAAGCAGGGAAGAAAAGAGAAAGTAAGGTTATTTGAAATATTATATTGTTATTAATTCACTGTTTTTGAAATACAAATGACAGTATCTTGTTTTCTTCTCAAAGCTGAAGTAATGAAGTAGAGATTTGAGTGTTCTCAACTATAGGAAAGCAAATGGTATGTGTAATGAGTCAAGTCAATTTCTAAAAAATATATATATATATATAAAAGTAATAGAGATAAAGGTCAAAGAATATAATATTATCCGAGTACCATTGATTTTGATTATTTAAGTTTTATCTTTGAGCTGCTAAATAACAATTTCAGGTAAGTGTCCCCATAACATTTTTCTTAGGTAAAGAGATTTGTTCTGGTAGTAAAGGTCAACTCTATAAGACAGGACTTGAAGACACAATTTTAGTTGTGTATTTATGCATGTCTGAAGAAGCTGTCTTGCTGGTTTGAGGCCTTACAATGTGAAAATATCCTGGTTTCTTGTTTGTTCTGACCCTCTCTCTCTCTCTGAAATTCTGAAAAAAAAAACTATATGAAGTGCAAATTGTGACATGTATAAAATTACTACATACTTGTCCTATAATAACTCAAAAAGAAAAAAACTTGATAAAAAATAATGATGCACTCTAGATGATGAGATACTTCAGAAATTCAATGAAGAAATTGATTCCTCTTTAACATAGCAGCATGAGTCTGAGTTCTATCTCTAAAACTTAGTGGTGGTCAAACACAGAATTGTGGCATTAAACGTGATTTAGTCCACTACATCTTGGAGGAAGGAGAATAGAAAATTTTAATGTACAATATGAAAAATTGTAAGGATAACTCTGAGCTTTTGGACCCTAACCATTGAAATACTGTAGTTATATATCTTAAGTAGGTGAACTTGGATAAGGTACATTTTTTGGAAATAAAATCATGTTTTTTCTTTTAATGTATTAAATTAGGAATGCTTATCGTGCATGTCAGTTGAACAGCTGAGTCTGAAACTCGAAAAAGAAATCTGTGATTGATACATTTTAGGATCCTGCATATAAAACTGATATTTAAAGATGATACCAGGCTGGAAGACATCATTAAATGTGTGACAAGAGACAAGAAAAGAGGAAATTTTAAGAACTGCGTACTTTGAGGAGGAACCCAAAGGCAGTAAGAAAAGAGGGGATTATGTCAAAAGCTTGCTGATATTAAATATATTCCCCCTGACTTATGCATTACTATTATGCTATTAATATGTTCTAGCTGAATTTTTGAACTCTGTTTGAAACCCCTTGAGGGAAAGTTCTTTCTGGTTCTAGATCTATGCATTGTGTGTCTTCTGAGAACTCTCTATATTATGGACACTATGAAGCATAAAACAGTTAGCAACTCCTCTTTTACACTTGTGTCTAAAACAGAGTCTAGTTTATTAGGCCTTTCTACAAATATAAAGTACCTCGGGAACACATTTTACCTACTAGTATTCCTGCTTTTATCAAATCTATCTTATTATTATTTTACCTGTCTTCTACTTCCTAAATCACTTTGCTTTATTATACTCCGTGTTTTATGTCTTTATGTCAGTCATCCTGTTTCCGGAAAGAAAATCTAGAAGGAGCAGACGAGAGACACAGAAGGAAGGAGATAGAAAGGACACGTACATGTGGAGAAAGAGACAGAGAGACATCCAGACAGATAAACAGATTTTAACACAACAATAGCTGCACATTCACATTTTAGTTATCTCTTGCAGGAACTCTGTGAACAGAAGCACCTAGCAGCAAACAGCCAACAGGTTTGGATCTCTGACTTGTGAAGAAATTTACCTCAGGCCGGTCAGTCTACACCGTGCATTAGAGCAAGACATACTCAGATTTAGGCAAAAACTTTCTTTCCTGTGCAGTTATCTGCTTGCTTTTATTTCCCTACACATAATGAAATCAGAAAACTTGGCTGAAATAAACATTAGGGACGTTTCTATAGTGATCCTAACTTCCCTTGAGTCATGTGCAAATGAGTTTATTTTATACACATATATTTATATAAGATCTACTATCATAATACACATTGGTCAAAATGCCTTTGTTTTTAAAAACGATATGTGTATTCTACCATGAAGTTTGTAACATATATTTTCCACTATGTCTTCAAACAAAGACAAAGAAAAAAACTGAAGATTATTTTCAATGATAACAGAACAGAACCTCATACACATTGAGCTGTGAACCTCAGATAGAAACTCTCTATCACTTGAAATCAAGTTATTTTTTGAACAAATGCCACTGAAGCTTAAGTTATGAGAATCTTATACCTGGCCTGTTATTATGCAGTGAATTAAGATTGGGAACTTCTTATTTTTATAAAAAAAAAAAACTCTTTGATTTCTACTCTTTCTTCACAAACAACTCAATCTTGCCTCCATAGCACACCCTGTAAACTTTCCCACATAGAAGGAATAGACTTCTCTATATGGGCAGGATTAGAAAAGAAAGGGAATGATCACATCTAACTCCTTCTGCACACCAGTCTTGAATGTCTTACCCAAACATTGAAAAGTATCAACTGAGCAAACCAGTTTTTCAACATGCAAGGAAAAATTGGATGATCACAAATTAAAAAACTATATTTTTCAGATATCTTTAAGTAGTAAGGATTCTTATTCCTTCATTAGGAAATTCGGGTCACTACTATAAGCATTTTTAGCATTTATCATTTACCTTTTAGGAGGACATTGAATACAATGCAGATCCATCACTATCTACTAGCTGTTTAGAGAAACAAGTACACCTGACAAGGACTAGGCAACACTTTTCATGATTCTTTTTTGGCAGGGAGAAGCAGACTCAACTATTTAACTTCTTGCCAGGAGTACTAAATGCACACCTACCAGAACCAGTCATATTCTCACAGCCAATAATGACAATAATTTTCAGAACTGGGAATTACGAAGGCTTGTTTGGCATCCTTTTCTTATGGGAGGTGATAAATCAAACTTGAAGGACTAGCCAATAAAAAGTGCTCTTATCTAAACATATGAGGGTTAATCTGACACAGGTCAAAAAAATGATAGGAGCAAAGGGTGAGCTCGGTATTTTTTAATTGCCTCGCTCATTTTTGGTTTTTGTTACACATTCAGTTGTCCACACAGAGCATCAGTTGAACTTTTCACTTTTGTAAATCTTTTAATTCTTTTTTTCTTTTACATTAACCCATAATCATCTAAGAAAAGAATCAAATCCTGTCTCTAATAAATTATTCCTCTATTGCTCTCAACTTGTGGGGCTGGGGACATTGTGAACATAAGTGCTTCGCCGTCACCCTGATTTCACAAGTGTGTAAATCCCCATATCTCTTCCCCTTTATGTTGAACTCTTGTTTGAGTGCTAATAGTTTGCATACTTAAATGTCACCTGTTAAAAATAAAATTCGCATGACCTTTGCAAATTTGGGTCTCTCCAGGTTTGGCTGTACACAACCGACTCATTTTTTAGCACTTACTATCATTAGTTTCTTCATCTAACAGCCACATCATGACAATCACAGCAGAAATATCTCTTCCTTTATCTCTAGTTTTGTTGAGTTTGCGGAGCCCTCCCAAGCAATGCTCAGGGGACTTGATAATATCTCTCTAATTCTTGTCCAACCAGGAGTTCAATGCAAGTTCCCAATATCGCTGTGGTGTTCAGCCCTGTGGTGCCTGGGCCAGGGATTTCAAGGCCACTTTGACACTGTGAAACTCAAGGGACTCCAGCACCACATCATGTAGTGCTGGGGTAGTAGGTAGTGCTCATACATGACATGCACCTTTGCCCCTGTACTTTATCTCCAGCCCTGATACTGATCTTTGATCTCTCTGTCTCATTGTCTTTCATTTGTTCATGTCTTTCTTTCTCCTCCTTTTGCTCTTTCCTTTTCACTATCTCTTCACCTGCATCATCTTGTTATTACCAGTTAGTGAAGTCAATATCTATATGCACCTCCAAGTATCAAGTGCTTGAAAAGGAGTATTTTTTCTGTGTACTTGGGAACATCTGGGGCATAGAAGAAATTCATTTTTTAAATTAGATATTTGTTGTTTCAGAGACAAGTTATAGCATAGCTCAAGAGGATCCTAGTTCAAGTTGTGAGGCATTTTGAGACACTCATGGGATCTCTGCTAAACTATGTCCTGCTGGGGAAAAAGGAGGCAAATGGATGAATTTCACAATGTCCCTCAGAGAACAGTGTTTTCCTCCTAAAGGACCTATAAAATCAGGTGAAATTTGTACAGCCTCAAATCCCCAAAAAAGATATATCATATACTTTGTGATAAACTTTAGGAAGTAGAGACAATTAAATGATATCTCTTTATATGTCTCTGGGTATGCCTTTTCTCTCTCTCTCTTCTCTCTCTTCCCCTCTCTCTCTCTCACACACACACAAACCTAAGCCTTGCACTTAATGAAAATTTGCTTTGTTAATTATTTTTAAGTTCCTCAAGATTGACTTCTTCCTGTTATTGTTGGAGATTTGCTTTCTATGGTCATTCGGTAAATAAATAGCTCTAAAGAGGAAACAAACAGCAATGTTTTGCTTTTTGACTTTGGGGTTTATATGCTAAATTTCAGCCACATCATGTCCTAACAGCTTAATGCTTCCGATGGTTAAGGGGAACCAAGAATTCTTGAAGCAGGCAGGCAGGATGTCCCTTTTATACTGTTCACTGAGTCATAGAAGAGGAATGCCTTTTCACGGTTCTGTAGTTGCGATTTCAGTCAAGTTCCAGTGGTTCTCAACCACTTCTCCAAACCTGAATGAAGAAGCAGCAACAGGGGTTGTGTGAATTATGTTAAAACGCATTCTGATTAAGTGCTGAAAGTGTCGTTTGCAGTGAATTCTTACACTTTCTGGCGTCACTGAATTTTACGGGATCCAGAGAGGAGCATGTCCTAGGAGACAGGACAGGGTCTCCCCCCACGCTCACCCCCTCCCCTCACACACCCTTTCCCATGACCAAGTAGCAGTTTAACATATTTGCACTTAATTGCAATCTTGTTCATTTAACATCTCTGCCTCCTGTCCCGCCCCTCTGCCTCCTTGTCAGGCAATCCTGAGACAGAGCCCGCTCCCCATCCAACGTTGAGACAAGATTGTTTTTCAGTTCCAAAGGGTTAATCCCAAAGTGAATTCTTTGCATGTGTAATTTAATACTTCATAACTGCTGAAAATTGGAGTCCACATAATTTATTTTCTTTGGTCGGGCACATTTGCCTCATGCTTGGCCGAGACTCACTTCAGAGAGACACACCTAAAGCTCTCAAGTGTCCCAAGTGGCCCATGTCAGTTGTACAGAAGGATTGTGGTACTTGGCCCAAGCCCAAGGATTAGGTGTTCCTGAGAAGGTTTTTTTGGCTCTCCAAAGCCCTGCGATGTCATGGGAATAGGCTGCACTCCCACTTCCCCCTTGAAGGCCACATATCAACGGGGTATCTAGCCACTCAGAGACAGGCTTTACATAAAGGTATACATTAAAATAAATAGAACATGCAACCAGAAAGAACTGAAAAGAGGGAGGAATTGCTAAGTGGAAACGGGAAACAATTGCTTCATTGTTGAGGCCACAGTGTTCGAATCGCAGAGTGCAGCTCCATCTACAGGACTGTCTGCAGAGCTGGCGCCTTGGGTTTGAAAAAAGCAGGAAAGAACTTGACATGCTGTTTTTATCCGGCTCCATCTCCGTGGATTTCACCTAGCGCTCAAAAAATCCTCCTTTTCTGCTGAAAAATAATTGTGTCTCTTTGATGAGAGGGATTGAGAGAGCGACAGAGAAATAACAAGTGTGAAGGGAAAGCTGTTCAAGGGTGCTTTCATTTAGATCCTTTCTCTTACTTTGGCAGTAAATATTCTTCTCATCCTCGCAATACCCGTTTAATCTCTTTCTTTCTTTTACAACAACTTCCTCTCATTTGATTTCCTCTCATTATTCCTTGGTTGGGGAGGGAGCATGTGTATTTTCCCCATTCAAACAAAACAGAGGGCTGTGTTTGTTTGAACGCCCGTTCTTGTACTTCCTGGCAAGCTTTTTGACTTTAAAGAAGGTTCAGGTTTTTAGGTTTAAAGGAGTTGAAAAACTTTAATGTGATCATTAGAGCCAACTCTGTTCATGCACCGTCCTGCTCCCCCCACACCCCTTGATTTTGAAACCTTTGCCTGCCAATTCAGAGGCTGCAGTCTAAGGCTATTTCAACCAGGAGACCTGGGTTTCAGGACAAGATCCAGGCCACGGGGAAGCCTTGATGGCTCGGGGAATTAGTAATGGGATTTGGAGCCCTTCATTTCTAGGTCACTGGTTTGAATAGAGCCCAGGTCAGTAATGACTGAAAGTTGTTCCCACCCGATGCCTGCTCTTCCCGAATGAATCTGAGGTTGCAGGCCACTGCGTCCCGAGTGCCTGTGGCACATCTGCGCTAATGGCATCCATTGACAAGTTGGCTGCTAGAATTTAGGCCTAAGTGGGAGGCAGACCTCCTCTGCCACGTGCAGAAATAGTGTCCAGTGTCTGAGTGGCGGCCTTCTTGGGCACAGTGCAGAGAGAGGGCCGAGGAGTTAGAAAGCTCTTTTGCCTTTCTGATGATTCTGAGACCTGTTTAACCACCCGAAGGCTGTCACACATCGGTTCCCAGCCAAAGTTGAAATAAAAAGCCACAGAGGGCAAAATTTTCAAGTATTTCAAATCTGTGTGTTATATGGAAAGACCGACTTGAGAGATCTAAATGGAAAGAACTTAAATTTTTTTTTTTTTAAGATCAAGGGCTATATAATCACGGTTATTTAAAGAAAATGTTCACGTGATCCAAAATCTGTGTGTTCTGAAGTCTTGGCATTGGGAGGGAGAGCGGGAAGACGGACGGGGATGATGTTTCCAAAGTGGTAAATGGTGTGTGAAAAAGCAATTACTGCATTATTTTTTTCATTGTCTTATAAGAGACCAAATCTTGCAAGGAGATAGAGAGAGGAGTGGACACTAGAAATTGAAGGGCAATATCGATTCATTTCCTCCTGTCTCTGTGGCCTGCTTCTGCCATACCTCTCCTGTCTGCAGAGGAGACTTGTTATGAGCTCAGTTCAGTGCCTTTAAGGATAGGGGAGAGGGCGGACGGCAGCAGCAGTCAGTGGCTTAGCAGGGGTGAAGCTGCAACCAAAAGCAGATGAAGCTTTCCCAGAGCTGCACACCCATCTCCGGAAGGAGAGCAGTAGCCCACACATGCCTCACACGCTTCCCTTCCCAAGGTACAGAGGAAGTCCATCCCTAAGAAGGAGTCAAGTATTTGTAGCTAATTAAGAAACTGCAATCACTTAAAGGTCAATCTATATCGGATTTATATTTAGATCGGCATTTCCACAAGTGGGTTTTTAACAGCATTGATTTTTTAGTAATAAACCAATTATAGGGGCTTACCTCATTGCTAAGATACTAGATAAGTTTTAACTAGCAAGCTCAGTGAAAGAGGGCAGTGGAAAATATTGCATGCTGTTCCCATTTGTTTCTGATTTGCCACTTAACTCTACTTTGATTTCTCCTGGATATCATTGCATTCTGTTTGCTTGCTTACCAGTTTTAGTTTTGTTATTTCATTTCACTTCCAAGACAATTTGCCAGCTTTACAGTTCGTTTTTTTTTTCTTTTCGTTTTTTCTTCAGGAAACATTGTCTTCTCTAATTTGGCTGGAAGTGTGGAAAGACACTGGTGAACAGAGACCTTCATTAATTTTACTCTTTCCTTCATTCTGCCTTCAAGCCATCCAGCTCCTTTCCTAACTTTAGAGTCAGTAAGATGAGATGTTTGATTTTCCAAGGACCCAGCCCTCAGCACAATTCCCATTGCCCATATTTGCTCCAGGTTCTATGCCAAAAGTAATGTGTGTGTGTGTGTGTGTGTGTGTGTGTGTGTGTTTACGTGAGTGTCTGTCTCTCTCTCTCTCTCTCTTCTCCCTCTCTCTTTCTGTGTCTGTGTGTCTATGTCTCTGTGTGAATCACATCAGCACTTTCTAAGGGGAATTTAACTGGTAATGATGTTTGCTATTCTAAGAATCCTGGAATCTTAGAGTTGGACACTTAAAGGTAATCACCATTTCTTTTAAAAATGGAGATTTTGAGTTCTGCATGAATACCTCTCAGAGAATTTCACCTCTTCAGGAATCCTGTACCATTTTGTTTAATGTCTCACACAATTCAAGATATGGGAAACACATTTTTCTTTATGGAGATTATTGAGATGGTGATCCAGTGAGGAATAGTAGAGTAAGACATCTTGAAATATGGAGTATTTGTATATAAATATGGCACATTGCTGCAGGCACTTGAAAAACAGCAACTGCAGGCTATCTCTGAACAACACCATAGGTTTAGACTGTCACTGAAAAAGGAACTTAGTTGCCATAAATCCCCTTTCCAGAATTTATCAACCATGGCAGATTGACTTTTGTCATGAGAAACTACACAAGAAGTCAAGAGCACTTACAAACTCTGTTGTAAATCATAATGCTACTTATGATATTATCCATGATTCATCCTCCTTAAATTTCTTTAGTCTCCCCTTCCTCATCCCTAATCAGGTGGTGCTTTTGTCTTGAATCATAAGTCATCTCAGGGGATTTCTTTTTTTGCCCCAATAACTTCCAAGATTTCTCCCTAACTGTATTTATAAGAAAATAAAAAAAATAATGGTAACAGTGTAAATTCAGATCAGCATTGCTTCTGATCATGTTTCTTAGGTTGAATCCAAATTCACATGCTTTAACTACAAATCATGTACTCATCTACACAAAAAAAAAATCCAGGAGGTATAGTGTTTATCATGATGACTTTTGAATAAAGTAAATGATGTAGTGCAAACTCCAGGGATCTTTTTCTTTAAGTCCCACTGTTCTAATACTTTGAGCATTTGTCTGTTATATAGATGCCTAGATCCATCAAAAATGTCAAATTTGGTCATGGGGTCAGAGTTTTCACCATAGAAGAGAATTTTTTCTCTAAAAATTGAAAATATGATTATAGCTCAATCTATGGCCTCCATATTTTAATAAGATCAAATTTGCAATATTACAAAACAGAAAAAAAATCATGTGAAATATCTGCAACATGATTCAGAGTTCCAATATACTGTCTATCTATCACTCAACATCTTTAAATTTGTGTGAAATCTCTTTATTTGCATAATTTCTTTATGGAAAGTGTTGGTAAAACTCATGAAATTATGGTAGAATAATTTTACATGTTAACTTTAGTAAGACTAAAAGGATGGGAAAAACCTCCGAAAATTGATAAAATGATGAACTATGGGGAACATAATTCTATGTGTATAGAAATAGAGTTTTCAGCATATGTTTTATATTGATTTCATTTTCAATTTCTTAATGTATTACTCATGAATGGTATTATAGTTTGCCCCTATTTTAATATGATAAAAAATTGAAATGACAAATCATTACATAGAAGATTTTCTCCTGAACTTGGCATTTTGTGAGTTTATAAGAATACTCTCCAAAGTGTGTAGTGCAACTTTAAAACTTGCTCATTGCTTTCAACAAAAATTGCTCCCTTGGCAAACAAATTAATTATTTTTTTAGTAAAACATTGAAAGAAATAAGCTAAAGGAAAACATACCATATGCGCAACAACAAAACAACTTTTGAGTCTATATGGTAAGATTCCAGAATCATGAATTGCTAAATTCATTTTTGTTGTCAGGGTGTACTTTGTAAAATTTTTGTCCCTTTTTGAGCCATCCTTGTCAGTCTTAAGAGAATGTGGTGCCATTATTAAACTTGGGATAGCACTACAATCATTGAGTCAGAAACTGGCCCTCAGAATATATTTTTTTTAATATAAAACAGGTTAAAGAACAACAATAAAAAATCCATCTTTTATCTTTCTCTTTATTGGTTGATCATAGAATTAGAGATTTTAAATGATTATTTTGCAGCACATGTTTTAGATGTTTTATATACAAAACAAAAGGTTAGAGGTAACTGTATACTTTTTAATATATTGTAGTGACTACTAAGAAGACCTGAGGATGAGGTAGCTCTGAGTACTACTCCATCTGCATCATGTGCAAAGCAGGTTGATCAAATTTTTAAAACCTTACTTTTTTTTAATGAATAGCAGCTATCTACACATTAGAGCTGCATATAAGCTAAATGTAAATTTTATATAAGTCCATAAACAAAATGACTCAGGTCTAATAAGTACCCAATCTATTTTACCTTATAAATTTGTGATGTTTCTCCAAATTATAATAATTATGATTGTTATGATGTTATGTATTAACATCTCAAATTTTAAACCTTCCCTATAGCCATATGTAGCCAGGTAATTTCCCTGCACTATATTCATCCCCTGGCTAGAGATAGCAACATGCCACTCACCCACTCTCCATCTGGATGATTCTGTAACAATAATTCTGTAACAATTCTGGAAATTTGACCTCAAGATCAAATTTTAGATGCTTGCTTAGACCTAGGAGTGACCTGTGTGCATATTCCAATTCTATGTTAATTGTAACTGAGTCAAGGATGAGTATAAGACCCAGCTATGACCAGAAGGACTAGATGTTTTATGACTTTGGTTCCTATGAAATTTCCCAGGAATTTATAAGGATAGTTTAGTTATAAATTTGAGTTTTGTGGTATCATCCTTAGTTGTGAGTAACCAGGGTCTCCATTAAGAGACTATTTGTTGTGTTCTACTGTGTAGTTCCATAAAACACCAAAGAAAAGTGACATCCTGAAGTTCATCTCATCATCTCCTAACTACATAAACCTTGAAAGTTTCTGCCAAACAATGACTTTCTGTCAATTTCTAGAGTCAGTATGATTTTCTTTCCTAAATTACTACTTTGTAGAAGAAAAAGTGAATTTAAGACCAGAGGCTCACACATCACACAAGCTAAAAGTTTATCATTTAAGTCCCTACAGGGTTTGAAAGATGGCTATGACTCCTAATAAGTATTCTTGCGAACAGATCAAGAAATGTGAGAGAGAAAGAGAAAAAAACTCATGGTAAAGGGACAAAGGCATGGTCTAGAGAAGAATCCTATTTGGTTCGATTCTGTTTAAAGCAAGACTCACTCATTTTAATTTTTCCCCCTAAATCAATATATGCCTTAGGACATACTCTGTTTTTTATAACTAAAAGATCTTGCTTGTGATGTTTTTCCTAATTATTCTATCCTGCATAGCCATCAATTTATCTATAATTATGACACAAGTTAAATTAGAAATTTTAATTTTAAAGCTGTATTAAATGCATACCTTTTCTCACTTTCTCAATTATTGATGTAAAAGACTTTGCAAGCTAACCATAAGGATGAAGTTTGGAGTTTGGATTCAATCTGATGTGATTCTGTGATCATGGACAAGTAAGTTAACCTTCCTGATCATACATTTATTTATCTATAAGATTAAAAGTTGCTATTTAGAGATGTGAAATTGCAAATGTATTACATAGGATAATAAACTTAATCAGTCAATATTCAATAATTATATAAAAATCATTTATACTTTATATGAGAGCAGTGGATGTGGGAACTAAGCCCTGCCTCGAATATTAAGTAACAGAAAGGCACCTAATATAAGAATTAGGGTATTTTTATATTTTTAATCACACTTAAATCACATAAAGAGGGTAGTAGCTAGATGCAGTTTAGTTATACCAATAATTTAGTTATACCTCATCTCAATGCTTTGTGTATCTCTATCTCATTTGATATTTATTTAACTTTCTGTAGTCTGGTTTTGTCTTATTTTTAACTCTGAAAAGATATACAGTTATCAATATGCCCAATACTTGTGACTTATCTATACAGAAGACTATCCAAATCATGGTGTGATTCCTTATATTACTTCAATTTCCTATCAAAAGATATGATTTCCTTGATACACACACACTCACACACACATACACACATATATATGTATATATATATATATATCTCAATTCCAATGGCAATAAGAAACTGGTGTTATCTTCAAAACTAAAAGATATTCTATTCAATCATTGTATCACTGTCCTTCTGTTTTTCATCATTTTACTCAAGCGGGCACCAATAATGTATCTATTACACCCAGTCCTGAGATTTTAGCAGCCTCTCCTTACATTTCCCGATGATTGTAGGCTCTTTCAGGGTAATGGGAATGAGTCCTATCAAATATGCCATGGTTATCTTGCAAGGCTCTCCCATGTGACCAAAGACTCTGGTAGCTTGTTAGGTTCTCCAAGAGGAGAAGAAGGCTATTAGATGTCCAGGAGCTTGGTCTTATATTATCTGTATGTTGGCCTTTGGTGGGATTACATGGCGCTGGGGGCAGTTTGTGAGTGTGGCTGTCAAGCTACTGAAAAATGGGGTGTCTGGGTGGAGAAGGCCCAGTCCCAATCCAAGCTGGCTTGGAGATCTCAGCCTTGGGTCATGCACACCTGGGTTCCTCTGCCGCTTCCTTCATGCTTGAGGCTCATCCAAGTGTGTGGAGAGTGGCCTTGAGCATGCCTGTGGCTGGATTCCGGAGGTCTTCAACTATCAAGGGTCTGCTTGGGGCAGGAGGGAAAGGCAACCCGTCCCTTTTGATGGGCCCCAGTGAAGACAGCTAGGCGCGGGGGGCCAGAGACTCTGCATTGTTCTCTTCCCTATTCTATTCAATAGGGAAGAAATTTGCATACACCTGACAAAAGTTTAATATTTAAAATATATAAATAATCATAACACTTAATTGAAAATAAACATCAAATATTTTCAGTGGTAAAGGATCTGAATAGACACATCTCTAGAACATAAAAATATGCATGTTTACTCATATCAAACTGTTCGAAAATATAATCAATACAAGATAGTACCTCTGGCCTTTGATAAAGATTATTAAACAAATATAAGAAACTGGAAGTGTTGAAGATAAGGTGGAAAGAAGAAAATGTGTGTGCTCTATTGAGGATAACATATATCTGTGTAGCAGTTATGCGTCACATCATGGAGATTTCTCAATAAAATAAACATGGTGGTAAAAGCTTTCAGGTTACCAAGTTGTCCCAGGTAGATTGAATCTTCAAGCTGAAAGCTCTGATGCATTCTTGGAATGGCAAAGGGCAGATATCTGTCCATTCCAGACAGATTCAGCAGCCACCACACCTGAACTCCTCTCACATATAAAGGACACAGCTCCACAGATCCTGAAATAGCCAAATAGGAGCACAGAAAATCTTTTGGGAAAGTTGCATACAGGCCCAACAAGCTAAATAAGCAAAACAATGACACAGAAGGTTCAACCAGCCCTGAGGAACTCAGTAAATGTTCAATAACTTTAGTTACACCATTATATATTACGTAACAATGATCACAATTGGTGATATTTTCTCATAATTCCAGTTTCCATTTTGTTGTAATAAGCAGTATGAAGTAAAATGGTGCTTGCCTGATAAAGAAACAGTCTGTGAGTGGATGGAAAATGGGGACACTTGTGGAGGGAAGGTCAGACTGGTGGTGGGATTGTTGTCGGAACATGAAATGAGTGAAAAAAAATCTACATTATGAACAACTTTACAAATCATGGTATTTAACTTTAGAATAAAGTCTATGAAATCTGACTATCCACAAATTTATGTGAGAAATATAAAAACACTAAAAGAGAAAAAGCTTCCTCCATGTTCACTGTAGTATTATTTACAGTAGCCAAGCTTTGGAAACAAATTAAGTGCTCATCATAGTTCATCACATAAAGATAAGGTATACACTTATACCTTATCTACTGAGTCTACTCAGGCATTAAAAAAATTAAGTACTGCCATTTTCAACAATATGGATCAATCTAGTGAAATAAGTCAGATAAACAAAGCAAATACCGGGTCTGGAGCACAGCGGGTAGGGAGTTTGCCTTGCATGCAGCCAACCCGGGTTCGATTCCCAGTATCCCATATGGTCCCCCGAGCACCATCAGGAGTAATTCCTGAGTGCATGAGCCAGGAGTAACCCCTGTGCATCACCGGGTGTGACCCAAAGACCACACACACACACACACACACACACACACACACACACACACACACACACACACACACACAAGCAAATATCCTATGTTTCCAAGTGTATTTATTGTATAAATTAAAAGTGAAGACATAAGAAGCAAACCAAAACATTAGAAAATGGGACCAGAAAGAAAGGCAGAGGGAGGTGAGTAAATTTAGTAAATGGAGTCAACTTTGTAGTGAATGACATATTTGAATTTATAGTCATATAAATAAATATATAGTACATAGACATCTTGATAGTTATTTGTAACTGAGTTCTTTTGTATCATATTCAAAATTACTTCCCTAATTTTTTTTAAATATTACATTATATTCAGAAAGGAAAGAGCAAATTTTTAAAAAGCAAAGACAAATTACATAAAGATAAGATTTAGGCTAGGGAAACCAGTGATATTAGGATAAAGGGATAGCTTTTGAAACATCCAATTCTTTATTTTTTGACCAAGATATTGAATATATAATAATTGATCATAAACACATGACCAATTATTTCTTCAGTTGAATTTCTAAAATTGAGCCTATACAGAAAAGAAGTGTTTTTTTTTTATGATCAGTAGCTGGAAAAAAAAAGGCCTGTCCTCTTAATAATTACATAGTACAGTCCTTAGAATCCTCTACCTAAATATGTATCAGGGTTTCTTCTTTAAATGTGACCATGTCAATCTTTAGTATATGGCTGTTATAATGTTGATATGGGCACATTATGTATGAAAAATGGTTAGCTCAA
This sequence comes from Sorex araneus, assembly GCF_027595985.1. NCBI lineage: Eukaryota > Metazoa > Chordata > Mammalia > Eulipotyphla > Soricidae > Sorex > Sorex araneus. The sequence goes on along the minus strand of NC_073302.1, from coordinate 210,241,619 downwards.
CATTCACAGTGACTGATTTTCACGCATTAATAATCTGACCATTTAATTAAAATATAATGCCACAGGGTCCCAATCCACAACACAGAATGACCTAGAGAATGTCCTGTCATTGAGATGTACGAAGGATTTAAGAAAGGAATAACTCCGTGAAAGGTTTGTTACTTTTATATTTTTGTGTGACTTGATGTAAAAGTAGAGTGTGTAAGATTTCTAGCCTTTTTCGTTCTTGATGTATTCCAATGTGCTGTGAGCTGCAGCAGAATAGAAATGTGCAATCTTTTGGTACAAATCATTGGTACTTCTCAGCTTCTCAGAATGCACTATCATCTCAGGTCCCCAGACCCACACTCTAAAGACTAGTTGCAAGACCATCACAACTCAGACACTCTACTTCACCGAAGAACCATGCTCTGCAGAAACATAATAATGAACAGTTCACTTCTTGTTATGCTCACTTCCTATTTTACAAAGACCCTTATCAAAAAATAATTCTAAATTGGAATTTGTTAGTGATCCAGGTCTCCAAACCCCATGGCCTAGAAGATAAGACTTTTTAATAAGACCATCAGGGGGTTGGTTTCTATTCTTAGTGCAGTTGGGTAATATGTTATGTTCATGTCATATCTTGTTTCTGCATTGACAGGGCTGTGTCCAATTCACTGTGGGATGGAGGGGGCGAATGGTGGGTCTCCCCAATTTGACCATCTTCTTGAATGGATATAATGCACCCTTCTCAAAAAAAAACTTCAGCGATTTAAATATTAGTGTACTATCCTAGATGGATCATGTTAAGTGATATTTAAAACACACAATTGTTGAAAGAAATGAAGTGTTGAAAAGAACCTGTAGCTCCTCTCATTTTCTACCTAGTGAATCTCAGTAGATGCCATCATAGAAAGTGGTTCAGGTTAGGAATTCCAAGCTATCCTGAGGGAGAAGCAAGGGACCTGTGTCAGAAGATTCTTGCTGCAGAAAACATTTCTGGCTGAAGGTCATTTCAGAAATGGGGAATCTCAGTGTGTTCTTTGCTAATCTGAGCACCATCTATGTGCATGTTCTTCAGAGAAGGGTCCTTGGTGTTTCTTAGGAGTCAGTTTCAAACAAATAAACCTCTCTCTCTTTCTTTCTTTCTTTCTTTCTTTCTTTCTTTCTTTCTTTCTTTCTTTCTTTCTTTCTTTCTTTCTTTCTTTCTTTCTTTCTTTCTTTCTTTCTTTCTTTCTTTCTTTCTTTCTTCCTTCCTTCCTTCCTTCCTTCCTTCCTTCCTTCCTTCCTTCCTTCCTTCCTTCCTTCCTTCCTTCCTTCTTCTTTCTTTCTTTCTTTCTTTCTTTCTTTCTTTCTTTCTTTCTTTCTTTCTTTCTTTCTTTCTTTCTTTCTTTCTTTCTTTCTTTCTTTCTTTCATTTCCTCCCTCCCCACCTGTTCCCTTCCCTTCTCCTCCCCCTTCCCCTTCTGCTTCCTTCCTTCTCTCCCTCCCTCCCTCATTCCCTCTTTTCTTCCCTCCTTCTCTCTCACCCTCTCACTCTCCCTCCCTCCCTCCTTATCTCCCTCCTTCCCTCTCACCCTCCCTCCCTCATTCCCTCCCTCCCTCTTTCCTTCCCTCAGCCTCCTCCCTCCCTCCTTCCCCCCTTCTCCTTCCCTCCCCCTTCTCCTTTCCCTCCCCCTCCTCCCTTCCCTCCCTCCCTCCCTTCCTCCCTCCCTCCCTTCCTCCCTCCCTTCCTTCCTTCCTTCCTTCCTTCCTTCCTTCCTTCCTTCCTTCCTTCCTTCCTTCCTTCCTTCCTTCCTTCCTCCCTCCCTCCCTCCCTCCCTCCCTCCCTCCCTCCCTCCCTCCCTCCCTTCCTTCCTTCCTTCCTTCCTTCCTTCCTTCCTTCCTTCCTTCCTTCCTTCCTTCCTTCCTTCCTTCCTTCCTTCCTTCCTTCCTTCCTTCCTTCCATATATGCTCAAAAGACCTTGAGTCCCACCTGTGATTCTTCAACAACCTGACTGTTAAATTAATGTATATATGTAAGCAAGTGTCACATAAGCCTTGGGCTGCTGGAGTATTGAGTACTGAGGAGTGCTTGGGGACTTCCTGGGACATACCTTTTGGTGCATAGAATCCTGCAGGGATATACCCAGTGATACTCGTGGGACTATGTGGTACTGTGTTTGGAAACCATGTCAGGGTTTTATTCGTACATGGCTATCATACTATCCTGCAAGCCCACATGTTCTGTTTTCTTATGTGTAAAAGTTGCATTTGTTCTGAACTAAAATGAATTATTTAAAAAGTCCATGTCTTTGATTTATTGTTTGAGCTACAGAAATTCTGAAAAGTATTGCAAAACATAGCTTAATGAAAAAATACAAATTTCATTTAAAATAAATAAATTTTTAAGTGTTCAAAACTTTCAATGTGCTATTCTATTTAAAAATATGAAATAATTCACAAAAAATAAATAATAAGTATTTAGCACAATAAGGTTAATAGATAAGAATAAACAATTGACTTCATTTATTTCCAATCATTTAAATATCTGATTCATAGTCAATATTATTTAGGAAAAAATGAGCAAGGAATATATTTATGTTCTGATAACCCTACTAAGAAAAAGCAGGCCATATATATTTCCACACAGGATAAAACAGAACCTTGTCTTTTTGTTATTCCTGATGAATTTTGTCAAAGTAGAATTAAGGAATGGAGGTTGCTTCTTGGCAAGTCGATATTGTAAGAAAAAGTGGTTGAAGCTTTGCATCTTGCGTTCATATCTGGTCAAGCACTCTTATCGCAATTCAAATACGCATACTGGGAAACTTCTTTCTTTAGTACCTTTTCTGCCAGAATTCAACTCTAACAACAAAAGTTTATAAACAGTGAAAATTCCAGCTGGTTGACATCAGTGTTCACGAAGGTTTCTCTTCACACTGATACAAATATTTACCCTAAGCTCTGGCAAAGCTTTCCTTGCCCATGTCACCCTTAATCATACATTTTTCCTTGATTGAGTTATGCTTTCCAGTACGTGATTTGCTCTGGTTTACTTTTTAACACATCCCAGAGGCTTCGTCAAAATCAACTTTGGGCAGGCCATGTCATTTGGTAGCTGCCAAACATGTTATTGAGAAGAAACTTGGCAAATATCAAAACAGTCTTTTATAACTGCTCTAATAAATGTGTTTGTTCTTTTGACCACCATTTACTTTTTAAGTCCCTCATATCCATAAAGCAATAAGCCAAGAAAGTAAGCAGAGATTCTCTCAACTCACTTTAACCCACTCCCTTGAGGTGAAGTGCTAAATTCGCTTCCGGGCACCTTATTACAAAGAAGTTGAAAACTTGAAAGGTTTCATCAATGACTCCTTATTTCCTTTAAGAAGACACAGGGTTATTTTCAAAGGTTAAAACAACAGATTGATGTTCTCTGTAACTGTATTAAAGTCTGCTAGAACAAATATTTGCTACACCAAAGTGATTTGTGAGAGCATTACCACAAAATATTGAAAATAATTCTATAAATTTTCCCTTGACCAAAAAAAAAATGGTTCGGGTTTTTCTGCACTGTTTACTTGCAAAATCCTTGTAAAATACACAAATAGGACAGAGTTCAGGAGAGTTTTGACTAAATAGATGATGCTGTCTTATCTGATTTTTGTGAAGTTATTGTTGCTGGATCTGGGGCCACATTCAGTGGTGCTCAGGACAGATAATGGTTCTGGAATCAGGATCGCATTGTTAGGGTTTAGAGGCACTTATGTGGTACCAGCAAGCACTGCTATACTCTCACTCTGGCGCTAGTAGTGTCTTGTCTAAAAACATACATATTATTATTTAAATTACTTTAGCTTACATTAGCCTTAAACTTAAGAAAAAATTGGTTTATTATATAAAAGCTGTTTATGCACAGTACTATGTGTCAATATTCAATCTCGTGCAGAAATAACCTTGAGAGATGCCAGCTAAGAAATCTTAGCTTTTGACTGAAAGCTTTTTGAAATAATTGTAGGCCTGGAGAGGAAACACAGGGTAAGGCGCTTGCCTTGCATGTGCCTGACCCTCCATTTGATCTCTGGCACCAGATATGGTACCCAGAGTACTTTGGGGATCTTTTGTGGTTTCTCCTGAGTACAAAGTTTGAAATTGTCCTCTGAGCACTACCATGTGTGACCTCAACCCCCCAAGTGAATTACTTAGTTAATCAAAATAATTATAAAAAATGAGATGGAATTCTCAGTTCTGTTACATGTATAGTAGTTCTTCCTGCTGTCATTGTTGTCTTTCTTCTGTTCTCCTGGTTATGTGTGCATGTTCATAGTTGTGGAAACACACTTGTATGTATATACATATCCACAAAGTCACTAGACTTTCTAATAAGAGAGTTTACTCTTTCCTCTGTCAGTTCTCTTAGCCGATTCTGAGATTCACTTGGCTATCTTATCACATTTGTTTGTTGTCTGAACATTTCGAAAATGAGATTTCTAACAGAGAATACTGGATGGGATCATAGATAGATTTTTCATATTTGAAAACCTTGATAAATAACGATTACACATTAAGGTATGATCATTATCTCTGAGAACTTGGAATTTAATAAGATGTCAGTTCTATGGAGGAAATAGTAGCAACAATTTCTACTTCATAAAAGCCCAATATCAATTTTTTATCACAATTAAATAGTGCGGTTAGCTCAGAGCAATGAAGCCAATGAGCTCTGAATAGATCTTAGAATAAGAGTAATTACCCAAATTTTGGATTTGTTCACAAGAAAGTAGGAAACACTACGTGCCTGTGTCCTTGCTAAAGTACAATCTCCACCAAAACTAAAGGGAGATCATGCCCCTATTTTACTAGCAAAGTGCTGAAAGACTCAGAACACTTTTTGCAACTTGCTCCAGAAGAGGTGGTGATTTGAGACAAGAGATTGAAGCCTGAGATGACTTGACAAGTACGTTCTGTATTCTTACAACGCTTGGTGTGTCTCTCTAAGTGACCTGTGGGTCAAGTTCAGCCACAAGTGCACAATCCTGGGAGAGTTAACCTAAATGGATAAACTGTTAGGTGTTAACCTCACATATTTATTGGAATCCATTAAAATTCTCAATTTGTGGGGATTTACTTGGAAGTAGATTTTCCATCTGTGCTGTGAGGGATCCCAGGTTTCCAAGAGGGGATTAGGATCTCTTGTTGTAGGCAGAAAAATAACCAAATAAGAGATTTTGGACATCTACACCTAATCTTCCCTATAATGTTTCAATATTATCTTATTTCTTTGAAATATTAAGCATTCAGATGAGGTTTTATTTGAGCAATAATTTATATTACAAGAATTGCATTTTAAATTCATGTTGGTTAAAATCATGTCCAGGAGATTTTGAACAACTACTCAGGTTTTAACCATTGATTTGATCATTTTCCAGAGTGAAAAGCTTTCTTCTCTCAGAGAGACATTTTTCTTCTAAGAAAAAAAAAGTCTGACTTTTTAAAGCATATCTTAGTATGATGGAAAACAAGAAAGAAGAGAGAGAGGAGGAAAAAGAAGGAAGGAAGGAAGGAAGGAAGGAAGGAAGGAAGGAAGGAAGGAAGGAAGGAAGGAAGGAAGGAAGGAAGGAAGGAAGGAAGGAAGGAAGGAAGGAAGGAAGGAAGGAAGGAAGGATGGAATGAAGGGAGGAAGGGAGGGAGGGAGCGAGGGAGGGAGGGAGGGAGGGAGGGAAGGAAGGGAGGGAAGGAGGGAGGGAAAGAAAGAGAGAAAGAAGTGAGAAGTGAGGCTGGAAAGAGGAATGCAGAATCCCTGTCCTCTGCTGTTTCCATAGTCTCTGTTGAATATGCCTCTGTCTGAAGGCTGACACAGATACTGGCTCTAATTTCCCTCCAGACTTTTTTTTCATATATGTGTCAAACTAATCTTTTGCCTCCTCTCTTCTGATCCTCACCCATTTTAGGTGTGCTCATCATCTTCATGTTTCTTACAAAAGTGTTGAAGGAAAACATCTCCAGGTTCAATGGTAGGTAAGAAACCCCAGTCATATGTGTCTCCTCTGTCAGGAGTAAGAACTGTCTGTCCCTGATCCTTATAGGACCCAGGAAATCATAAGGTCTCAGCCATGAACATGACAGGACAGATGTAAATGTCTCTTCTTGAACCATCTGCCTATATGTGTTATGTAATTTGAAATGGACTCTAGCTGACAAAATCTTCCCCATCCCCACCCCTAACATCCAACTGCTCTTTAACTGCTTTTTAAGTCAGGCATCTTCTTCTTTGTGTTTCTGGATAGCATTGTTTTGTTTTTTCTTCTAGATACACTTTTGATATCTCCATATAGTTTCCATTTCTTAGTGATTCCCTTCTTGGTCTTCTCTCATGGGCACAGCCAATCAATCATCCATCCTCTCTGCAACTTCCTAGAAGATTCGGGGTCCTTAGAGAATCAGACTCTCCCAGTGCTGCTCCCAGACCGTGACCCATGCTGGCAAAGCCTCTGCTCCCATGTGGATGCATGTTTCATGAGGAGAGCTACTAAAATGCAGGCAAGCACAAAGTCTTAATTGCTTGCTAGTGGGCACTCAGCCAACATGCTGTTAGCAGAATGAAACCCAATCTTAAAGAAAAAGTGCTGAAACCCCACACTGGATCCCCACTCCCATGGTGTTTTGTTTTGTTTTATTTTTAAGGAAATTGAGCATGATGATCTTTTTTTTTTCACTCTTTTATGTGACGATGTCAATCTACGTGCTGCTAGAGCATTTTATTCTTAATCAAATAATTCTGGGTGCAGAGGACATCAAGAAGGAACAGTGCAACTTCTTTCCTAACTTCTGATACTGTAAAGAGAATCTTTATATTTTCCTCTCTGTAAATGCTCCTTTTAAAACTATTTTTCCTAGTTATAATTTTTAATCACTCATTGAATTGGTATGATTAACCAGTCCCTGACAACACATGTTATATGCTGGACTTTGTTAATCATTTTTCTTAAATATTGGTTACTCATATTCTTAATGGGATGCTAATAATATATTTCTGATAAAGTTCTTGGCACAAAAGTGTTCAAGAAATATTAACTCTCAATATCACACATATATGTATATATGTGTATATATATAAAATTGTGTTTCTGAGGATGAAGTAATACAATATTTAACAAAATATGTATTGCATGCCTTTTGATGTTTAGGGTTTCAGTTTTTAACATTAATTTGGCTAAACAATATATATATATATTGCTCTTTTTCTACAATATCATTCTTTCGCAAAATATTAAAATTGTTCATATTGGTGTTAAGTAAGGGTGAGGATGGAAATGTTCTTCCTTGAGACAGTGGTGGAGGGTACTATAGTGATGGCTGTGATATATCACTAGGTATCCCAGAAATATTAGCAGTAATAGCACTGAAACTCATGGTGTTTAAAATATTTTTCCATGCTACAGTTAACAAAAATGGGCAATATATAGAGAAATATTAATATCCATTCTTCTTTAATTTTGAAGCTTTTGGGCTCCCAAGTTGTGGTCAGGGAACCAAGGGGACCACTCCTGACATCAGAGGCCAACATGGCTATAAGTTCCAATGTAAGATTCAAGGATGTGGAGTTGGTTGGGACCCCCATGGTTAGGCTTGATGGTAGTCAGAGAACCATATAGTATTTGGGGCTCCAAGTGGGGTTCAGGTTACTGAGCTGTCTGCCCCCTAAACCTCTTTAAATTTAAAAGTATTGCTAAGCTAAAGGAACTTAAACCTGTGCACCCCTCTACATCTAAAAATACTGCTAACTTCCCATTGGTATTAAACGATAAACTTGGAACTTTATTTTTTGTTGCAACAATCCAGAAAATGGAACATTCAAAGTTATCATGGAAAAGATTTAGAATATTAGGATAATGTTTCATTTCTGTAAATAAGTACCTACCTCCAAATTTAAAAATAATCCATTGTAACTTATTTGTCTGGAAGTGATCATTCCCAATGACCTACCATTATAAGCATTAATCATAAACTTCTGCCTCCCATTTTTTTCATAGATTTTTAGAATGTCTTTATACAACTAGAATATCTGGATAATCATAGTTCCACCCTCAAATTCCCTGAAAAAATAAAACTTACATCCTTCATAATCTTACTTAAATAATTTGTTTACTAAAATAATAAAGTTCCTGAGAATAAAGGCCAGTAGGTTCTATTGTCAATTTGTATCATCATCATCTTTATCATCCTCATCATCCTCATAATCTGTTGGTATAGCAACTTTTAGCTCAGAAACACATCATCATATAACTAATTAATATTCAAAATTCATATACATAAGTGTTGTATGCAACATTAAAATTACTTTTGTCATTTTCTCAGTAAACAATAAAACTCAGATTTAATGAGAAAGACATCATCTGTATGGTAATTTGATATAGACAAAAGTCAGGATAGACCATTTAAATTGCTAAGTACAATAAAATGCCATTAAATATATCTTATTCCCTTTCTCCCCAATCAATTCTAGACCAAGGAAAGGGTTACAAAGAAAGCCTGCATAGTGTCTTAACTTTGAATCAGATATGACTCCATTTATTTCTTCCCCCAAAATAGTAAGAATTAATTAATATTAATCTATAATCACGTTGTTGGAAAAATTAATGGAAATTTTAATAAAAATATAACCTTAACAAGATTTGAAGTTGTCCTTTGGAATATAAAGCCAAAATTGTATCTACTGAGCAACTAGTCTGTTATTGAATGATGAAGTTATAAAAATTAACTGCAGAATGATTCTTCTTTTGTCCTGTATGCATGAGACACATTTTGATAACCAAAAAGGAAAAGGGAACTAAAATGATTGTAATTTAGAAATTTATGAAGCCTTCCTAATATTTCTTTAAAAGTAACTTTATTTAGGAATTAAGCTTGTTCATCTAAATATCCTCTTTTCTTTTCTAACCTGTTTTTATAAATATGCATTCAGAAAAATACTAGGTATTCCTAAATTAATAGGTAAAATCATTATGAATTTATAAAATCTTGATTATTACAAATTAAGATAGACATTTGGCATACTAAATAAATTCATAAGAAACTAATACATGTACACTGAAAATTATCACCATTTAAAATCACATATATAAAGTTAAATATGCACTTGTTGAAATAGTAAAGTCAATTATTTTTGATATATTATATGCTGTATAGATTCTGTGTAATATTTAGTAAGCATGTTCATATACAATTCCTAGAAACTTAGGGATGAATGAAAGTTTGATCACTTCCAATATTTATTAAAATTTTATTACATTAGATGCTATGCATTATACAAATGAAAATGCTATGTATAATCGAGACTATTGTTTTTTCTATTGTATTCTTTTAGTGCTTATCAATATTTCAATGCTAATATGAATGTTAAAAGATAGTTTTCCTGGCATTATATCAGCCAGATGTCCTTATCAGAAGACACTTCATTATAACTACAGAAAAATGATAACCTAGCTTTCAGTGATAACCCTAAAGCAAACAAAATATCCTTAATAACTTTTAAACTCTCAAACAAGTCACTGTCACTATCATCCCATTGTTCATGGATTTGCTTGAGTGGGCACCAGTAATGTCTCCATTGTGAAACTAATTGTTACTGTTTTTGGCATATTAAATACACCACGGGTAGCTTGCCAGGCTTTGCCATGTGGGCCAGCTACTCTTGGTAGCTTGCTGGGCTCTCCGAGAGGGGCAGAAAAATCAAACTTGGATCGGCTGCATGCAAGGCAAATGCCCTTTTGCTGTGCTATTGCTCCAGCCCCTCAAACAAGTAATATATGAAAAGCTATAGTTAAATAGACTTTCATTCACATTTTTATAATTAAAAAATTGATCTTTGTTTTACATATTGTTCATCTCTGAAAAGCAGACTTCTCGGTAAACTAAAACAGTGAATTCATGACAACACCTAATGATTACATTGAGAGGTCTCAAGAGCGATTTAGATTGGATACCCACTGTGATGTGAAAGCAAGGATTCTGGCTTCATTGTGTTTATTATTACAATTAAAATCATATTTATTTATAATTAGTGATGTGGTAAATAATCTATCCCTTTTTTTCAACTCCCTAATTTCTTGGAAATTATCTGAGACTCTGTGCAAGAGTACTTGTCACCAAAGTATTCTAGGATCATATATATTATATAATTACATATATAATTTAATATATGCATTAATGGTCAGGACCTGATGCAAAACTCTAGACCTTCAGAGGTGGGGTTTCAATTGGCACCTGTAGGAGCCAGCTTTCATCTTTAATGGCTAGTTGAGGTTGCTTGCCCCCTGTGTTATTTAGCTTTTAGTAGTTTTATTAATTTTGCTTTCTTTAGTTATCTTGTTTTATTTTTGTGACACAGAAATATGTAAATTAATACTGAAGATGCAAAATTCTTATCTTTTATAGTTGTGACTGCAAAATAAAACAAGTGAACACAAAAATAAAGAATACCGTGAGGGAAAAATGTACACCTCAAGTCTGCAAACTAATAAAATTGTGATATTGTTAACATCATGCTATTTAATTCAATTGATATGTAGGTTATGTGTGCTTTAAGAAATATTGCTTTATAGCACTGGTTCTCTAATGGGGAGGCATTCTTAGTTGCCATGGCACCCCAGAGGCTGTCCTGGTTTATGGTCAATAGTGACCAATGATTCTGCTAGGACAGTTTTCAGATCAGTGAAGGATCCCAGCTCAAAGTTACATTTGAAGACTTGATTGAAATGACAAAGAATACAAACAAAAATAAACATATAAGATGTCTTTAACCTAAAGCAAATTTTGTATTGTAGATATAAAATATCGATGAAAAGGAAATCTATTCATTCAGAGAAGATTTTTACAAATCAAACACCTAATAATGAGTCAATATTCAAAGCATATAATGAAGTCATGTAACTCCAAAACAGTAAAAGCAACAACTTAAAAATCCCATTCATAAATGGACAGGAGATTTATATTTTCTTTTGTTTTGGAGTCACACCTGAACTGCTGAGGAGATTGTCTTGGTTCTGTATTCAAGAGTAATTTCAGGCTTTGCTTAGAGAATAATATATGGTACCAAGGATTGAACCAGAGTTGACTTCATGCAAGTTTTATCTTCTGTAATATCAGAGTCCAGGGGGAAATATCTAAATAGACATTCTTCTGAAGAAAAGTATTAGTGGTCAAGACATGGTGAACAAAATGCTAATTTTCACTTATTATTAAGGAATTGTGAATGAAAAACTTGAAACCACAATGGCTAAACACTTTGCATTTTTAATAATGTTCTATATGAAAAAAGAAAAGAAAAATGGAAAATAATAAGTAATGGAAAGGAGATCCAATACTCAGTTTGTGGAAATGTAAATTGATATAGCTTCTAATGAAAAATGGTATGGAAATTATTTTAAAATCCAAAAAATAAGACATGCCATGATCCACTTACATCATGAAGCATTTACCCACAAAGAAAATACTAAATAAAATATATGCACATGCCCTTTTTCATAGCATAATTCATTATAGCCAATATATAGAAGCAGCATCAGTGTCCATTGACAAATAACTGGGTAATAATGATTCAGTATATAGACACAATGGAATACTATAGAGCTTTTATAAAGATAAAACCCTGCTTTCACAAAGGCATGGTAGAATTTGAGGAGATTCTGTAAAGCAAAGCAATATAAATTAAATGAGAGTTACCAAATGGTTTCTATCATATCACTGTATCACTGTATCACTCTCATTCCATTGTTCACTGATTTGCTCGAGGGGGCACCAATAACATCTCCATTCATCCTAGTGCTGAGATTTTAGCAGCCTCTCTTTACTCATCCTGGTACCACGCCCAACGGTGGCACACTAGAAGCGCTTTCAGGGTCAGAGGAATGAAACCCTTCATTGTTACTGTTTTTGGCATATTGAATATGCCATGGGGAGTTTACCATTCTCTGTCATGAGGGCAAGATACTCTTAGTAGCTTGCCGGGTTCTCCGAGAGGGAAAACTAGACAAAAGAGGTTGGAAACTTTGTTTTATAGTCTCTGGATCTTGGCTGTTGATGGGGGCAGTTTGTGGATGTGACTGTCAAGCTACTGGAAAATGGGGAATCTGGGCAGAAGAGGCCCAGTCCCGATCCGAGCAGGCTTGGAGATCTCAGCTCCGGGTCCCACACACCTGGGTTCCTCTGCCGATTCCTTCATGGGTGAGGCTCATCCGAGTGTGTGAAGAGTGGCCTTGAGCATGGCTGTGACTGGGTTCCAGAGGTCTTTGGCCACCATCTATCATATATGGTATTATATAATAATAACAATAAAAATAATAATCACTATCACTGTATTACTGTCATTCCATTGTTCATGATTTGCTTGAGCAGGCGCCAGTAACGTCTCCATTGTGAGACTTGTTACTGTTTTTGGCATATTGAACATGCCACAGGTAGCTTGCCAGGTTCTGCTGTGAGGGTGGAATACTCTTGGTAGCTTGCTAGACTCTCAGAGAGGGATGGAGGAATTGAACCTGGGTCAGCCGTGTGCAAGCCAAACACACTATCCACTGTGCTAACCAAAGTAAAATATTAACAACACATATTCACCCTGCCCCACAGGCACACATGCAAATGCACACACACACAAACACACATAATCAAGTTCTACGAAAATGTGATTAACTGAGGGTAATGATAAGGAAGGGTAAAAGGGGTAAGAAGAAAGGGCAGAAAGTCAATTTAGTATTGTAATAGCAGAGGGACTTTGCTTATACGTACACTGAAATATATTCATGACAATATGGAAAGTTGTACTCCAGAAGTACATATAGTATTGCAAGCAAATGGAAAATCAATAAAAGTGCATTTAAAACAAAATAGTTCAATATAAAAAGATCAGTACCACTAAAGTTCAGGGACCTTGCTTTAAACCCAGTAAAATTTAGATAAATCTAATTATAAGTCATCACCAATATTCTATGTAATTTTTCTACTAGGTTCACAACAAAACAAAGTATGTATTTCAATCAACCTTTTTTCTCAAAATTAAAGAGTTTATGAACTATTTATTTTGAATCAAATCTCACTGTGCCTAAAAGTACATAAAAATACCAGAGTTTTCAGTGTTCACCATCATCAGCCTTCTACGACAGATACCTCATCCGGTGCAGTCTGATATGGATAATAATGGTGGAGTGTTCTTGCTGTCTTGACTGCAGTCATTAGTGTGATGTTATTTTAAGGCTAAGTAGTGTTTGTCTATTGGACCATAAAAATGTGCCATGTAAATATAGGTTTTAGAACACACAATAGTCTGTCCATGTGTAGAAATATGCAGAAAAAATGCTTTTTAATAGTATTTGTTGGGCATGTGAAGTAATTCCTTTTCAAAGTTAAATCACTTGGAAAAAAGGGGGCTTCTCTTTACAAAGACCCCGTAAGTAATTATGCTGCATTATACATCATTCATATGTCAATGCAAATTTTATGTTTTAATGGACAGAGTTTTGAATGATGAAGTACCAAGGAAATTCCAGCACTACCCAAACCTTTTATTTATTTATTTAGTCTCACCTGAATTGCTCTTTGAAATTGAATTGGCTGTAGGGGATTAATATTTATGTAGATAACAGCTCATATTTGATACATTAGATTAAATAAACTCATATTTGATGCTTTAGCCTAGAATAACAGATATCTCATAGGTAAAAAATACAGCTATTTTTTATTAAAAAACTCTTAACAGAAGGTGAGATGTATTTCCCATTAGATTTTATGTTTCTATTGTTTCAAGAAAATTAACTGATATATAAAAAGAAACAAAACTGCATTTAGTTTAGGATTTTTGTTTCTTTGTTTTTAAATTTTGCATCTGTCCTCAGAGCTGGAAAGCATCCCTGGGTGGAATGTAAAGCATGACACATGTTTGACTTAAAAGAAAAGAATGGGGGGAAGGGTGGTTAAGAACAGGCTGGTTGCTGTGGAGTTCAGCCTGCCAATTCTCAGGGTCTTGCCACCCCCCCAGCAGCAGCGTTCACGGCTGGGGTCTTCTTGCTATGGTGTTCCCAGGACCCCTAGGACCACTCAGCTAGTCGGGAGATGCGAGCTAGGTTGTTCCGCTGGTTCCAACTGGCAGTTTTAGCAATGCAACATTTATTATTAAATTAAATTAAGTGAAATTGAAAATATAAAAAAAAATTTGGGTCAAACTTAGAAGCATGAACCTTAAAATGTGCTGGATTCTTTTGAGGTTAATCCCTTTGATTCTATGATATTCATGAATATATTCTTATTGAGATCAATGTATAATGACATTAAATAAAATTTGTAGTTATACAAAATGAAACTGCCTAAATTGGACAAAGCGATTTAAAGATAGAAAATCAGAATTACAGAAATGTTGGGTGGCCTATAGGCCTTTAGATGCTTCCCAAAACAAATCATCTTCTATATTTATGATTAAAATATTTAAAAAAATTTTCTTTTGGGCTTTAGAGATGTGTTAACTTTGAGAATAAACTCTAGAGATTATTTTTTCAATGTAAATTTGCAAAATATGTGTAAATTTTTATCACACTCAGTTTATCAAAGTTCAATATTTGGAAAAATGGTGTGTGAAAAGATGGACGAATAAGCAATTCTTTATATCTTCTTTCTTCTCTTTCTTCTCTCTCTCTCTTTCTCTCTATTTCTCTGTTTCTCTCTTTCTTTCTCTCTTTCTCTCTCTCTCTTTCTTTCTTTCTTTCTTTCTCTCTTTCTTTCTCTCTTTCTTTCTCTTTTTCTTTCTTTCTTTCTCTTTTTCTTTCTTTCTTTCTTTCTTTCTTTCTTTCTTTCTTTCTTTCTTTCTTTCTTTCTTTCTTTCTTTCTTTCTTTCTTTCTTTCTTTCTTTCTTTCTTTCTTTCATCTTTTCTTTCTCCCTCCCTCCCTCCCTTCCTTCCTTCCTTCCTTCCTTCCTTCCTTCCTTCCTTCCTTCCTTCCTTCCTTCCTTCCTTCCTTCCTTCCTTCCTTCCTTCCTTCTCTTCTTTTTGTTTGTTTTTCTTTCCTCCTTTCTTCTTTGGAGAAACACCAAGTGTTTATAGCATACCTGTTAACTCCTACCTATACTATCTATCTGGCTCTTAATTGTATTGTCCAAATTTCCTTTCATCACTTACCAAGGTCAAACCCATTCTACCTACTGTCAGTTTTAAATGTTATTTAAATTTTGTCAAATTTTGTCAGTGTGCAGTGTGGGGGTGGGAACACAGCATGGCAAAAGACTAGGGGCCAACTGATGAGACAGAGAGCTCACAGGAAGGAAACAAGGTCAGAAGGGCCACAGTTGGAATAAGCACGAGAAATATACTATTTTAAATGAAATAGCTTAGGCCTTATGATAAAAAAACAATGAACAAGAACATGGAGATATAGCTCAAGAAGCTGAAGTGTGTGCCTCATCTGTGTGGGGCCCTGAGTAAGAACCACAGCACCACATGCTCAGGTACCCTGAGCATCATTGGGTATGACTCCAATAGCCCTTAGCACCACTGTCTCACAGAACACTGCACTGCCTGGCCCTAGTCCAAAAAAGCTATGGGGAATCTCTCCACTCCCCCGCAGCCAAATACATACTCATCAGTTTTTTGAATTATTTGAGATGTGTAATTTAAAACATTATTGTCCCAAATTTATTATCACAAAATTTCTGATAAGAATTTGAATTGGGAAGTACTCAGTAGGATAATTTACATGTCAATAATTCTAAAGAATTTCTAGCAGAGGAATTGTAGGGGTAGTACAGCATTAGGATTTTATCTTGCATGCAGACTACCCTGGTTCAGTCCATGACTCTCTATATGGTTCCCCCAAATCACTGCCAGAAGTGATCTCTGAGGTCAGAATTAGGAGTCATCCCTGAGCACAGCTGGATATGGCCCAAACCCACACCCCAATAATCCTATCAAAACTTCAAACCAGTGAGATTGAGATTGTGCATTCAAAAGAAAGACACCTATTTAACTGTGAATTTATAATCTATTGTTTACATCGTTCAGCAAATTAAAAAATCACCTGTGATTCATTATACTATAATGAATTTTATATTCATTATAAAATAACAGGCTCATAAAATTGCTATAAGGATTAAATAATCTATATATGAAGAAGTTACAACAGTGCCTTTAAATGTTTATCTATGCACATGCACATATGTACATGTATATGTACACATATATCTTGCTACTTCACTATTTTATTGCTATAGTATTAATTGTACACATATAAGCTGCTTTTGAATGTGTTTGCAACATTTTTCACTTGAAGACTAAGCATGGGATCCTTGAATTAAAGCATAATTTGCTAATATTACTCATTACTTATACCAGAATAAGTCAACACAGGAAATTTAAGAACAAGATAAAAATTTTTTTTTAGTTTTATTGAATCACTGAGAGATAGTTACAAGTTTTCATGTTTGAATACAAATCACACAATGATTATTATTTGCAACACAGACACTGAGAGGTCATCATGTTTGGTCCATTATCTACTTTTGGCATGCATCTCCCATCTCGACTGATTCTTCCAGCCATTATAGTGATCAGTTCTCTATTCCTTCTGCCTTCTCCCCTCTGCTTATGAAGCAGTCTTCCAGCTATGGGGCAATCCTCCTGGCCCTTGTGTCTACTGTCTTTGGGTGTCAGCCTCATGTGATGCTAACCTACACTCCACAAATGAGTGCAGTCCCTCTTTGTCTATCCCTCTCTGGCTTATTTCACTTAGCATGTCTATCCATTTACAAGCAAATTTCATGACTTCATCTCTCCTAACAGATGCATAGTATTCCATTGTGTAGATGTACCAAAGTTTCTTTAACCAGTCATCTGTTCTAGGGCACTTGAGTTGTTTTCAGATTTTGGCTATTTTGAACAGTGCTGCAATGAACTTATAGGTACAGATATCATTCTTACTGTGATTTTTTGCATCCTAGGGATATATTCCCAGAAGTGATATTGTGGGGCCATATAGAAGCTCAATTTCTAGTTTTTGAAAGATTCTCCATATTGTTTTCCAGAAAGGTTGGACCAGTCGGCATTCCCACCAACAGTGAAGGAGCGTCCCTTTTTCCCCCACATCCACGCCAGCACTGGTTGTTTTTGTTCTTTTGAATGTGTGCCAGTATCTGTATGTGAGATGATATCTCATTGTTGTTTTAATTCACATGTCCCTGATGACTAGCAATGTGGAGCATTTTTTCATGTGCCTTTTGGCCATTTGTATTTCTTTTTTTGAGGAAACTTCTGTTTATTTCTTCTCCCCATTGTTTGGTGGGGTTGGAGGTTTTTTTTCTTGTACAATTCTACTAGTGTCTTGTACATCCTGGGTATTAATCCCTTATCAGATGGGTATTGGGTAAATATTCTTTCTCATTCTGTGGGCTCTTTCTGTATTTTGGCCAATGTATCTTTTGAAGTGCAGAAGCTTCTTAGTTTGATGTAGTCCCATTTGTTTATGTTTGCTCCCACTTGTATGGTCAGTGCTATTTCATCCTTAAAGATGCAAGCTATCACTATTTGCAGACAATATGGTACTATATTTAGAAAACCCTGAAGACTCTGCAGAAACGTTTTTCCTAGAACAATAGGTCTATATATTAAAGTGGTAGGCTTCAAAATCAACACCCAAAAGTCCATGGCTTTCTTACATACAAATAATGAAAGAGAAGAAAGAGACATTAAAAACCAATCCTCTTCACAATAGTACCTCACAAAATCAAGTATCTTGGAATAATCTTAACCAAAGAGGTGAAGGACCTGTGCAAGGAAAATTACAAAACACTACTTCAAGAAATAAAAGAGGACACTAGGAAATGGAGACACAACCCCTGCTCATGGGTAGGGAGAATTAACATTATCAAAATGGCAATACTAACCCAAGCACTATACAAATTTAATTCGGTCCCTATTAGGATACTCATTACATTTTTCAAAGAAATAGACAAAATAATCCTGAAATTCATATGGAACAAGAAACCCCCATGAATAGCTAAAGCAATCCTTGGGAAAAAGAAGATGGGTGGCATCACCGTCCCCAATTTCAAACTCTACTACAAAGCTGTAGTAATTAAAACAGCATATTATTGGGCTAGAAACAGACCTTTAGACCAATGGAACAGATTTGAATATTTTGTCGCAGACCCCCAAATATATGGCCACTTAATCTTTGACAAAGGAGTAAGAAATGTGAAGTGGGGCAAGAAAAGCCTCTTCAACAAGAAGTGTTGGGAAAACTGGATAGCTACCTGCAAAAATAATGAATTCTGACCTCTGTCTAATGCCAGGCACAAAAGTCAGATTAAAGTGGATTAAAGATCTTGATATCAGATATGAATCTATAAGGTATACATAGAGAAAAATGTAGGCAGAATTCTCCATGACATTAAAGCTAAAAATATATTTTATAAATTAGTTAATAATTTTTCCTCATTTTCCTAGTTTTCCTCTTGCAGGAAGACAAGGTAGTTGAAATTTAGTGTAAAGCCTGGCAAAATATTTCAAAATAAGCCTAAGTAACATTTTGAAATTTATTTCCTAAGATTACTACAAGACACCGATCATATCCCTCCAGCCACCACCCCCAGCCTGACTCTATGACAGATACTTTCTTTCTCTCTCTCTCTCTTTCTCTCTCTTTCTCTCCCTCTCTCTCTACCGCCCTTTCTCCCTCTCTCTCTTCCTCCTTCTCTCTCTCTCTCCTCTTTTCCCCCTTTGGGCATTACGGTTTGCAATAGAGATACTGAGAGGTTATCATGTTTGTTCCTTTCAGCACATAGTTATTATCCGGACTGATCATTTTCAACTATCTTTGTCATAGTGGGTATTAGAACATCTCATGACTAAAACTGGACCACAAACAGCTTAACAACTCTGTACCTTTGTAACATGGTGATTCAACAACAACAACAACAACAACTTTCATTCAAAATGAAAATATAAATGGCACGGACAGAACTATGGAACAGGTCAAGAGAGTTTTACCAAAACTCTAATATCCAAGAGGTCCAAAGTTCCAAACAAAAGCAGACCTGAATAGAAAAACTCCAAGACATATTAAAAAGAAAATTACTATATGATAATCTTGGTTTGAAATGTTAATTCACATGAGAGAAAGTGTATGAGACTACGAGAGTGCACATATAACTGGACTCTACTTCTGGCACAGCATGGTCCCACAAACATCTTTGAATGCAACCCTGGAGGCCTGGAGTACTAAAATGTGTGTTCTAGAGGCCTTAGCACTGCTGGGGTGGCCAGAGTATGTCACCCTCTGTGGCCTCATGCTGAACATAAGGTCTAGATGGCCAACAAAAGCTGGTGGGGCATCCAGATCTCCTGAACACTACCAAAAAAAGAATTAGAACAGGTTTATATGGATTACACACATAATTTTTCACTTACAAATTTTAATTCAAGGTAAAATGTTATTCAATAAATTTAGACTTTTAAGTATTTATTTTCCATAAATGCTTTATCAGATATACCCTTTCTTTTCAATCAAGATTCTTACCTAGCAGTGCCTTATTATAGAACAAATGAATCAATAGCCCCAATTAAAAAATTGAAAATATTGAGTATCCCAATTTTATTAGCATTTCCTGGGATAAGACCTAATAGCAAATCTTTCATGACAGACTGAGGTTTTTTTATGATTTGTGTTAAAATTGATCTGCTTAATCTCCAGCTAGTAAATAGTATCCTAACAATTAACACACATTAGTCCCATATTTAGCTTGATAATTGGGTTTCCTGTCAGTTTTAGCAATTTAATCTTTCACTACTTTTTCATTCATTTATCATTTAATCATTGTTTTGTTAGTTTCTCAAATGGAATATTTTTCTTTTTTATATCAGTAATTAAAACAAGTGCTGTTTCAATAGTTAGGGTTTTTCTTCAGTCTTATTTTTTACCTACTCAGTATGTTGTTCTTGGAACAGAATCAATTGTTAGTTTTCTCAACCTCTAAAATGGAATGTCTTCTCATTCTATTATCCTATACCTTCCAATGCTCTTTTGTGTGAGTGTAGTTTTAATTCAACATTTCACTGTATTATTACACAAGCCTCACAGATGAAGGTACCAGCAGAGGAATTTAGGTCTGTGGGACCCAGGGATGAGACCTCCAAGCCTGCTTGGATCGGGACTGGGCCTTTTCCGCCCATATTTCCCATTTTTCAGTAGCTAGGCGGTCACACCCAGGGACTGCCCCCAGCACCATGTAATCCCATCAACAGCCAACATCCAGAGACTTAAAAGCAAGCTTCTGGAAGTGCGTGGCTGCTTTGCAGCCGAGTGTTATCTTATAGCCTACTTCTCCCTCTGGGAGAAACTGGCAAGCTACCAAGAGTTTCCAGCCCACATGGGAGAGCCTCACAAACTCCCCATGGTGTATTCATATGCCAAAACCAGTAACAAGCTGGGTCTTATTTCCATGACACTAAGAGAACCTCCAATGCGGCATCGTTGGGAAGGACAAGTAGAGAGAGGTCTAAAATCTCAGGGTTAGGACAAATGCAAACGTTACCGAGACTGCTGGAGAAATTCTATGATCATGGGATGGTGATGATGATGATTAATTTATGTTAAAGAATCACCATGAGGTGCAGTTACAGACTTACAAACTTTTGTACTTATGTTTCAGTTATACAATGATTATCTGCCCTTCCACCAGTGTCTATTCTCTACCACCAATGTTCCCAGTATACCTCCCCCTCCAGCCCCGGGTCCCCCACCCCCACCGCCTCTGTGGCAGACCCATTGCCTTTTACTTTTCCTCTCCTTCAGGGTGTTGTGGTTTGCAATGCAGGTATTATTTCATTTATGTTTCTCTCAGAAGACTGTAACCTCCCTAAGGACTAAGATCTTGGTGTCATTGCCACTTGAGCAGTCAAAGTGAGTAGTGCATATAGGAGGAGGTTGATTGAAGCATAATTTAAAGATATGATAATGTCTGTAGAAACCAATCATAAAAACACCAAAATTTTAGGACTGGGAGCAAAGGGATGTTGCTGACAAGCTGAAGGAAAATAAGGTAGGAAATATTTCTTATAAACTAGATATGTTAAAACCTTGGTGAGAGATTTGATAAGCAGGAGAAGTTGAGAAAAGAGAAGAGCAGAAATAATAGAGTGCTAAGCCTCCTTCTATTGCCTTGCTAACAGTAGTGTCCCACATTAACTAAATAACAAGGAAGATAGAAAGCAAATGATTTCCTTTGATGTCATTCCTAATGGTTAGCTTTTGGGTATTTTTAGAAAATGTACTGAACAGAAATACACTGAATACCATCCTTCCACTATCCTTTGTCTTATCTGACCAGAACTACTGCAATCTTTTGGTACTGGTTTTCCAAATTTCACCCACACCTATCCTCAATTTGCTCTTTGTGCTGTACTATTTTCTCATCTTGCAATGAAACCTATTTTGAGTTTTTCTCTTTCAAATATGTATGTTATTCTTTATATGTCTAAACTTCTTGTTTTAAAATTTTGTTATTATAAAAGTTGATTTTCTTAATGATTTCCCTGTTAGATTGAATTCTGTGAAGGCAGACATCAAAATTTTCATATCTGAGCCCCCAACTAATGCATAATAGAAAATGAATGATAATTTTGGATGGGTTAATAAACTTCACAATGCATTTTTATATTTTAATTAATTTTTAGTGAGATAACTTGGGTTTATAAATGTGTGAATGCTTACATATTTTAGAATTGTAATGTTCACAGACTACAACCACCAATAAACTACCATGAAAATGTTTTAATTTTATAGGGGTCAGACCCAATTGTGTGAACACAGAGTCAATGTGGCATGGGGTAACACTTGGGAACTCATCCATGTGAGACATATGATCTGCTATTTATTCATCTTCTCATTCTGAGATATTGTATTTTAAAAGATTGATTTATTTTTGTATATTTAATAAATTCCACAGTAAGAAAGTCAACTTCATTGAGTATTTTTGTGCTAAAATAACTTTTTTTTTCTTTTTAGCAGAGAAATTTAAGGTCTACATGCCTGACTCTGATCCTTTCCTATCTTATTTCTGATAATTTTTTAAATATCATATGTCAATTATATTATAGATTTTTAAAACAACTCATTTCCTTATATTATAGATTA
This sequence comes from Sorex araneus, assembly GCF_027595985.1. Lineage (NCBI taxonomy): Eukaryota > Metazoa > Chordata > Mammalia > Eulipotyphla > Soricidae > Sorex > Sorex araneus. The sequence continues at coordinate 210,219,489 of NC_073302.1, read as the reverse complement.
TAGTAAAAATAATAGTAAAATTAATTTTCATCCATTTAATTCAGCTGTGTATCAATTAAAAACTCATAATATGATAATAAAATATGTTCTTTGTATAAGATTTCCTAAGTCTTTGTTTTGCCAGACTTCTACCCCCCATTCAAATATAAAGTTAAACTTTGATAATGTCACCATATATTTTTCTTTATATACAACTTATATAAAGAAACTTATATACAACTTATATAAACTCAAACATACAACTTTATGGTTAACCAATTCACATCTAATCTTGCATTTGATGAGAGTAAATGTTTTCAAAGGATGTACTTTTATGCTTTCTCTTTTCAAATACTATAGAAGAATGAATTATTTTCTATTATTTGAGCATTTAATATTTTGTAAATTTAATAAATTCTACATTAAGGAAGTCAACTTCATTGATCATTTTGGACTAAAATGATTTTTTTTAAGCAAAGAAACTTAATATCTATATGCTGATTCTGATCTTCTTCCATCTTATTTCTGATTATTTTTTAATATCTTATTTTTTATATTTTATTTCTCTTGCCTGCATGCCTGGATGTCTTCCCCGGGGCCCCTCTGAGGGGATGGGCTCCAGCTTCCCTCCCCACCCCGAGCAGAGCTTCTGGCGGCCGAGGACTACCGGAACATAGCTACAGCCATGCTGGAGGCCCCTCTCCCCACGTTCGGACAGCTTCATGCATGCAGGTACTGGCAGAGGAACCCAGGTGTGTGTAATCCCATCAAAAGCCAACATCCAGAGAGAGACTTAAAGGCAAGCTGTCAGAAGATATCTTTAGCCTACTTCTCCCTCTGGGAGAAACTGGCAATCCTCTGAGAGTTTCCTGCCCACATGGGACAGCCTTGCAAGCTTCCCATGGTGTATTCATATGCAAAATCCAGTAACAAGCTGGATCTCATTCCCCTGACCCTGAAGAGCCCCCAGTGCAACATCCTTAGGAGGGCTGAGTCGAGATAGACTTCTAAGATCTCAGGGAAAGGACAAAATGAGATATTACTGAGCCCGCCCGAGAAATCGGTGATTAATGGGATTTCGTGATCGTGATTTCATGATCTTAATTCTATCTTATTTCAAATAAGGCCAATATATTATTATCTATGTTCACTTATTTATATTCAACTGATATATATCTATTTGTTCTAATACTGAAGCAAATATACTTCTGTGATACATTTTCTAACTTACTCTTATCAAAACAAGTGCTAATAATTTAAAATCTATTTTGACAGTTAAATAAATAAGAACATGTGAGGTAACCAATTTTGTATTTGGGGACATGAATAGCATAATAACTAAGCATTTTTGATGAGATTATGTCAAAAAATGTAGAAGATAATTAAAGATTTTGTGTATTTTATATAAGTAAAAGTACATATATAAAAATAGAATAAATAATAATTACTTATCTTATTCTGCCACTTGAAATGTAAGCAGAATTTCTAATTTACTAAAAATAATTGTGTAAAAAGCAATTTGTTAAACAAATTCTCTTATCTTCTGTATATAATTTTGAAAAGGGCAGTAGCCCTCACACCTAATCTCCAGCATTTCCATTAATAGGAGGCTCTCCCCTGTGCCTATATGCACTAACATGCACCCTTGGTTGTAATCAAATATTGGTGTAATTATTCTTGGCAAAGTTAGAGGTTACAAACTACAAGTTATTTATAAATCTGTACTGGCATGTCTTCATTAGTGAGTTTATCAAACCTGGGGTATTTCTCTATTAGAGTATCCAATAGGTGAGTTTCATATTAAAATAATTTCAATATGATTTCCAGAAAAAGTAGAATTCTAAATTGCTATTCCTAATTCTTTTAAAACTAATGATTCCCCAAATGCATTCAATATTGGTTAATCTCCTACTTATTTACCCATATGTTATAATCCATATTTAATGAATGTTATATTTGGATTAGGGATTAATTTGAATATTAAATACATTTAATATTTCTTATATAACATATTTTTACACAAAGATAAGGTAATATATTATGTTATTTTAACTTTTATACTTCCCAGCAACATACTGTGCATAAATAGTTAATGGTCAAATTATGCATTCTATGTATCTCATATATGTTAATATGCAATCACAATTGATTAATAAGACATATTACACAGTTTTTTTTAAAAGTGCTAGAGGCAAAATAGTTAATATAAATGTTTTGTATTTCCTCAAGAAAAAGAATAAGACAGGTCAGAGAGATTATAAAGCAGATAAGGCACTTGTCTTGCTTGCTCACAGCCTAGGTTTAGATTCCATAAACCACATATTTTCTTCCCCTAAGAACCACCAGAATGATTCCTGAGCACAGAGACAGCAGTGAGCCTGTTGGCCTGCAACAAGTAGAACCATGTTATTTGGGGTTCTGTTTGCCATATCTTGGTATTAGATGTGATTAATATGCACTATTAATGGAAGTATTAATATTGTACCATTCAAGCTTATTCTGCAAGTTAATGCATCAACATCAGGACTTCCAAAATTAAAGGACAGTCAAGGGAAATGGTTCAGCAGTAAAGCACATGCCTAGCATATGGAATGCCCTGATAGTGACTCCTAATTGTTACTTAACTCCATAAGCTCAAGCATGCCCCTTGAAGACTTTACCATCACACCAAGTATAATAAGAAGTGGCCCTTGCCCTCAAGCACTGCTAGTAGTGACCCTAAAGAAGAAAGGATAGAGGGAAGGAAGGAAGGAAGGAAGGAAGAAAGGAAGGAAGGAAGCAGCATGTGCTCCTAAGTTGCATGCAGGGATCCCAGCAGCCAATCACAGGGTTCTCAGTCAGCTGGGTCAAAGATGCAGTCCCTGCAGGGCCCGCTACCACTGGACCCACTCTAGCAGAGCTCAGGGACTTCAAGGGTCACATCAGCTATCCTTGGGGACCACATGGTGCTGGTCAATGAAGACTGAACTGAGTTGCAAACCTTGCACTATTTCCCCAGTCCTGAATTTCAGATTCTTTTGACTCTCTCTGTATAGTTAAATGAGCAAATGTTTCTATCTCTTACTTCTATTTGACAAACACTGGTGACGATTGATACTGTGATATTCTATAGATATTAATCTTGGGTCTAGAGAGCTAGCACAGGGGTCAGTGTGTTTGCCTTGCATGTAGCTAACATGGGTTTGTAACCTGGCCCTGACAGCTGTGATTCCCCCCCCCCCACATCTATATATACATACATATGTATATAATTTCCCATTTTCAAGTACATAATTTGCACTACATTTTTAAGTAATCTGTTATGCCTGAGAATGAAATCTGATACAGTGGAATGAAAGGAAGTTGCACCAGGTAAACTAGTTAATTTGAATTGTCATTTTAAATCTCATCCCTTAAAATGTTATCGAGCCAAAATAGATAATGGGATGGCTGGGGATGGTGATAGCAGTAGAAAACAGAAGTCCCTGGGCAAGTGATGCTCCCCTTGCTCCTTCACCTATACTCATGTGTTGATAAGACAGCAGGAACTGCACCCACTTGAATGTGGTTGTGGCTGGAGACTAAGTAAAGTTAAGGGGACAAGGAGTCACTAGTGTCTGGTCCTGAGAAGGTCTAGTGACAGGTGACAGAGCAGGAAGCCCCAGCAAGGGACACATTTGTCAGGTTTCCAGACCCAAAATATAGACTAGTAAAACATACACTGGACAGAGACAGAGTAGGGACAGGACCAGGCCATCAATGACTGGATGTGAGTAGCCAGCAGGGCTAGGATTTATTTGTTCTATTAAATGAGATATATTTAATTAAAAATTGTGATTTATGAAGTCATATATATTAAGTTTTAAGGACACAATATTCCAATACCAATGCCAACACCAGGATCAGCTTCTCTGCATCAATGTCCCCTTATTCCGTTCCCACACCCACCACCTGCCCATGCTCCACCTGTCAACTTGACAGGCATATTATACAGTTCCAGTGTTTGGAACTTACATCTCATGCTCTCAATGTTGTTGAGTCTGAGTTTTGCATATGGATATACCACTCACCAATATCAGGGACGGGGCATTAAATGACAAACAGTAGACTAGCCATCAAGAGACACAATGAGTAGCCTCATATCCGGGTTTTAAAAGGAGTGTCTGTATTGCACATCTACTTAGATTGTACAATAAACTTGAACTTCTGGAGCATCTGAGTTTTTTATGCAAATCTTTTAGATAATTCTTAAGAACTGATTATGTCAGAAATAAATCTACTTTTATGTTAAGAGAATCTATTAGTTCTTGAGAAAAAATCATTTAGGGAAAATAACTGAAAAACATAGTAGTTAGCATTACAGTAACATAATGATTTTAAGCATTAGAAGAAAATGATTTCTAGTCATTGTAACAAGTTACAATGTAAATCTCCATTTCAATAAGACATAGGGCAGTAATAGAACTGTCAAAGACCTCTTAAACTAGAGGAACAGAAACTTCCCCAAAGAAGACATACAGATGGCCAGAAAATACAGGATAAAGCAATCCACATCACTTACCATCATGGAATGCAATTCAAAACAATAGTGAGTTATATCACACCAGTGAGACTGGCACACATCACAAAGAACAAAATCAACCAGTGGTGGAGTAGACGTGAGCGGGAAAAGGAACATTCATTCACTGTTGGTGGGAAAGTCCAGTCTCTTTTGAAAACAGTATGGACACTTATGGATACTCAATATGGAAGTTGACTTTCCATATGACCCAGCAATTCCACTTCTTGATATATATATCAAGATATATATATATATGTATATATATATATCAAAGACTAAAGAACTCCATTTAGAAAAGACATTTGTATTCCTACATTTATAGCAGCACTATTTACAATAGCAATAATATGGAAACAGTCCAAATATCCAAGAATAGACTACTAGATAAAGATACTGTGGTACATATCTATATATATACATATATATATTATAGTGGAATACTACTTGGCTATAAGGAAATATAAAATCATGAAATCATGTGCCACATAGATGTCATTAATATGTGTAATATAAAAAAGCATAATATGTAAATGGAAAGTGCCCACTGTAAATTAATATTCAATAGGAAGTTTACTGTGGTATATGATGTGGGTGAGGTATTTTGGGATGAGAGAATAAAAGGATGTATACCAAAGTAATTACTGACAATAATGAGTTCTATGCATGAACAGACATTTTTTTAGAATCCCTGTTTTCTTTGGTCTTATATTGCTTACTTATTGAATTATTTTTAATTTTTATCAGCACATACACTCACATTTGCTGATTCATCTCACTCTTACTACATTTATGAACAATGTTACTTAAGAATATAAGTCACTTATTTCCATGTTCTATTTATGTAATTATATTTAGCACATGCTAAATATCAAATCAACATTTTGGCAAATAGAATCATCTTTTAAATCAAAATATAGCTAGCACCTTTTGTGGAGTATATAAACAAATAATATGATAATATATGCTCTTTATTAATTTGGAGTACATAACCATATTTAATTTTTTTTTATCATAGCCCCTTATATATGTCTAGTAGAAGCTAAAATTTTTGCATGTCTCATTAAAAGTATTGTCTATACGCTGCAACGTAATCACAAGCCTGATTCTCTACTCAGGTCCATGACACTCCAGTGTCTATTGTCTACTTTTAATGGTAAGATCAAAGTGAATATTAGCTTATACTCTCAAGTTTACTCTTCTTTCCAAAATATAAACACAAGGCTAAGATCTCAGAATCTCCTGGCTCAACTCCAATATGTAACCAGTTATACTCTTGTGTTTTGAGCATAGGTATCCATTTCAGACTTCAGCTCTTGCGTATTTTTCTTTCAAGTACTTAGTTTACTATGGAGGAACAGAAAAATATAACGGGAAATCAATTGGAGAAGTTTAACAAGCAGTATATCTCAATAAAAAAATAAATTAAATTCTTTATTATTGCCAATTAAAGTTTTCAGAGACCAGTATGAAAATACAGTAACATTCCTCTTTAATAACACATAGGTTTACTGCAGGCAGGTCAAAGGGAAGGATTTTATTTTTGAACAACTGCACTTGGAGAATTATAGGCATAATAGGCATAGATAAACATGCTAGATACAAAATATTCTTTACCTACTGTTTTGGGAAGTACTCAAATGTTGAGGAAAGAGTTTAAAAAATCTGGCATAATATGGTCTATCATATTTTTATAGTATATATTTGTGTAATATCTAGGAAATACAATTTCTTTCACCAACTATTTTATTACATATTATGTCACTGTCACTGTCATTCCATTGCTCATTGATTTGCTCAAGCGGGCACCAGTAATGTCTCCATTGTGAGACTTGTTACTGTTTTTGTCATATTGATACTCTCAGTAGCTTGCCAGGCTCTCCAAGACGGGTGAGGAATTGAACCCCGGTAGGCTGCTTGCAAGGCAAATGCCCTACCAGCTGTGCTATGTATTAAGTAATTATTGCAAGTTGGAGAGGCACTATTATTTCAAAGCCAGAGTATTTTCTTATTGGAATAACAAAATTCATTAGGAAACACTTTATAGACATGTATTAAGATAAAGTAAAAGAAATAGCGATAACCTTTTCAGTTTGTGGACACGTATTACAGGACGAAAGTGTGGATTGTAAAAACAGAAAGATTTGGAGAGAAGAGAACAAGTCATGAATCTTGCTGAAAGCCTTTGGTGAAATACTGCCACTTGATACTTGTAGGTATGTTCCGGACTGATTAATTATCAACCTTAATTGGCTTTCAATGATCTCACATAAGTTCTCAGTGACGTTTTCTTCTTCAAGGAAAGTCTCGTAACTTTCTACAATGTGCCAGAGAATTTTTTTTTTTTGGTGGGGAGTCTTTCCTAACTCACTATAAACTCCACAAATAAATTCACTAGTATATATCAATCTTCTGAGATAGATAAAATTATTCTTTTATCTTTTGGAATACAAAACACACATAAAGACACATTGAGGTGAGTGATATCCTGTATTTCCCAAGCTAGTAGATTACCTAGTTAGAACTGAGATCTGAGGTTTGGGGTGTACCCCAGTTAATTTTTAATTCTTTGTAAATTAGGCCTCTATACAGAAAAACACGGTTGTTAAATCAAGATACAAGATCCTGTCAACAGTGCTAGTTACTATATTTATTTATTTTTTTCAAAAGACACCTTTAATAAGTTTTGATTCATAGTCATAATATTTACTTTTAAAATAATCTAATATCCCTTGTCATATATAACAAGAAAAACCAGTTTAGATTTTATTCATTTAAAAAAATTAACAATGCAACAAATAGGTCAAGTACCTTTGTTAATTAACTCTATTTCATTAAAATCATGACCTCTGGTTTAAAATGCCTTTACTCTTGTGTGTTAAATTTATGTGAATGGTCCATAAACACTCCTTAATTAGTCACATGTGTATTCAGATGTGGGCTTGTGTGTTATAAACTAACACTGAAGTGTATAAGGAACTGTCAGTCAGATCAAAAGTCAACTGAAAATCATCCCGTTTGCAAAGCTGAGAGGCTGTCACAGTTAGTTAGTCATAAATGTTTAAAACAACGAGCAAACTTTTATTCTAATTGAGCATGAGTTGAAAGGCTACCCGCTTTGATGTCTTAGCTTTTATCATTTGTATATAGCTTTAAAAAAATATACCATTGTTTCTTTTTATTCCCCCCTTGGAGTAGCAGACATCACTGATTCTGAAAATATACAGGTAGATCAATCTATAATTGCAAGGTTTTTGTACATTTCCACTTATGCCTATAATCTTTCACATGCACATATTTGAGATTGAAAATCTTCCCTCTCTTTACTCTATTTGATCTCTTTTTGTTCACATATTTGTGATCCAAGATATAAGGAACACATCTTGCAATGATATTTTAGAAGCCATAATTTAAAGTGCCTTTTTCCTGTTATCTTATTCTTCCATTATTCAATAGAGGCAAATTAAGAAATAGATTTTTTATTAATCTTACACATTTTTCAACAAAATTCAAAATCAATAGTCCATTTTATAAATTTATACATTTATACTTGAAAATAAAATATCTATTAAGGTCTTAGATATTCCAGTTGCATATCTGGAAATGTATTCAAAATTCCATAATTCCATCTATTTTCATTCTATAAATTTATAATTCTGTAAGTTGTAAATTTTGCACAGGACTCCATTCAAAATTATGTCCTATATTTGTCTGTTGCATGGTTTTTCAGTTAGAATACTAAATTCTAGAAAGAGTTTTTAGGCTACCAAGAGGAAAATTAGCTTTCCTGTGTTTTACATATCATGGTACAAACTGCAAAACATTATCGTTTTTTAACCAAATATCCTTTAGATATATTTAAATAATGAGAAAATAAATATGTATTTATTTATGTGACTATAATATTAATTATTCTCTTTATTCTTGTGCATATTTTTTTATACCAAGCATTGTTTTTTCTTCTGCCTAAAAGTCAGCATAACATATCCTGTGGAGAAAACTTGCTGGTGATGAATTCCTCAGGTTTCTATTATATGAAAACACATTTTTACTTTTATTTTTGCAAAACATGTTTGTCAGCTATAAAACCCTAAATTGACAATGTTTGTCTTTCATTGCTTCAAAGAAGCAAGTCCATTATCTTCTCAAGTGCTTGTTTTTCAAATGAGAAACCAAACACTGTTTTGATCCTTGTTTCTTTGTATGTAGCATGCAGTTTTTTCTAGATTTTTTATTTTTTGTTTGGTTCGGTTTTTAGGTCACACCTGGCTATGATCAGGACACAGGCTTGGCTCATGCGCAGACATTACTGGTGGGACTCCAGGGACCATATGAGGTGCCAGGGAATAAAACTGAGTCAGCCAGTTGGCAAGCGTCCTGCCCACTGGAATATCTCCCCAGGACCTCTCCTAGATGTTACTTAAGGTTATTTTTTGTGTGTATTTTGAAAAAAAATGTTTTGCAGATTTCTGTTTTGTAGAGTTCCTTGTGTTTGGAGTACTTCAAGCTTCTGGATATGCAAATGAGTAGTTTTCGTTAGCCATGGAGTTATTATTTCTTCAAATGCATTTTCCTTATATTCCTTTTTTTGTCTCCAGGATACCAGTTATTACTATATTAATCTAAATAAGTTGTTCCAATGCTTACTAACTTTTCATTTGGGAAGTTCTATCATTTTGAAGACAGCTAAATCATTAAATTTATATTATTTTTCAAATTCTAATCTGTTGTTAGTCTCATTCAGTGGTGTGTGTATTAAACATAATTCTGTGAACATGTGAAATAGAGTTGAGTAACCTTTTATTCTCTGGTTTTGTAATAACCTTTAATGTAATTTATATGAATGATTCAATATTTGTCATCATGCTGGGCCAATTTTAATTGACAAATTATTTTATTCATTATTTAAAATGTTTGCATGTTGTTTTATATGTCTCTTTTTTTAAATTTTTTTTTATTGAGTCACCATGTGGAAAGTTACAAAGTTTTCAGGTTTAAATCTCAGTTATACAATGCTCAAATACCCATCCCTTCACCAGTGCACATATTCCACCACCAAGAATCCCAGTATAGCTCCACCCCGCACCCCCACACCCCTAACTCCCCCACGCCCCTAGCCCCCGACCCTTAGCCCCCCAGCCTGTGTAACTAATAAATTTCACTTTACTTTCACTTTGATTGCATACAATATTTCAACAAAACTCACTATTATTGTTTGGAGAGTCTCTCCCCTAAAGTCAGACCTGCTGAAAAGGAAGCATTAGATAATTTGTTTTCCATTGCTGAGGATGAAGAGGTATGAGGTCGAGTGACCATACTTAGCGGCCTCTCGGTTTTGGGTTTCTGTATTTTAGTATTTTAGTAACTAAGTCCAGAGAGATATCTGCCAGAAGTTGCATCATTGCCAACTTGTACTTCTCAGTTCCATTATATTCCACATATGAGTGCAATCTTTCTATGTCTGTCTCTTTCTTTCTGACTCCTTTCACTCAACATGATACTTTCCATGTTGATCCATTTATATGCAAATTTCATGACTTCATGTTTTCTGACAGCGACATAGTATTCCATTGTGTAGATGTACCAGAGTTTCTTTAACCAGTCATCTGTTTTGGGGCATTCTGGTTTTTTCCAGATTCTGGCTATTGTAAACAGTGCTGCATTGAACATAGAAATACATATGCCATCTCTACTATACCATTTTGCCTCTCCGGGATATATTCCCAGGAGTGGTATTGCTGGGTCAAATGGAAGCTCAATTTCTAATTTTTTGAGAATCGTCCATATTGTTTTCCAAAAGGGCTGAACCAGTCGGCATTCCCACCAGCAGTGAAGAAGAGTCCCTTTCTCCCCGCATCCACGCCAACACTGGTTGCTTTTGTTTTTGGGGATGTGGGCCAGTCTCTGTGGTGTGAGATGATATCTCACGGTTGTTTTGATCTGCATTTTCCTGATGATTAGTGATGTGGAACATTTTCTCATGTGCCTCTGAGCCATTCGGATTTCTTCTTTAGGAAAGTTTCTGTTCATTTCATCACCCCTTATATGTCTCTTGACCTTTATTCAATGCTTCACATTGCGAATTTTATAATGGAAGATGCTGTCCATTCATTATTAAAATATTGTTCTTTGTTCTGGGACAAAATTCAATTAGGTCAAAATTATAATTTTTATTATTATAAAATTATAATAATTATTTCAGTTTCTCGGCTCTCATTTTGTAATTTCTTAGTTTGATACAGAGGGCTGTTTAGTCTAGGTAGTGATTCCCTAATCAAGGTAGAATGTCTGGAACAAACTTTTAAATGTTTCATGAACTGATTTTTTTCAGGTCTGTTTTGTGTGAATGAACAGAGATCCTAGTGCTGTTTTCATGCAATGCACTATTCTTGCTATTATTTAAAGCTATTATTCTCCAGTTCGGAGCAGGTATTAATCAGTGTGCCATGACCCAGGGATGCACTATCTACAAATGCCTATGAATTTTTCTATGCTTTTTCTTTCTAGGTAATCTATCTTAAGAACACCAAGATCTAAGATCCTGTTTTTTTCTAAACTGTCAGCTCTCTATTTGTCTTTGTCCCTGTCTCTGTCTCTGTCTGTCTCTCTGTCTCTCTCTGTCTCTGTCTCTCTCTGTCTCTCTCTGTCTGTCTCTCTCTCTGTCTCTCTGTCTCTGTCTCTGTCTCTGTCTGTCTGTCTGTCTCTCTCTCTCTCTCTCTCTCTCTCTCTCCCCTCCTGCCCCATCTCTGCCCCATCTCTGCCCCATCTCTTTCTATTATTAAAACAGATTTTGGTGCCAGAGATATAACACAAAGATAAGACATTAAGACATTTGCCTTGCATGTGTTTTAATCTTGGCAACATATTGGGTTCTCTGCGCACCTGAGCACCGCTAGGAGTGATTTCTGAGTGCAGAGCTAGGAGTAAGCCCTGAGCACTACCATGTAACCCCTCAAAACAAAAATAAAAATCAAATTTTTCACCTGGGTTTTGCTTTCATTTTCTTCCCCATGTGAAGACCAGAAAACTACATAGGCAGTATACTGGCATCAAGGAGGGCATACTTTATATGTTTTGCATCTCTCAGGAATCACTGTCCTTCATTTTTGCACATTCATTTTCTTAAATTTTATAGTTACACTTACTTTTTTTCTAAATTTGTTGCTTCCTGTTGCTGCTGCTGATAATGGCAATGTTGGATGGTTCAGGAAGGACCACCAATATATTAGTCTTTACTCAACAGAAAGACCACTTTAGAAAAATTAAAAAAACTTAAAATTTATATAAAATTTAAAATATACTAGGCATTATTCTAAATGCTTAAAATCTACTATCTCTTTTGAATCTATTCAAAACTCATGACAAGAATACTATTATTACATTCTTGTGTCAAACAATACTAGTTGCTGTCACAATATTTTATGACCTTCTTTTTCATTGATAAGAAAAACTCATACTAGTTCCTAGGGCATCATTCTATCCCTAATGTGAAGACATACCAGAATTTACACCTAGATTTGATTAACTGTGCATCTTCACTCATCTTCCGCATTCATTATATGACCTATATTTCAAAGTCATAGGAAATGCAGGTCTTAGACATACACACATATTATATATAAACATATATATATATATATATCATAGTTACATCTGCAAGTAAGTCTCAGAAAAAAAGGATGATTATTTAAAATGTAATACTCAATGAAATTTTAATATCTTCTAAGTTTTGTGTATGGATACTTGATAAATATCTTTTTTTTTGTTTTTTGGGGGGGCCATATCCTGGACTTATTTGAGGCCCTGAGCTCAGGAATTACTCTTGATGGTACTCGAGGGACCATATGAGACGTCAGGGATTCAGCCTCATTCAAGGCAGGCACTTTACCCTCTCTACTATTATTCAGGCCCCAGATGAATTACTTTTCTGTTTCCTAATATACACTATCCACAATTTCCCTCTTCTCTTTCTCACCTTTTAAAATTACTTTTACAAAATAGTGGCTTATATTAAGAGATGTAAACTAACTATCATAAAATAAAGAAATAAGACCTCAGAAATACTACCTTAATAATATGAAAACCCAGTAGTCAATCAATAAAATATAGAACTATGTATTTTGTTTGTTTGTTTGTCTTTTAGGAGGAGGGCATACTGGCAGTATTCAGGACTCACTCTTGGCAGGGCTTGGGGGACCATAAGCTATGGAGGGTTGGAACCCAGAATGCTTTTGTGCAAGGCAATTGCCCTACCTGCTACAATATTGCCCAGCCCTTGAAGTATATGTACTTGAAAGAGGTAAAAGGCTATACATTAAACCCTTAAATATCCTCTTAAGTATCCTCATTATAAATTATTTATCCACATTATAAAGAAAAAAGTGGATAAATGTAAGAAAAGCATGAAAAATTTTACGTTAATTATTGAGGATAATTTTTCTGATTCCTCCTTTCAGAAAACATTGTGAATAAATCTAAGATATACAAGGGATAGTTCAAAAGAAAAATTTTTTAATTGGCATAAGATAATTTTTCATGGGGCCAAAGTGATCGTCTATCAGATAGGGTGCTTGACAAACAAAATCAAAAAGAAGCAAGAAAATAAAAATTAAAAAAATGTTCAACAAGTAATTTAGCAATATTGATATTTTTGTTCCTGTTTCTGAGTTTATGAAATCGTTCTAAGGCTTCCCCTACTTTTTCTTTGATTCAGTGAATTGACTGAACATTCTGCAATAATCCTCTATTGGATTTAAATTTCTCTGATTAAATTTATTTTTTTGTGACTGTAAATGGAAGAAGTTTGGGGAAACAGTAGTAAAGAACTAAATGGATTGTCTTGTGACTTTCAGAGCTTTCATCTTTTTTACATTTATAATTTAATAGTATGTTATGAATTAAATTGCTCCATGAATCAAGTATTCCAAATGCCTAAATGGTTATTTACTATTTTTCATTCATGTATCTTACTGTTATCTAGACACTTAAGGAATTTATAAAATTTGATAAATCAGTGTCTATATGACCTAAAATAATTCTTGAAATAAAAAAGTACATATATATATATATATATATATATATATATATATATATAAACTGGAGAGATAGTACAGCAGGTAAGATGCTTGCCAATGCATGTTGAAAATCTGCATTTGGTCCCCTGGGACCCAAATGATCCTACAAGCCTCACTCAACAGGACTGATCTGTGAGCACAGAGTTAAGATTATACCCTGAGAAGCACTGAATGTGGTCCGAAGATGAAAATAAACAAACAAAAAATCTAATTATGTGCCAAAGTGATAGATTGCAACAGCTAGGATCAAGGCCATAGTTCGTTATAGTTATGAAATTAATTTTCTTATTACACATCTCTAAGACATCACTGTCATCCTGTTGCTCACTGATTTGTTTGAGCGGGCATCAGTAACATCTCTCATTGAGAGACTTATTGTTACTGTTTTTGGCATATCTACTATGCACGGGTATCTTGCCAAGCTCTTCTGTTCGGGCTCGATACTCTTCGTAGCTTGCCGGGCTCTCCGAGAGGGGTGGAAGAATCGAACATGGGTTGGCCACATGAAAGGCGAAAGCCCATCCACTGTGCTATCACTCCAGCCCCTCTAAGACATTGTAAAGATTATTTCAATACAATTAAATACAAATAAATTTCTATTTAATGGCAATAGAAATTAAAAGCTTTTTAAATTTTTTAATAACTCCTGTGTTTTTTTTATTTTTTAAATTTTTTATTAGTGGATCACCGTGAGTTAGTTACAAACTTATGAACTTTCATGTTTGCATTTAAGTCATACAGTGATCATTTACCCATCCCTCCACCAGTGCCCATACTCCTCCACAAATGTTCCCAGTATCCCTCCCACCACCCCAACCCCACCCTGCCTCTGCAACAGGGCATTCCCTTTTGTTCTCTCTCCTTTTGGGTGTTGTAGTTTGCAATAGAGGTATTGAGTGGCCATCATGTTTGGTCTATAGTCTACTTTTGGTATGCATTTTTCAGGAGGAATGGGTCCTCCTAACATTGTTTACTTGGTGTTCCCTTCTCTATCTCAGCTGCCTTTTCCTCCAGCATGTGAGGCCAATTACTAAGCTGTGGGGCAGACCTTCTGGTCCCTATCTCTACTACTCTTGGGTGTTATATTCTTTATATTCCACAGATGAGTGCAATCTTTCTATGTCTGTCTCTCTCTTTCTGATTCTTTTTACACAACATGATACTTTCCATGTTGATCCACTTATATGCGAATTCCATGACTACATCTTTTGTAACAGCTTCATAGTATTACATTAAAAGCTTTCCTTTTTAATGTAAGATTTCTTTAACCATCATAACCAGTTATAAACGCTTGTGTTAATCACTCTTTTCCCTCATCATACTTCCTCTTATGTGAGCTGATGTTATAACACCTATTGAAATGTGTCCATAAGTGGAATCCAACTGCAAGAAGATATATCGATATTAATTTGGTTTTTCTTTTTGGGGGTACACTGCACGAGTTCAAGTGTCACTTTTTTGAACATCTATTTTAGCTCTCCTTACATAGGAGAAGAAATGCATTCTGGGACTACTTCTTCTCTGAAAATCACTTTGTCATTTCTCTCAGAATCATTATACACCAGAAGATGATAAGAGGAAATTATATTGAGATGTTCGTGTGTTCTCCCTCACTCAGCCAGAAAGTAGGTGGTCATAGTTGGAAAAACATGTTTGAAATGCAAAGAATCAAGTGATAGCCATTGATAACTAATAACAAATTTTACATTTCAATAACAATGAGGTGGGTTTTTTTTTTTTTGCTATTTGGGTCACACCCAATGATGCACAGGGGTTACTCCTTGCTCATGCACTCAGAAATTACTCTTGGCGGTGCTCAGGGAACCATAATGGATTCTGGGACTCAAACCCAGGTTGGCCATGTGCAAGGAAAACGCCCTACCTGCTGTGCTATCTCTCCAGCCCCAACAATGAGTTTTAAAGTTCAAAGAAAATTATAAATTTATTATTAAAACTTAATATTGAAAAGGGACCTAATTATTTTTAATATCTATGTAGAAATGTTAGAATAAATATGAGCTAGTCATATAGAATGAGGGGATAAAAAGTATTCAGTCAGTGGGAGAAGAATCTATAGAATGGGTACATAAATTTTATAGGGACTTGACAGATTTAAAAATATAAGCGTAAGTGGTTTACTCCACATGCCCTAACTATGCCACTGGACCCCGAGCCAAACTGTTACGTTTGGGGTGCCCCAGAGGGAAGTGAGCGAGAACACTCCCCACACCAAGGGACCTGTCCTGGCAGCCGAAAACTTCCAGAAATCAACTGACATGGCAGCTCTCCACATACTTGGCTGAGCCTCACCCACAAGTGAATACATTCCTGGACTGTGCAGCTACTGATACCTTATACCACCCAGACTCCAAGAGTACACACCACATTTGATGGGGCTTAGAGTAGGAGGTAAACAATCTTAGAGGGAAATATTGTTTTACAGATATATGTATATATCTGTAGCACTGTCATCGCATTGTTCATTGATTTGCTCGAGCGAGCACCAGTAACATCTTCATTGTGAGACCTGTTGTTCCTGTTTTTGGAATATTAAATACACCACGGGTAGCTTGTCATGCTGTGCTGTGCGGGCAGGATACTCTCAGTAGCTTGCTGGGCTCTTATATACATAAGCACACAAAGCTCAACCTTTAACAACATGTTAGTGATCTCTTATAGAAGGGTTTAATGGTCCCTGCGTGAAATACAACAATCTTAACACTCTTTCCTCTAAGGAAATTTTTTTGGAGCATTTTCAGCTGTTTTTCATAACAAGCAATATGATCACACGATCACAATCACGAAATCCCGTTAATCATTGATTTCTCGAGCAGGCTCAGTAACCTTTCCATTTGTCCTTTCCCTAGGATCTTAGAAGTCTCTTTCGACTTGGCCCTCCCAATGATGTCCACTGGAGGCTCTTTGAGAGTTAGGGGAATGAGATTCAGTTTGTTACTGGCTTTAGCATATGAATACACCATGGGAAGCTTGCAAGGCTGTCCCATGTGGGCAGGAGACTCTCAGAAGATTGCCAGTTTCTCCCAGAGGGAGAAGTAAGCTATAAGATATCGAAGACCACCTGAACCTAGCCACAGCCATGCTTGAGGCCCCACTCCACACATTCGAACAGGCCTCACGCATGAAGGTACCAGCAGAGGAACCCAGGTGTGTGTAATCCCATCAATGGTCAACATCCAGAGACTTAAAAGCAAGCTCCCAGAAGAGAAAGATGCAGAGAGTCTCTTGCCTGCACGCCTGGCTGTCTTCCCCGGGGCCCCTTGGAGGGGATGGACTCCAGCTTTCCTCCCCACCCCTAGCAGAACTCCCAGCGGCCGAAGAACAAACAATACAAAATAAATTATTTCGTTTCTGCTATGAGGCTGCGGTTGGGTTTGGGATGGAAACATCGGAAATATGGTGGTGGGAATTTCTAATGGTGATGGGGTTGCTGTTTGAATATTAAATGTAATCAAATATTGTGAGCTACTTTATAAAAAAAGTAAGTGGTTAATGTTAGGTATCTATTCATTAGGGTGGAGCGATAGCGCAGCAGGTAGGGTGTTTGCCTTACATGCAGCTGCCCCGAGTTTGACTCCTCTGTCCGTCACAGAGAGCCGGGCAAGCTCCCAAGGGTATCTTGCCCACACAGCAGAGCTTGGCAAGTTACCCATGGCATACTTGATATGCCAAAAACAGTAACAACAAGTCTCACAATGGAGACGTTACTGGTGCCCGCAAAAGCAAATCTATGAGCAACAGTGTGACAATAATACAGTGATACAGTGAAGGCGTTTTTATTACTGGACTAAACTGAACTCAGTATCCAGTACCACATACGGTCCCTGAGTACACTGAGTGGTCTCTAAGAAGTGGTCTGTAAACCATCAGTACTGGCTTCAAGTTAATAATGTTGATGATGATGATCACGAAATCACGAAATCCCTGTTAATCATTGATTTCTTGAGCGGGCTCAGTAACCTCTCCATTCATCCTTTCCCTGAGATCTTAGAAGTATCTCTCAGCTCAGCCCTCCCAATGATGTCACATTGGAGGCCTTTTCAGGGTCAGGGGAATGAGATCCAGCTTGTTACTGGATTTAGTATATGAATATACCATGGGAAGCTTGCAAGGCTGTCCCATGTGGGCAGGAAACGCTCAGAAGATTGCAAGTTTCTCCCAGAGGGAGAAGTAGGCTACAAGATACCTATAGCCGGGAAGTGGCCATGAGCTTCTGGGAGCTTGCTTTTAAGTCTCTGGCTGTAAGCCGTTGATGGAATTACACACACCTGGGTTCCTCTGCCGGTACCTTCATGCATGAGGCCTGTCCAAACGTGTGGAGAGAGACCTCGAGCATGGCTGTAGCTAGGTTCTGGTGGTCTTCGATATTTTGTACGTGATGATGATAATAACACTAAAATTATTATTATTATCTTCATTAAAGTTGTAGATGTGTTCTATTGGGCTTTCTCCCTTCAAATTTCTAATTTGTTAGCAATACTTTTCTTATTTAAATTATTTGATTCTATTCTAATTTTCATTTTTAATTTTGCTTTTTTTTAATTTTTTTATTCTTTTATAGAATCACCATTAGGAAAGTTACAAAGCTTTCAGTTTTAAGCCTCAGTTATACAATGCTCGAGCACCCATCCCTTCACCAGTGTACATATTCCACCACCAAGAATCACAGTATTCCTCCCCCCTCCCCCTGACCTCCCCAGATCCCCACCCCGCATGTGTAACTGGTAAATTTCACTTTACTTTCACTTTAATTCGATTATATTCAATATTTCAACAAAAAATTCAGTATTATTGATTTGGAGTTTCTCCCCCCTAAAGTCGACCTGCTGAAAAGAAACTATTTGATAATTTGTTTTCCATAGCTGAGAATGAAGAGATATGAGGTCGAGAGGCCGCACTAGCAGCCACACAGGTTTGGATTTCTGTATGTTAGTAACTAAGTCCAGAGAAATATCTGCCAGAAATTGCAACATTGTAAGCTTGTACCTCTCAGCTACTTTATATTCCACATATGAGTGCAATCTTTCTATGTCTATCTCTTTCATTCTGACTCATTTCACTCAGCATGATGCTTTCCATGTTGATCCACTTATATGCAAATTTCATGACTTCATGTTTTCTGACAGCTATGTACTATTCCATTGTGTAGATATACCAGAGTTTCTTTAGCCAATCATCTGTTTTTGGTTATTGTAAACAGTGTGGCAATGAACATGGAAATGCAGATGCCATCTCTACTATACCTGTTTGCCTCTCCGGGATATATTCCCAGGAGTGGTATTGCTGGATCAAATGGGAGCTCAATTTCTAACTTTTTGAGAATCGTCCATATTCTTTTACAAAAGGGCTGAACCAGTCAGCATTCCCACCAGCAGTGAAGGAGTGTCCCTTTCTCCCCACATCCACGCCAACACCGGTTGCTTTTCTTTTTGGGCTGTGGGCCAGTCTCTGTGGTGTGAGATGATATCTCATTGTTGTTTTGATCTGCATCTCCCTGATGATTAGTGATGTTGAACATTTTCTCATGTGCCTCTCAACCATTCGGATTTCTTCTTTCGGAAAGTTTCTGTTCATTTCATCACCCTATTTTTTGATCAGGTTGGCAGTTTTCTTCTTGTGGAGTTCAACCAGTGCATTGTATATCCTTGGTATCAACCCTTTGTCAGATGGGTACTGCATAAATATCCTTTCCCATTCTGTAGATTGTCTTTGTATTTTGGTCACAGTTTCTTTTGAGGTGCAGAAGCTTCTTAGTTTGAGATAGTCCCATTTATTTTTATTTATCTCTGTTTTCACTTGCTTGGCCAGTGGCGTGTCAGTTTTGAAGATGCCTTTGGCTTCAATGTCGTGGAGGGTTTTGCCGACCTTGTTTTCAATGTACCTTAGGGATTCTGGTCTGATGTTGAGGTCTTTAATCCATTTTGATCTGACTTTTGTACATGGTGATAGGTGGAGGTCTAAGCCCATTTTTTTTTTGCACGTAGCCGTCCAGTTTTGCCAGCACAATTTGTTAAACATGCTTTCCTTGCTCCACTTCACATTTCTTGCTCCCTTATTAAAGATTAGATGATTATATATTTGGGGGTGTGTGTCAGAGTATTCAACCCTGTTCCATTGGTCTGCCGCTCTGCCTTTGTTCCAGTACCATGCTGTTTTAATGACTACCGCTTTGTAGTAGAGTTGGAAGTTGGGGAGGTTGATTCCTCCTATTTTCTTTTTCCCAAGAATTGCTTTAGCTATTCATGGGGGCTCATTGTTCCATATGAATTTCAGGAGCTTGTTCCATTTCTTTGAAGAATGTCAAGGGTATCCCTATAGGGATTGCATTGAATTTGTACAATGCTTGGAGGATTCCCTCTGATAGATCTGCTGTGAATCTAAGGGGTGCTCCTTTGTATGCAATTTCCTTCTTGGACCTTGCTGCTTGAAGTGTTGTGTCTCTCTGGATGACATCCATCATTGTAACTATGATATGTCTTGGTTTTTTCTGTTAGGATCTCTTTTATCGGGCACCCTTGGGCGCCTTGAATATGAATGCCCGCATTGTCCAGCTGTGGGAAGTTTTCCACAATGATTTGTTTGATTGTGTCTTTTTCGTTGGTGTTGGTTCCCTGTGGTTCTGGTAATCCAATGTTTCTAATGTTGTTCCTCTTGAAATCATCCCCTAGGAGTCTGATTCTGGCTAGAGCTATTCTAAGGTCTCTTGCCATGGTTTGTTGTTGCCTGTAGGCTTCTTGCAGCTCATCTTCTAGCATACTTATTCTGTCTTCTGCTGAAGTCATTCTATTGTTGAGGGCAGCCATAGAGTTTTTGATTTCATGTCCCGAATCCTTCATTTCTTTTTGTAGGTTTTTTATTTCTGCTCTCATTTCTTCCCGTATTTTTTCGGCTGTCTGTTGTATTGTTTCTGCCAGGTCCCGCTTTAAGTTGTCAATCTTTGCATTGAGTTCATTGAACATGTTGAGGATTTCAACTCTGAATTTTTTATCAGAGAGGTCAAGTTTGTAGTAAATGCCAATTGTGGTTTCTGGACTCCTTTGATCGTCTTCTGCTTGCAATGGGGATTTGTGGGGTTTCTTCATGTTTTTGTGGTGTTATGGAAGAGGGACCTTGAAGATGAGTATCCCTGTTTCCTCTTGTTGCAAAAAGGGATTGTGGATAGGCTCAGTCAATGGTGGTTGCCTTTTTATTTCAACCTCTTAGAACCTGGTCTCCCACTGAGATGTTCTTTCAATCCTTCTGTGAAGTCTTGTGTTTTATTGTCCTACTGTTTGCGAATAGCTAGGATGGCAGTGTTGGACAGGATGCTGAGGAAACTATCTGCCACTGTGTTGGCCAGTCTGAAAAGAGACCACGCCCACTTTTCTTAGGCCACGCCCCTGATGATTAAGCTACGCCCCTTTCCCACAGCCCCACCCGGTCAAGGGGCTGGGGTGGAGACAGAATGGCTGCAGTGCTTGGGGTCAGCATGCCAACCACGGGGTCGCCGTGCTGACCACTCGGCCGGCAGTCCGAAGGAAAGGGAAGCCCGGGGTGCTGAGGGCCGCGGAGCAGCCTCGGTCCGGAAGACGGGTAAAGGAAGGGCCACACACCTGGGCGGGGAGACAGAAGGGCTGCTGCGCATGGAGTCGGTGTGCTGGCCACTTGGCCGGCAGTCCGGAGGAAAGGCTCATTTGTAACTTTGTTATTGTGATCCTTAAGGAGTTCCCCAGATTATTTATAAAATTTAATAAAATCCGGCTTCTCAAATTATACCAAAGGTATCTAAGGACCTAAAATCAAAATTTTTTTGTAGATACATGTGTAGTCTAGATGTTGAAATTGCTGTTCTAGAGGCTGGTGACCAGGTGCAACTGTAGCTAAATTAATATGTGTGATAAAAGCAAGCACAAAAGGCAACTTTGAAGCCATCAGTAGTTTTTAAATCCAGTAATGAGAAATTGTGCCCCATTACAGCAATGTATTGATGACAAGAAAGATTCCTGTAAATACATGGCTAGCCATGCTTTCCTTCTCCCTTCATTTTCATGAACTGTACAAGCACCAGATTCTACTATTACTCATTTGAAGCAACTGCTTCTCCCATTAACAAAATATTGCTGAGTATTTTAGTGAGTTTTGAGATGGGTTATTTGGTAGAGGGTTTGATCGAGAAAAAGCCAGAATATTAATCAAAAACAAGAAGAAATTGCTAAATAGGTAGT
This sequence comes from Sorex araneus, assembly GCF_027595985.1. Taxonomy (NCBI): domain Eukaryota; kingdom Metazoa; phylum Chordata; class Mammalia; order Eulipotyphla; family Soricidae; genus Sorex; species Sorex araneus. Next base: position 210,197,677 of record NC_073302.1, on the reverse strand, counting down.
ATAATGCCAAAACCTACTTTTAGATGTTTTAACAAATATGTTTAAACATAAACATCACATTAGAAATTTGTATCTAGTAAAATAAAACTACAGAGGTGACTCAGGGAGACTTGCAACAACATATTGGCTTCCACTCCAGCCAGCTAGTCAAACAAACACGACTTCAATATTAGTTGAAATTTTCTACATTACCAAATTCCTTTTCCAATCAATCCCTGAACTAAAATCTAAGTACCAAATCACTTTATTTTTCTGTTTATTTTATCAGTATACTGTAACGCTGTCATCCCGTTTTATACTAAAACATCAAAATAAAACATGCTATGTAAATATATATACATATTATATAAAATGTGAAACATAAAATATATATCATATAAATGCATATGTAAACATATATATATACATATATGCATGTGTGTATATTTCAGAAGTTCAAAAGATTTCCACAAATTTTACTCGTAATATTTTAATACTCTTGCATAATAAAAAGCTATTTTTAAAATAAGCTAAATATATTGAGATTAAAAATTTAGTTAGAGAGAAAATATATACACTTAAGCATAATTTTTTCTGCAGATTTAATAAAAAGTTAGCAAATTTTATTACACATAATTAATCATATTTCAAGTTATTTTGAAGTGGCGTCTATAATTTTAGAGGGTGAGTGGGCTTGGAGGTTACACCCAGAAGTGCTCTGAGGCTAACCTACAGTCCCCAAAAGTGACCCCTTCCTTGCAGCGCTTAGGCGACAATTTGCCAAGCCATCCATTAAAATGTGATTTGTGGGATGTGAGACAAGTACTTTAATTCCTGTACTATTTCTGACGTCCTGTCCATTGCATTTTTGTCTTTTTCCAAAATGAAGTTATTATTCATTTTATTTATAATACACATCACCTTATAAAATAAGTAATTTTTAATTAATTTATTCTTTTATTGAATCACCATGTGGAAAGTTACAAAGCTTTCAGTTTTAAATCTCAGTTATACAATGCTCGAACACCCATCCCTTCACCAGTGCACATATTCCACCACCAAGAATCACAGTATAACTCTCTCCCTCCTCCCCACCTCCCCAGCCCTCCACCCCGCATGTGTAACTGGTACATTTCACTTTACTTTCACTTTACTTTCATTACATTCAATATTTCAACAAAAAAAACTCACTATTATTGATTTGGAGTTTCTCCCCCCTAAAGTCAACCTGCTGAAAAGAAACTACTTGATAATTTGTTTTCCATTGGTGAGAATGAAGAGATATGAGGTTGAGAGGCCGCACTAGCATCAGCAAGGTTTGGATTTCTATATTTTAGTATTTTAGTAACTAAGTCCAGAGAAATATCTGCCAGAAATTGCAACATTGTAAGCTTGTACCTCTCAGCTACTTTATATTCCACATATGAGTACAATATTTCTATGTTTGTCTCTTTCTTTCTGACTCATTTCACTCAGCATGATACTTTCCATGTTGATCCACTTATATGCAAACTTCATGACTTCTTATTTTCTGACAGCTACGTAGTATTCCATTGTGTAGATATACCAGAGTTTCTTTAGCCAGTCATCTGTTTTTGGGCACTCTGGTTTTTTCCATATTGTGGCTATTGTAAACAGTGTGGCAATGAGCATAGAAATGCAGATGTCATCTTTATTATACCTTTTTGCCTCTCTGGGATATATTCCCAGGAGTGGTATTGCTGGGTCAAATGGAAGCTCAATTTCTAACTTTTTGAGAATTGTCCATATTGTTTTCCATAAAATAAGTAATTTTTATGTTGCATAATTACTGGAAACATTTTGCATGTGCAATGAGCAATTCTAGAGTTTGAACATAATGGCTAAATTAAGACCAAGGTAACATATGCAGCTTTAGATCTCTATGTCGCATTTTAGTTATCTGAGAGAGGGGGTTCTATAAAAATTAACTATAATAATGCAGGTGTTCCTAAATACATCTCTCTCATTAAATGTGAATTTTATTATTTTAATTGGAATACTTCCTCTGGAATTATCACAACTGGAATATGGTGGTGGAGCGCAAGAAAAGATAGCTGAACTTGAAAAGATAACACCAACTTCTGCTTGTAAATAGAAGTTTTGAATAGCCATTTGCCAACAAAAACAAGTTCTACTCCTTATACTTTGAGAACCTCTAGTACTGTCCAGCCTTACTCCACCTGTGAAAGGCAATTCCAACTCCAAATATCTGCCGTGACTGATTCTCTTAAACTCCCACTCAAGACACATCAACTGAAGGACAGCTCAGAACTCAACTTTAAATGTCCTTCCTTGATCTTTGAACTGGAGTATGTTGTGTAGAGAACAAGCATTTCCTAAGAAACACCCAAGTGTGCTTTGAGGACAATGAGTCACTGTTAGAAGAGAGAGGAAACTTTAAATCCTGTAGGGCTTGGAGTATTGGTCACTCAGATTATCCTCTGATCCATTGGCTTCAAGCCTGACTCTCAGGCAAGAGGTGGGGGGTTGACTAAAAGCTGAAAGAACTCTTTCATTAGAATCTCGAATAGATTTTGTCAGCCCTGGGCAATGGTACTTTGCAACCTCTGTGTTAGTGGGATCAAAGAGGGCGGTGGTGAGTAGAAGATTGTGGAGTACTTTTCCCTATTCAGAGTTTCTATTGAGTACAAAAAAGGTCACAGAGTCTGAGAAGTGAATCATATGACAACTGAAATGCAGAATTGGAGATGATATTTCACTGTGATGAATCTTAGAGTTTGTGTTGCTACAGTGATGACTTGGATAAAATCAAGAACAGTGTAGTTTGGGAATCACTGAATGATCTCAAACAGAAGAAGTTAAAGCTAAAGACTTGAGGTAATATTGAGTGTAACTTTCTTAGCATTGTAAGACAATCTTACAATTATTTTGGGAAAAACAAAGATTATACTGTAAAGGTTCTGAGAGCACTAAAAATCCCAATTATATACCTGCAAAACAAAAGGACTGGTATTATCTGCTTTTCATCAGTTGTCTATATTCTGAAGGTCATCTGTAATGTTTATTGCACAATTTAATTATGTGTTTAAATGATTAAACTGCTCTGAATTTCCCCTTTATCCATTTCTTTTAAAATATGACCCACACTAAAACAATTGAGTTACTTTTTTTTTTTTGGAGACTATCTATAGACTTAATCAAATGTGATTGATGAATAAAAGTTTAACCAAGGACTTTTCTTAACTGATACTGAGTTTAAAGTGAGAAAATCAAGTACTTACTCCAAGGAAATGAACTGTGAGTAATATCATGTTCTGGAAAACAGAGTAAATCAGAGATATTTATAGAGTTACATGGATGCTTTAGCTAGTGTTTAAATCACAAGTAGGCCTTGCCATTCTCCAATGTATAAAAATGCTCCATGGATTTATTCAAGTTAAATAGGAATATTTTCTGTAGTCCGAACATATTATATGTGGTAAAGCTCCAGCTACACCTCCTAAAATATTTTGGAGCAAAGTTTGTCAGATAAATTAGAAATGCTTTATGCTTTCCAAGACCTCCTATATAGTATATAGTTAGATGATTATTTTGGAACTTATTTTGGAGCATTATTACCTTTGAGAAAGCATTCTTATTGGGCAATTGTTTTTCTAAGAGACATTAAAGAATATAATTAAAAACATACAATTCAACCTCTCTGCAGGACATCTATGAAACCATTTATGGGTTGTTTTTTCTCGTCCTTCTAGGTATTGCTGACTGTGGGTTCAGAGTAATGAGAAGAAAGTTATTTTTAGGTTGGCAAAAGTGTTTTGGTTGCTCTAAACTAAAAAGCCTTATTTAGAGTTCTCATACACTACTATGGTACATTGTGTTTTATACAAAGCTAATTGCTTTCCTTAGTTTTGCCATTATCCATTTTTTCCTAATAAGCATTTTCCCACTAAAGAAATGAAAATGGGGTATGTTTGCATTGCCGGTTTGGAAAAAATAAAATGTTCAAAGTAAGACAATATTTTGAAAACATTTCCCTATCGCCACCACTCTACTTTAATAGGACTTTTTAAAGGCCTATTTTGAAATAAAATCCAAGGGGAAATACATGTGTTCTATATGTGCTCATGTGACTAGATCCAAAATGGTCATTATCTGCCTGCATATTTGCAAATACCACGGAGGATAAAAAAAAATTGTGTAATCCTTTATCTCAAAGCCACTCTGATATTCATAATTTTCATTGCATGCTTTTATTAAGCACTTACATTTGCCCTCATCTTTGTTGGTCGCTGAACAAAGCCAAGTAGCTCCTTAAGGACCCTGAGATCTTACTATATAAAACAGTAAATGAGATACCATTGTTTAAATAGATGCTTGATGTCTCACCATCAAGTTTCAAGCCCAATTTATCCTGAAAAATGGATATTAAGTTGGATATGAAATCCAAACCCGTGTGCCCAGGCCATTGAACACTTGATCGTATATGAAGATAGGATTCTAAATTGCTAATTCAGAGTATAATTTCAGTAGTCATTCAAATATAGAAATGATTGAGATTCATTTGAACATGACACTTTTCAATACCTCATTGTAAGCAGAAGAAAACTATCTCTACTCACAGCAAACATAGCTTTTCAGCAGTTTATGGTGAACTGAGGCAGAGACAGGAGAAGACTCCCCCGGAAAAGTGTGTCTATGAAGGGAAGAGGGAATAAAAATATAAAAGACTAAGGAAATTCCTATCATTCCTCCTGCCAAACATCATCCCTTCATCGATGTTTGGATCCTAATTTGGAAAGAACACTCTGAATGTGTTTGTGAATGTTTGAAATACTTTTGAATTCCCACTCCATGTTTGTGACTTTAAAATTATAACCATTGTGTTAGATAGTGAGGCTGAGTTTAAGTGGCAAAACTATGTATGAAGCCAGATGGAATCTTTGCAAGCGTATGTCCTCTTTCACTGCATCTCCTCAATGGTGGTCACACCACCTGAGTAAGTCAACTAGGTCAACTGGGGAACTACTTTCAACTCTCCCAGACTTTGGCACTGTGATTCAGTTTTACTTCTTTTTTTTTTTTTCTTTTTGGGTCACACCCAGCGATGCTCAGTGGCTACTCCTGGCTTTGCACTCAGGAATTACTCCTGGCGGTGCTTGGGGGACCATATGGGATGCCAGGGATCGAACCCGGGTTCACTGCGTGCAAGACAAACACCCTATCCGCTGTGCTATCGCTCCAGCCCCTCAGTTTTACTTCTAAGGTACAGCCTCATCTAGACGCAAGAAGCCCACAAAATATTCACTAGTACCATGGGTTAGAATGCCTGTCATTTATTCTCTGAGCTCTATCTAGTACTGACTTTCAAAAATGTTCACCCCTCAAATGAACACAAATAAGATTCTACTTTGAGCCACATCATCCCAGTCCTAGCTGAAATGTAACAAGACTCTTATATTAAAGTGTTAAATAAAAAAATAAAAGAGAGAGTGATTTAAAAGTCAGGAGAAAGTATCTTATAAAACATTAGGAAAACAAGTGTCTACTATCTTTGAAAATATATTGTTAAGGAGATAAGAGCAAATAAACACTATAAGCAAAATGAATCAGAGCACAAAGTAGATATGTAAGACCTTTATTGTGCATCCCGTTTATTCTTAACTGTTCTTATTTCCTAAGTTAATATTTTCTATTTATTTAATTATAAAAATAAAACATACTTATTAGAATGCCTAATATAAGCCAAGTAGGAGAAAAGTTCACTGCACTTCCTCTTTGCATAGTTTACTAAAGTTATCAAAAAAGAAGGTCTTAGAATTAAGGCTCTGGTTTGCTCAGTGGCACCATATTTGGCTCCTGAGGACGGCCAAGAGATATCCCTAAGCAAAGAGTCAGGAATAATCCCTGAGAATTGTTAAATATGTCCCCCAAATTTAAAAAATAATTGATTAATTAGATAAATCAAAAATAGTATATTTTATGTTATGGTAGACAGAGCTTTGATTTTTGTTATCTTTGGTTCTAGATGACAAGCTCACGGCCAGACACACTGTTTCAGTAGCACTGTAGCACTTTCATCCCCCTGTTCCTCGATTTGCTAACCACTACCGTCTCCATTGTGAGACTTGTGAGACGTGTTGTTTCTGTTTTTGGCATTTCGAATACACCACAAGTAGTTTGCCAGGCTCTGCGGTGTAGGCAAGATACTCTCGATAGCTTGCCAGGCTCTCCAGAGGAACAGAGAAATCTAACCTGGGTCGGCCACATGCAAGGCAAATGCCCTACCCGCTGTGCTATCGCTCCAGTCCACTGCTTCACTATGTTCCTCAAAATGATAAAATATATTTCTTATGTGTAGGTGGTCTTTACACACAGTTTCAGGCTCATACATTCCAAATATCTTAGAATTTACCAAATGTTCAGAATAATAAAGGTATCTTTAAAAAAAAGATGAATCACAGCAGTAGATATAGTTACAGTTTTCATGACTGAGTTTCATATGTTCCAACACTGAAAGGCCATCATGTTTGGTCCTTTGCCCACTTTCAGCACATATCTTCTATTGAGAGTGAACCTTTCCAACCATGGCACCATGTCATAAGGGTCCCTTCTTTATCCCAAATACCCTCTCCCCCAGCCCTTGAAGCACGTCCCAACCATAGACCATTTGTACTGTCCTTGATGTTAGTCTCATACTATGTTTTTTTTCCCCACAAATGAGTGCACTCATTTTATATCTCTCCTCCTTCTGACTTGTTTAGCTCGCACGATACTCTCCATGTACACATCCTTTTATAAGCAAGTTTCATGACTTAATCTTTGCTAACAGCTGTATAGTCTTCAATTGTGTAGATGTACCATATTTTGTTTAATGAGTTCTGTTGTCAGGCACTCAAGTTGTTTCCAAATTATAGCTATGGAACTTCCAGCTCTACTGGGAAATAGCTGGAAGATAAATAATTTGCTAATGGTCAATTAATTCATCAATCACTCCTAAGTAATGAATTCTGTATAATTACTAGAAGAAGGAGCTAAAGAAAAACTTCCAGATGGATGACAATGTAGAGATTAGAAGAGAATATTGTACCTGGATAAGGCATGAAGATTTATGCCCTTTACTAACAACTTGGACTGGAGTGAAAGCACAGCAGGTAGGGTGTTTGCCTCGCACATGGCTGACCCGGGTTTGATTCCTTCATCCCTCTTGGAGAGCCCAGCAAGCTACCGAGAGTATCCCATCCTCACGGCATATGGCAACCTACCAGTGCATATTTTATATGCCAAAAACAGTAACAACAAGTCTCAAAATGGAGATGTTCCTGGTATCTGCTAGAGCAAATCGATGAACAACGGGACAGTGGTACAGTGCAGTGCTACACATAACTTATCATATTTGTTCTTTTCCACCTGGAGTTAAATTCTTTTTAATGAGCAATCCAGTGAATAAATGGTTTCCTAGTTTTGTGATCAAAAGATATCATTATCAAATTAATCACTGTTGAGGGGGGAGTTTTGGGAAACCATGAAGTAACATCTGTCTTCCATCAAAAGTAGAGGCTAAGGCTAGGAATTGCAACTAGTACGGGAAAGAGTGGTGGGAACCTGCATTCTGTAGCAAGTAGTAAGAAGTACAAGTGCTAATTACTTTAGTAATAAAGTACTAAACAGGTTTTATAAGACAAAATATCTAGCACAGTGGTTTACAATATATGTAGAACACAAATCAATGAATGAGCATTGACATTTCTTAGAATATTTTTAGCACCCTGACCTAAGTTTCTCCCTTACTTCTCCTAAGCACAACTGGGAGTATTACCATATACGTATGCCCAGAGTTCTTGCCATTGAAAATATGCCAAAAATCAGATACTACCCATCCTGGCAATAAATTAGCGTCACTCGTTAACTAAAGACTCCCCCAACCTGCACCATTTAGATTAAGGATTGTGCTTCTGGGTGTGTGGATTTCCAACATATTCCTAAAGTGTGTCTTGGGCACTTCAGGACATATCTTCAACACTCCTGCATCTTTGGAGCTGAAGAAATAGTACAGTGGATGAGGATCATGCCTTGTACATAGCAAGCTCTGGATTGATCGTCAGCACCTAATGGTCGTCTGAGCTGTGGCAGGAGTGATCTCTGAGTGCAGAGCCAGTATAAAGTCTTGGGCAGCTCCAAGTGTGGTCTCAAAACAGAAAAAAGAAGAAAAAAGAAAGAACAGAAATCCTGCTTTTTGTACATGCCTAGACTTGGTCAGAATAGTCATCAAAAGTTTGGCGGGAAACTGTCAGATGAGTACGGTAGTCCCCAAATATAAACAGTCACAAAATTAGTTCTTCAGACAGTGAGGCAGCTGGGTAAATGTGCCATTCACACATTTCACTAGTGTGCTAATTGGGAAGCTATGTTTGAAAGTGGGGAGATAGCTCAAAGTTCTGATGTGTGTGCTTTGCACACACATGGCCGCATGTTTCATCTCTAGTCCCTGACCTCCCTAGCACCATCAGATGTGGTCCTAAGTATCCCAAGTCATTGTCTAGCCTCCTCTTCCCCTGAAAAAGAAAAGAGAAAAGAAAAGAAAAGAAAAGAAAAGAAAAGAAAAGAAAAGAAAAGAAAAGAAAAGTAAAGAAAAGAAAAGAAAAGAAAAGAAAAGAAAAGAAAAGAAAAGAAAAGAAAAGAAAAGAAAAGAAAAGAAAAGAAAAGAAAAGAAGAAAAACTGCTTTTTCTAGCTCTTAGTATGGAGGTTTAGGTAAGAGGATCTGCTCTAAGAAACAGGAGGAAAGATAATGTAGATGTAACTACATAGAATCACACCTAGAGCTGCTGAGATGATAGCTGCCCTAGTAATTCAGCTATGGTTGATGTTGGAAAACCTGCAGAGTTTGTGGGAACCAGCTTCTAGTAGCAACTGTGACTGCTATTTTTCTCTTTTATGGTGTTTCCTTTTAAACTATGTTTGAGATCTTTGTTATAGGCATTTACCCTGGGGCACCAGCCTGGTGTGTGGAGACTTCAGTGAGATACAACACATAAAAGGATAAAGCATAAGTGTGACGAATCGCAATGACAAGGCTGAGTTAGAGGTAACTTGTGAATCATAAAGTGAGTTGAAAACTCCCTTCCTATTGCAGTACAAAGCAGGGAGAAGGGAAAACCTAAGGATATGATCCATGGTCTCTTCTCTACAAAGTGTGTGGCTCCACATGCTATATACCACTATGCCCTGATCAAACATCCTAGTCCGAAGTACTCTGTCCAAAATAAACATTGACTGCCATCAAGTGCACACATTATTAACAACAGGCTACATGAGTTAATCATTCATAAAGGTGGGGAATTTGGCTTGGTTCCAAGGTTGAACAGTGTGTGTGTGTGTGTGTGTGTGTGTGTGTGTGTGTGTGTGTGTGTGTGAGAGAGAGAGAGAGAGAGAGAGAGAGAGAGAGAGAGAGAGAGAATGAGAGAGAGAAAGAGAGGTGAGAGAGGCGGGGGAGATGAAGGTCTTACATGACCATATGATCAGCAAAAACATGCAATTAATAAAACCCTAACACAAAGAATATATAAAATCTCACAAATAAAAGCTGAAAAATTGTGGCTCTATATTGACCTCTTTGTACACTTTCCTCTTTTTGACTTCAGTCAACTTGAGTTTATAAAATATTGGAGAAGCAAATCAAATCATATTCTGTTCTGTAACCAAGAATAAATCAAGTAATATTAAATTTCAATTTTGCTTTGTGTTTAGCATTAAGAAATGGGCATGCAGATTTGGGGCATTTTCCCAACCAAACATCCTTAAAAGACTGACAGGATACTGTTAATTAGGAAAAGGGTTGCAAAATAAAGGCACTGTGGGAAGAATAAATTACATCTGTTGAGTGAGTAGAGTGTGTCTTCCTAAGATGAGGCATTGCTACCATTCTCAACTCTGTTATTTGCCATAATATAGATATTTGTCATATATTTATGTCACAGTGTATTCTATCTTTAGAGTTGGAAATATACTTGTATTTTTTTACACAAACAGAACTTGATTGATAATTTTTCTGCCACATAAGAAAAAACAGAGCTCCTTTAGCCCTGTCAAACTTCTTAATAAATAATTCAGAATTATTAAGATAATGATATATTAGTTAATTAGACTTTATTAACTCTAGAGTTTTCATTGAACCGTAAGGGCCACTGCACTGTTCCATGGTGCTTGAGAACAACTAACTATAAGCAAAGTTTGAAAATCCTGCATTGCCTTGAGATTTGAGGAAGGAATCCTCCAGATTCTGAATAGTGAAGCCATCATTTACTGTTACTCCTGCTGCCTGGTTAGTTCCAGTTTTATGTACTTTCTCAGCTGGCTCTTTCTGATATCTTCTCAATAGCTAGTAGTTTCTTTTTTTCTTAGTCAAGTAAAACATCTGGAGGTAGCTCTTAACACCTGTTCTTAAGAAACCTCTCAACTTTGCATTAAGCCACATCCCTTTATTCTGTAGGATCTTATAGCTTCCAGAATTTTGATAGAAATTCCACACAAATATATGTATCACTTCTATTACCATATTTTGTTCTAGTATTAACCCTAATATAAGTCAGAAAGCAATCTTTGGATAAATGAATGGGTGGGGATAGGGAGATAGAGAGAGGGAGGAGGAGACAGGTTAAAGTGGTAAATCAAATAAAAAAGAAGTTAGGGCTGGAGTGATAGTACAGTGGGTAGGGCGTTTGTCTTGCATGTGCCCGCTCCGGGTTCGATTCCCAGCATCCCATATGATCCCCTGAGCACCGCCCGGAGTAATTCCTGAGTGCACAGCCAGGCGTAACCCCTGTGCATTGTTGGGTGTTACCCAAAAAGCAAAAAAGAAAAAAAGACAAGAAAAAAGAAGTTAATTTACATCGTTGTAGGCACTAGCAAGTTTGGAATCAGTAGGGTAGCCCGCAGTCTTTAAATTCAGGTAGGATTATTGTATTTCTGAGGCAGATATTTCTTCTTCTATAGAAAATCTCAATTTTTTTCTTATTTCTTTTTCTTTTATGCCCGTACCTGATTGGATTAAGACAATTTTATGAGAAATGGTTAATTTCATTAAAAATTGCAGGATTGATCTCTGAAACAATGTTCTTATAAATATTTTTCCTATATGCTCAGAGTAACCAAGAATGTGGGGATGGAACCTGGGCCAGTCCCATGTAAGGCTAACACACTGTTTGTTATACTATTGCTCCTGTCTCTCCACAACATTCTTAAGAGATGTATTTTTCAGTTACACATGATAATACCTATTAAAGTGTTGCCTTCTATGCAGCTGATCTTAAATCAGTTCCAAGTACAATGTGGTTCCCTGAGCATCACTGGGGACTGTAGTTAAGGGCCCCGTTATCTCTAGATATAAACCTGGAAGTGCCTGATCACTATTGGGTTGATTCAGGTAATTTCCAGCACTTCCTAGACTGTTTAGACTTGCATTCTTTGATTTTTGTCTTGGACCACCAGCTTTGTTGGCTGATAATTTCTGAGAGGCACTCAATCTCCTGAACATTTCTTGGGAGGCTCCTCCCATTAAAAAAAGAGCAAAGAAAATATTTTGGCTGTATAATCTCCCTTGAAATGGGGTCGAGATTTGCATCACTTTCTCTGTTTAGTTTCCTTCCCTGGGGAAGATACTTGATTGAGAACAGGAATTTTTAAAACTCATTTAAATGGGCCCTCCTTTGAAAAATGTTGAAATTTTGGGTCCCTTCGGGAAAAAATAAGTTATTTCATATAAGTATAATAATTTATAGAACCCTAGATTTACATCCCACCCTGTAAAACTTTGTCTCTGCTTAAAGATTTGAAAACTGAAATATGTATATCTGAGAGCATTCATGTATATGTAGACTATCTCTAATTAGTTACACATACACAAACTGAATGTAGGAGCTGTCTGTGGTAAGTTTGTTTCACTGAGTATTTCTTATAGTGCTTGAATTTTTAGCCAAGGCACTTGTTATGTAGTGAAAAAAATATTTATTGAAAATAAGTTTTCTATAACATCAATAAAGAATCCCAGTTGCATATTTTTGGTGTAGGATTTTCTCTAATGTGAATTAGAGAGGAAATAAGTATACATTGATTACATGTTGTTTCTAAAAAGTCAATGTGCTTTTCTCTTATGTTATTTTAAAGTAGGCTACTGTTCTGATTTAAATGAATTATGAAGTCTCAGCAACTGAAGTAATTTAATGTTGTTACTTTTATATCTTAAGATGGAGGCTTGGTTTGGAGCTGTTTGATATTGAGTCTCCTTCTTAAAGATTCTCCTTGGTTATAAATTGCGGCAGACAATTCCTATGGTCTATAACGCTTTGACTCTGAGAAATCAGGAATTAAGAAATTAGTGCTTTCAATTTTTTTGTTATTATTATAAAGTAAAAAACATCATCTGTAAATTAGAAAATAATCCCTGTGTTTTGAAATTTTACTGTTTAATGTGTTAAGGTTAATAAATGGGAAAATTATAGTGTGGTCTCAATAAAAATAATAAAAATAATATAGACATCATAGAATCTTTTATTAGACAGTTACAGTGACATTGAAAGTTAAGAGAAAATGTAGTATTAACTTGAAAAGACAGCAGTCTGGTGAAAATATTCAGAGATTAGGATAAAGTAATAACTTGTAAAACAGAAAAAATCATGCTCTTCTTTTAAATATTAGAAAAAAATGGAAACTGGGAAAAACATCATGTTTTGTTTTTCACATGATCAGTTTCCAAACTCTTCTAGCACCTTTCCCAATTTCATTCGCATTCTCACGATTTCTTCCAACCACTTGGCTGATTTCAGAAGAAATGACACATATTTCATTGCACTCACAGAGAACTCTTATTAAAGATATTCCCTCAACGATAATTGTTTTAGTTTTTGGAAAATTACAGCTACACAAGCTAGCCAATTACCAAATCTGATAATAGACAAGATTGACTGGTGGGTAAACAAATTGAACCACAACAGAATTAACATTTTGCCTCATTTTCTTTGTTGTATAAATTATAATATTGTTTACAAAGTTTTGTTTGGACATAAGGATACTAACAAGAACTGATTAATAGAGTCCTAAAAATATTATAAACTTATCTAACTCTTGGCCAATACAGTGTTTATTAGGTTTATAGAAGGAAATTAATTAATTTACGCTACCACAGTTTAGAATTTGAGATAATTCACTGAGAGTCTTGGGTAAGTAGACTTCATATACACTAGGAAGAAGTACATTTGCTGAATCAGTTACTAAAGTAAACCCCATATGATGAGTATAAAATGATCGAAAGTGAAATGAATACTCAAAGTAGTGCTCAACTGGGCATTGTTTCATTCCCTTGAGAACATTTTGGTGATGTTGAAGACATTTTTGGTTTGTGCAGTTTGCAGGGGATTTTCTTTGTATTTAGTGTCTGCTAAATATTTTCCTACGCTATTTAGAGTCTAGAGATGCTGTGAAATGCCCCATATGCACAAGAGAGTCTCTGGAGACATAGATTCATTGAAAATAAGTATCTATAGAGCTAAAAGTTAAAAACAACCAGAACCTCTATGTCTTGTTAAGTATGCTGATTACAAACTGTGTTAATCCAGTCATTATAATGGACCCCTAAAATTACTATGAGATGATTTTGTTTGCTCAAGTTAATTAATGTCATAAATGTAATTTAATATGTCTAGTGTATTAGGATTCTAATGAGATGCACAGATAAATTTATTAAACTGTATACCAGTTGTCAATATATCATTGAATCTAATAGCACTGTAGCACTGTCGTCCCGTTGTTCATCAATTTGCTCGATAAGGCACCAATAATGTCTCCATTGTGAGACTTGTTGTTACCGTTTTTTGGCATTTCGAATGTGCCATAGGTAGCTTGCCAGGCTCTGCTGTGAGAGTGGGATGCTCTCGGTAGCTTGCCCGGCTCTCCAGAGGGACAAAGGAAACAAACTCGGATCAGCAAGGCAAGTGCTCTACCCACTGTACTATCACTCCAGTCCAATTTTCATACAACTAATTCATGTGTCCACTACGAACTGAAGTGATATCTTAAATTAAAAAAATATCAACTCACTATTCACTCAAAATGTTGGGTGGTATATAGATTATGCATACAGTAGAAATAACGCTAACTCTAAAAATAGTAAAAAAGGAGTTAGAATTTTTCCCTAACCTGCAAAATCATATGCACTCCATGAAGTAATTAAAACATTTTTTTTTAGAAAACATGAAAGTTTATTGGAAAGTAGAAAAGAAAGAATTCCCCAGTCTGGGTGGAAATTAGTATAGGAGTAAGTTCTGCGAGGCAATTTTTAGAAATAAACCAAGCCATGCTACTATTTAATTTTTCTTGGGCAGGCAGACCCCCTGTGCTCAGGGCTTACTCCTGGCTCTGCACTCAGGGCTTACGCCAAGCCTGCACAAGCCTGCACTCCTTACAGGTTTGGGGGACCATATGAGGCACCGGGGACTAAACCCCTGTGTCAGCTGTGTCCAAGGCAAGTGCCCAGGCCACTGTACTAACCTCTCCAGCCCCTGGCCTATATATTAAAAAAAATTCATTCTTAGAGAAATATGAATGTGTTTTGCATCTGCAAGTATGTTATCCTGAGTGGGTGACACTATGTTAGATTCTGTAATTTAAATTTATTTTTAACTAAATGATGAATCATTTTCACCATGTAGATATTAGGTACTATATATATGTTTACACAGTTCTGTTAATGAAAGATGTTTATTGCTTGGATTTCAGTAGCTCTTATGACACATATCTATTTTTAAAAATGTTATTAGTATACTGGATGATATGAGGAAGATAGAACCTCTGTAAAATAGCATACTGAGAGCTCTAGGAAAATGAACACTAGTAAATAATAGTTGAGATATGGAGTTGACTCTAACAGAGGAACCAATGATATTTGAAAATCTATCAGGTGAATTTCTTTTGTGTCTCTAATTTCTACACAGTTCACAGAAGTTCTAGTTATCATTCTCTCCTTAGAGTAAATATAAGATATTTAATTATCTTTTAATTTCTAAAAATATTGGTCTTGAATTTGAAGTTTGGATTTGCTTGAAAACAGCAACAATTAATGAAACTTGCTACTGTTGTAGTTGCGTTTAAATTCTATGCAAACTACTAGGAAAAAAATGTGTGCCTTAATGTAGAACCACAGATACTTTAATTTTCTTTGTTTTTAAATTAAATTTATTTTATTTTTATAAAGTATTTCACAATATTTGATTACATTTAATATTCAACACCAATCCCACCTCCATTACACCTTCCTACCATAATATTTTGGATGTTTGCATCCCCTGCCCTGAAGCAGAGCCGAAATAATTATTTTGTATTGTTTCTTAGGAATAAACTGCTAAAAGTGATCCAAAGAAACTTTCCTTAGAGGGAAGTGTGTGAAGATTGTTTCACCCAGGAGAATTAAGCCCTTCTATTAGAAGTTGTTCACAAGTTGTTAAAGGTAGAGCCTTGTGTACACACACACACGATAGCACATCAAGTAGGGCTTTTGCCTTGTACGCAGCTGACCCAGGTTCAATCCCTCTCAGAGAGCCCAGCAAGCTACCGAAAGTACCACGCCCGCACAACAGAGCCTGGCAAACTCCTGATGGCGTATTCGATATGCCAAAAACAGTAACAACAAGTCTCACAATGGAGATGTCACTGGTGCCCGCTTGAGCAAATCGATGAGCAATGGGATGACAGTGACAGTGACAGAATATTTTATATATATATATGTGTATGTATGTATATATACATATATATACACATATATATGTGTGTGTATATGTCTATAAAAATATATTACCCTCTAACCCTCTAAGATTGGTTGCCTTCTACTTTAAACTCCATCGAATGTGGTGCATTACTCTTGGAATATTACTGGTGTGAGGTATGAGATGGCGTGTGGTCCAGAACATATTCACTGGTGGGTGAGGCTCAGCCCTACTGTGTGGAGAGGGGCTATGAGCATGGTGGTGTTTGAGTTCTGAGGTTTTCGGCTGCTGGGAGTGGGTCCTTGGGGTGGGGAGGGGGATCTCACCCACTCCTCTCGGGGTTGCCCTAACGAAACAGCCTGGTGAGGTTCCCTACTTTGATTGTTTTTACATTACTACTTAGTAACCATATTTACAATGTGTAGATAATTATGCACATTTCCAAACTGTACTTTCTGCTAACTTAGAAAAGTTAAATTGCAGGCAGATAGTGATATGTTTAGACAAAGAGAAAAAGAAGAATAAGAGTTTCTAACTACTTTCTCTGAGACTTCCCCAACACTAGATTCTAGTGCAACTTTCTAATAATTAACATAACTGCTTTACCAATGTAAATTTGCAATTATGCACTCTTAAGTATCTAAAGAACTTAATGTCTTTTGTTTAAAAAATTATATCTGGGGCTGGAGCAATAGCACAGCTAGTAAGGTGTTTGCCTTGCATCCGGCCAACCCAGGTTCGATTCCCAGCATCCCATATGGTCCCCTGAGCACCACCAGAAGTAATTCCTGAGTGCAGAGCCAGGAGTAACCCCTGTGCATCGCCGGGTCTGACCTAAAAAAGCAAAAAAAAAAAAATTAAAAATAAAAATAAATAAAAAATTATATCCTAGAAGACCATTTAAATTAAATTCAATTTAATTTATTACACAAATATGAGAAAAATAAGCAAAGCTAACACTCTAAAACAATGAAGATGAACCTTTCCTTCTATGTTACAAAATACTTTTTTCCTTTATCTTAGTACTCACTTTATTGTTTTAAATCAATGTAACACTTATTTACAGGCAACCTATGTTTTAGGGATACAATATAATATTTGTGTAATCAAGTTTTCTGGAAAAAGGGAATTACTAACTATCATTCAAAAAAGTTAAGAAATAAATATATCTATAGAATTGACCAAGAAATAAGAGGATAAAGCAAAACCATATCCAAATTATCTGAATATGTCCAATAAAAACACAGTAGAAAAGAGGCAGGGACAATAAAGATCCTCTTTTTTCAATTATTGATTATTGAGATGAACTCTCCTCTCCTCCCCTCTCCTCCCATCCCCTCCCCTCCCTTCTCTTCCCTTCTCATTTCCTCCCTCCCCTCCTCTCTCCTCTCTTCCCCTCTTACCTTCTTATCCCCCATTCCTCTTCCATTCACTCCCTTGCCCTCCCCTGCCTTCCTCTTTCCTCCTCTTTCCTACACTCTCCTCTCCTTTCCCTTCCATTCCCTCTCCCTCCCTCCCTCCCTCCCTTCCTCCCTCCCTCCCTCCCTCCCTCCTCCCTTCCTTCTTTCCTTCCTTCTTTCCTTCCTTCCTTCCTTCCTTCCTTCCTTCCTTCCTTCCTTCCTTCCTTCCTTCCTTCCTTCCTTCCTTCCTTCCTTCCTTCCTTCCTTCTTTTCTCCTCTGTCTCTCTCTATGTCTCTGTCTCTGTCTCTGTCCCTCTCTCTCTTTCCTTTGGGAACTCAGATTTCATACAAAATATGGATTTTTTTGTTTTGTTTTTAACATTGAGCTACATCACTGAGAAGGATTTTTATTTTATATTTTTAAACTAAACTTAAGTGAAAAAAAGAGATTATAAACACTACCATTTTCAATAGTACTAGGATACATCATTTGTCACTTTTCACTTGTAATCCCATTGCACATTGATTTGCTTGAGTGGGCACCAGTAATGTCTCCATTTGTCCCTGTCGCATCCTAGTGTAGCCTAATGGTGTCTGTTTGCTCCAGGAACATGAAGAGCCTCAAACATGGGTTGTTCAGGGTCTTGACAAAGAAGTCTGGCCAAGTAGGTGGGATGCCAAGTGTTCTTTTTATATCCCGTGGAATCCAGTTGTAACAGCTCTTGTCCAGTGGTCATCTCCAAATTGCATTACGTGTCTGGCCCATCTGATTTTTGACACCTTGGCAAACGAGAGAGCATTCTTGATTATTGATCATGAACCGTGGTCCGAACTCTGGATTCCTTCTCTCACTTGAGTGAAACATGTCCATAGCTCTTTTGATTCCTCTTTGGGAGGCACAAATAGTGTTTTATCCTGTTTTCATTGGGCCAAGGTCTCTGAGGCATATAGTAGCACAGGAAGAATGTTGAAGTAAAAAAGATTTGCCCAGAGCTGAAGGTTCTTTATCCTCTTTACCACTTTTTCAACGCTCTTCAAGGCGTTCCATGCCGCTCTCTCAACACTTACCTGTCTTTCTCCAACTATAAGACCAAGATGACTGCTCTCCTATGTCCTGATGGATCTATCATATCTTCCAGAAGGGCAATGGAGATGGTTATCCATGACTTCTACTCGGATCTCTTTGATAACCACATTCATCTGCCCACAGACCAAATTCTGCAGGATGGATATGTCATTCCCAGCATTCTCCTTCCATAATCTGACATGCCATTTCCTCGGTAAAGAAGAAAACAGCACCCAGTCCAGACAAGGTCAGACCCGAACACGTGAAGAATCTGTCACCAGTATTTGTCAATATACTGGCTCAGCTCTTCACACACTACCTGTCTGAGTGCAAGGTTCTGTCCAAATGGAAAACCAGCAGGACCATTCTGTTGGTCGTGTGCAAGGAAAATGCCTTACCCGCTGTGCTATTTCTCCAGTCCATATGAATTGAATAATATAAATATTAATTTTATATGAAATCACAGTAAAATAAGACAACAAAGAAAGAGGCAGAACAATTCTCAGTTCACCTTAGTTCAAGCCTGCTTTCGTATATTGCTGTTCCTAAAACACTACCAGGATACACAGCATCATATGTTAACAAGACACATTTTAAAATACTGGAATAAATTATGTTTAAATTCTTAACTTACAGTATGCCTTCCTTACCATGGCAAACCAGGCCAGGGACAACAAGAACTTTTTTCAGATTATTATGCGCGGGTCAGGAGATGGTTCGATGGGCTGGACTGTATGCTTTGCATGGAAAGACCAGGCATCTCTGCCATCACTAGGTGTAATCCTCCCCCGACCACCACCACCCCAAAGAAAATATGATTAACGGAAGAAAAAGTCACTTCAGAGTTGGTTGCGTGCTTGATGTTCAGCTGCACACTCCTTGAAGCTGTGTCACTGTGTTTGCGCTCCATCTCTTCTGGTCCTGTTCTCCGGAGTCTTTCTTGACACCTTGTATGAGGTTTCCTCATATGGTACATGCTGAATACCAACTTGCCGTCAAATGCAGATGTAATTTTTTTGCTTAAGATGATTCAAGATGATTGCATTCATTTTTTTGTATATAATATATATACACATATATGCACGTGTGTGGAGATATATATATATATATTTATATATATATCACTTGTATCACTTGTAGTCCTGTTGATCTTCGATTTGCTCAGGTGGGTGCCAGTAATGTCTCTATTTGTACCTGTTGCGAGTTAGTGCAGCCCAATGATACCTGCTTGCTACCAGAACAGGAAGAGCCTCAAATCGGGTCAAAAATCAGGGATACTGTCTCGTTTGCCAAGGCATTGAAAATCAGATGGGCCGGTCATGTAATGCGATTCAGAGATGATCGCTGGACTAAAGCTATTACCAACTGGATTTCACGGGACGTCAGAAGACCTCATGGCCGCCCACCAACTAGATGGTTAGATTTCTTCGTCAAAGTAAAGAGTATATATAGTAATTGTCTAATGTGTGGTACTGTGTGTGGTTTCCTTCAAATACAAATTTACATTCGATTTAGGTCTCATGATAACTAGAAATGATTCTCTGTTGATATTGATGCTTATTTGGGGAAAACCATGCAGGGTTGGAGGAATTTTTTTTTTTTTATTTTTATGAAACGCTTCTTAGGAACAAATGCAGATACAAGATAAATTTGTTACCACAGCCCATTTCAAACACTATGGCTTTAAAATTTATCAAAATTCCTAACAATTTTTGAAATCTGCATCTTACTTTTTTAAAAATAAATATGGATCCATTCTTGCAGTTCTGTGAGTCTATGACTTTTCTATGTGAGTGGCTCTTTTCTCACATTACAAATATACTTGCAGTGTATAACCAATGTAAATTTAGAAATGTAAATGACCTCTAACCAGAAAACAGAAGGCTCTCAGGAAGATGATCAGAATTATAAAGCACTGTAGCACTGTCATCCTGTTGTTCGTCAAAATGCTCTAGCGGGCACCAGTAACGTCTCTGTTGTGAGACTTGTTACTGTTTTTGGCATATCAAATATGTCATGGGTAGCTCGCTGGGCTTTCTGAGAGGGATGGATGAATCAAACCCAGGTCGGAAGCATGCAAGGCAAACACCCTACCTGCTGCGCTATCACTCCAGTTCCAGAAATATAAAACAAAATAAAGTTATTTCGGTCACTTACTAAGCTTGTTAACCAATATAATTTACTTTAGGACCAAAGTTAGAGAAGGCATGTGACTTGAGAAGTCCCCTGTTACAATACTTGTATTAAAAGACAAAGAAATGGAAAACTGAATGGAGACTTCTCAGAAAATTAAGAACGGAGCTTCTATAAAACCTAGCAATTCTACTCCTTGGTATCTAGTGAGAATTCAAAACTATTGTACTGAAAAGATATTTTCACTACTTATATTCATCTCACCACTATTTAAACTTGCCAAGTGTTCAAGATCCCACATATCCTAGAAAAGATGAGTGTAAAAAAAAACCTTATACATATACACAACAGAATACTCAACTGTAAAGAGAGATAAAATAAAATTTATATGAGTATAACTAACTAGAGAGTATAATGCTAAATGAAGTCAGCCAGGAAAAGCTGCAAAAATATAGAATAAGCACTCCTGTATTTTGTTTATAAAGAACATAAAATAAGGACTGATCAGCACATAAGGAACGGTGAAAGGCATCAGACCCCAAGAGTCAGCCTACAGAATTGGAGGGAATCTTAAAGTATTGGTGGTGAGTGTGGTTTGAAAGATTGTATCCCCTAAATTTTATTATTAACAGCATTTTAAACAATAGGATCAAAATATAATTTTTTAAAAAGATACAAATTCCACTTTCGAACTATTTCCAATTGAACTAAGTTTCTCCACAATGTGGCACAGTCAGATAACTCTCCATATTCTATGGCTCTGACATCTGTGTCAATTTTGGAGAAAGATACTTACTTACCATGATTTCCAACCACAAAGATTTGTTGTACAGTAAAGAATTTGAATTTTGTTCTAGGTTTCTGCCCTGTAGGATGTATATATATATATATATATATATATATATATATATATATATATATATATACGACTGGAGTGATAGCACAGCAGGTAGGGCATTTGCCTTGCATGAGGCCAACCCGGGTTCAATTTTTCTGTCCCTCTCAGAGATTTTGACAAGCTACTGAGGGTATCCTGCCTGCATGGTAGAGCCTGGCAAGCTACCCATGGTGTATTCGATATGCAAAAAACAGTAACAAGTCTCACAATGGAAATGTTACTGGTGCCCGCTCAAGCAAATCGATGAACAACAGGACTATGACAGTGCTACAGTGCAGTAATATATATAATATATATACACACATATATACACATATCTATGTATTATATTACATATATGTGTGTGAGTATGTGTGTGTATAATTTGAGTGATTAAAATGACTTTATTATATATTACCATATTTATGCTAACCAGGTTATTCACGTAGATCCCTATCAGTCAAAATTTAAACATGATCACTGGAAGGATCCCTCACTGATTATGGGTTTGAGATTTTGAATTAGTTCAAACTCCAAAAGGGGAGAGGAAAGATCTAAGTCAAACATCTAACAATAATGATTGTATAATGGAGCCACAATAAAAATCTTTGGACACTGATTCTGGTGAGGCTTCCTGACTGATTAACACAATGAAGTGCTGGAAGAATGATTCCACAGGGCTTACCCGGGGACCCTGTTTCCACAAGACCAGTAATCAAAGCTCTGATATCAGGATCTCCCAGATTTTGTCCTATATGTTTCAGTATTTGTCTATTCCTGAATTTTAAGTGAAACACTTTAAATATGACTTCATTCGTAAATATAGAAACTTTTTGAGTTTTTGTGTCATTCTAAAGAGTTATTTAACTGGAGGGTGTTGTAAGAATCCCTGGATTTAGACTTGATTCATCAGTTTTACGAATGGACTAAGGAAATATTATTAGATTTTTTTCTGGCATATGCAATGAAGAATTTATGAACAATATTCAGTACTTAGTTACTATAGTTTATGCTAAATCTGCGTAGTAAGCGACAGACTGGAACTTCTGTACAGTAGCAATGGTTTAAAACACAATGAAATCTTCTGTGACAACCGAGTGAGTATCAGGAATCTGGATACTCCTTTATCTTTCTGATGGTTTTACCACTAAGAATCTTCTAAAGATAACTCTTTTGAGAGTTGTTGTGATACATTGTTTATTTTAAGAGAGAATATGCAGCTTCAACTCCTTTTTTACTCAGATATAAGAATGGAAGAGATATTCTTCATAGTGGACTTCCCTGAACTCTTACACTGAAACAAAGGTAAATGGAACACAAATTACCAATGGAAAATGTTCCCAATTAAGCTTGTTCCTTCCATTAATTAAGCACTAATAAAAAAGAGATACCAGAAAACGTGAAAGATTTCCCTTGAATTCATCTTTGAGATTTGTGTTGTAAACCCCCATTTTTATTCTCAAGTAGACCCTTTCCCCAAAAACGTTGGTTGTGGTACTATTCACTCATTTTATGCATCATAGTAAGGTAGTATAGCTCCATAAATATATAAAACTTAAAATAAATATATGAAATTATCAACTGTGATTTCTATGTACAGAACTTTCTTATTCCAGGCTAATGCTGAACTGGCCAATCTCATTCCAAATATTTTCTTCCCATATCCTTCTTTCAGTGTTTAGTAAATTTTACAAATTTAAGTTTTAAGCAACAATTTAAAAGGAAGAAACATGTAGACTCTGGATTATCTAAATCCTTTACATTTTACCCAAATTATAAAGACTACCAAGGCACTACTAAACCTACATCAAATTTTTCATTATCAAATAGTACAAACAGGTTTTCCACTTGAACACATGTACCTAGTTTAGTGTTAACTTCATAACTTTTCTGAAGAACAATGGGTCAATAATCTCTGATCCTATAAACAAGAATACAATGCAAGTACTTTTCACTATATATGCATATATATGTATACATTAATATATATTTTAATGTTCTGTGGTTGGTCCACAGAACTATAATAAAATAATGTCTATTTTTTAAAAATTTTTTTATTTTTTTATTGAATTTCCATGTGGAAAATTACAATGCTTTCCAGCTTAAGTCTCAATTATACAATGCTGAAACAACTATCCCTTCACCAGTGCCCATATCCCACCACATACACACACAAAAAAAACAGTACACCTCCCATCCCGCACCCCCCCTACCCCCACCTTGTAACTGATAAATTTCACTTCACTTTCTATTTACTTTGGTTACATTCAATATTTCAACACAAACCTCACTATTATTGTTAGGAGTACCCCACTAGAGTCAGACCTGTTGTGAAGGGATATAAGGTCGTGCAGCCGCTATTGCAGACGTGCGGTTTTGGATTTCTGTACTTTAGCAACTAAGTCCAGGGAGATTTCTTCCAGGTATTGGATCATTGCAAGCATGTAAACCCCATATGTGTTCGTCATAATATGGCGGTCACCACGCCCTTCACCCCCAGCAAGGAAGAGGCGAGAGAGAGAAATACCTTTCCCCTCCTGGGCAGGCATGGGGCTGCGGCTTAGTTCTGTCTGGAGACATTCTGCAAGAAGCTGCCCAGACCGAAAAATTTAGCTGGTGTCTGGAGTCAGGTTCATGAAGCTGCGGAGAGGCCGCACACACGTACAGCCCCCCCAGGATCACCACATCTTGGTGACAGCAATAAGTCTAAATTTTTAAGGTCATAAAATATACCATGGTTATGTTTTAAAATCATGATAAAATATATTTTACCCAAAAGAACTAAGCTATCACTAATTTTATGGACCAGTTGCCTATTAGATATTTTACATCTTTTTAGAAAAATTATTTGTATATTCTGGGTTTAAAATACCCTCTGGACTTAAAGAAAACTTGTTTTAAAATAAGAATTTGTTTTAAACTTTATCTTGCCTCATAGAAAAGATCTAAGATTCTAATTATGCTCAACTACTTGTCATTGTAGGTAATTGTGGATAAGATCTTTACCTTTTAAATTCTAGGTTATTCAACCAACGATAGTGACATTTAAATAACTTCCATATAAACTTTTATTGTATATTTCCTTGTAACCGCAGACCCTAAAGATTCTATATACCTGGCCCTGATCTTTTTCCACTGCAATTCTGATAAAAAATCCTTGTCTATCTTTACTTCAATCACAATTGAAGCAAGGCCAATATTTCCTTATCTGCTTTCAAATGTTTATGTACATTTGATACACATCTGCATGTCTCTAGCATTAAGAATATCATATCTCTCCAGCATATTTTTTGCTTAGCAATAATCTTACCAAATAACTTTAATGCACATTTTGATGTGCAGATACTACTACTACTACTAAAAGTATAACAGAATAGTTTCTCAGTTCTTATTTGGTTAGGCACTGTAAAATTTCCTGTGCTAAAGGTCAAGGGTAGCTTTAGTAGCAATAATTTTAAAAATTGATTTTATTCCTCAATAAAGTTAAATTAACAGCATTGTCCTTGCAAAATAGAATTAGTTACAAAGTCTATAAAATATGATGGCAGAAATCTTACTTCCTGTTTATCCCCTGCAAGTTCTCTTGTTTCTGTGTCCAGTGGGTGACCCCAATTCTCAATTTAAGGTATAATACTCCTGTTAATAGCAGGCAATTTTTTAATTTGTAGTATCGCATTCAATGCTTCCTTTGTGCCAATGCATTTGATCCCTGAAGATATAACTGAATCTGCTTGTATCTGCTTGATGGACTGCTCAGGACACCAACCTTCAATTTTTTTAAGATAAATGCTTGGACTGGGTGAGCTTCAGGTAAGCTATACTCTGGGAAGAGAATCCCTGCTACTCTGAGTCACAAAGGAATGTCAAGGTTATGACAATGTCATGGGGCAAAACCTACTGTCTCTTCATTCCACGCTGTGTTTTCTTCTCCAACCTACCAAGCAGCTCTCCAAACAGAGAACTTTCGGATCTAACTAACACACTCTTCTTTCAAACATAGTCAACGTGAGCGTGGACAATCTACTGTTTCTTAAGACCATGGTGTTGGGAGGGATACTGGGAACATTGGTGGAGGAGAATGGGCAAGGTGGAGGGATGTAAACGAAATGCAAACATGAAAGTTCATAAGTTTGTAACTGTACCTCATGGTGATTCACTAATAAAAACTTTTAAAAAATGATGTTAAATTATTTACTAATTTTGAACTTCCTAGGACAAACAAGAAAAAAAATTAAAAAAAAACCACTATAGACTGGCATTTTAACAACATTAAGAATGAGTTTGTTGTTCAATGGTAGAACACTGGCATTTCATGTACAGGCCTGGGTTTGGTTTCCTGACTACAAAAATAAATACAGAGATAGAATGATAATAGAGGAGGTAGAATATTTTCCTTATGTACTTCTGACCTGAGTTAAATCCCTTGTAGCCATAAGGTCGACCCATGCATCTTCAGGAGTGATCCCTGAGTGCAAAGCCAGGAGTAAGCCCTGAGCACTGCCCAGTGTAATGCCCCCCTCAAATTAAATAAAGCAAATGAACACATAATTGTCTGAAAGCTCATGATGAAACTATTTTCTTCTAGGTTCGCATATGTTTTGAAAATAATCTATCCTCATGTACTTTTGTGAACACAATATCTTTCATCAATTTTATATTTGTATCCATAACTCTAGACTTCAAATGTGTATGTAAACATATATTCTATATTTTAAAAGTGTTTATCTAATTATATCTTATAAACATTTAGTTTTCATCCTTTAAGTTAATAATTAATGTAGCAAATATCACAGATCTTTTCATTAGTAATGAGGGATTCTATAGGATAAGGATTATTCTCTCTGAGTTAGTGAAATTGTCTTTTTCTTTTAAAGAAACTGTCAATAATCTCATAATTACATGTGATAGTTATGTTTTAGAATCGTGGTTTGCCATGGATAGGAAAGAAGATCGGAACTTTCTTTTTTCTCTTTACCAGAATGATGAGAAGAATTGCTTTGAGTTTGTCTCTAAATCTTTGCAACTTCTCTCATCATTTTTCATAAGGAGTGTCATGACTTCAGTGAGTTTGGGGTACAATAACAATCCTGGAAACTGTGCAAATTATTAGCCTCCCTTTGGAAACCTTTGCTGCAAATTCTCAGTCCAACTAGTGGACCATGGGAAGTAGGAGGAAGCCAGGCAGCTTCTTATCAGAGAAATGAGTGGGAGAGCATTTCCTCGTAGTGATTGTTACAGCAGTGGTAATTCTGGGCTAAAAGACCATAATGATAACATCTACAGTATAGTGCACTGTTCTCTGAAATGCAACATGAATATTCCCTAGAATGGAAGATAACCAGCTGCAAACACAGCAAACAAAACACACAAATTCATAAAACCATAGGACTGTTGTTTTTTCTCCTCCACCCCCATCTCCTATTGCTTAGAAAAAAAGAAGGAAAGAAAGAAAAAAGAAACTTGTCAGAAAAAGGAGAAAGACAGTTCAAATTATATTTTCCCCCCTCTAACAATTCTGAGAAAACAGGAAGAGGAAAGACAAAGAATGCAAAAGTAAGAGATTTTCATATTGCTTGTTATTTGCTTTGTGTGTGTGTGTGTGTGTGTGTGTATTTAAATAGGACCCTAGGACCCATGCCTAGAAGTGCTAAGGACTGATTCCTTGGGGCTACTCCTGGTATAGATTGGCTTGAAGATGCAGTGCTCCCTGCTAGGAGCCACCAATGTCACCCAGCAGTGCTCAAGAGCTAGTTCCCAGGGCTACACCTGCAGTTACTTGAGAAGGCGCTGTAGGGATGTGATACTGGAGATCAGTCAGACTCAGGGACATGACTATACTGGCAAATGCTGTATACCTTTGAGTATTATCCCAAATCCCCAAAATTCAGGACTAAAAAGGAAAAAAAAAAGAAGATAATATATTAGCAGGTGAAGATGTTTTCTTTTCTTTTCTTTTTAATGATGATCAACTAGAAAGACCTTTGGAGGGACTGGAGAGACAGTGCTGTGAGTAAAGTGTGTGCCTTGCACACAGGTCAATTGAATGCTCCCTATAGGGTCCGTGAGCACAGCCAGGAGTGATCCCTGAGTGCAGAGAGTGAGTAAGGAGTAACCCTTGAGCTGGGTGTGGTCAGAAACAAAACAAAAGAAATGAAAGATAGTTGGACACTTGATAAAAATAATTTGCCTCTTGGACTGGGGCGAGAGTATAGCAAACTGGGTGCTAGCCTTACAGGCGGCCAGCATGGTTTTGATTCTCCTCACCCCATATGGTCTGCTTAGTTCACCAGAAGAGATCCCCGAGTGTACAGCAAAGAGTAAGCCTTGACCATTGCCATACGTGGCCCCAGAAACAAACGAAGGGGAGAAAAAGTGACTCTAGCTAATAAAGAGTTAGGAAAATACCAGGAATGCAGACAGCTATTTTTAATGAGCATACAGAGAGGGCTAAAGCAACACATAATTTGAAGCAATCGGAGGAGAAAACGGATACGTGCGTATGTATCTGACTAAGAAAGAAGCTGGAAGGTGCAAGAGTTCCTTACAGCTGACTGATTCCAAATAAGCCACTCAAACATGAGGCATAGAGCTCAGGTCTGCTTCCTACGTCTAGGTCAGCCATGACCAGCAGAGAACCATCAATCACTCCCACTCACAAAAATGGAGTGAGAGTGATTGATTGTTCAAGACTGAATTAGCGCTGCCTGAATCAGGGGAAATCTTAATGGAATCCAGGAGCCCTGAACTGGAAACTTGGGTTTTGGCCTGGAAATGGACCCCAAACCTTGAGGCTAAGTCCAGGTGTGCCCCAGTCAATCCAAAGGCACCACTTTAGAAAGAAGCATTTGATTACTGAATTCACACATTGCTTGTTTTAACACTCTTTTAGATTTTCTTTCTGGAAAGATGGTAAAAATATACTTTCTTCTTATCTTTCAGAAGTAGATTCCATATGCATTTTCATAACAGACTTCTTTCTTTACACCAATCTTAATTACAACTTTTTAAAATTGAGTTTTAGACAAATTCATACTGAGAGATATAAATAAATATTTTTCAATGAATGCATTTTCAACAATGAAGTATCCATTTCTTTTTTTTTCTTTTCTTTTTGGGTCACACCCGGCAATGCTCAGGTCACCCCTGGCTCTGCACTCAGGAATTACTCCTGGTGGTGCTCGGGGCAACATATAGGATGCTGCCAATCAAACCTGGGTCGGCCATGTGCAAGGGAGATGCCCTACCCACTGTGCTATTGCTCCAGCCCCTGAAGTATCCATTTCTTAAATTGTATTTATACTGTGAATTCTAATAAAAATCTGGGACTTCTGGGACATTACAATAATACATTTTCCTCTAGTATTCTATAGTCTCTTGCCCGCACGCCTGGCTGTCTTCCCCGGGGCTCCTCAGAGGGGATGGGCTCCAGCTTCCCTCCCCACCCGAGCAGAGCTTCCCGTGGCTGAAGACCACCGGAACCTAGCTGGAGCCATGCTGGAGGCCCCTCTCCACATGTTCAGACAGGCCTCATGCATGCAGGTACCGGCAGAGGAACCCAGGTGTGTGTAATCCCATCAATGGCCAACATCCAGAGAGAGACTTAAAGGCAAGCTGTCAGAAGATATCTTTAGCCTACTTCTCCCTCTGGGAAAAACTTGCAATCCTCTGAGAGTTTCCTGCTCACATGGGACAGCCTTGCAAGCTTCCCATGGTGTATTCATATGCAAAATCCAGTAATAAGCTGGATCTCATTCCCCTGACTCTGAAGAGCCCCCAGTGCAACATTGTTAGGAGGGCCGTAGAGATAGACTTCTAAGGTCTCAGGGAAAGGATGAAATGAGATGTTACTGAGCCCGCCAGAGAAATCGGTGATTAACGGGATATCATGATCATGATTGTGATTATATAGTTCTTGCATAAGTTACTTATTTCCTACCTTGTATCTACATGGTACAAACTAGAATTTTAACTATAATTTTAAACTCACAGACAAATTATTTACTGAAATTCTTAATTAGTTAAATACAAGTTTGTTTCCTTAGCCCCTTAGTTAAGAGGAAATGCCTGACATTTCTTAGAGAGGACAATGATGAGGAGCTTTGCATGGTGTGGACATGACAGTTTCTCCTCTCCTCTTGAACCTCTGACCCTCTAGGTTTACAGACCAGCTTGAGCTCAAATCTGAACTCTTGCAATGTCTAGTAAGGACATTTATTTTCAGTGGATAGGACTTCATTCTTGGAATTCCTCTTTCCTCCAAATATGACACAATCTAAATTTAAACCTCTCTGTAAGTTATAAGAACATGCTTTAGAGAATTCTCTTGGTGACTTGTAGGTTATGCTTATTTTACAAGCAGGGCAGTTCCTTTTTATATTGTTTATTTAGGGATGCCTTCCATTTTAGTACATACTCTAAACAGAGAAGAAATGATAAAGAACTAGATTCCAAACAATTTATCTCATTCCGATTTAATCTCTAGAGATGGCAGGCTGAAATCAAACGCCGGGCTATTTGAACCTAACACAAATTTAGCTTCTGTCTACTGAAGTCATCACAGATTGCTTCCTGAAGAGACAGGTCTCTGATAGCTGTGGTGTGAAAAAATTTCCCTATCAAATGCATGCTTTGACATAGCCAAAACTCATTAAAAAGTCTCCATTATTTCTAGATATATTCAGTGTTCTATTTGATGTTTCCCAGGAACATGACATTTAATAAAAATGAATTGGGGATGGAGAAATAACTGAATAAGATGCAGCACATGGTTTACATACAAGATATTCATTTCTCATCCCTAGCACTGCATGGTCCCCTGAGATGGAGGGTGTCAGCCTTGGGTGTAGCTCTTGAACCCCAACTTGTGTGACTCAAAAACAAACAAAAAAAGAGTTTAGAATAAAACTAAGTAAATGTTGATGGGGCAGGTAACTCAAAGACCAACAGCTTGGTGTAGGCAATGCCAGTGCAGGTCATTTTAGTCTTGCTAGAAAGTAGAATCTGCCTCTAGATGGAGAAGCCGTCTACATTAGGTCTGGGTTGAAGTACATCTGAAATGCAAATCACTGCCTAGTTATTTCCCCCAAAGTTCCTTTTTGCTTTCTTAACATATATCAAATACAATATCTTTTTTACACTCTCTTTAAATAGAGCTAAATAACGTACTTCACTATTACTTCAGTTATTTTAACCAACACTAAATTTCAACAGGGCAGAGGGCAAGGCCCTGATGAAGTCACAAGTGTCAAATTTATTTTGTCGTTAAGGAGAATAAGAAGGTTGTATAGCATGTGTTTCTAAAAGAATAGATAACTACTTAACTAATAGATAACTAATAGAGAATATATCACTGAAAGGCTGTACCTCAGAATGGAAGTTCTTATGTGTGAAATGAAAGTAGGCACCAAAATATACATTTTCTATAATTATTAAACCGATGATTTAAAAATGTACACAGTAGACAGAAAAAGTGGACCACTGTTTCTTGTTGGTTTCGGGGTGGGGTGTGGGGTGGGGGCAGTATCCAATCATCCCTATTTACTTCGTGTGGTTATCACCTGGTCCAATTTTCACCAACTTGTATCTCATTAAGCAACAAATTCCACTCCTGATATTACTGAAGTGTAGCCAATATATTAAATTACTACATTTCCCCTCTAAGTTCACTGTGTTTTTGCCCTGCATTCTATTCTAAAATTAGAGTTTATTACACAAGTTAAACCTATGCCCTCATGTTACATTGGGTTGTCTGTCAAGTCTATGCTCTAGAGTGTTGTCAATGACAATTTCGTAAGGCTAGAAATAAGGCTAATGTGACTGCAGAAAGCAGAACAAACTACAAGCTTTTGAGTTCTGAACGACTTTGGGGACAGCACTCTCCACTCCTTCCTCCCGGTTTCACAGATTTTAAATGAATCCTTTAATGTAAAGGCTATTGACTCAGAACAGAAATGTAGATAGGAAAGCTGCCCCTTTGAAATAAGATCTCCAAAACTATGTTTAAGACACTCAGTGAAATAAATAAATAAATAATAAATAAATAATAATGCATTTTTAAATGAAAGACTGATCTAAAGTAAGATAATATACCATAGAATCTGTACATAGTAGCTAGATGATAGATAGATAGATAGATAGATAGATAGATAGATAGATAGATAGATAGATAGATATAGATATATGTGTTGGCAACACAAATACTTGAGAATGACGTAAGTTTGGAAATAACCCATGTGGAGACCTCTAACCATGAAAAACTACTTAAAGAGTAGAGTTGGAAGTCATGAAGTCTAGTGCCTATGAATTGTAAACTTAGCAGGTAATGTATCTGTTCAGAATGTGGTAGTCTGTAAGAAAGGGAAGTAGTTAAGGGCTGTCTTTGAATACAGGTCAGTAAAGAGAAGCCAGCAATAAATAAGTTCAAATATATTTATTAATCAAATCTCAAATGCTTTTTCTCAAGATAAAAACCAGGAAGCATTTTATTAAAAAATAGTCGTGGGTGTTTTCTACAAAACAGAAGCGACTGAGAGTCAGAGAGCCAGAGACAGACATATAGTGAAACAAGATAATAGGAGTGAACAATGGAAAGAACAAAAAAGGAATAAGCAATTGGTCTCTTTCCATCAAATGACCAGATTTCCTGTGTCCCTGAGTCATCCCTTCAGAGCGGTTGATGACTGTTTATAATAATTCTTGATTTTAACAAGTCATATACAAGGGGAGTTTGCTGCTCATACAGAACAGCTTTGTGTCAGACAATGGCAATAATAGTGACATGCTGTGACTCATTCCCATTATGAAAGAAATGAATCCCTTGGTGTGTTATCAACATAAGTTATTTCATTTTTTTAAACAAGGTCTTTATTTGTAGCTGTACAGAGCCACCTCTTTGTGGTTAGAGCAGCAAAGATATAAGAACGCTCTTTAAAGATTATGCTTTCAATTGACTCCATAAATACAGCCATCGGGTAGAGTGTATACAGTATTTTCAAACACATATGTGATAATATTTATTATCAGCCTACATCTTATCCCCCCATTCTTTTGACATTAGTTTGATGACAATGATGGATATGAATTCCAAAATGTTAGTTCCATGATTTTATTTTCTTAGTCTAAAATAAATATTTCTTAAGTACTTTCCTCCGAGGAAATGTGTTTCTCATTTGCTGTGGCAATAAGTACATAGGTATGGCTGACCGCTAACCTGCCATATGCCTGTCACTGGGGACCACTGGCTCTTTCATCTTCTTAATGGACATTTCTCTACAGATGTCTGTGGCCTACCTGACTATAATCCTTTAAATTTTAATTCACTTTACATTTAGCCTGGTCATAAATACCATTTAGGTACCAATACTCTGCTTTATGCAATCCCTAAGGTAGTGCTTTTATTTTAATGAGGCCATTTGCAACTTTGGAGCAAAAAAAAATCCATCTTTGATTGACTATATTTGTCAGTTTTATTCCCGATTGGCATTTTCATGGGATAACTTGGATAATACTAAGAAATGGCTGCTTACCAAGTGGGATAAAAGTTTCAGTATGTTTCTACTTTCAAAATTTACTGAATAAATGGTCTTTGAAATTCATTTTGAAAACATCAAAGTAATCCTGGCTGTAATCAAAAGTAAAATCAAAATTAAATTATATTACAAGTGAAATTTCCACTAGTACTTTTATATTTGTTTATTTGAAAAGAAAAAAAATGAAGTGAGACTCTGGTTCATAAACTTTTCAAATAATGGCTAAGCATAGTAACACATGGAAATGAATGGAGAAAAATATGTACCAATAGTGACTAATTATCAGTTTTGCAATTTTGTTCTTCATTGTATCCACGTGGATTTTTTGTTTGTTTGTTTGTTTGTGGTTTTTGTTTTACAAGTAGTCTCTGTATTAGTACCCCAGCATTTTGAGCAAGTCAATTACCAATTACCATTGAGGTTTTGTTTTTGTGGGGGGGGGGGTTCTTGGTTTATAGACCATACCGAGCAGTGCTTGTGGCTTACTCCTGACACTTTGCTCAGAGATCTCTTCTGCCATCACTGGGGGACCACTGGAGTGCCAGGGATTGAACCCTGGTTGACCACTTGCCAGACAAGTACCATACAAACTATGTTATCTCTTGTTGGCCATTGATTTTTTGGGAAGTGAAAGAAATAGTTTTTCATTTTCATTTTGCTAAAACACCATGATTTAAAAAGTTGTTCACAATACAGTTGTCAGCCATTTAGTGCTCAACACCACCAGTGTGATTATGTCCCCAGTTTCCTTCCCAACTCGTACCTGCCCCTTCAGTCACATAACAAATTTACTTTTTATTGCTTGCTCTAATGAAACTTAAAGAAGTGGCAAATAGAATGCTCATAAAATAAATCAGTGAAAGCCAATTTGGATTGTTATATGATTTTCACCTATGAAAATTAGGAAATGCAAACCATTTAATACAGCATAATGAAATGCCTATTCTCATTTACATAAGTAGGTTCTCAGCTCTGGAATCTAAAATATATTGCATTAAATTTTATTTTATACTTTGCCATTAATTTTTTAATTTGCTTTAAGTGTGTTCTATTAATTAATTAAAATTACAACTCCAAAGGCAGTTAGGGTTCACGTCTAGCATACCTCTGATCTGGGTTTGACTCCAGCACCACGGGGGCCTCTGTGCAGGACGGTGTGTGCCATGAGTCTACAGCCCTGCCAGTAGCTGAGCTAACAGTGGCCCTGCGGCATCTAATCAGGAACAAACTCTCAGGCCCTGGCTCTGAAGCTCGTAGACAGTCCAGAGAGCTGAGAATCACAGGTGGACCCCCTCCCCACAACCTCCTGAGTACAACTTGAGAAGCAACCCCCAAATAAAATACAAGGATAAACAATAAAATATATCTCTAAGAACTATATGCACATGTTCCTAATCATGAGATCAAATTTTCCATTCTGATCTTCACAGTGAAGAGTAGAACCAGAGTCTTTGATGAAGGTTTTCTCCTTTTATAGAATGTCATTCCTACTATCCATTTGAGGTAGAAAGAATGAACTGGATTTATACTCTATATAAATTTATTTTTATTTTTGCAGTTTTGAGGGAAGGAGCAATAAACAAGACTTTAAAAAACATTCACTTTGAAATATCTTCTTAGGAATAGAGGAGATTGTTCTAAGTCTCACGACGGTGACTGCTTTTACCGTGTTTTGTTTGTTGGATTTAGTCAGAGAGGTACTGTAGGAGATTAGTCACTTGCCTTGCAGGCAGTCACTCAGTCGTGTGGTTCTGTCTACGGACCTGCTGATCAGAGTCAGCAATAGTCCCTAAATACAGGAAGGAAGGAAGGAAGGAAGGAAGGAAGGAAGGAAGGAAGGAAGGAAGGAAGGAAGGAAGGAAGGAAGGAAGGAAGGAAGGAAGGAAGGAAGGAAGGAAGGAAGGAAGGAAGGAAGGAAGGAAGGAAGGAAGGAAGGAAGGAAAAGAGGGAGGGAGGGAGGGAGGGAGGGAGGGAGGGAGGGAGGGAGGGAAGGAGGGAGGAAGAGTAGGTGGAGGAAGGGAAGAAGGGAGGGAGTGAAGGAGGGAGGTTGAGGGATATTAGGAATTTTCTGAATTATAGTCAAATTCTCCAAAGAAAACATGCAGCTAGTGGTCTAAATTGTTCAATATCATTAATTTCAGAGAAATACAAGTCAATACCACAATGAGAGTGATAACACAGCAGGTAGGGTATCTGCCTTGCACGAGGCTGACCCGGGTTCAATTCTTCTGTCTCTCTCGGAGAGCCTGACAGGCTACAGAGAGTATCCCACCCGCACTGTAGAGTCTGGCAAGTTTCTTGTGGCATATTTGATATGCCCAAAACAGTAACAACAAGTCTCACAATGAAGACATTACTGGTGCCGCTAGAGCTAATCGACGAGCAAAGGGAAGACAGTGCTACAGTGTTACCACAATGAGATTATCACTGTATGCTAATGAGAGTGGTCTATATTAAAAATTGTCAGGAGGAACAAACGTTGAAAAGTATTTGGATAAAAAAAAAGTTGAGAATTTTATTAATACATACTTTAGGAAAGATTGGTATGGACATTTCTTTAAAATAAATCCTTTTGGAAAACTGACCTGGTGAATGAAACCAGGAGTGATTTCTTAGCACAGAGACAGTAGCAAGTCTTAAACATGGTGGGTCGGAATGAAAAGCAACACAAAATTATAACTGCTAAACTTGCTGTAAAGCACAGTAATTACCAGTGGTTGGAGGAAAGTGTTAAAAATTAATGAATGAGAATTCTTTTTGACCATGGATAGCTCTGAAGTTTTGGTGGCAGATTTGGTGTATCCTATACATATTAGAGGTGTTAAGTTACATCCCTGAAAATCAAATACTGGTATTTTAAACCAATAATAAATCAATGAGTCTTACTTCCTAGGATTAATTATAGGCCATAGTTAGACTACATGATCTTCAACTAACTTAGCAATGTTATGAAATAAAACAAAACTACTAGATAAATGTGGCTGAGACATTTTTACATTGTAGGAATTTTGAAATCAGCATATATAGATATGCATAGAAATTAACAAAAAGAAATTATCATCAGTGATAAATTTCAGGTCCCCAAGAAAGAATAATCAAGACAATGATCTATTTTCTAATCTTTCAAAAGATAACATGTAGTTATTATGTAATTCTCTTAGTAGTGAGCTTAGTTGTAGCTTGAAACATATCTTCAATAATATACTGTTTTGTCCCTGGCATGAATTTAAGTTATGGATTTGTTTTTGAGCCTGGGGAGAATTCTAGCTTATTTTTACTGTCGGTTAAAAAGAAAGTTGTGGAAAATACAATATAATAAGCAGCTCAAGGAGATAATGGAGTCTATTGCCATAATTCTACTATGAGCTCAGATAGTTACTGTAAGTTGAACTCTCTCAGAATTAAAATTCACCATCTTCATTTGCTATTGCTTTTGATTAGTTTTGTTTTGGGAGCCACATTACTTGGTTCTTAGGGCATGCTCCTGGTGCAGTTCTAAGTGATCACTCCTGTCAGGACTCAGAGGACCTTAATATGGTGCCGGCATTGACCTGGATCAACCATGTGCAAGACTAGCACATCCCAAGCTGTACTATCTCTTTGACTTTTCCTCTTCTGTCTTCTTCATTGCTTTTGTGTAAGAATTGGGAGGATACATCCCTTCCCAAACTGCATCTGAGAGATTATTGTGGTGATGAGACCACACCAATCCTCTTAAAGTCTTTCTTTAGTGGCATCTTTGTGGCCATTTTTTTTCTTTTTTGATCACACTCGGTAATGCTCAGGGGTTACTCCTGGCTCTGCACTCAGGAATCACCCCTGGCGTTGCTCAGGGGACCATACAGGATGCTGGGAATCGAACCTGGGTAGGCCTTGTGCAAGGCAAATGCCCTACCTGCTGTGCTAATGCTCCAGCCCCTGTGGCCATTGTTTTACCTTGTCAGCCTTCTTCTGCACTTCAACTGTTTCTTTGATGGGAAAAACTGTGGCCTCTATTAGGTTGAGAAGACTTTATTCATAGACTTTTCTTACCTTTCCTAACCTTTTCCCAAAGGGTCAATATCTATGGAATTCAGTATGCTAATTTCAAATAATGACCTCTTTAAATAAATGTTGTGAACCAGAGTCCTTCAGAGGAGACTGTATTTTCTAAATAAAGTGGGCCCTAGTCAAGCTTCTGAAACAATTGAAGTTTATCTTTTTCTTCCTCTTCTATCAAAACATAATTGCCTTATGTGACATTTCCATAGGACTCTGCTTCAGCTGATTCACCAAAATTTTCCATGTTAATTTATTATTAATATTATTATAGCTTTTGTTTCCCATCCTCAATTCACCAAAATCTTCATTTACCACATTTCAAGTAGAAATGTATCTTAAAAGTTTTGCTATTTTTGAAAGCAGGAAACAATTATATAATCGATGGACTGCCATAGTTAAAATGTCAGTATATTTCTTCCTTGGCTATACATAAAAAATGCTGCATCTCATAAATAATAAAGTCATAGGTACATCAGAATAAGGAGTTTTTAAGAAACACAAAACATTTGTGAGATTTCCCTCTTCAGGTAAAATTATGATGATAGTAGAATCCAAATGTGAGTGTTGTCTTTGGCTAGGACAATAACTTCCTGGGGCCAGAGCTGTAGCACAGCGGTAGGGCATTTGCCTTGCACATAGCTGACCCAGGTTTGATCACCAGCATCCCATATGGTCCCCTGGACCCACTAAGAATGATCCCTAAGTGCAGAGCCAGAAATAGGTCTTGAGCACCACTGGGTGTGGTCAAAAAACAAACAAATAAAGAAGAAACTAAATCCCTTGTATTCTCCAAACTTCAGTAGTTAGGAGACTCCTCATTCTGAGTACAAATGAATCAGCTTAAAGTCTAAAAGGAGCATTTCAAAATTTACGAGCATCTTAGAATTTAGGCACCGAAGTAGCCCGTTATACAGGGAAATCTTTAATATTTAATGAGGGTGTCTGGTACTGAGTAAAATTCCATAACAGTGTAAGGAAATGTAAGTAAACAGGAGTGAATATAGACTATGTTCCAGGGACTCTCTCTGCCCAGTTCTGCTAGCGCGAAGCAGAATTTATATGAGAAACACATAAAGTATATGCACAATTTCCCCCTTATTCTTAACATTCAATACTGCTTCCTAACGGATGTTTCCAAAAATTCCTCCTCATTAAAGTGCAAGTATCACATTATTCCAATGTGAATGTACTAAAATGAAAATAAAATATATTATTTTTTAACTACCTATCATTTAACAGCTTAATTTTATCATGGGCCGTGTGTTCTTTATTACTTTCCCAGTTATTAGATCATGATTCATAAATATAGGCATAATATTACCACTGTGTAATGTAGCCTAATATCGTTTTTTTAAAAAATCACACTGCCACATCTAGTGTCTGGGAAGATTTTTCCTGACCAGGTATGTTTGGAAAGATGACCATCTGGGCCTGTAGGTACTGTGTGCTTGCACTGGGGGCAATCTGCCACTAGGTGGTGAACTTTCAAATTAACCATTGATCAGAGGCTCACTTCTCTTCCTTCAAGTGAATTGAATGTACACAGAGAAACCAGAATTTTGGCGAAAGTTTTCAAAACTTAAATATTTTTGAAGCTAAATTTGTTCTAAATAATATCAATAATACTTAGTTTTTTTAATAAAATAAAAGTTAAAATTGGAGAATTGAAAAAATAGATGAAACTGTAGATAGTTGTATTACAATATGTTTAAAACATCAAACAGGGTTACTTTAATGGAAATCAGAAAATACATACTAAATCTATCACAGAGGTGACACCAAAGTTCTCTAAAATTTTGAATGTTTTTTAGTTACTTATGGTGTGGTTGTTCTATTGACCACATATTTGACAAGAGTTGATGATCATTATGTTCATTTGAATTTTAAGAGTAAATGTATTCTAAGCACTTGTACTCAAACACTGTATTTAAATATATCATAATATTTTTCTAAGTTCTGATATATTATATTAATAGCCTCTTGATGACTGAATCAGAACATTTCTTATTTCTAGATTGCCTTTCCAACTTCCATAAGAATCAAGTTTGCTCTCTCACTCTCACTCTCTTTGCAAGTATCAATTATAGTCTATATTTCCACTAAGAAGCAGAAATTTTAGCTCCTGTTATGAAGATACTGTTAAGACTATTCATTCCAAAGGAAAGAGATTCTGGGTAAACATTTCAAAACCTTTTGATTTATTTTTCTCCTTATATGTTTCACTGTTAAACTAAACTTGGAAAGACGAAAAAAAAATTACTGTTAAACTTCATGCTTTTCAGTATTTCTTTAATTATTAAAAAAAGAAAGATAACATGTTCTAAATACATAATCTTCCTCTTTTAATTACTTTGGCAACAAAATTAAGGAATACTTTGTGTGATCCTTACATTCTTGTAGAAAACTGAACCTGAGAAGTTATACCTATTTTAATTTTTATTGTGCTTTTATCACCAACTGCTTATTTAGATATTCAAGAAGCTGACTTTCTCTTGATGTCTTATAGTTACTAAGACCAACAGGAGAAATTAGGCTATGTGTAGAAGGTATACGGTGTTTCAAAAACTACTCTTAGCACCACCTCTGACATGATTAAGCTCCTTTCTTTCTTCTCCTTGTATTGAAACTATTTTCCTGCTAATCTTTTCCCTCTTAACCCTCAATTATTTTCATACTGAGCATGTGCTACCCTCTCTTAGTTCTTTTTGATTTTGCCATACAGAAAAGAAAAGTTAGCACGAGCCAAAGACCCAGTCCTAACCCATTACTAATTTTGACACACACAACTGTTTTAAAATTGGTTTAAAATATATTTTGGCAATAATTTCTCAAGATTTTCAAATTTTTCAGAAGAGTACCTATTTAAAAATCAATCAATAACACAAATCGTATGCCATTATTTATTTAAACACAAGTAAAATGCCTTACAGAGAACATTAATTAACAATATTTTTACAATGAGTCTACATTTTCACTCATATTAGGTTACCTAAAAAGAACTATCCCTGAAGAAATTAAAGCCCTCTGACCAGTTTGTAATTCCTCACAAGTTCTCCGCAGAAGTGTGCTCTGGTTGCTATTTCTATAAGTACACCAAGCAAAAAACACAAGTTGTAAACTCACAATTTGTTTTGAACCCATTATAAAATTGATGACGTATAATTAACCAGAAATCTGGAGGGAAACATGTTTCTATTGGGTAGACAGGATGCAAGCAAGTGCCTATCTGAGATAAAAGAAATTCCTCAAGAAAACATCTAGGAATCCCACAAAATGGGCTGTTCAATTGAACACAGGATACAGATTAGTGGAATAAGGGACATTATTTAGGGATACAGAGGTAATAGACTCACATTCAGGTAATACTTTTCTCCATGAAACCCATTAACATGATAGAGTGTGTGTGTAAGTAGGGCTGGCGAGAGACAATATCCTCCTATCGAAAAGAAGGAAATGTCTTAATCTACAGAAAATTCTAAAAATAGAGCAAAACCTTAAACCACAGAATAAGGAACAATACAATTGGTTTTTCTTACAGCACTGCCAAAATCCATTGCACTGGGAAAAGGAATAAAAGCAATAGCTGAACCGTATTTCCCTAGAGGGGTAGGAATATATTTCAAGGGTGGAATGGGAGTGGGGTGAGTTGACAGCTAGAAGAAGAAAAAAGAATACTCTGATTTTGTTTTCAGTGACAGAGACCTAACTCTGGACCTTAGACATAACTGACATGTACTGGAACTTGAGTTGTGTAAATATTTTTAAAAATCTATGTTCTAGATGTTCAAGGATCCCTCTCTCACTCATTTGCTGCCACCAGGCTAACAAGTAGCAAGAGAAAGTGATAATGAATAAAGAGCAAAATGCAGAATGTCTTTATACCACAAAAGAGGAGATTGGATATTCAAGTTGTAATATAAAAAAAAAACAATGTTGAGGAGAAAGACAGCAGTGATCTGTTGTATTAGGTATAAAAATATGACAGGAATAGCCTAAAATGTAGGAAGAAAGAATTGAAGTATGTGTTATAAGTTGTTTGCACTTGTGAACTAATGAATAATATTGCTTACGTTTTTGAAGGACTGGAGTGATAG
Source organism: Sorex araneus (assembly GCF_027595985.1). Lineage (NCBI taxonomy): Eukaryota > Metazoa > Chordata > Mammalia > Eulipotyphla > Soricidae > Sorex > Sorex araneus. The sequence goes on along the minus strand of NC_073302.1, from coordinate 210,156,827 downwards.
GACACCAGGTAGGGTGTTTGCTTTGCATGCAGCTGACCCTGGTTCAATCCCTCCATCCCATTCAGAGGCCCGGCAAGCTACTGAGAGTATCCTGCCCTCACGGCAGAGCCTGGCAAGCTACCTGTGGCATATTCAATATCCCCGAAACAGTAACAAGTCTCACAAGACAATGGAGATGTTACTGGTGCCTGCTCGAGCAGATCGATAAACAACGGGATGACAGTGCTGCAGTGCTACGCTTCTGAAAAGTTAAACATGTAAATCTAAACCAATAACTGTAGCACTGCAGCACTGTTGTCCCGTTGTTCATCGATTTGCTTGAGCAGACACCAGTAATGTCTCCATTGTGAGACTTCTTGTTATTGTTTTTGGCATATTGAATACGCCACGGGGAGCTTGCCAGGCTCTGATGTATGGGCGGGATACTCTTGGTAGCTTACCAGGCTCAGAGAGGGACACAGGAATCAAACCCGGGTTGGCCACGTGTAAGGCAAATGCCCTACCCAGTTTGCTATCGCTCCAGTCCAAATCAATAACTAAGATATTAAAATACATATATAGTTGGTGATTATTAGGGGGAAAAGTGCATTAAAAGAAAAACATCAACTAACCTAAGAAACAGAACAAAAGGCTATAATCCTACACAATAGTAAATATAAAAATTAAACACAATCAAGATCATAGATTATAATATCTCACCCTATTATATCTATATGTTTTCTCTAGACTTGTCCTGACACCCTTTAATGTACTTGCACAATTTGATGTATTTAGAAACAGTCTTATCAGGAAGCAAATTATACCATTCTCTAAACAAGAACAAGTGACTGAATTCATTCTTTCATTTATCAAATATTCACTGAGGATATCCTTTGTGTCAAGGACTGTATTTCTATTTCAGATGAGAGTTGCAAAAAAAACAAGAACATATTTTGTTCTCTTTTCCCAGGAACGAGTTGATTATTTGTGCTTTATAACTCAATGAAGAATTTCCAAATTATCTTTAGATATTTTTATTTTAACCATCTGTTTTCTGACATAATAAATAAATCATTTTTCCTTAGAACATTTTATATTAATGATTGTTGCACTGCTAAGAATAAATTTTTCCAAAACTGTGTCACATAAATGAGGGACTGGCTCAATAGTACAGCAGGTAGGGTGCTTGTTCTACTCACAGCTCACCTAGGTTCAATCCTTGGCATGACATGTGGTCTCTCATGTCACACCAGGAGTGATCCCTATGTTGGGAGTCTGAAAAATGTCCTTAGTAAAACTAGGTGTGGCCCCCAAACACACAAACAAAAGTTAAATTTAAAAATATATATTGCTTCCCTGTGCAAACTTATTTTCCCCTTACATCTGGATAAAATCCTGAGATTATCCAAATTTAGTCATCCTCCATAAAAACTGTGTGACTCAAGGAAAGACGAGATCATGATTAGCTAAACCTATTACTGGTCCTCTTAGTTTTTCTAAATTCATAATGTAATCCCATTTTACATTCAGACAAATATCCAATTTTGAACTAATCTAATCCAAGCATTGCATTTCACCAGTATTTATTCTTATTCTGTATATTGGTCCAGATATAAGTTTTCCTGAACAAAGCAAATCTTAAACCTAACTCTAACACAAATCCTGATACTAACACTAGCCGTTTCCCAAACCAAACTCTAACAATAATCCAATCAGTTACCATGGCCTAACCTCAATAGTTAATATTTCTCAAAAGTTCATATTACCACTAATACCAAATTGAATTATCAGTGTCCATTATTATAAAAACACAATCTTAACACTAATTGGTCTTGCCCAACATTACCAATCACACTGTAGTACTGTAGCACTGTCCTCTTGTTGTTCGTCGATTTGCTTGAGCAGGCACCAGTAATGTCTCACAACAAATTGTGAGACTTGTTGGTACTGTTTTTGGCATATAGAATACCTCATGGGTAACTTGACAGGCTTTGCCATGTGGTTGAAATACTCGCAGGTCAAATCACCCTAAAGTTAAATACTCCAAATCACCCTAATCTTTTTCAATATGTTAGGGTTACTTAACACAAACTCTAACCCTAATTCTAACCCTAACCATAACACAAACCCAAAACTCTAATGCAATCATTACCATAGCCTTGGCCCATTATTAACAGCTTCCCAAAAGTTAATATTTCTGCCTATCCTAAATTTAATGCTCACACTAGAAGCGAACAATTCATTGCATAAAGGGGAAAATGACTTTATTCTACTGCATGAAAGCACACTTGCACTTTTGCTTGCTATTGGAATCATGTTATAGCCATAAAATTTAACTTAAGAAAACAGTGATACTAACTTGAAAATTTACCTAACAGTCTCACAGAAAAACTGAGTTGGAATTTCAAATTTAATTTTTTTAACATTATATTAAAATACATGAGACTCACTTAGCCATCCAAAAATATTTGCTGAGTATATACTGCGTGCCACACATTCTTATACTAAAGACAAACAGAAATGATGAAAGGCATTGACTTCAAGAGCTGATGTGTGTTGTTAAGGGCAGAAAGTAAATCGGAAAATAAGTAAAAACAAAATAGGTCAGAGAGTGAATAATTTGTGTATTTATTATTTTTTATTGATGTCTTTAACAATTTCTTGTAACTCTAACTTTTCATCTTAGGTCATTTCTCTTTAACTTTTTATTCTCAGAAAGTCTGTTCTTTTATTACCAGCCACATTACTTCAGCAGTCTTAAAAGCTGATCCTAATATTTCAGTTCTTCCTGCCTCTGCTAAGGCAGTAGAAAGCACTAACAATTAGAATTCAGGTATGCTTCTAAAACTCACAGAATTTAGGTTTATTTTGATTATCTGAGATCATAGATATTTCTCATGCCTAAATAGCTGTTTTATTATATTTTGGGGTTAAGTAGTTTAATACCATGGTCATGATCAGAAGCGGGTGGAAAATAACATAAGGTGTGACTTTCACCTTATTAATGGGACATGGGACGCTGCACATTGCAGGTATATAATATGTCTAAGACCAAGGGGCAGGGTACAGGATTAGGGGCTCCTGGACTCCTGACATCAGTCCATGGCATCACATGGCTCTCTGAACTCAGGCTGTAGTCCTGGTGACCACTGAGCACCACAGGGTGGTGCTCTGGTAGTGAAGGGCATGTAGGGAGCAAGCAACATAAAACGTTGAACATTAGCACTGTATTGGCAGCTGGTTGGCCCAAAATCATTAGGTGGTGTAGACCTCTGGACCACAACTTGTTGAAATTGAGTAGCTGAATTATCACTAGAAAAAAAGAGGCTATAGAGCTAATGGAAGGGTTAAGGTGCCTGCATTGCATGCAACTGACCAGGGCTTGATATCCCACACCCTAGAAGGTCTCCTCAACCTTTCAGGAGTGGGATCCCTGAAAGCAGAATTTGGAGTAAATACGGACTAAAGCCAGGTGTGCTGCCCCTCCCCCACCAATACACTCACAAACACACATAAAAACGGGGAGTTTACTTTTGAGGATTATGAGAAGATATAGACTAAGATAGAGACTAATTAAAGGGAAAACCAAAAGTTACCTCAGGAAGGCACTTATTATCGAATCAATGTATGTTGTTGTGTATCATCTTTCCCAGTGTATATTGTCCATTAAAACATTTTTCCCATGTATTCCCACTATAAGATTGATTAGAGTGAACCACAACTATATTTCCAAATCCTCTATTAGATTAAGCACCCAAAAATACGTGTAGAGGAGCTGGAGCACAGCGGGTAGGGCATTTGCCTTGCACACGGCCAACCCGGGTTTGATTCCCAGGATCCCATATGGTCCCCTGAGCACCGCCAGGGGTAATTCCTGAGTGCAGAGCCAGGAGTAACCCCTGTGCATCGCCGAGTGTGACCCAAAAAAGAAAAAAAAATATGTTTAGAAATGTTTGCGTGTGTATCTTTGTCTATGTGTTAAATACATTTATACATATATATAGGAGCATATTTTGTGCATTGAATTATTGAAAGCTGGTGCTGACTAGCTCAGTGTAAAAGTTTCTACCTGTGATTAAGTAAGCTATTTTGGGAAACATGCATTTATCCAGGAAAATATTTCTATATTACTAAGAAAATCACTTCATTAAAGTTTTAAACTTTGGCCTTCACATTAAAGTTACCTCAGGGCAAAAGTTCAAAGGAATTATAATTAAATAAAATAAGCTTGAATGTCCAACATATGCTAAGTCGATGGAACTCTACTTTAAAAAAAAAAAAAGGTAAATGGAGCAACTCTTTTGTTTGGTCAATAGCCTGGAGAGTGTCACAAATGATTCAGTGGAGAAAGCCCAGTTTGTGAACATAAATGGTGATGTGAACATAAATGGTGATGGAATTACTGGGGACTTCCTTAGAGAAGTAATTTTCTTGATTTTTCCTGCCATTGAAAAATTATTGCTAGTTTCCTAGATTTAATTTTTGTCACATTTTCTAATTCAATAGGAATGTGTGAGGAGTGTTTTAAAATGCCACCTGGAACCAGGCTTAGTAAATGAATGATGTAGAAACCCAAGTTTCAATGGAAAAATAATAAATATTTTAATTCTTCTCAAGTTTGCATTTAGAAATATTTGCTAGTCTTTAAAAGCCAAAATAAATAAACAAATTTCTGAGTTCTCCCATCTGACTTAAGTTTAATTGTGTTGTTCTTTGCATAAAGTTAAATTCTTTCACCTAACTTCTCAATGACACATCTGCATTCTTTTTTTTTAAATGTAACAGTATTTGACATACTGAAATACAGTCACCTCCCAATCAAAAACAAGTAAAATACCAACATCACATGATTAGAAATAGCACATTTAAAATTTTATAATATGTTATTTTCCAGATACTTATAACACATTTTAGTATATATTAGGTCTTATTACTGACTTGCTGAATGAAGATTTCTCCCTTATCTCTTCTTGGGAAAAGTATTCATTTATATTTAAGCATAACAAAATAGTTAGATAAGCTTTTATGATACTGATTTAAGGTAAATTATTTTAATTATTTGGGCAAATTATTTTTATGTAATAAAAATAGTTGAGTTTCCTGAAGGAATGTCTTGACTCTGTGGTGACAAGAGGCAGATATGTAGACAAAGATTTTTTTTTAAATGTAACAGTTTGGAAATCATTGAATGTAAGCATAGGTAGATAGGAATTATTGATTTTCAATAAGCATATGTGGAGGTTTTATAATCAAGAATAACTACCCACAAGGGTCAGGGAGACTTGCAAATTGAAAGTGGAATCTCCCTGTCCCAGTTGTATTTCTGGCAAAAGAATTCTGATTGGCCAATTTTGGGACAAATTGACATCTTCGTTTAAACTCATAACAGAACCATTACCTTTGAAGTACTTTGTCATATTGTTTATCTATTTTTCTTATGTATAAAAAACTCTATAAGGCATAGCTCAGATAATTAACTATTTCAGTGATGGAGTTCATGTCAATGAGTCAAGAAAAGACCATCCAAGTGATGATGCAGCATGAATTGCCTAAAATACTTGAAAAACTGATAATGACTTAATACTAAAAAGAAAACAAATACACGAAGCATTGAGGAAGTCATGCTTTGCTCATCCTATCAAGTAAAAGCCTCTATCATACCAAATGCAAGCTGGGGATAGTAACATAAAATTGGTTAGTAGAAGAAGGTTGTAATCAACACTGACTCAACGAAACAGTCATGCATGTTTTATTCCTTTTTCTTTTATTATATTACCCCATTGCATTTTTTTAATAAGAAATGTTAATGAAAGCAAAACTACAAGTTAGTTGTTGGAACATGTAACCATATAGATTTGTGGCACCTTGAAAAATTAGCATCAATTGGTGAAGAACATGGTAAATAAAGGGCTTTCTTATATTGCATTTTGGGAAGAGATGAGAACATTTTCATTTAGGCAAAATATAATTATAGTATATTTAGAAGAAGCAAACCATTGTAGTTATTTTATGGTATAATGGCTAAGTATGCATAAATATGGAAACGTTCAAATTAAATACCTGCTCATAGTGAATGCATAGTTGGAGAATCCAGAAGCAAAATTCCCCTTCCATAAACTTAATGTAGCACACACTGATAACATGTCAAAATACTAGTTGTTCCAACTTTATTTTTTAGTTATTTGATTATTTATTGATTGATTTAATTAAATTGGTGGGAGGGGGCACAACCACCTGCTGTGATCAGTGCTTGCTCCTCTCTCTTTGCTTAGGGATCACTTCAGGAAGCTCTAGGGAACTGTGTGTGTTGCTGGAATCAAACTTTAGTAAGGCACATGCAGAGCAAGTATTTTACCTGCTGTACTGGCCCTCCGGCTCGGCCTTCCTGTACTTAAGCATGTGTGTGGATACACACACACACACACACACACAATTATGAAGGTGCCATGAGTTGGTTGATATTCAACAGTATCTGAAGCAACACAGATATACGGAGGATGTTGGTTCAAACAATGGAACATTCACTGATAAAAAAAAAAAACTCTTGTCATTAAACCTTTGTGCTTTGTTCTTGCAAACTTTTAATAGGAAATAATATAACCAAATTCCCAGGCCAGAGAGATAGGACAGCAGATAGAGAGCTTGCCTTGCACACAGCTGGTCCAAGTTCAATTCCCAGCATTCTGTATGGCACCCTGAGCATTGCCAGGAGAAACTCTGTACTTAAGTACAGAGTCAGGAATTTCTCCCCTAAACATTGCAGGGTCTCACCCAAAAATCAAAAAAGGAAAAAAAATTCTCATTACTCGCCATGATAATTTTATTTATAACACTCCAAAACTGGAAAAGAAACAAATATTTTCACTAGTCACATGGCAGCATTATTAAGTATCATCATCATCTCCTTGATTGTCAAATTTATCGAGTGGTCTCAGTAATGTGTCCATTTGTTCAAACCCTGAGATTTTAGAAGCCTCTCTCTACTAGTCCTTCCAACGGAGGCTCTTTCAGGGTCAAAGGAATGAGACCCAGCTTGCTACTGGTTTTGGCATATTAATACACCATGAGGACCTTGCGAGGCTCTCTCTTGTGGGCAGGAAACTCCCAGTAGTTTGCCAGGTTCTCCCAGTGGGAGAAGTAGGCTATAAGATATTGTGCGGCCACAAAGTAGACTCGACCTTCCAGGAGCTTGCTTTAAGTCTCTGGATGCTGGCCATTGACAGGATTACATGTCGCCAGGGATAGTCCCTGGGTGTGATTGCCTAGTTACTGGGAAATGGGAAATCTGGGCGGAGCAGGACCAGTCCCAATCAGAGCAGCCTTGGAGGTCTCAGCCGCAGGTTCTACACACCTGGGTTCCTCTGCCGGTTCCTTCATGCATGAGGCTTGTCCAAACATGTGGAGAGGGGCTTCGAGCATGGCTGTGGCTTGGTTCCAGAGGTCTTCAGCCGCCGGGAGCGCTGATCGGGGTGGTGAGGGAAGCTGGAGCCCATCCCCTTCTAGGAGGCCCCAGGGAAGACAGCGAGGTGCGCACACAAAAGATTTATATTATTAAGAGACTTATTTTATTAAGAGACTTATATTATTATTAAGAGACATATTATATCAAGAAACTTGTATTATTAAGTATATACAAGTATATAAGATTTTTTGCTTCTGCTTTGGGGGTCACACCTAGTGGTACTCAGCTCAAAGCCTAGTGCCTGGTCCTGAAATCAGGGGTTACACCTGGCACTGCTAAGGAAGACATAAGTAGTTCCAGGGATGGCCACATGCAAGATGAATGCCTTAACCCTATCTATCTCTGGCCCATGATGCATAAGTTTATAAGACATGTATACACATGAGAATGAGAATGGCTATTATTAGCAAAATAACCTGCAATCTGCTTTTTAATAAAGATACCTGCCATTTAAGTTAGTACTTTGATTAACTTTACAAGACCCAATAGTCTAATCTAAAATTCATTTAGAAGGCAGGCTACTATTTAAAGGAATTTGCATGCCAGTGACCTGTTTGAAATATGTGAAAACAGAATAAATGTTTTCAAGTCATAAATTTTTATATGTCATATTTAAATGGTAGCAGTAGTCTTTCCTTATGATATTCACTTTTTTCCACCTTTCAACTACCTTATTATATGGAAAAATATGTTTTTACGAATTTGCTATTCCCTGTTCTTGATTTTTCCATTCCACATAGGAGGATACTCTGTATTCACCATCTTGTCCCCAAGGAATATACTTCTTTTGAGGATCAACAACAAAAACAACATTTCACAGTGCAGCTCCACCTACATGAACAAAACAGTCTACCTTTGCAAGTTACTCATTCTGTTCTACCTGTCCAGTATGTTTTGCTGGAATCAGATGGGTGAGTCAACCTACATTCAGTGGTTCCACTGGCAACTGCAAGTGATTGTTATTCAGTCTCCTGTCTGACATCCATCAGTGAATAGGTGGGTATTATCTGCTACTCCTTTATTTTTTTACCCAATTGTTTTTAAAAACTCTAATGAGGAATAGGAGTGATATTTATTGTACAATCCACTGAGTGCCACTGTAGTAGGCTCACACCTGGTGCCGAGAATTGAGCTCAGAGCCTTGTGCAAAAAATATGTACCCGACTCACATGGTAACAAATAATTATCTGAGTTATCTCCATATGGCTGATTTATATATTTTAACTGTAATAAGTGACATCTTATAGCCTAGTTCTCCCTTTGAGAGAACCTGGCAAGCTACCAAGAGTTTCCTGCCCACATGGGAGAGCCTGGAAAACACTATGTGAAGGACCATGGTGTATTCATATGCCAAAACTAGTAATAGTGATGGGTCTCATTCCCCTGACCCTGAAAGAGCCTCCAGTGTGGCACCATTGGAAAGGACAAGTAAAGAGAGGCTTCTAAAATCTCAAGGCTAGGATGAATGGAGACGTTACTGAGACCGCTCAAGAAATTCAATGATCAATGGGATGATGATGATTATGAACTGCAATAAAATATCACTCTATCACTGTCATCCCTTTGTTCATCTATTTGCTTGAGGGGGTGCCAGTAATGTCTCATTTGTCCCTATCATGTGCTAGTGTAGCCCGATGGAGTATTGGGGGTCTTTCAGGGTCAGGGGAATGAGGACCATCTTTGTTACTGTTTTGGGCATATTGAGTACGCCATGGATAGCTTGCCAGGCTCTGCCGTGTGGGCAGGATACACTTGGTAGCTTGCCAGGCTCTCTGAGAGGGACAGAGGCTTTTGGAGTGGCCACTAATCACCTTTACAGGTGTTCCTAGTCTGCCTAATAGCTTTTGGTCAACTGGAATGTTTTAAGGATCTGCACAATGACAAACACGCACCTGACTGCGTCTCTGGGCAGCACCTGGGATATCTACGGCCTCACATTGATCTCGTTTAGGTTGATGGAGTGCGCCCGGAGGTTGTTGAGCAGCTGGCAGAGCAGGATCCTATTGCAGAGGGTCTGTGCCAGGTCGAACACCTATGCTGATCCTAGGTCACCCAGTGGTTGGCTGACAGCACCCCACAGTGAATGAGCCACTGCGCGCACTGCCGCCATGGCTCCATGTCGGTGCTGTGACTCAGCCCTGGCTGGGGCGGGCGATGATGCTGTGGACACCAGTTTCTCCATGACCCGCCAATGCCATCCTGTCCGAATCTTGCAAAACAGCCAGCAATGTCCATCAGGAATCACGCGTAGAGTTCCAGCAGGGATCATGGTAGAGTTCCATGCCTGTCGTGCTGAGCCACACGTTGTCTAAGGCGAGATAATGAGCCAGGTTTGGGAGAGCACGAGGGGTTCGGGCGGCATTGGTGCCATCTTGCCCCCAATCAAACATGCTTTGGTCATTATGGAAAGTGAGTAGGGAGTGTCTTATGATGTGCCAGTTTAGGAATATGTTAACTCATATTTGAAGCTCGGCCTAAGTGTGTGGAAAGTGGCCTGGAGCGTGGTGGCGGTTGAGTAGTGGAGGTCAGCTGCCAGGGCTAGGTCCGTTGGGGTGGGGATGGCTCTTACCCGCCCCCTTTTGGGGCTCCCCGAATGAAAACAGCCTGGCATGGAGTCTGATGGCATGGTTATGGAGGCCTCATTTTATGCTCCCTTCTGGGAGAAGCAGCTGAGAGTTCTGGACAGTGGCTGATGAGGAGATAATAAAGTTTATCCTGATTTAGGTTGCATAGATAGCTAAACAGTTCATGTTCAGATCAGGGTTGAAAGCAAACCCTCTTAGACGAAGAAAAAACAATTTCAATATAAAAGCACTTGTAAGTATTTGAATGAAGCAAAATGGCTTCCACTTGAAAATAACTTTATTTATACATTATCAGACATGATTTTTATTGTGCTTTAGATACTGAGAATTTTTTACATTTTTTTGATGCAAACAAGATAGGGATTTTTCAGTGTGAAGTAGTAGTGCCTGGTAATACTCAGGATCCTTAGAATTCTAATCTCCCCCAAATAGAGTCTTACATAGCATATCCGCATAAAGTTTAAAATGGCTGACATAAATTTTAAAAGTTGATATAGGCACTGAGAAATAATTTTAGCATTAATCAGACAATCCATTGTCTTTGCAATCCATTATAATGAAGTACATTGTGAATCTTTTAAACATAGACATGGTGCAATACATGTTCTATCCATAAAAGTGCCCTTTAGTCCCACAACTTTTCATATGTAAAATTACCCTTAATAAACAGAAAGGCTTATTGACTGTTTCCAAGAGTGATGCATGATATAAAAATCATATTTGTTGAAGTTACTTTGGAGCTAGTCTGTGTATTTTGCTTTTGCACTATAAGGAACACTATTATATCTGTTTTCCCAGGGATAATCAGACATGAGAGCTCATAAATGTTAAGTAAACTTACAGGAGACATTTATAAAGCAGAATGCCAATTTATTCACTTACAGGGAGAGATGTACTGCACTCTGTAACACAATACTCGTATCATCTGACAAGTACATGTTCCCTCCTAATAAAAATATCTTCTTGAGAAATCAAATAAGTTTTTATTTTTGTGATGATCAAGGAGAAAAAAATTAATTGTATTATATTAGAGATATTATATTGAATAAATGATAGACCCATACACCCCACTACTTTTATACCTACCAGAAATAAACAACTGACAGATTTTAATATATACATTAAAGTAAGTCTATCTCCTATGAAAAATTATATTTTAACATTTAGGATAATTGTTTTGCATGATTAATTACTCTTTTGCTTTATGTTCTATTACATAAGTTTCTGACTACTGTGTCCCTTCTTAGGTTTTAGGGTAGTTCCATAGGATCCTTGTTGCCTTTTAGAAAACCTATTCATCTCATCACGAAGACAGTAAAACTTATATTTTAGGGAGTGTTTCTTATATAAATGATTAATATAATTTGCTTTGTGTTTAATGATGTCAGTTTCAATTTGTGATATGGGATTTGACAATCATATTCATACATTTAAGATTATGTTCTATTTAAAAAGAATAATATCAAAGTAAATATATCTAAAATACACTACCAGTTATAGGGGTAGAGAGTTTTGTACACATTTGAAGATTAAAAATGTTAATAAGAATAAAAGAACACACATAAAGGTCATATAACTGCAAAAACTGAACATTTCAAAGATGCTTACATTCAGTAAGTCAGTACAGGGTATGTTCACAAGGTGATAACCTTCAAAAGTTCATAATCTTAAGCACAGCTATTGTTGTTGGCTAGTGGACTTAAAGATTAATAATATTCAAAGTACAAATGAAGCATATATTGAAGGTATTAAATATGAGTCAACAGTGCTCTCAGGTTGAGAAAATGACTATATTGATTACTCTTTTCTTTAAAAAGGTATAGAAATAATTTGTTTCCCTTGAAGAATTCGCCACCAATGTCAGTTAGTTCTTAATACTTTACCTTTAAAATCTTACCAGTTTTACAGTTACAATCTACATTGAACCGAATGCAAATTTCCTTCAAATAATTTACCCTGGGGCCAAGAATATTCTCTAAGTAGTAAAGCACATGTTTGTATGTGGTGAGCCTGGGTTGCAATCCCGCCCTGTATCCTCACCCCACTTTCCAGAGCACCACCAGACCCTCACCTCCTCTAGCTGACGATCGTGTCCAAAAATAATCCCCCCTGCTCAATCAGAAGAGGGGAGGAGGGAATAGAATAGAAGTGAGAAGTAAGAGGGTGAGGGGACAGACGAGGGGAGAGATAGAGAGTGACAGAGACAGAGACAGAGAGAAAGTGAATAAGCAATGCAATCCTTGACTTGAATCTAGGTCTTTTCTACGTCACCTTGGAGGAGGCATTTATTTATTCTTTTTTCCCTCATCTTCTTCCCTTACTTTTAAACTTATCTTTCTAAGCATAACAATGGACTTAGATACGTTTTTAAGTAGAAAACCTGATGAATGAACTGGATTGAGTTAAGAGTTAAATACAGACTGGAGAGATAGCACAGTGGGTAGGGCATTTGGCTAGCACACGGACAACCCGAGTTCAATCCCTGACATCCCATATGGTCCTCCAAGCTTCACCAGGAGAAATTCCTGAATGCAGAACCAGGAGTAACCCCTGAGCATTGTTGGATGTGGCCAAAATAAGCAAAATAATAATAATAATAATAATAATAACAGTTAAATAACTATGAGAGATTGTATCATTAAAGAGACAGATATTAAATTAAATATCTATGAAATAAAGCTGGAGTAAAAGATTGCCAAGTTTGCAACTGGTTTGTTTACTTATCATTGTATCACTGTCATCCTGTTGCTCATCGATTTGTTCGAGCAGGCACCAGTAAGTCACCATTGTGAGACTTGTTTTTACTGTTTTTGGCATAGCAAATGTGCCACGGGGAGCTTGTCAGGCTCTCCCATGCAGGCGAGATACTCTCAGTAGCTTGCCGGGCCCTCCAAGAGGGGTGGAAGACTCAAACCCGAGTCAGCCACGTGCAAAGCGAACGCCCTACCCGCTGCACTATTGCTCCATTTACTTATAATGCAGTATTTAATTGGGGATCATATTAAACACCATTTTCCAAACTCTTTAGACCTTGACAGGTATAATAAATGTGAGTCAAGATTTGTGTATTTGTTTTCAATTTTTGTTCTTGGGCTATACTTGGCAATACTAAGGGCACTTGCTGGGGACCATATGGATACTGAGGATAGAACCTGGGTCAGCCACATGAAAAACAAATCCCGTTCCCACTGTACTATCATTCTATCCCCAAGTTACGTGTATTCTATACCTTTAATCCCATAGCCAATATAAAAAATTAACATATAGGACATGGGAAAGGACTGGAGAATCGGAAGGCAAAGAGTTTCTAGTTCCGACAATGCTTTAGAAATCAGGAGGCATTTTTGACTTATTTCCTAAAAAGTGCATTAATACTGGAATAAACAGATAACTTGGGTCTCAAGTTCTTTATAACTAAACAACCACAAATATCTCAGTATGCGACTTTGGGTGGAAATATTAGGTTTTTCTCCCAAGTTAAGCAGTGTGATGTCTTTGGCCTGAAGGCGCTTTGTCCCTGCCAGCATGTTTGGGGAGCCAAGGTCAGGAACAAGTCTTCGGCTTAATCCAACCAGCAGGAACTGAAGACAAGACCCAGGACAACACGAGGACCTTGAGTACTTGTACAATTCAGGTACATGTTTGTATAGATGCTTAAACTTCAGGTTTACAAAATGTCTTGGCATTGTTCTCCTTCCTGTACAATAGCAGGGAAGTATGGTGCAGTAGGGAGTGAGCAATCTAGAGGGACACTGTTCACTACACTGTTGTCATTCTGCCACTGTCCCAGCCACTGATAAGCCCAGAGATAAGCTCAAAGAGCCCTGGAAGTACAGAGCTACCTTTGACCCCCAAAAGAGACCAGAGTTGCTGCACCCAGGGAAGAGTTTTAAGAGCCCTGATATATAAATCCTCCACTGCTGCTATTAGCTAGAAGAGCTGCAAGAAGTCAGGTGAGCTGCCTGTTGGCACTTGCTAGAGATGCTGCTGCTGCTGCCAAGTAAGGCCCAGAGAGCTGGTGCCTCACTGGGAGGGCAGCAAGGTAACTCCAGTACTAGCCAGGTCAGCTGCTGCGTCACAGCAGTGGGGAAGCACTAACGGCTGACTGGCCCCTGGTGAAGCCTTAAAACAAGGCGTGTGGAGATGAAAGCCCTACAGCTGCTGGAGAGCATGCGGTCACAGTCTATGAAACTGCTAGGGTGTGCTTGGGCACTCCAATGACACGTGCTAGATTTACACCTCTGCAGATCTGGGCGGCTTTGAGCCCCCGACTTAGATTTCTGGGAAGGGAGGAACCAGCTGCCTCACAAGGGGTGATAAGAAGGCAGAACCCACGAAACCATGAGCCAGCGTCATCATGGTCTCTCACCTCAAGTGTGACAACTGGTGACCGGGAGGGAACTGACACACCTGAGCAGGACCAGAACCCAGCGTCTTATTGTTACTTTTGCCAATCGTGTCTGCTCTGGAGAAGTGTCTGAAATCTTCATGGCTGATGAACTCAGTCCCTTTATTTATTTGTTTGTTTGTTTGTTTGTTTATTTATTTATTTTAAGATGAGACGCAAGGGATTGGAGTTGCAACCCACACAGCAAAAAAGAGCTTCAGTCCACTGGTCATGTTTTCTAACAAACAAAAGGTGATCGAACTGGCATATATTTTATGCAGCTTTAACAGTAGATTTTAAAACTTGTGGTAAAGTCTTAGATGATTGCATGATTACAGTTTGAGATATTCTGCCCTATGTGAGAAAAAGCAAATGTTACATGTGAAATATATGATAACTACTTCTAAACATCCAAGGATGTCGACTTAAAGTGGTCTTATTTAACATTTAAATTCTGTTCATTTCCCTGATGCACTTTAATCTTTAGGAAAGAAGATGCTCATACTATTTATTACACATTTTTTCCCATGATATGTCTTTTGGTCAATATTTCTATATGATAAAATTATATAGGTTATGTGGGCTCCTTATATCTGTTGGTTAAATATGCAAAATTCTCCTATTTTGCATATTTCTGGTTTTCAGGAGTACTGGTTTTCAGGAGAAACATTAATTCTTATATCACATGTAACCTATGCAAGGCTTCTTCTACTGTGTAGGATAACATAGCCTCAGGTAGTTTAGGATAATTAGGTTACTCCCAACACAGTGCTCCCATTCCTCTGTATTTATTTGTAACTTCTTTCTTTGTGTTCTGTTGACTTATAAATATTGTTTCTTTTCTCCTTGAGTCCTTTGCATAGTTTATTCAGAGCCATGTCCTTTTGTATGGGCACAGGAAGACTGTAGCAAATGCTATGCTTTTGTAACCTGGGAGTCATTTGACTCTACATGATATTTCCTCCTGGGAATCTGTTTTCTCCACCTAAGCCTCAGCTGCCCTTACTTCCTAGCGCCCCCAAAGGCAGGGTCCTGACGAGGGATGGGACTGTCCCAGGGCAAGCGGTGAGTTGTGTGCTACCCTGGCATCGAGATGGGCCTGGCCAAAGTGCCTAATGCTTAACTAGAAGTTAAGAGCTTGGTCATGGACAAATGCTGTCATGATCCAAAAAAGTAATTACTAGATTTGGACCCTGCTAGGTTTAGAAATGATTATCTGGCCTGAGCCTGTGGCAAGACCTATGAGAGCTGCCCTACAAGCCTCAATGTATCTCTTCCTGTGCCCATACAAAAATAACTAATATTGAGATGTTAAATTAAGATGCTAGGAGGAAGGGAATGCCCCTAGGAGGAAGGGAATGGCCCTAGGAGGAAGGGAATGGCCCTAGGAGGAAGGGAATGGCCCTAGGAGGAAGGGAATGCCCCAGGTTTCCTTTGAACCTGGCAGCCCTCAGGAAGGGCTTTCTTATGTTGATGTTGGTACCAGACTGTGGTACCTAGAGGGCAAAGTGGAGAGAGACAAGTAGGGGGAGAGACTAGTAAAGAGCAGAATCCAGAGAAGAGAGTCCAGAGAGCTGGGATGGAGGAATGAGGAGCTAGGAAGGAAGAGTGCTGGGGGAGAGAGAGGAGACAGGAGAAATGGGGAGCTCAGAGAAACTGGAACAGGTGCTTGGAGGGAATGGAATAAGCAGTATCTGATCAATCAACCGGCTTGGCCCTCGTTTCCTCCTCTGACTGCCCCATGGCCTGGGCTGCTTTGGCTGGGAGAGTGGTGGCCAACAGGGAGAGCCACCGGGCCAGCTGAGGATGTTTTTTACACACTGTTGACTCCATTTTTTGTAAATTCAATGGTTGTACATAGTGCTGCATTGTTTCACAAATCCTTAAATAGTAGCATTTAGGACAATACAGAAAACAAATTCTTAACTTTTATCATGATAGGGTTTTCTCTCAGGGAGAAAACTATCAATATTCAGAGTTTTGTCTCAGAATCATTTACTTTTGTATAGTTACCAATATTTTTTCCCAAGGAGATGAGTGATGAGAACATAATAGAAAGGACAGGTCTGTCCTACTCTTGAGTACGTTTTAAAGGTAATATGGAGTCCAGTCAGTCATCACCTGTCAACAATAAAGGAACTAATAGACCATAAAGTCCCAAACATTTCATATATTCTTTACCTTAAGATCTTCTTTCAAAATGTGACATTTTACTTGTGCATTTTCAGCCTTGATACATTAAATTGTTAATGCTTTACTTTACTTCCTTAAATTTTTTTAATCAAACTTTGCCTTTTCTCTCCCTGGGGATCACAAATGGACATCTTTCCTCTCTGGTACTCCTCCTTCCATTACCATCACAGCAGAATGCATCTGAGACTGTAATAATTCAGTGATGAAATACAAAATGTCGCAATGCCATCTCTCTTAAAGTGAACTGAGATTTTGTTATGCCATTTTAGGTGCACTAATAGCGACTCAAGTCCCATGGAGTATCCTAATGTGAATTTAATGAGCTGATAGCATATAAATGACAGTACTGCAAGGGTGAAGGTGACACAACCTTTTTCTTTCTATTTGATGTTTGTCTTTGAAAAACTACAGATCTGTTCAAAATGTACTGCATTATTACTAAGTGGTGCATCACTCACCAAAGGATCCACTATTGCTTTAGCATTTAAGAATATTTTTCTCTTTTACTGGAACAAGTGGCAAGGGCAATTTTTTTATCATTAGGATAATAAAAATCTGAATAGTCTTTCCCTGAACAAACAGAAATTATGGAGTGCTCTAGTGTCTATTTTGCCATAGGCTGATGGTCTCCAGTGACAAATATTTACTTATAGGCCCCGTATTCTTTAAATGTCACAGTCTGTTATATAACATTAGTCAGTTGTATGTTAAAGTAGTGAAACTATTCATCCTTATTTGAGGCATTATATGAGGATACTGTTTAAGTGGCTTATAAAGATGGTATTTATAGAGGCTTTGTAAACTATAATCAATTGATTCCACAGATTACTTTAGTCTTTCAGTATAGGCCATTGTTCATGGAAATCCAGTTCATCAAATTAAACTGAAGTACGGTGATTTATTCCTGGCACATATTGGAAATAGAGTAAAGGGGAAAAAAAAAACTATGTTTTTAAAAGGTGAATAAAATAAATACAATTTCATATATTACTGTAAATAGTAATAATGAATATGAGTATTTTTAACAAATGTATGTCACTTCTTTACTTATTTTGTTAAATTGATGATATAGAAATTCTTGGTATGTATCACAAAATACTGGTGGGTTGGAATAGATTACATAAAGACTTGACTGGGAAGAATGAGAAGTTTGAGTACATAAGTCTTAACATTGAATGCATTATTTCCATATAAAAAGGGAATACACTCAAATACATTTTACATCTGTTTGAACTTTTTTCTCAAGCCTCTTTTACTTACAAATGAAGAAAATGGAACCAGACCGGGTTCCATGATTTTCTGAAGTCTCAGGATGAGTTTAAATAACAAAGCTCAGTAAGATTAGAACACTCATCCTCTGATTCCTCATTTTGTGGTCTCTTGACAGTAGTGCCTACATCAGCTTATGATAAAGACATAAAATCAATGTAATTTTAAAACTTACCATCCCTGTAGGTCTAAATAACTAGCATGAACTCTGATGTGAATTGAAGTTGCCATGCCTAACTATTAAGTTCATCAGAATCAAGCTAAACAAAATCTATGAAAGTTCAAGTAGTACAATTAGTTTTCCAAACAAAAATTTACCTCTGGTTACATTTGATGAATTAAAAAAAAATTAAGCAGCTTAAGAGTCTCAAACTTTGGATTCTGCCAAAGTTAAAATATTTTGGTTGCCAGGTGACAAAGCAAAACATCACATATGCCTAACAACAACATGTACATAAATTGTCTTGCCAAGATTTCTAAGGCTAGTCATATGATGCATCACTGCCCAAAAGAGTATCCAGCAGGGACAATGTTTATCTGTTTCAAAAAGCATTTTCTTCATCCATAATAAAAACAGCCCAGTATTTCTCATTATTTAATGATTAAGCAAAGGGTAAGCTAACAAAGTGATTACATTCAATTGTATAACGTGATATCTCAGAGAATTTTTTTGTTTTACTCTTTGGGTCATACCTAATAGTGTTTGGGGGTTACTCCTGGCAGGCTCAAGGATGGAATGCCAGGAATTGAACCTAGGTCTGCTGCATAGTGCCCTAGCCACTGTACTATTGCTCCAGGCCTTTTAGAATTTATGTAAGAGTAGTAAGTTATGTTGTGATTAAAAAGCGTAAAACATGCAAATGGTAATTTCCAATGGCTTATCAAAACAGTTCAAGTCCAGGAATAAATAACAGCATTAAAATATTAAATCATACTTATAAAACTGTATTAATTATGAGTACTACAGTATACTTGCATTAAAATATATTTTAAGAAAAATTATTTTTAATATCTGACAAAGAGAATGGTAGAATGACATGATAGAAATATTCTGAAGAGAATGCTAATTGAGAAATCTATATCCATTGAAGAACAATAACCTTTTGCCAAATAAAAATTAACAACTGATTTATCAGTTATAGGAGGTATTGCAATAAGAGGGATAGTGAGATTAAAACTTTCACTTACTTTTATTAAAAGCCTGTTGTTTTAAACTTAGCTTTATATTTTTGTTGTTTAATTTGCATTGAGGGAACATTTTTATGGAATGAATTTCTAGACATAAAAATGGTGGATGAAAGGAAATGTAGAAATTCAATATTAGTATTTATTTCAGTATAACAAGGAACACAATCCCCACTTCTCCGCGCCCGCAGCCCCAGAATGACTGAGGAAGAGGAGGGAGCTGCTTTGGACACCAGCAGCCCACCAGCAACCTGCAGTATGTGACGAGCGTTTCCGCCAGGTCCCCCGTGCGGGGGCCCGGCGTTTCTCTTTTTTTTTAATCTCTCTCTCTCTCCTTCAACTTCTCCTGAGCACAGCACAGCCTCCACCCCACTTCTCTGAGCACAAAATGGAGAGACGCACCCAAATGCGTGGCGCGGCTGGCGGGGGATCGAGGGCGGGGAAGTACCGGTCTCTGCCCACATCGGACACTTAAAGAGAGTGCAGCCACGTGGGCTTCCCCACTTCGCCGCGTCCGCAGCCCGAGTATGACGGAGGAAGACAAGGGAGCTTTCCCACTTCCGCCCGTGCGGGGGGCCCGGTATTTCTCTAGGTTTTCCCATCTTATGAGCACCATAAAAGGGTAAAAGATTGTAGTGATAGAATTTCAGACAGAATTTTCCCTGGACTTTAGACAGAAACCCAAAACCACGCGGCCGCGCGACCTAATGTCATCTTAGTATCAGCAATATGTAATGGTTCCTTCTTAATGGGTCGGACTTTTGTGGGAGATCCTAATAAGAATAGTAAGTATTTTGTTGAAATATTGAAGGCAATCAAAGTGGTAGCCATCTCTCTAGACTGAACTAAGCCATATCCCCAAGCCGGCTGAGAAGAAATATCCTTCTTTCTCGGGAAGAAACGCGGCGTGGTGTCAAATATAGTGTGATGTCCATTAAGCAAACAGACCTGGTGGCGTGGGAATGGGATATAAGGGGAAAAATTATGTACATGGACCAGCGGGACGCTGGTGGTATCTCGAGCCGGAGCCGATATCAGCGCAAGACCTTTGGTTCAAGAAACTGCTTGCAGACACTCTACTAGACTATCAACTAAGCCAGAGCCCCACGCAGGCTGATGACGGGAAATAACCATCCTCTTCGTTTTTTTTTTTTTTTACCTTTGTCAGACAGCGTGGCGATTACTAAACAGGCGTGACCTCGGTGACACGGGGCAAGGGGGAAAAAGAAAAGTCATGTAACAAACAGCGGGACTTAATATCTCTATATTCTTAGCAATGGAGAACTATCAAATGCCTCCTTGGCAATAGGACTGTCTTTTTCTTTTTGGGGGGAAACCCCAGCAATGGTAGTGAGTTGTGTGTTGAAACATGGAATGTAATCGAGATAAGCGTAAACGAAGTGAAACTTATCACGTACAAGGGGGGGGACTGGGGAGGTGGGAGGGGGCGGCAGATATACTGGGGGGGTTGGTGATGGAAGATGGGCACTTGTGAAGGGAAGGGTGTTTGAGTATTGTATAACTGACATAATCCTGAGAACTTTGTAACCCTCCACTTGGTGATTCAATAAAAAAATTAAAAAAAAAAAAACAAGGAACACAATTATATCAATTCAGTACTTTTTAATTGAAAATATTTTTCTATTTGATAGTTCAGAGAGTCTCTTGCCCCTGAGCCTGGCTATCTTCCCCAGGGCCCCTCCGAGGGGCTGGAGGTCAGTTTCCCTCCCCACCCCAAGCAGTGCTCCTGTGGCCAAAGACCTCCAGTGCCTTAGCCACAGCCATGCTCAAGACCCCTCTCCACACATTTAAACAATCCTCACGCATGAAGGAACTGGCAAAGGAACCCAGGTGTGTGGGACCCGGGGCTGAGACCTTCAACCCTGCTTGGATTCAGACTGGGCCTCCTCCACCCAGACCCCCCATTTCCCAGTAGCTAGGCTGGTCACACCCAGAGACTTCCCCAGGCGCCCTGTAATTCCATCAATTGTCAGCATACAGAAACTATAAAACCAAGCTTAGGGAAGATATCTTTTAGCCTAGTTCTCCCTCTGGGAGAACCTGTCAAGCTACTAAGAGTTTCCTGCCCACATGGGAGAGCCTTGCAAACTCCCCATGGCATATTCATATGCCAAAACCAGTGACAATTATGGGTCTCATTCCCCTGACCTTGAAAGAACCTTCAATGCGGAACCACTGGAAAAGACGAGTAAAGAGAGGCTTCTAAAATCTCAGGGCTAGGACATATAGATACGTTACTGAGACCGCTCGAGAAATTCGACGAAAACGGGATGATGATGATGATGATGATGATGATGATGATCATGATGATGATGATGATGATGATTTGATAGTTCAAGGTAACTCGTTTCGAAAGGAAATTAATTTTACTATAGAGTAACTTGCCTTTTAATAAGTATATTGTTCATTTTTAGTATTATTTAATCAAGTTCTAATTAACACTCAATTAGAAAATTTTTGTTGATCTTCGGAAACTTCATGCACAATGCTTTTATAACTTATATGTCATATAAACATTGCATATTCAGTGATAAAGTGTTTGCCTTGCATAAAGCCAGCCCTGGTTTGATTTCTGGCACTGCACATGATTCTCCCAAGTACCATGAGTAGTGATCAATGAGCACAGAGGCATGCATAGGACTTTGGCCCCCCAAACATTGAAACAAAATTATATCTATGCAAGATAGCTGTGTGAGGTTTAAATATTGTTGGCACCATATTTTACAATACCACAGTAGGGTTTTATGCATACAGCATTCTAGCACCATGGTCTCTACCAAAGTGCTTCCATATACCAACCTACCCCAACCCAATTCCCCACTCTTCAAAATCCTATAAAAGTTATTTAAATTCTATATTAATGCTACATATAATATTAATATACTACTATTAATATTTTAATGTTTATATAATATTAACATATTATAGTGGAGCTATTATTTAAGGAAATATTACACAAAGTGATGCAGATGAAGAAATGCTCAAGGGAGATCCCAGCCAATTATTTATTATTGGAGTCACTGTCACTGTCACTGTCATCCCATTGCTCATTGATTTGCTCGAGCGGGCACCAGCAAAGTCTCCATTGTGAGACTTGTTGTTACTGTTTTTGGCATATCGAATACGTCACGGGTAGCTTGCCAGACTCTGCCACGCAGGCAAGATACTCTCGGAAGCTTGCCGGGCTCTCCAAGAGGGGTGGAGGAATCGAACCCAGGTCAGAGTCATGCAAGACAAACACCCTGCCTGCTGTGGAATAACTTTGCATTATAAGACAAAATGTTTCAGATGGGGGACCAGAGAGATAGGCAACAGGGTTTGCATGTGAGAAGTCAAGCTTCAATCCTGTCCCTATACAGTCTTGTTAAGCACAGCCAGGAGAGAATCCCAAACACTAAGCAAGGAGGGCCACCGAGCACTACCTGTCATCACTCTAGACCCAGGAAAAAGAAAAGTTACAGATGTCATTCTAGATCAACATCTCTCTAAATTTGACATTGACCACTCCATAGAAGTTTAGACCTAACCTTTTCCATACATCGTTGACCTCTTTATTGAAGACACATCATTCCTACTGTTTTCTATATAACCTATTATGAATATATAATAAACCTCTGGGATTTGTTTTTTCATTTGAGGAAGTTCTCAAGCTGTGCCCAACCAGACCAAATAAACCTTTTGTCTTAAGAATTAACAACATCCTATTAAGAGCTATGATTTGACTTCAGCTTGAAGTCAAATTCCCTTTCTTTGTTTCAGAAAATCAAATTCCCTTTCTTTGTTTCAGAAAAGTAAATCCAATCATGAACAGCTTTGTAAGGATCTATTTCATGGTGATTGAGTCAAAAAAAATGTTTTAAAAAATCATCATCAGCACATAAAAGTCCTTGCAGAGAGATAGAACAGAGATTAAGGTATTACTCTAGCATGTAGTCAATCATGGTTCAATTCACTCCACTACACATAGTCCTCTGAGCTCTGCCGGGTGAATCTGAGCACAGACCATGAGCATCACCAGCTGTAGACCGCACAGTGACACAAATTACTTCACCAGCTTTCAGTTGATGAATTATTGACCACAATCCAATATGCTCAAATTGTTTGCATACATTTCTAAAATCAGAAGTGAAGATAAATTATCATTTATGTCTGATGCCAATATACAATTTGAAATTTTTAATGGATATTATTAGAAAAATAGGAGGCCTGATCAAAGACTAATCATTTCATATATACTTTATTTTTTTTTCCTTTGGTGGGAATCTTACAATCATTTTTGATAGAAAAATTTGTAGAAGGATTGGAGTCAAATGCAGGAAGAGAAATCAAGGCCTTTGATTTTCTGCTTGTAGTCCTGATTGGCAGTTCTTCTGAAAATCAGAACTCTTTTGTTTTCAGGTTATAATGACTCTAAGATATTATAATGTACACAGACACACACACACACAACCTCCAATATAGGGGCAGGTCAATTAAGTATTTCACAGGTACCTAAAACTACTATTAGATTGTCATTTGTACCCATTATCTGCAAGTAGAGCCCTTGCAATATTTGTTTTTACATGGCGGTCTTAAGCGTAAGCACCAAATAAGAAGAGAACACTTCTGAACTGTTCCTGTATTTGTAATGTTAGTTTAATATTTACAGCATGTGGAGACTGCCTCTGGAAGAATCTGCATATTTGAAATGCTGATAAGATTAACATGAGTCCCATAAGTGTAATAGGAGTCAAATCGGGAGCAGTAGAACTTGTCTTCTACCCAGTTCTGTTACTCTAAAAAGTTACATATCTTGAAATAAAATTTAGGTGCAATAAATAATTAAATAGTGACATCATTTTAAAATAACTTGTTCAAATGAATCTGCAATGGACTGTTCCAATGAAGCAAGTAGGAGACAACTTCAAGAAACTCACTTTTCTAATCTTGAGTAGAAATGTGCAAAACCAAGATTAAGATTAAAAGGAGTGTTCTGTGATGCAGTAAAGTTTGTTGTCTCTCAAATACATCAAAATCACTATCCAATAAAAGCTATTAAAACACAACCCCCCACACCTGAGCACCAGAATGACTTTGGCATTAACATGAATTACAATGAATTTTACTTTAAAAGGAGAATCACAAATAGGAAGGCAGATGTCTTGGATATAAAGAACACGAGACATGTTATTTGTTCAACTCAAGAGTTGGATTGGGAAACTCACTCAAGGAAACAAACCTTGATTCATACAAGCTAATGGCCATTGCCGCAAAGACCATTAAATCAAGATTTATGGGAGAAAGATTGATTAGCTTTGGAAGCCAGACCTCGGGTAGTTTGCACTCATGGATCTGGTCCTGCTGTCAAGAGTAAGATTTTAAGCTTCTGGTGTTTGGTTTTGTTTCATTTTAGATATAGTTCTTCCTTCCATTATTTCCCTCCCTCCCACCCTCCCTCCCTCCCTCCCTCCCTTCCTTCCTTCCTTCCTTCCTTCCTTCCTTCCTTCCTTCCTTCCTTCCTTCCTTCCTTCCTTCCTTCCTTCCTTCCTTCCTTCCTTCCTTCCTTCCTTCCTTCCTTCCTCTTCTCCTTCTTTCTTTCTTTCTTTCTTTCTTTCTTTCTTTCTTTCTTTCTTTCTTTCTTTCTTTCTTTCTTTCTTTCTTTCTTTCTTTCTTTCTTTCTTTCTTTCTTTCTTTTATATTTATTATAATTTGTTTTTTTTAATTTTTATTATATCACCATGTGAAAAGATACACAGTTCTCAGGTTTATGTCTCAGTTATACAATATTCAAACACCATCCCTTCACCAGTGCCCATATTCTACCACCAGAATCCCCAGTATACCCCCTGCCCCCCACCCCCCACTGTATAACTGATGAATTTCACTTCATTTTCTCTTTACCTTGATTACGTTCCATATTGCAAAACAAAACTCACTATTGTTGTTGGAGTTTCCCCCCAAGAAAGACAACCCTACTAAGGAAGCCTTTGATAATTGGTTTTCCATTAAAAGATTGTATGTTTTCAGTTTTTAGAAATGGTCGCACGGCCGCGCTAGTGGCCGCGCGGCTCGGATGTGTTCCAGTTCTGCAACCCGGAGCCGTGTTAGTTGCTGCTGAGTATCTCCAGGGCTCCATTTGGAGAAGGCGTGCCAGCTGTACCTCCTCTGTCTGGATCCCTGGTGTTGTTGGCCCGGGTTCCGGTCCGGAGCATTTCTCCGGCCGCCTATTTAATATAATTTGAATGTGCTTTAGTCCTATTTAAGCCCTTTAGTGTGCAGATCAAAATATATATATATTGGAAAGTTGGTTAAGTGATTTATTTATCAACCGTATAAATTAACTAAGGGTTACGATCACTTTTGCTGGCTCCTCACTCTTAATGCTATTTTGTTTTTCTCTAAAATATGTGTGATACCCATGGGGCTCAAAGATCTAACACTAATACTTTCATTATCTTTAGGATAAAAATTTGAATACCAAAGAGGCTAGCACACATAATAAATTGGCATTCCATCTGACTAAATAGTGACTATTAATTCCATGTGTTATTTTACCTGTCTTTTCGAATTAAACACTAAACAAAACAGACTAGGAATGAAAGTAGAGGGTGAAATAGTTTCTCAATGAACAAGGTGTTTTAAAAGATCACTTTAAAAATGAAAAGTATCTTTTTTGGTCATCTAATGTTTTATGATGGCACTACCACTGAACTAGTGGATAAGGTAATTAATGGTTTATTCAAAAGCTTTAAAAATTATTCATTTACATTTAATACTACTAAGTTTCATAAAAATTAGTGGCTCTCTGTTTAGGTATTAGATGCAGATGTATTTCCTAGATTAATTATTACCTGAGAATAAGTCAGTTAAGTATATTAATGTTATATTTTTGTGTGTAATATTTAAATCTATTGAAAAAGCACTTTTGACATAAGATTGACTTAGAATGAAAATAACAGTATATATTGTTGAAGGGAGATCACTTAAAGATCTGGAAAACAAGCAAATAGAAACACGTGGAAACCACAGGTTTGACTTCCAGAATCACGTGGTTCCCAGAGCACTACTGGGAGTGACTCCCAAGTACCAAGCTGGGAGCAACCCTGAGAGTGACAGGTTGTGATGAAAAAGTGAGAGTAATATGAGTGTAATATTCCTTCAGACATTTGGTTTTAATAAAGCAATGTAATTTTCAACCCTAAAGGTAAAAATTTTATCAGATTATTTTCTTCTAATATTGATTATTGATAAAATACTTTACATTCGGAGACAAAGAGTCTCTTTTAATGTTCATTGCTTACTGGAATTACCTTGGGAACATTTAAAATTAATGATGCCAGTCTGGAGAGACAGTACAGCGGGTAGGGTGCTTGCCTTGTACACAGCAACACCACTTCATCCCTGGCATCCCGTATGGTCCACCAGAACTGCCAGGAGTAATTCCCGAGTGTTTAGCCAGGAATAACCCTGAGCACTAACGCCTGTGCTGCCCCCTACCCCTCTCAAAAAGTGATGCCTGGGCCTTATCCTAAAAGAAAACAAAATAGTCTGGGGTGCTTCTTGGATATGGATCACATTTTTTTGTGTTGTTGTCTGTTTTTTAAATAAAACCTCCCAGGTTTGCAACTGCAGACAAAGCTGAAAACAGACAGGACTGGATCGTTTTCATGGCCATGACCTTCTAGGCACCTTTCTGCTTCTGCTCGAATGCACTGGGAGTTCTAGAGGCCTTTATGATTCCATTCTGCTGGATGCAGCCTCGGCTTTGATGAAACCCAGTGAGCAGTTTGCTTAAAACTGAATTGGGCTAAGACTCTTGCCTTTTCTGCCTATTACCAGAAATAATTGAAAAATAGCAAAGTACCCTCTCTACAAATATTCAACCACATTTATTTTATTTTTTAGATTAAATGTTTTTCTTTTTTAATTTTAATATTTTTCTAAAATCACCATGCTTTACAAAGTTATACATAATTGAGTTTTAGACATATAATATTGCAGCACCAATATCAACATCCCCCCACCTATGTTCCCAGTTCCCTCTCCAATCTCTTTCCCTACCCCTCCAGCCTACTTTTTTTTCATTTTAATTGAATCATCTTGAGACAAGCAGTTACAATGCTATTTCATGATTGGGTTTCAGTCATAGGATGCTCCAGTATCTATCCCTTCACCTGTTATTTCGCTAAATTCAAATGTAACCATCCTTAAAGCATGGATATTGTGTACTAACACTAAAGCTTCTTGGTTAAAATGTACAAATCATATCCATCCCTGGCAGTCCCTCAAATTGTTTCCTTGAACTAGCATGTTGGGTCTCTATTTGCATCCATATTAGTTCTACAGAAAGCTCAGATTCTAGTGAAACGGTTAATGCTCAGTGTTGTCTCTCTTGCTCAGAGACATCAGCTCTCTTTCTCTGACCTTGGTATCATGATGATGTGCTTACTTTCCACCTTTTAGGAATTCACACATCTGAAATGGAGGCAGGAGGATTTATTTTTCTCCACTTCCTACCTTTGCCAAGGGATTATTTTCCATTTGAAATCTTTAATATCTTTTCTGTCTGTGATGACCCTCTAAGGCACAGCCCTGTGTAGCTCTGTGTCACCATCACAGGATATTCTTATTTATGTCTTTCTCTTTGCAATTGCATATTCATGCATTGTCTTCTCCAACAGAGTTGAAGGCATATTTCTGACAATTCAGAAAAATAACTTCTTTTACACACTGCATGGTGTCCTTGTGTCCTTGATACATAGTATTTATGGGGATTTTTTTCCCCCTTTCAGCACACTGGTTTGAGGTATGAGATGGTAACTCTGTGAGGGCATACAGCTTGTTGGTTTGATTAAAAAAGTGCTTGGGTAGAGGAATCACCTGGAAAGCTTATTAAAATTACAAATCCGGCCTCCCCCTTGATATTAATTCAGTCTAAATTCCAGGATCCCATATTGTATAAATCCCTGTGAAAAGTAGCCTAATGCATGGGAATTGGACTTTAGAGAGGCTGTTTCAAATCCCAGATGATTGAGTCCCGGACACTCAGTTTATTCATATCAAATAGAGAATAATTTACAGTGATCAGGGAGAACTTACTTGTGCTAGGAATAGTCAAAAGAACTAAAAAAAAATTAGTTACATTTTCTTCTTCTAGGAGCTCATAATA
This sequence comes from Sorex araneus, assembly GCF_027595985.1. Taxonomy (NCBI): domain Eukaryota; kingdom Metazoa; phylum Chordata; class Mammalia; order Eulipotyphla; family Soricidae; genus Sorex; species Sorex araneus. The sequence goes on along the minus strand of NC_073302.1, from coordinate 210,128,598 downwards.
AATCAGTATCTATAACAATTCTACTTGAAAATAGCATGATTTTTCTATTACGTTTTCATTATTTCTCTTCCTGTATGCTTTCCCTTGGCCTAAAACTGCAGCCCAAGGAAAGTATGGCTGTGCTGCTGATATTAGGACTGCTGCTTATATCCAGTTTAAAGCCATTCAGTCATCAGTGCGAAGTCCTCTCCCAGTCCTTCTGTGTTGGCTCTTCCCTTCTCCTCAAGGAAGGGTCCAATGCTCTATCTCACAGGTTTCTGAAGTTGACATGAAGAGACAAGTTTTCCTTTCCTGTAGTTTGTTAACAAATTTACTCTAAGGCCAGAGAGAGTATATGTATTAAGATTTCTGTGTTATGTATGTATGTATTAATGTCAGGTGTCCTGAGCACAGTGCCAGGAGTAATCCCTGAACACTGCTGGGTGTGGCCCAGCCCACTCTCACTCCTCCAAAACAAACAACAACAAAAACTTACTTTATTTCTTCTCTATTGATTCAGAAGCCCCATGGCTTCGTTTTTTCGGCTTGGATTTGTTTGGGGGCCAAATCCAGTTTCACTCAGCGCCTACTCTTGGGTCTGTAGGGCTCACTTTAGTGGGATTTGGAGCACTATATATGATGCCAGGGATGGAACCCAAGATGGCTGAGTATAAGGAGAGTGCACAATCCACGGCACTATTGATTCTGGCTCAACTTTGGTTTTGTTAAAGTTAGTGTTTGAAGGGTGTGGTGTTGAAATTGCATGAATGAGAATTCAGTATTAGTAGTATTGCAAAACACTGTGTATCAATCAAAAAGAACAAAAACAAGTAAAGAAATATGAGTTGTATTAACACAGAGATATTTAGAAGGTTTGTTCAGAAATATAGTTAACAAAATATTAGATTCTTTGGCTTAAAATTGTAGAAAAAAAGAAGAGAAATTGTATTTTTGGAAGAAGGTAACTCATTCAAAATAGAATGCAGAAAGCATGTATGTCTGTTCCACCCAACAATTCTCTTTAGATTTACTGAAATGCAACCAACATGTCTGATAATTTTGGCAGCCACCCTTTAAATAAGCAACTGATTAATTGCCCTGCCTGGACACTTGGTGTTCTTAAAAACTCAGTTGCAATCACCACTGACATGTTTGACTGAGTAGAATTAACCCGGAGAAGAAAATATAATCTTTCCTCTTTTCTTCATAAATGATATACCAGAAAGCTCAAGAAATCAATGTGAAATGGAAAGCATTTATAACATAAATTCTAATTGGAAGCTGTGTGTGATTCTGAGAAACAATGGAGCAATTGGACAGCCCTTGTCAAAGTCGGCTGTTGGCTACAGCCTAGGCACATAAATACAAACATTACTGCAATATAAGCCTTAACCAGAGACAGAATTGTTTCTTTCATTCCAATCTGAGGAGTTGTTCTGGACTAAAAGACTTTGAGAAAAAATGCAGAAAGTATTATTGCCTGGGGAATGATAGATCTACATTAAGGGTTTCACCAGTCACTAATTGCTCAGGTGACTGTTTCTTGTACAGTCTTGATGGTCTCTTTTTGGTCAACTCAGAGGGGAAATAAGTTCTTTCCTCATCTAATCATTTTCTCTAGACAACTAATTTTCAGTCACTTTGAAATGTATCTTCAGTCATGTTGCACAATAAACCACAGTAAAAATACATTTAAGATATTCAATTACTGAGGAGTTATAGGTGAGGATTCCTTGAAAATCAAGAGAAAAATCAAGATTTTATATTGACCATCAATATAATGTCATAGGTTCCTCATGATCATGAATTTTTGATTGCTCTCAGTCTCCTTTATATTCTTAATAAAGTCAGAAATTTTATTACTTTTTCTTCTCCATATTCACTTATTTTTACTTCTCTGGTACTTAGATAATAAGCAACAAAATATGGAGCATAGCATGTGTTTCCTAATCTCACTTTATATACTACCCTCACCCATTCCTCATTGTATCTCTCCTACCTTTACTTAATGGAGTTGTTATAAGTAGATCATTCTCATTCCACATTGACCAGTCTAGAATAATTGCAGACAATAACCCCACTGTAGAGTGCACGCCTGGCTGTCTTCCCCGGGACCCCTCGGGGGGGATGGGCTCCAGCTTCCCTCTCCACCCTGAGCACAGGAAGACCACCGGAACATAGCTACAGCCATGCTGGAGGCTCTTCTCTACACGTTCGGACAGGCCTCATGCATGAAGGTACTGGCAGAGGAACCCAGGTGTGTGTAATCCCATCCAGAGAGACTTAAATATCTTTAGATATCTTTAGCCTACTTCTCCCTCTGGGAGAAACTGGCAATCTTCTGAGAGTTTCCTGCCCACATGGGACAGCCTTGCAAGCTTCCCACGGTATATTTATATGCAAAATCCAGTAACAAGCTGGATCTCATTCCCCCGACCCTGGAGAGCCCCCAGTGCAACATCGTTAGGAGGGCCAAGTCGAGATAGACTTCTAAGATCTCAGGGAAAGGACGAAATGAGATGTTACTGAGCCCGCCCAAGAAACCAGTGATTAACGGCATATTGTGATTGATTGTGATTGAGCCCCACTGTGATATTTTTCCTTATACATTGAGCCCCACTGTGTTGTGATTGAGCCCCACTGTGATATTTTTCCTTATACATTGAAGCACCTTCTCAATGTGTTATTTATGAAGCTCTTTTTTTTTCAGAACTTTTGTATTGGTATTGGGGTACTGTGATTTATGATACGGTTAATGGTGTTTCCTGTATACATAATTCCAACACTGTAACCATCACCACTGTACCCACCTCTATTCTCCAAGATCCCCAACACCCAGTTCTCTGGATCAGTTATCCGGCTGTGCTGCTTTCGGCTCTTTGCTGTGACCTTGCTATGTATCTTTAAGTTCAATGTATAAGAGGAAATTATTCTGCCTGTATCTCTTCCCTTCTTACATCACTCAGCATGATATTCTCTAGTTACATCCACATCTCTACAAACTGCTTGTTTTTTTTCCATAGAGCTGCATAGTACTTTCCTGCACACATATATCTATCTCCACATATATTTCACAAGAAGTCATGAGATATATATTACAACTTCTTATTCTTCTTGTTGTGACATATATATGTTACATTTATATAAATATATGTATCACAACTTTTTGATCCATTCACCCATAGGTAAGCATTTAGTTTGTTTTCATATTTTAGCTATCATATGATTGTATGAAGTACTGGCATGAACATAAGCATGCTCATGTTCTATTAAATTAATACAGGAACTAGTAAGAGACCTCAGGTGGTAGAGAATATACGTACCATTTATGACCATGAGTGCAACCCTGGTATATCACATGGTTCCCTGAGCAAGGCTGAATATAATCCTTGTGGCCTTTAGGCACGGCAGCACACTGTGTCAAAAAAGAGGCCCCAAATGTGGAGTTGAGTATCTTTAAAGTTGCACTAGTGACCCAAAGGCCTTCTGTGTACAGTCCCTATCTAAAAAAGCTTAAGAAAGTAATAAATGGAGGCATAATATTAAGGATCTTATTCTCCATCTACAGTTTAGTGTATTAGATATTCTTTTCCTTTTGGGAGAGTGAATTGGAGGCACAGGGTGTTCAGGGTGTCTTCTGGCTCTGTATTTAGGACATATCACTAGTGGTATTTGTGGAACATGTGATGCTGAGGATTCAAACCAGACTCAGTAGCATGTGAGGTAAAGTGTCTTTACCTCTATATTCTCTCTAATCTATGGTGAAGAATTTTCTAAGCATGGTTATAACACAGAGGAGTAAAAAGGTGTATTGCCGCACTGTACAGATTATAATTAATAATAAAACATTTACATTCTCTATAATGTTTTTTAAAACAATGATGATATCATTTATTTTTTATTTTATAAAGTAGTTCACAATATTTGATTACATTTCATATTCAAACACCAATCCCACCACCATTGCACCTTCCTACCACCATATTTTGGCTGTTTCCATCCTGAACCCCAATCCCTGTCCCAAAGTACAACCAAAATAATATAATATTTCCCCCTAAGGTTGGTTGCCTCCTTCTTTGAATTTCACCAAATGTGGTCCTGGTACTCTTGGACGATGGATACATATGTCCTGTGAAGTTTTGCATGGCCGAAAATGAGGCCAAGTGGAACAATGACCATAACTTAGTCTGAAAAAAATGTAAATTAGGTTTTATTTATAGGAACTTCATCTGTGTCCTAAGCATTCTGGAATATCTGCTAGGGACATTGATATTATGCAACCTTCTCAATAGTATTTTGAAGTAAAATTACTCAAATATTTATCCAATACTACTTTGGAAAATTTATTGCCTTATTTTTTCCCAGTAGTATGAACCACACATTATCATTCTCTAAGAATAGAATATTTATATAATGCATTTTATTTTAATTTTCTTCAAGTTATGGAACCCTTTACAATATTTGTGGTGCTTTTTTGATTTCTACACCCTATGTTTTGGCATAGGAGTGATTATACATATATTTCTAGTGGGAGCTTATCCCTAATGAAAGAATAGATTTATTTAAGCTTCTCTTGGAATTTTGCATCAATTAAATTTTTAAGTATTGTTTATTATTCTACAAAATAATTAATACCGAACTACAGATAGAAATGTTTGGGGGATACATTTTACATTATGAAATCTTTTTGATGTTTGATTCTGAAATCAATACTTATATAGGAAACAAAAAAGAAATCCAATTTTAAATGCTGAGATTCAGTTCAAAGCTCATAGCCTACTGTTTCAAGTTGGCTTTAAATGCACTATTATTACTGTGAGTGATTTTATGAGCCTATTACTTTATAACAACTCTTATCGTATTTATGCTAATAGTATATCCTGCACTTCATCTTTGGCACTTCTAGAAAATACATCCGATAGATAATCCATAAATCATATATTTATAGTTATAATTGTAGCATTGGGTTTGATAGATTTCTCTTTTGTATCCATTAAACTTGTAAAGCAATGCTTACCGACTCTGGAATTCCTGAATAAAGAAAAGCATTCATTCCATTAGCTGTAATCAAAATGATACTTTTTGTCAGGTGTTGCTATTTGTCACTGACCTCATCTTTATAGGCCAATTCATTGCATGGTCTAAATTTCAACTCAAGTGTCATGCTTGTTATTTGCGTTACAGTTCAGACTGCTTCCCTTGTAGTGAAATATCAAAATAAAATGAAATAAAATTTTATGAACCATGATGGCATGTGTGCATGTTGTATAGATATAATCTATGAAAGTCCATGTCTTTGTATGTGTATGAGTTTTAGGGTCAAAAGTTTCTCATATTACTCTGAATCCTGTATATCAAAGCATGGGTTATTTGCATATCAAATCAACATTCAGATTTTAGGAAAGAAACATATGACTTTTTCCATTTGTCTTTTTAAATATGACCATTGAAGGTCTTTACTAAAGTACAGTGTTTTTAAACAAATATGTTTTATGATTTGTGTTGTTTGTGAATTTATTACAATATTTATTTTGTGGTCACGTGGACTATATATTTTCTTGTGAATTTAGATTTCCCAGATATTGCTTCTTTTTTTGGGTGGGAACTGGAGGTAGAATTAACAGATACATGTTGAATGTACACTTTAAATTATTTACCTTTCAAATTCTAGCCCAAAATTTTAATTGTAAAGGTATCAAAACAATAATTATGTGGAACTTAAGTTCATAGGAATGTGTAAGCTTTTAAATATAGATTAATAGGTACTATCCTTCACAAAGCTTTCTTTTCATAGATCAAAAGAAAATTTAGGAAATATTTAAGTACTTGTACTACCCAGGTAAACAGCTTATTATCAGTAAATATGGAACACAGAACTAAAGACTTGGTAGGATTTTAAGGTTAAACATAAAATATGGTACAATCGACTGAACTACTTTATTTGATACACAATATTTTATTTAATATAAACAAAAACATGACACTGCTTCATACCAATAGCTTCTTGGTAGCTATTTTATACATATTTTTGGGGTATAAATCTAGTAACCCCTAAGATACGATCTCAAAACACCTATACATTATGTTTTAACTCTGGTTAGAGACCCAAGTATGAAAATGGGGCAATAATGTGATCCACAGTAGACATAATAAAGAAATCTAATAGAATCACCCTTAGCTATTCTGTCTTTTATAATAACTTGAGATAGCAATTATTTTTGTCTCACATCAAGTTGCTGCAATTCAAGTACTATTGAATTACAATATATGTTTAAATAAAAATGGTAAATCTTCAGACTTATTACAAGAACAATATATTATTGAATTGAGCTATATGTTAATACCAAACAGCTATTATTTTATATGCCACATGATTTATATTTATACCTCAGGAGTGAATTTCACAATCATATTACATTATTAAGCCTTAAAAAATGTGTCCTAAATCTCCCTGTTTTTTCCCTTTTGGAAAATGAGTAAGTGGTAATGAAAAGATTGTAAGGTTTGCTTGAAGCATAAAAGGAAGAAAGTTTAAAAGAAGGGAGTGTGAGGAAGATAAAAAAAAATTCAAAGACCAAGACAAGAGAAAAGAAAACACAATAACTCTTGAGATAATTGGCGCATGACAAATATTATAATTTACCCAGGTTTTGCAGGAACAGTTATGCAATGTTGGAATTTAGAACATCAACAAACTCTTGAATAGCACTTTATCCATCTTGTATTTCTTATTTTCATCTGGAGAAATCAAGTGACTGGGATTAGCTTTTCTAAATAAACTAATCCTGTTTCAGGGAAATGTCCTTTTCCATGTGAAAACACCTGTGCCATCCTTCCAACTCTTGTGCTGCAAAGTTTTCTCATTGTGTGCAGTGTTTACTTGCTCCTCAGCAGGGTCTGCTGACGCTAATGGACTCACAGCAGTGCCTCCTACTTCTGTTATTACAGGTCTAATTCAGTCATTAACATTTCATTAATGGACGGGCCTCCTAGCTGCCGGCAAGGCTGTGCAGACATTGATGAGTTCCCTGCTAAAAGAGAAAAAAAAAGTCTTTAAGGTGGACTGCTTTCCATGTGGTATGTCTCATAGAAGAGTTTGCAGAGAAAACCAGGGAGAGTTTTCTGAAGCTTTTGGCTAGGACTTTAAGCAGAGACAATAGAGAATGGAAAATGTTGTGTTGTTCTCCCTTGGGGATTCCACAACATTCTATAAATTGAGCCCACATTTCATCCTAGGATGGGTGGGTAACTAATAATCCCCACCTCTACTCCCCAAACAAACTGCTGTGCACGTATCTGCTGTAAGAAATCTCAAACAGATTTTCTGATTTCCCAAAGCAGTTTGATCTTTGTTGTTGTATTTGTTACTGGGAGTATAGACTTGTAGAAGTGGCTTAATAAAGACTTCACTTAACCGCTTATTTCCTATAGATTTTACCATAGAAAAACATGCTGAGCTTGATGGCTCCAATTACTCCCCTTACATCCTCTCCTCTGGCCATTGCAGTCAGTCACTGTTTCTAACCCCCCATCAGAACTGAGTGATGGTGAGTAACGCACGGGGATGCCACCAGTCATGCATGCTCCCAAGCTTGGTTCCACCTTGGACACCCCATATAGCTTCCTGGGCCCACCAAGAGTTTGGGAGCAGAACCAATATTAAGCCCTGAACACCATTGAGTGTGGTCAAAAGATATAATAAAGACAATAATAATAATAATGTTTGTTATACTTAATATTATATAGAATATCATTGAGCTGGAGCAATAGCGCAGCAGGTAGAGGTGTGCGTTGCACACAGCCAAGTTGGGTTTGATTCCTCCGTCCCTCTTTGAGAGCCCAGCAAACTACCAAGAGTATCTTGTCTGCATGGCAGAGCCTGGCAAGCTACCTGTGGTGCATTCAATATGCCAAAAACAGTAACAATAAGTTTCACAATGGAAACATTACTGGTGCCAGCTTGAGCAAATCAATGAGCAATGGGATGATAATGATAGTGATAGTGATAGTGAACAATAATAATAAAAGATTCACTATTAGGGAAAGCAGTGATTTCCATGTCGTGAAATAGGATGGTCCCTTACAATAGTCATAAGCATTTTATTTGATCTTTCAGCAATACTAAACACAGACGTGACCCTTATTTCTCTCTGGAGTGCAGTGTTCCCATATTTTCTTGGTTTTCCCACCATAAGACCGTCTACTCCCCCAGGGCCTTCTGCATTGGACCCCTCTCTCTCTCTCTCTCTCTCTAACCTACCCTGAAGTCCTCCTCTCCTCAACCCTTCAGTAAAAGGAGTTGAATCCATGGGTATCGTTTCAGGATGAGATTTTCAAATCTCAATGTTTTCCCTAACTGGTTTTCACTGTCATGAGAAAATTGAGGTTTTTTAATTCTAGTTTTTCATAACTTTCTGTTACATTATTTAAGTCAAATAATTTCTCTCAATTCTTGTTTTCTGTAAAATGAAGTCATTGAACCACTTGATCTCAGAGGTTTCTCCGAGCTCTAAAATTCAATGGCGAGGAGTCTAGGTTTTACATAAAGCAGGACAATCAGATCTAAGTGTATGGACTGTATCCCCAGCTGTCCTATTAAACAAATTGTTATCTTCCTGTGCAACTGAGAATTGAAATATATTGCATCATAGAAATTTCTAATGCAAGTACTTTGTGAAAATTACTAATTTGATACCACAATTATGCTTGTAATGTAAAATTATTAAGTACAGCCATATTGCTTATAACTGTACATAAAACTTATATTGTTGCAATAAAGTGTGCTTAAATTCTATTACATAACCTTATTGTATTCTTTGCTAGCATCCACAATTTAAAAAGCAACAAAAAGGCAAGCAGTCTAAAGCAAATAATTGGGAGTACTCTCAACTCTATCTTGATGTTTAGTAACTGGTAAGTTTCCTATTCACATCTTTAATTTTTATCAGATAGCATTATAAAATTTTGTGAATGTTAAGCACAGCAATTAGCAGAAATAGAATAGGAGTTGAAACATTAAAAATATATGGTAAATAAAGATATTCATAAAATATCCTATGAGAGATGACTCTACTAAATGGGTTTTTAATATTTTATTTTAATATTTTTACCATACATAAAATTTTTAAATACTAAATTTTAGACTTTTCATGTCTTCAATAGAGATATACCAGTAGTAAACAGATACACAAAAGAAGAAAGAGTATTGATTGGCCCTTACTATTAGAAAAATGCAATTCAGAAGAAGAATGAGATGCCTTTTCACAACTGTAAGAATAGCTATTATCAAGAAAATAAAAGTAAATGTTGATGAGAATATGGAGAGAAGAAAAACCTTATATACCATGAGTAGGAATGCAAATTTGTGCAACCATTATCCAAAACTATGAACACTTCAATGATTATATACAAAGGTCATGCTATCTAGTTACCTTTCTAGTTATGAAAATAGACAAAAACATAATTTGGAGATATATAAAATCCCCACGTAAATTGCAACATTATTTACAATTGGAAACAAGCTAATTATCCACCTACTACAAGTTGAGAGGTGCTATCAGTAAACAGTAAAACAATATATATATATATATATATATATATTGCTTTTTGGGTCACACCTGGTAATGCACAGGGGTTACTCCTGGCTCTGCACTCAGGAATCATCCCTCGCGGTGCTCAGGGGACCATATGGGATGATGGGAATCGGGAACCCGGGTTGGCCAAGTGCAAGGCAAACGCCCTACCCGCTGTGCTATTGCTCTAGCCCCAGTAAAACAATATTTAGCTATTAAAAAATAATGTAATTTTGGAACCAGAGAAATAGTATAGTTGATAAGACACTTGTCTTATACTCTGTGGACTTGAGTTCAATCTCAGTATCACAAATGGCCAGGACCAAAAACTACATTCCAATTTTCTAATCACTTAAAGATTTTTTTAAACATTTTTTAAATTTTTTAAACAAAACTTTTTTACGGTTTTCAAATATATAAATAAATTTATATAGAATTATATATATTTGAAAATATATACATATATTTGAAAACTATAATATATAATGCAAAAATATTAGTGCTAGTTTTTCTTAAGTTTTAATTTTTTACTTTTTATAAAAAAGTAATAGAAAATGTGATTAGAAAATATAATTATACACAGTTTTCTTGTTATAATTAAAATCAAGATTTCTGCAGCAAACATAAAGTTGGACTCTCATAAAATATAATAATAAATATTCACATAACAAACAACCTCTATAATTCAATTCTAATATCTGTGATTTGCTTTGGAGACTCATAATTTTAATTAACTTTTGCCTACTCACTTGAGGTGTAGGATATCTTTAAATTTTTCCCTCTTCTAATAGTAGAATTCTTTGCCATCTAAGCATGTTGACAATTATCTAAATCTAGTAGCTGTTAGAGACTTATTTGTTGATAGTGTGAATATAATATAAAAGTGAGTTACCAGAAACTTACAGTTGTCCATGTATGTTCACATTGATTCAATATGGTAAAATCCCCTTCTAGCATGATTTACTTCCATCTACCATTTGTCAGTAATTACAAGGAAACCTGTAATCGATCTACCCAGAAACTGTCTTGTACCAAGAATACATTCAGCTTGCTCAGAGTTTTACAAGTGTCAATGTAACACTGTAACACTGTTACCGCCCCATTTGCTCAAACAGGCACCAGTAACGTTCATCGATTTGCTCAAGCCGGCACCAGTAATGTCTCCATTGTGAGACTTGTTGTTACTGGTTTTGGCATATCAATACATCATGGGTAGCTTGCCAGGCTCTGTCCTGCAGGCTGGATATCAGTAGCTTGCTGGGCTCTTCAAGAGGGGCGGAGGAATCGAACTCGGGTCGGTGGCATGCAAGGCAAATGCCCTACCTGCTATGCTATAGCTCCAGTCCAATGTAGTTTCACAAACTCTGGAGAAAGGAACATTACTGTAAATTCAGTTTGCAAAAGCCATTTCTTAGAATTTTAGACTCTCACATTTTTTTAAAAGAAAATATTTCAAATAGTCTCCTGCCCTAGAGTTATCTCTTTATGGTTAATAATTAAAATTAAATAAAATTAAAATATTTTCTTTCAGATAAAATCATTAAAATAAAATAAAAGGAAATATACCAAACTTTGTTTTCCAGTAGTATTAACAGATATTTTACCATATTTTAAAATTATAATAGGGTGGAAATTGTTTATACTACCACTAATTTCTGTGCAATTATTTTCTCAATTTTCATAGATTTTTCTATGATAAAATCTTACTTGGGCATAAAATTCGATAGTTAAAATGGAGACTCCTAAATGCCAATACGGATTCATAAAAGAATGTTTTTGGCATCAGTATATTTTGAATGGGGGATCAGTTTTTCACAATTGGAAGAATGATTATTCCAAGTCTCTCTCAGGTTACTCATAAAGAAGTCAGTGGAATTTACTGGGTGGTCCAGTGTTATTTGAGATTAGAGAAAATTCTCTTATCTTCTCTGGACTATGAACTCAAGGATGAGGGTTGATTTACCTTTATGATATTCACTTTGCGGCACTGAGAATGTTATTAGTGATCATAAAATTACCTAATTCTATCTACATAGAGTATTTAATTAAATGACCTCCTGAGTCAGAAATTCTGCAAGTTAACTATATACTGTGTGAGAAAATATTTCTTTTTATTTGCCTATATTTATTGCTCTTTAAATCCAAGAAAAGTCTCTTTACTCTCATATTCCACACTGGGGTGAGAAGCAGAGAATGACCAACTGCCATTTACCTCTAAGGGTCTGACTCGGCTCCTAACATATAACTGGTCTCTTCCCTCATGCGGATCCCATTTCTTTCGTATATTAAAATACATACTCTCCCCCCACCTCCAGTTGCTCTAACATTTATTTTTCTCTCCGAATTATTTTCAATATTTTTTTTACTCTTCTGACTGATATCACACATTTAAGTAAATATCTTCCCTAAAACCTTGGGGGATCATCGTCCAGGAAAGGGGATTCCCTGGAGCTGTAAAATAGCCCTCACACAGGAAGAGGACATGATACCCTGCTAATCACCTCAGCTGTGCCTGCAATGAGTCAGAGCAAGCAGGTGTGATCCGTCAGGTGTTAGGATTTCCTGTTTCAGTCCCACATGATGGTTTCTACACTCCTGCCTGGCCATTGGATTCTGACAAGTGGGGAGAGTCCTTGCCTAGGCTTTGTTCTCATTTAAAAGTAGTTCTACAAAAGACAAAGTAAGAACAGAGGCAGGGAGATCACCTTTAGACTGAAAAATCTATCTTCTTTAAAAAATTACAAATGCATATTTTGACAACCTGATGAGAATCCATCTTTGTAGTGATAGAGACAAAAGGGGACCAGGCAGGACAAGGGTGAGGGATTGACCCTTAAGAAAAGGATCTCAGAGGAGGCCAAGGCAGTGTCTGGTAACCTGACTGACCTAGGCCCTGCTGAATCTGATACCAGAAGTTAACTATCTCAGCATCCTCTCCCCTGTTTTAATAATCCACAGTCCTGGGGCATAATTAATGCCTACCCACCCACCTTTGTTGAATAGGTATAAAAAAGGAAGAGATTCAGCCTTTCATCTGTTTAAGGAGATGCCTCCTGGAACCCTGCCTGCTTTCTTACTTTTTGTTTCCCTAAATAGAGTCTTCATTGAATTCAGTTACATGCTTCTTTCAATTTTGACTTCTTTAGGATAAGAACCTGAATTGCACCAGCTACAGCATTAAGATTTCAGAACAAGAAGTTAACATTATTTGATTTCTGTTTTCAACCAAATATCTACAATGCTATTTCTCTCCTTGGATACTTTGAATCCTGCAGAACAATTCATGAATCCATCTCAGTGATTTTCAATAAAATAGTACAAATAACAAAAAAAAATGAGCACATGAAAGAAAATTCTAGCAAATAAAAGTCTCTCTCAGCTTAGGCATGTCTGAGTATGACAGTGCTTTACTTGAAGCATGGTGCTTTTTTCAGTAGCAACGTCTTTGACTTAGAAACTAAACTACCTGCATTGAAAGCCAGGCTCTCAAAACTTTTGGTGTCAAACTTTGGACACCAGCCCAAACTTTTCTCACTGTAGTTTCTAAAGATGCTGATTTTAAAGACATACATCTTTGCAATATTGTACTAGATACCTATAGTTTCTGAACAAATATTTAAAATGCTATTAACTTAAAACAACAACCATCTGTATTTTGCTGTTCATCTGTTGGTAACTGGAGATTATGCTTGCCTCTGCTGGGTGCTGCCAGTTCTCCCATGGGAGTCTGTTGTAGGGGTACTGGAGTCTTGGGGCTGCTTAGGCTAGAATTCCATTAGCATAAATAATTAAAAGTTGTCCCACCTGCCTCGCATCTTCCATATTACCCTGTGTGACAGCCTTTCGATTGACTATGTAGAAATTGTCAGGCAAACTTTTAGGCCTTTATTTATTTGAACTTGTTGACATTCTGTTGGCTAAAGTAAATCATATAACTCTCCCAGATGCAAGGAATGAGGGTAATGATTCCAATTCTTTGCAGAGAAGTAGTACAGACACAAAGATAGGGATAGTGGGATGAATAAACTATTCAGACCATCCATGCAGCTGGTCTACCATCATTAAACATCTAATATCTAGGATTTTCCTGTAGTACTGTTCATCAATTTTCTCAAGCGGCTACCAGTAATGTTTCCATTGTGAGATTTGTTGTTACTGTTTTTGGCATATTGGATACACCACGGGTAGCTTGCCAGGCTCTGCTGTGAGGGCTGGATACTCTCGGTAGCTTGTCCGGCTCTCCGAGAGGGACAGAGGAATCGAACCCGGGTTGGCCATGTGCAAGTCAAACGCCCTACCCACTATGCTACTGTTCCAGCCCAGGAGTTTCCTAAGGACTGAAATAAACCGTAATCATTCAATGGTGTATTTCAGTATTCCTCATTTTAATTGTACTTTACAACCATAAACATGTATTTACCAATTCTTCAAAGGTATGGCACTTAAAGAAACAAAGAATACTAGAAAGAAAAGAAAAAAAAACGTATGGAGAATTTGGTGAATGTTTTAAAAGCAGTGTTTTCTTTTTGTTAAGAGGTAATGGGGTAGAATTGCTTAAGAAAAAACAATTCCTCCCACATCAGTTTTACACACCTCTATAATAAAATATATACCAGAAACAGTAAACCCAATAAAAACATAGCAGTCACTTAATCATTTACCAAAACTGACGCTTTGCATTTATCCTATCCCATTAAAATTTTCAATATAGCTTTTAATAATACCTTTGTGATTTACTAAAGAGTCTGACTTTTGGATCTCAGATGGTCAGAGAGTTACTATGCGCATCTGATTAACCAATTACACTAGTAAGTGAATAAACAACAGCATCGATAAATTATTTTGCAGGATTCTGGAATTATTATGTAAGTCAGTTAATTGAGCTTATTTTGTTATAATACTTCAGATTTAAATTTCTAGGAGGCTATGATTTTGCTAGTTATGATTCAGAAAGTTTATACTTATTTTATTCTTTTTATTTTAATTGTTTTCCCAGGATCTTTACTCACAGTTTCTTGCTTTACTTCTTCAAAAGTTTTATATTCCTCAGTTACTCTGATTCTACTCTCTAAGTATACTATTCCTGATTGTGCTCATACTATCATGGTACCATTCCCTCTCTTGTGGAAGGCATCAGTTTTACTATATTGACTGTGAAGCATCCCTGTCCTTGCACAAAGCCGTGAAGGCATCAATTGGAGTCCCTTTGAGTTTTACCTACAAACATATTGAACAGGGTCATTTAGCAGCAGGTTTCTGTCTTTAACTCTCTCATTCAGAAGCAATAACATCACATTTGGAAGATAAAGAGCTTAATTTTCAAAAACTTGCATAATTCCCAATCTTCCTCTTCTAGGGTTTACATAAAAGTCTTCCTTAGATTTTGGGTATAACTTTTAGCAAAAGTGAAGTGTTCTTGGGGCTGGAGAAATAGCACAGTGGGTAGGGAGTTTGCCTTGTACTCCGCCGACCCGGGATTAATTCCCAGCATCCCATATGGTACTCTGAGCACTGCCAGAGGGTAATTCCTGCGTGCAAAGCCAGGAGTAACCCATGTGCATCACAGGTGTAACCCAAAAAGCAAAAAAAAAAAAAAAAAAGTGAAGTGTTCAGGAATAAAACACATAGAGATAAAAACTGACATATATGTGCATATAGATATTTATTGATAATGTGGATTCAAAGTACAATAAAATAATGCAATGCTAACTTAAACTAAAGTTTATTAAATGTTTATTGTTAATTAACCCAAAATCCATTGGTTGAAATTGCAAGTTTTTAAGGTTTTTCTTTTTCCTGGAAAATTTTTAACCTAGTGTCAAGCAAGATTGATCTGGAAAAAGTCAGGATTGGAAACTAAATTAGATTTTTGCCCCTTGGGTTCACAGTATTTAAAGTTAGGAAGAAGGCCAGTTTGAAAACTAGTTTCCAAATGAAATCTTTTCTGTCATCCTATGAGTGTGCATTTTTACAGGACCGCTGATTTTATTGTACAAAATCTCAAATTTTGTACTTTATAACCTGTTATTTTCCCCCTTGAAAAATAAGAGAAAATATTCTTATTGTAGGCCAGCTAGAATATGTTTAGGATTATATTCAAACCTGGCACACATTTAGCACTAACAGTTTTCTTTCTTCATCTGAATTCTCTGAGGAGAAACGTAAATGGTTATGGTGCTGGCAGTGGGAGCTAATGTACTCATAGCTAGGGGAACCATTACAAAATAAGCTGCTCACCTAGAACATTTGATTTGAACACCATTTCTGAAGAAAAATGGGCATTTATAAGAAAACACGTATTTGATAGGAACTAGATTATATCCACTGCAAGAAACACAAAAAATATGCTAATTAAATGATGGTGTGTCTATCCTTCAGAGAACGTGAAAATGCATTAAGCTTATGTATAAGCTTTATTAATATATGCACATGTGTTTGTTCTAAAAAGAGCACATCAAAACTTAGGTAAAGAAATATATCTGCTACATGTAGCCCTTTCCTTATCTGAAAAATAAAGAAATGTAATTTTTTCTCACAAATGATTGTGCAGATTTAATGAGCTAGTACCTAGTTTTGAGAGACTGAACTTCAAATTAAAAAAAATGTTTTTGTCTAGGTATATCAAGTATTCAATAAATATTTTTTTTTCATTCTTTTTTTTTTTTTTTTTTTTTTGCTTTTTGGGTCACACCCAGCGATGCTCAGGGGTTACTCCTGGCTTTGCACTCAGGAATTACTCCTGGCGGTGCTTGGGGGACCATATGGGATGCCGGGGATCGAACCCGGGTCGGCCGCGTGCAAGGCAAACGCCCTACCCGCTGTGCTATCGCTCCGGCCCCTCAATAAATATTTTCTATTAAAATGTTTATCATTAACATCAGTAGGGTAGCATGTATAAATTATAAAATGAAATTAAGGTTTGGTTCATTATTTTGATATATAATTGACCTTATATATAATATATAATATATAATTATATATTATATATCATATATAATTGACCTTATAATCAATATTTAATCTTACAATCCCAAAGTATTAGTATCGCTAAAAAGCATAAAATGGAATATAGTAAAACATAATGTTAAAAATGTCCAAGTTTCAAAAACATGCAAATGCATAAAATTTTTTAATTTTTTTCCATGTAAACTCTGTAGTCATCATAATATGTATTTGTAAAACATTTCACTTTCTTTGTGCATTTTCTTGGAAGTTTACATATTTTCCATTTCTTTTTCTTTGTTATAGTGATCATCTCGATTGTACCCACATTGCCTTTTGGTGCTTGCCAGGGAGTGTGCATTTTGAGAAGTCAAGCTGGTGCACATGTGTTCAAGGGTCATATTCCAGAGGTATATGTGCCCATTCTGACTTTGTGCTGTTGGAGAAGCACACATTCAGTTTAAGTGTTCATATAACATTTAGTTTCAGTGAACACCAGTGGTCACAAACTCTAGTTGTGGTACTCAAATGCACACAGATGCAGAGAAACAGGGACTGCAAACACTATGGCTGTCCCAAGGTTATAAATGCTAGAGCTACTAGTATAGCATTTGATACGTAACGGTAATGCCAGAGACTGAACTTGACCACATACTTGCAAGACAGGTATTTTTGCCAATGAGCCATCCCTTGTGTCCCCTCAAAATACCATTTTTATATCATGCATAGATCTAATAATATCACACTTAAAAATAGGGGGAGGTTCTTTTTAAAGCAGCAGCCTTTAGGCCAGGGGGTAGAATAGGTGTTAGGTTTCATTCTTTGCATGCACCCAATCCCACTTTGATCCCTGGGGTCAAATAACCTGCTCAGCGATCTCTGGATGCAATATTGGAGTGCTCTGAGCACCTCAGAGTGTGGATCTGATGGTGTCAGGCACTGCCGTGTCTAAGAAGCATTGCATGCTTGTGCTCCAGCATTGAACAACTGGCCTTTTTGGTCTAGAATTGTAAAGTGTGATCCCTGGACCACTGAGCACTGCTTGACTCTGCCTCAAACACCCCAAACAACTGTAGCACCTCTTTATATATCTACTTCCCCATACTTAGAACTCCAATGAATTTATTTTAGTTATCTTGCACTTGTCTCTCTCATTTATCAAAAAATCTTTCTCTGTGAGTAAATTTACTTATCTATCTATGAACAAAAAAGAGAAATCAATGTTATTTTTATTTAATTGTATATATTTTTCAAAGAGTATGTTCAGTTGCTTTGGCTACATAATAAATTACCCCAAGGTATGCCAATCACTTACACTTCAAATCAGGGATTTGTAGAGTAGAACAGGAATATCTTGTCTCTTTCTCCTCTATGATGTCTAGTTCCTCAGGTGGAAAATTCTAAGACTGAACTCTGAGAATCATCTGAAGACTGTTTCATTCCTAAGATTTTCTGACTCACAGTTAGGAAACTTATTTCCTCCTTATATGGAAAGAAAGCCTCTAAGTGTTTGCTCAGTTGGGCTTCCTTACAACATAGGAACTTATAGAGGGGTTCTTTCAATGATTATCTGATTGAGTTTCTTGAGAGAAGCAACATAATTAAAGTTGCATTGCATTGAGATCTGTTTTTAGAAACCAGTTAGTATATAGCACTATGTTTCTGTTTATTAAAGTTATTGCAATAGTCTTCACAATTACACTGGGAGTGAAAATAGATTTTTTTTTCTATAGAGGTATAGTGATGTCCTAGAGGAACTTGTAGGATTGAAAATAGAGCTATTGTCAATTTTTAAAAATGTATAGTCATTATTTCTTTGGAAAAATACGATTGAAAAATTATTCCCATGAAATCCCAGATTTTTACTCTTTATAAACCAAGGTCCCACAAGTTCTACTTGATTGATATACACACAGTTCAATAAATATCAAGGAAGAATTTATCAAGAATAAAACACTTGTACATAATTTAGTAAATACAAAGTGCTCACCACTTCATTTAAGAAAAAGATGTATGTGGATAATGAGAAACAAAATATCTTCAAGTAAGACTCACTGATCTGATCTGAAGGCATCAGTGGAAAAGGTAGTATTAAAAGCAATGAAGAGTGGTGGAGCTTGCCTGGCATGTAGACCAGCAGAGTTCGATTTGGTCCCCAGTGTCCCATCTTGTCCCCTTAACTCTGCCAAGAGTGATCCCTGAGTACAAGAAAGGAATAAGCCCTGATTACCTCTGGGTGTAGTCCAAAAACAAACAAACAAAGAAAAAGAAGAAAAATAAAAAGAACTAAGTTTCAGTAGCTAAAATGACTTAAGAAAGATGAACTAAGCAAAATGATGCCTTAGAATGGGATTTCTTTAGAAATATGTCCATAGGGAAAGATATAACAAGGAGGAAGATGGTAAAAATGCCTTAGATAGAAGACAGCAGTAATGAGAGCAGGGAGTAGGATGAATCCAGAGGCTACTCAGAGAGGATATAGGCCTAAGAGGTTTTTCAAAGCATAAATGCTTCGATAGGATGTGTGACTAAATTTATGGTCAAAGGATTGCATATTGATTACAATAAAGTCGTCATCATCATCATCATCATCATCATCATCATCATCCCATTGATCCTCTGTTTCTCGAGCAGTCTCAGTAACGTGTTCATTCGTCCTATCCCTGAGATTTTAGAAGCCTCGCTCCACTCGGCCTTCACAACGATGCCACATTGGAGGCTCTTTCAGGGTCAGGGGAATGAGACCCAGCTTGTTACTGGCTTTGGCATATGAGTACACCATGTGAAGCTTGTGAGGCTCTCCCATGTGGGCAGGAAACTCTCAGTAGCTTGCCAGTTTCTCCCAGAGGGAGAAGTAGGTTAAAAGATATCACGGCGGCCACTTTGCAGCAGTGTGCTTCTGGAAGCTTGCTTTTAAGTCTCTGGACGTTGGTCTTTGTTGGGATTACACACACCTGGGTTCCTCTACCGGTATCTTCATGCATGAGGTTTGTCCAAACTTGTGGAGAGGGGCCTTGAACATGGCTGTGGCTAGGTTCTGGTGGACTTTGGCCGCCAGGAGCTCTGCTTAGGATGGGGAGGGAAGCTGGAGCCCATCCCCTCTGAGGGGCCCTGGGGAAGACAGCCGGGTGTGCGGGCAAGGGATATGGGGTGCCAGAGATTAAACCAGGTTCAGTTGCTTGCAAGGCAATCACCTTAATTTCTCTTCCATTTATGCACTGAAGCAAATTAAAAGAAATCAAGGTTATTTTGTATTATCTCTGGAAGAAAATATAAAGTTTAGCAAAGTGGGGTATACTAAGGTGTATTAGGTAGATGTGCTTTATGTGGGAAGCCCAGATTCCCTCCCTAAAACCCATAGAATCTATGAGCACTGCCCAGAGTATCCCAGTGCAACTACCCAAAGCAGTCCTTAAACACCATCAGATGGGACCTGAAAAAAATTGCATAATCTAACAAACTGTAACTGGCTTTCTGAATTATATTGGGTTAGAAAAGTAACTCTGTAAGCCAATAATAAATAAGTTTTTAAAAACAGTAGGCATCTATGAGGAAAAAAATCTATTGTAGGAGAACCTGCCATTCTGATAACTCTGACCCTCCCACCCACTCCCCCACCTCCCTGCCCATCTTAAATCATTTCTGGCATGTGTGTTTATTCTCTCAACAGTGAACAATTTTTGAAAGGCATAATATCACTTTCTTCATCTTTACATGAAGCAAACTTCTTAAATTTACTACCTACACAGTCAAATATCTTTCAAGAGTTGTTGATTTATTTATGTAAAAAGGCAAGATAATACAAAGTGGCACTGGGGAATTATTTCCCTTCTGCCCTGAGCCTTTGAATCATAAGCTACATCATGCTGTTCAGCTGTTGACTCTGGACAGAGTCCAGAACAACCCGTTGCCAGAAAGATACACTACCCTGTAGCAAATGAAGTAAGGGTTGCTCCTCTCTAAACTCCAAAGGATAAAAAGAGTGATTTGTGTTGCAGTTAATATGCAAGGCATTCGTTTTTAATTTTCGTTGTTGGTCAGGGACATTTTCAGTTCGCAAGACAGCAAGATGGCATTTACACTTCCCTAGGAAGTGATAAGAAGAAAGTGTTTGGAAGAACACTTGTGCCCAAGTGTTTAAGTATCTTTGCTGTTTAAGCATCCAATACCAATTTCCTCAATTAACATTGCTCAGTCATCCTTGCTGAGAGGGTCAAGGATCAGAGCAAAGGAAATCAAAGAGCGAGTTGTTTTAACCCAGGTACATGGCACTCTTGTGATAACTCATTGTTCTGATTGTCCTTTTAGTTACATCCCGTGTGTTGAGCGCTTGCAGGTAATAACATCGGTGTGCTCTTCGTTTTCTGTGGTGAGAGCAGCAGTGCACTGCCATTTCCAGAACTTATTCATGGCTTCCACAGCCAGTATAGTTGTTGTTTGCTTTATTAGCTTCCCAGGGCGATGGAAGTTGCCAGGTACTGCAGCTGTGCTGAAGTATGAAGTCTCAATTTACAGGAGAGACTGCTGATGGAATTTCATGGAAATTTCATAATGGAGAAATATTTGGCACTTTGGGAAATAAGAGTTTGCTTTTAATTTTCTTGGCAGTACTTCCCCATGATGGATAATAAAGTACTCAGGAAACAGTACCTATGTAGGATAAAGAATTCTAACATTCAATACTGTGAAAGGTCCCTATAGTTATGTTTTTTTTAGATGTATGCTTCCCCAAGTTTAGGTGATCATATCAGGAAATGTGAATTAACCATTGATCTCACACTATTCGAGGCCAAAATACTTTAATAGATTCAATTAATGGATTATCTAGATTATCCAAGGATTCTTTGGCCTATGACTCATATTGGAATTATTTCTAAAGGATGAGTTTTAATGTTTGTATTGGAACTGAAAATGAGTAGTTTGGCATAAATCAAATAAAAAATAGAAAAATTCCCATTTATAAAAAAACCTGGAGTGGCATGGTCTTTCCTGAGTGGCTGCATCCTACAAAAAGTATACAAGTGTGGGGCCAGAGTATGGTACAGAGATAGGGACAACTCAGCTGTGATCCTGGGAACCCCCATATAATACTCTGAAAACCACTGAGCAGAGACAAGAGTAATCCCTGAGCTGTACTGGCTTTTACTCTGAAACAAACACAAACTCAATAAAATTTAAAATAAAGCAGTCCAAGTGTCAGAATCACTGCCTTTTATTCTGATATTTTCTATTTGCATTGAGATAGGCACATGTAGGAAACTAAACATTGAGATAGATAAGTTTAGTATGATGTTACAGGTTCATGGGACCTAAACTTTGAATTTAGGTGTAACACACCTAGGGCAGAAAGATGCCTATGAAATAGAACGATGTCTGCTTGCTGTGGAAAGCAGGGCACCACTTGGCATGCAGTGAGCTCAGAGTATTAGTAAAAGAAATTATAAAATAACATTGGCGATCAATAAAGAACTCTCTAAGTGGGGAAGGGAGATCTCAATGTCACAAAGGTATCAGAGAAGGGATGCCTGAGATGAGCCTGAAATATATGCAGGAGTTTGAAATAATTCAAGTATTCTAAACAGAAAATATAGGAAAGGAAAAATAAATGGGTTAAAATAAATGGGAAATGCAATCTAGTCTGAGTAAGAACAGTTGTAAAGAATGAAGTCAGATTCTAAGAAACTTTACATACATTACTTGGGATTTTAATTTTTTGTCTCTTAGGGAATAAGAGACAATGAAAGCTTTAAAACAAGGGATTGATTTTTTTTAATAGTGTAGATAGGTTTGCAGTTTGGCCCACCAAACTTGTGTTAGCCATAGTATGCCTGAAGCATCGGACTGGTGAAGGCACATCAATCAAGGGCAGAAAACAGACATTGTGATTTCAACAAATCTCATCCCCCAAAGGCCTTAATAAGTTCCTGTCATCAGAGAACCACTCCAGCAGCTGTGCAGTGTAAACAATGTGTCTATGGCAAAATGTTTTGGAGTAGAACAGCAGTAGGATGGAGCCTTCGAATATACTATTGTCTCCTCCAGTACATTTTTGGGTTGTAGAATGTGAATGGTTTCCAGCTGCTTAAGGAATGGCAGTAGTCAATCAAGGACTGGTGGCTCTGGATCCAAATTATGATGTTGGAAGTAATTTGCGAGAAGCAGAATTTTCTGCTGGGGGATTCTCTCTGTATTTCAAAACACAATTGAATATGTGAGAGTAGGAATATATTGGACAGTGTTCTCTCCTGTCTGCTAGCATTGCACAATGCAAAAGAATCGTTGGTGTGTTTCCCATTCTGTAGACTGTCTTCGTATTTTGGTCACTGTATCTTTTTTGGTGCAGAAACTTCTTAGTTTAATATAGTCCCATTTGTTTATCTCTGTTTCCACTTGGTTTGTCAGTGGGTGTCATCTTTGAAGATACTGTTAACTTCAATATCGTGGAGCGTTTTGCCAACCTTGTCATCAATGTACCTTATGGATTCTGGTCTGATGTTGAGGTCTTTAATCCAGTTTGATATGATTTTTATGTATGGTGCTAGGTCAAGGCCTAAACCCATTTTTTACATGTGGTTGTCCAGTTATACCAGCACCATTTGTTAAAGAGGCTTTCTTTGCTCCACTTCTCATTCCTTGTTCCCTTATCTAAGATTAAATATTTATACATTTGAGGTTGTGTGTAAGGATATTCCACCCTGTTCCGTTGCTCTGTGATCTGCCTTTGTTCCAGCACAATGCTGTTTTAATTGTTACTGCTTTGTAAGGGGTTGATGTCAAGGATATACAAGGCACTAGTTGGAAACTGCAAGAAGAAACCACCCAACCCCATAAAAAAATTGGGTGATGAAATGAACAGAAACTTTCTCAAGGAAGAAATACAAATGGAAAAAGGCACATAAAAAAATGCTTTTCATCATTAATCATCAGAGAGATGCAAATCAAAACAACTATGAGATACCACCTTACACCACAGAGATTGGCACACATCCAAAAGAACAGAAGCAACTGCTGTTAGCGTGGATGTGGGGAGAAAGGGACTCTCCTACACTGCTGTTGGGAATGCCAAGTGGTTCAGCCCTTTTGGAAAACAGTATGGAGGACTCTCAAAAAATTAGAAATTGAACTTCCATTTGACCCAGTAATACCACTCCTGGGAATATATACTGGAGAGGCAAAAAAGTATATTTGAAATGACATCTGCACTCGATTGTTCATTGCAGCACTGTTTACAATAGCCAGAATCTGGAAAAAAAACCTGAGTGCCCGAAAACAGGTGCTGGTTAAAGAAACTTTGGTACATCTATAGAATGAAATACTATGCAGCTGTTGAAAAGATGAAGTCATGACTTTTGCATGTAAGTGGATCAACATGGAAACTATCATGCTAAGTAAAAAGAGTCACAGAGAGAGAGAGAGACATACATAGAAAGATTGCACTCATCTGTGGAATATAAAGTAAACAGAATGGGAGACTAGTACCCAAGAATAGAAGAGATAAGTACCAGTAGGTTGGCTCCATGGCTTGGAAGCTGACCTCACATACTGGAGGAAAAGGCAGCTCAGATAGAGAAGGGAATACCAGGTAAAGTGTGGTTTGAGAACCTGCTGGGGATGGGAGATGCGCGCTGAAAGTGAACCTATGGATCAAACACAATGGCCATTCAATGCCTCTATGCAAACCACAACATCCAAAATGAGAGAGAGAACAAAAGGGAATGCCCGGCCACAGAGGCGGGGTGGGGTGGGAGGGATGGAGTGGGGGTTGGGTGGGAGGGATACAGGGATAATCGGTAGTGGAGAATGGGCACTAGTGGAGGGATGGGTACTTGAGCATTATATGACTGAAACACAAGCATGAAAAGTTGTAAGTCTGTACTGTACCTCGCAGTAAATTTAAGTTAAATTTAAAAAAGTAAAAAAAAAGAATCTTTAGTGAGTTTGTGTGTTACATGTGCATTTTAATTTTCCCTTGATGTATTGGGGAAATTTACAGGAAGTAAAAGGTGTATTATTCATAATTTTTCATTTTCTATATTTTTCCTTTTTCCTTATTTAGGATTTGTTAATATTACACTATATACTACAAGGGCCAATTAGTTGTAGTGTGTGTATTTAAGAATGGAGTTGCAATATCTTGCGACACAGCAGGGGCAAATTCACCAAAAACCTTGGGAGTTGAGAGGAGAACTTACTAACAGAGATTGTAGACTGCAGACTGGGTGATGAGGAGGGGTCAATGTAGAAGGATGAGTATTGGGTATACTCTGATGCTTTTCCTTCAAGTAAAAGCTCCTCCTTATGACACTTGATTCCAATATTCAAGGATTATACCTGTTGTGTTCATTAAAAAACTCTACTATAAAGATTTTTGTATAGTTGCAGTCAATAAATTAAAACAGTAAATAAATATAAATATCTTGTGTATTGGTACTGAGGTGCCTTCCCTGGCCAAATTGATTTGGTGAAAAACTAGCTTCAAATTATGATGGTGTTAGAAAGTGGTATTACTCAATGTTTATGAGTACCTTAGACCATGCAGATAAAAAACCCTTGCCAGACAGATTCATCTTCTTTAAATAGAGATTTCAGGAATCTCTCAATTCTTCTAGCATATGTAGACACATCATGGCAAGAAGGAACCAGCTATGAGCCAGGAAGTATGTTTTCACCCAAAGACAAGCATGCTGACATCTTAATATTTGACTTCCTAGTAGTCCAGACTATGGGAAATAAATTTAAACTATTTAAAAAACAGCGGTGGGGCATTTGCCTTGCACGCAGCCAATCCAGGTTCGATTTCTCCGTCCCTCTGGGAGAGCTCAGCAAGCTACCAAGAGTATCCCACCCACATCGCAGAGCCTGGCAAGCTCCCCGTGGCATATTCAATACGCCAAAAACAGTAACAAGTCTTAAAATGGAGACGTTACTGGTGCCCGCTTGAGCAAATCAATGAGCAAAGGTATGACAGTGACAGTGACAGTGATTTAAAAACTACCCAGCCTGGTGTGCTTTTGTTGCAATAATCAAATTGGCCAGGCTCCTTTTTCAGAAACGAAAAGGTTGAAACATCAAGTTAGTCTGCATTCAGGGGCCAAAGCTGACTTAGGCCCAGTGAGATGGGAAGAAGGTGGTAATTTTCCAAAGTTAACTGAGATTCTCTTTCGACCTACCTTTGTTCTCTATAGCTAGAGAAACCAGCTCTTATACTTCATATCACCAAGCCTATGGATCTTTTGCTGTTATTGTTGTTCTGGACTTTGAGTGGATTCACTCCATTGGAGTTGAATGATAGAGGCTCAAGAAAAAATATGAAAGATTGAAAGACAATTTCTTCTGAATCTCCAATAGCAGGGGCACTCTTGTATAGTCTTATTTCTCCTTGGACTCCAAGAACACAAATATTCCTTACTTTTTCCAGGTTTCTCATAGTTCAAATGTGTTATAGTAACTTAAACATCACTAGTTTCATACATCTTTCTTTAACCATTTTGAATATAAAACATGATTACCCCCAAAGGTAGATTAATGTTTATTTATTTATTTAAAACATTTTTATTAGTGAATCACCGTGAGGTACAGTTACAAACTTACAAACTTTCATGCTTGTGTTTCAGTCATGCAACACTCAAGTGCCCATCCCTCCACCAGTGCCCATTCTCTACCCTGGATGATCCCAGTATCCCTCCCACTCCCCACTTCATCCTCCCCACCCCACCCCGCCTCTGTGGCAGGGCATTACCTTTTGTTCTCTCTCTCCTTTGGGGTGTTGTGGTTTGCAATAGAGGTATTGAGTGGCCATCATGTTTGATCTATAGTCTACTTTGAGCGTGCATCTCCTGTTCCAAGCAGGTCCTCCTACCACACTTTACCTGGTGTTCCTTCTCTATCTGAGCATGATTCTTGCTGGTACACTATTGAAATGATACATGAAGAGAGTGGATAGAGTTTGTGACATTTATTCCAAAAAGTACTTTAAATTTCGTTAGAAAATACATCCAATTGGGTTCCCCATTATCAGAAAGTAGAATTTTGCTATTTACTATTACTTGGTATGCTACTTTTTAGCACTGAAAACTCCCCAATATTTTACTGTGCAATTAATTGTGATAGCTTTCTCAGATTACAAACATTGCCTTTCAATTCATGCAAAATAGAAAAATTCTACTCTTGGACAGTAGCAGGAAATCTGTAAACTCACACATAAAAATATTAGCATAATCTAATATGGTAGACTACTTTGCTCAAGGATAGGCAACTTTGCTCAAGCACATATCTGCATAATGAAAAGTGACTTCTATTTTCTCAGTTGTCTGTCAGTCTTCTATTTTTAAAAAAATTCCATGGACCTGCAGAAGAGCTAAGGGAGCACACTAGGTGGCAAGATGGAGTCAGTTCTGTTTGGTGTCTCTACTGTAGCCATTTCAGCAGCAATTTTGAGCATGGCAGAGGATGGAACTCAATCAATGCAAACAAATATCAGATAAAAGTGAGTGCTTCCTGGTGATTAGAAAATTTGAAAATAAATTTACTATCTCAAAATTGGCTTAATGCAAAATATTAGCGGACCATAAAACACATATTACACCCTGATAGAATTAAGGCATAATTTTTTAAACCTCCGCACTTGGTTGCCAGGGTCTGCTGAGTTCCTCCTGAGATATTTGTTGACATCATTAACATTGGAATCGAATTCAAGATGTAATGCTCACTTACTCTGGAGACATAGATTCTAAACTCAGAACTTAGATATCAGAAAGATTTGTTTCACTTCGGGGATAATGAAACAGATTAATGGGTTAAATAATGCCTATGCTTCATTCGTTTCTCATGTGGAACTAAAAAACCTTGCTGTTTTTTACTGGAATAAATAATTTAGATATTATTCTTACTAAAATTTGTCAAGAACAAACTGAAGAACTGCCTAATCCCATGTATTTAAGCCACATACATGTAAAACTTGCCATTGCTCATACTATAATGGAGGTTCATAATTTATGCAAATTTGGAAATGGCAATTTGAAATAATGTAATATATGCCACCAATAAATTCTAAGTTTCGTGCAAGAATTGAAACAGTGAGGTTTATATTTTATGTTTCTTTTATGGAAAAAATAGTTTCAAATGATATATGTCTTCAAGAAAGCATTCTTGTCATTAAATATGACTGCACCTGTCTGCCCTTGCAAGACTAACTTATCTTTTGTTAGACTTGATGAGGGCTGCTTCGTACTTACTCATAAAGTAGTTATCAACAATCTTCAAAGTAGAAGCACCAAAAGAAACACAGAAATTGTCTGCATTTAAATCTCCAGATTGCCAGAATTCAAATTCACTTTGCAGAGAAAAGTGAATATACTTTATAAAAACATACTACATTCCTACTGAATGGCTAGGATAAATTACATTGATGATTCCAAGTAAACATTTAAAAGAACTAAAGTTTTTGTTCTGGTTTGTGAAGATTTTTTCTCAGAATGAATAGAACATATGAGCACAATTATTTGCAGTTTAGAATTAATACTAAAAGAAAGTTACAATTGTCAAATTTGTTAGGGGACTCTCAACTTTCCCAAGTCAGCTACTAGCTTCTCTCCTTAGAATTATCTTGGCTATGATAGTTTCTCAGAATTTCCTTATTTTTGATAACCTTATAGTTTCAGTGAGTATATATATTGAATTTTTATAGAGTGGATCTGAATTCTTTTTTTGTCACATGTTTAATTTATTAGTAGACTATATTATGGGTTAAGAGACTCAAGAAATTTTTGTTAAGTGTATATACATATATATATTTATTTACATACATATACATTAATTATATCTAAGCATATTAACATTGGTGAAAGGGGATAAATAATATTGGTATGAAATCAATACATCCTAATGAATGTATAGATTTCTTCTCTTCATGTATAGACCCTTGGCAAAGTGTTAATCTCTGCTAGAAATTTAATTGAAAGTTCATATGATTTTTAATAAAATTGCAGGGTTTTTTTTTTCTTTTTTGGGTCACACCCAGCAATGCATAGGATTACCTCCTGGCTTTGCACTCAGGAATTACTCCTAGCGGTGCTCAGGGGATTATATGGGATGCTGGGAATTGAACTCTGGTTGGCTGCGTGCAAGGCAAGCACCCTACCCACTGTGCTATTGCTCCAGTCCCAAATTACAGGTGTTTTTAATCTCAGTTACTAAACTCTAAACTACCCAAATCTCAGAAATCAGAACCCAACATTCTGCGTGCCAGAGCCATAGTACAGTGGGTAGTGTGCTTATCTTGCACATGGATGATATAACTTCAATCCCTTGCACCCTATATAATCTCTTGAGCCTGCCAGGAGTGATCCCTGAGCACAGAACTGGGAGTAAACCTTTAGCACAGCTGGATATGTCCCAAACCAACAAACTAAAGCAAAATGAACAACAACAAAAAATACCTATAAACTAAGTCTTCATTCTTCTTACAAGATAAACATGAGTTTGCATTTACTACCTCTAAACTTCAAAGCTTAGAAAAAAAGCCATTTTTTTCTGAGGATAACTGTTTCTTGTTGCCCTGTGTGGAGCAGACTAATGGTGATCACTTCTGCATGCATATGAGCTCCTCATACCCACATGAAATCTTCAAATCTTGCATTTTATTCTGTTAACTTCAGTTATCCATTATTACTGGATGTTGTTACACCTTTAAGAGCGTTGAAAAAGTTGTTAAGAAGACGAAGAACCTCCTGTTCCGGGCACATCTTTTTGACTCCACCGGTCTTCCTGCACTAACATATGCCTCAGAGATCTGGGCCCTATGAGAACAGGATGAGAATGCTATTCGGGTCTCCCAAAGAGGAATTGAAGGAGCTATGGTTGGATTATTAAATTTCACTCAAATGAGAGAAGAAATCCAGAGTTCCGACCTCCATTAATGATCAAGAATTAGGGAGGGTGGGAAAAGGGGGGTATATCGGGGATATCGGTGGTGGGGAATGTGCACTGGTGGAGGGATGGGTGTTTGATCATTGTGTGATTGCAACCCAAACATGAAAGCTTATAACTATCTCATGGTGATTCAATAAAATTAAAACAGAAAAAAAGAATCAGGGACGCTGTCTCACTTGCCAAGGCATGAAAAATCAGTTGGGACAGACACATAGTGCCACTTAGAGATGACCGCTGGACTAGAGCTGTTACCGACTGGATTCCACGGGACATCAAAAGATCGTGTGGCTGCCCACCTATGACATGGCAGACTTATTCATCAAAACCATGTTCTTCATGTTCCTGGAGCGAGTAGATGCCATTGGGCTACACTATTGGACGAATGGCGCCCGTTCGAACAAATCGACGAAAAAGGGGATGACAAGTGACACAAGTGAACTTTGGTCATCATTGACACATGAAGGGATGTCTCTCCTTCTGCCAGTTTAATCTCTGCAACACTCTGTTTGAAACAAGGTAGCGAACATTCTGTCTCTGGGAGCAGGGTGTTTCCCTCTACCTGAAGGGAATTTTCATGTCTTTTTACTTATGGGTTTCTCTTCACCTCACAGTGGTATTAGCACCTCCCTTAGGAGGTAATTTTCTACCCAAGAAATACACCAGAAGATACCTTTCCTTATATTTCACAGTTATTCTCATTCATTTATCATTTCACATTCCATTATATTCTACTCCAAACCACTCTCTTTCTCTGTAGTTTTTACTTCAAAAGAAGCCTACTCGAATGATATTTACTGATGAATTACAAAAGATATGTTTAGTTCTTTCAATTTGATTTAGATCTTTGAAGCCAGCCAGCAAAATGAAAAAGTTTCATAGTAGTTTTCTGGTTTTGAAGCATCAGAATGCTTTACAATGTATAATGTAAAGTAAGTTTCTCACAATTATTGCCTGTAAAAATGTAAACAACTGTTGGAATAGGAATAACTTAAAGGGAAAAACCCATGAGAAAGAAGTTTAATAAATGATCTACACATTGTATGTATAAGTAAATATAAAACAACAAATTTGTGTAAGTCACTTCTTAAATTAAATATTGTTTTAAATTTTAAACTATATCTTGCTTAAACTTTTTTTGAAAAAAAATTGAGTAGTTTTAGAGATCCAGATTTTCAGTACTGCTGTAAACTTAAAAAAGACATTATGAAACTAAAGTAAATTCTGGTTAAAAATTTTTTTTAAGTAAAATTTCATCTTTTTTGCCTTCTTTGTTTCTAAAGTCCACTTCTTGAGCAATTGCAAGATATTTCTGCTTTAAAACATATACAAGTCTTCAATGAGACTCTTCACACAAGTTAGGTGAAGGGATAGTTTTACCAGTTGACATTACGTTATACAAACTGACAATGTATGCTTATATATCTGGACCTATAAGACAGAACTCTCTGCATTTAAAAGAAAACATACTTGAAGGGGAAAAAGAAAAAAAAACTCTTCAAGCTATTGTAAATGACTATGACAACATAACAAACATAGAGAAAAGTACATAAAACCATTAATCATGAAAAATAATGGTATGGCTTAAAGGTTAGAAGAATTTAGATATTGTAAAATCTATCAAAACTCAACTGAAAATCCTTTTGGTATTTCTTCTCAAAATAGTCCATCTATATAGTATTTTGCCCAAAGTAAGCAAGAACCTGACATTCCACTAAACTTTCCAAAAGAGTAACTGGTTATAGGACTAGGTAAGTTACTCTAGAACAGAAAGAAAATTAAAACTCTAGGCACATCATACGTGGATGTATATTAGAACCAGAAAATCACAAGAAGTGTCAGATTTACATAGGAGATGAAGGTTCTGAAACAAAATGTGCTTCTTAGAATAGGTGATTAATTATGGCACTTGTTTTAGGTTAGGGTCTTCGGAAATGATTTCTGAAAAGATTGTAATACAAGGTTCATTAAATAATTCACTAAGTCAAAGGTGTGAGTTTGTAGTAGCAAATACAAAGGTCATCTGAAGATGTGAGTAACTTGGTCCTGATAACTGAGTCTGGGTTGTCCATTATATAGTCTATTAATTATGGAATTAATAAAGTCTTAAAGAACAAGTAATATAAGGTATCTGAGAACAATAACAATTCTGTTTTATATTGTTTATAAAGGGCTGGAGCGATAGCACAGTGGTTAGGCATTCACCTTTCACGCAGCCGGCCCGAGTACGATTCCTCCGCCCCTCTCGGAGAGCCCGGCAAGCTACGGAGAGTATCAAGCCCATGCGGCAGAGCCTGGCAAGCTACCCGTGGCATATTGGATATGCCAAAAACAGTAACAATAAATCTCACAATGAGAGACGTTACTGGTGCCCACTCGAACAAATCGATGAGCAACAGGATGACAGTGACCCACTGGACAGTGATTGTTTATGGAAAATTTTACATTAAGGAGATTTGCAAGAACTATAACATTCTTTATCTCTTTCACTACTTCAACTGTCCATTATTTGAACATTGTAGTTTGCAAAGTATTTTTTTTTTTTTGCTTTTTGGCTCACACCCAGTGATGCTCAGGGGTCACTCCTGGCTCTGCACTCAGGAATTACCCCTGGCCATGCTCAGGGGGCCATATGGGAATCGAACCCGGGTCGGCCGCATGCAAGGCAAATGCCCTACCCGCGGTGCTATCACTCTAGCCCCAGTTTTCAAAGTTTTTTTATATGATGTATTTGTTATAGGCATTCAATATTCCACATCAATCCTACCATCAATGTAACCTTCCCTCTCGGATTGTCTGTTTCCCAAATATTCCCAAGCTTGCTTCGATAACAGGCACAAAATAATTTATTTTCTGTTGTTTATTACAACTAAATGGCTAGTGCAATTTTTATAGAAAAAAAGTGACTTATAAAAAAGTACTTAAGTCAAAGAAAATTTTTGAAAATTGTTACATCTCAACATAGTGACATTAAGTTCTTGTCTGAGGGTTACCAAGGTGTTCTTGCTAGGTGAGCCTTCTGTGTTAAGGATTTTTGTTGTTGTTGTTGTTGTTGTTTATTGAGCTAGATGCCTTCTATGTTATATTCTCACTTAATTTGTTGTTATCCTACTGGAATGTCAGTATTGTAGTGTCTGGAGTGTTACACAGCTGTGAATACAAGTTTCTTGCACTCCAGAAACTCCTGGCTATGTAACTGGGCAACAGACTTACATGGCAGAGATTGTGGTATGTGGGTTTGGCTACCAGGGCTTCTGGAAGTATGGGGGTCAGGGGAGGTGATGGGAGGATGCCTTATCCCTCACTGAAAGGACCCCAGAATTGTCAGTCGGGAGATCTGAAATTTTCAGCAGTTTGGTGTCTCTGTGGAGCTCAGGGGAGTTGGGCTTTGGCATGGCAGCAGCTGTTGGGATGTGAGTGCGGCTGCTGGGACGTCAGCAGAATGGGGACTTGGTCTGTCCCCTCTTCCAAGGGCATCCTGGAATTTTTTGCTGGGAGTCCTATGTATCCATGAATTTTTTTCAGCTCGTCAATGTCTTTCGAGATGTAATTATGAATCTGTAAAGCTGGGTCAACAAATCTTCAACTGCATCCGAGCCGCAGGGGGGCACTGGAGTGGGGCGGCACCAGCCCAAACTCTGAGTGGTCCCGGCCGCCGGAAGTCACGCCCTCGACCCACCCTCGGCGCCATCTTGATGCCACAATCCACAGAGAAGCGGCAGGCATTCTGGTGAGCAACGTGGCCCGGACAATGCTCTGGACCCGAATCGGGGCCAGCAACACCGGGGGGCCAGAAGGAGGAGGTGCCGCCAGCACGCCTTCTCCAGATGGAACCCTGGTGACACTGAGCAGCAACTAACAGGGCTCCAGGATTCGGGACTGGGACACATCCGAGCCACCACGCGACCTTTTCTAAAACCTGAAAACATACAATCTTTTAATAGAAAACTAATTATCAAATGCCTCCTTATTAGGGTTATCTTGTTTGGGGATATAACTCCCACAACAATAGTGAGTTTTGTTTTGAAATATGGAACCTAATCAAGGTGAAGAGAAAATAAAATGAAATTCATCAGTTATACAGTTGGGGTGGGGGGCGGGGGGTATACCGGGGATTTGGGTGGTGGAATATGGGCACTGGTGAAGGGATGGTGTTTGAATACGGTATAACCGAGACATAAACCTGAGAACTCTGTAACTTTCCACATGGTGATAAAATTTTTAAAAAAATAAAAATTAAACAATTAAAAAAACAAATTTACATATAAATTAATTAAAATGAAATATAATGGAAAATTGAATTTTCCCATCATACTAGCCACTGTAATACTCAATATGTGGGGACAGCATGGATATTGAACATATCTATTGTCATAGAAATATCTACTGGACATTGCTAATAAAGATTCTCAGAACTTGAACCTTTAGGCACAAAAACTAAAACTTTGCTGTGAGACTCTAGGAATCATCATAAGCTGCATCAGTCTCCTATTTACATCTTTTATTTACGGAACCAAGTATTTCACTTCTTCAGAAACCTTTAGAACATTGAATACCCCAAAAGTGCCACATTCTCTCAGGGAAACATCTTCAAGTTGGGTTCTGATATTTACTTTTAAGAGAGCATTGTTTTGTTTAATAATAACATCAGATTCTAAGTTGCGTGAAATTTGTTGAGGTTGAAGTGATTTGCCCAGTGTTACACCTCCTTGGTATAAAGTGGATTTCAAAACAAATTTCTGTAGTTTCCTTTGCCAGTGGGATCAAACACTTTTAATCCCTTGGCTAATGGTGTTGACTGAGGCTGTAAAGGAAAATCTATACCCAAAATATGTGCAGTCCGTGTCAGGATTAATTAATTTCCCTTCTGCAGCAAAATGAGTTCAATATTATCAATTTGCAGTCCAATAGCACATTGGTTACCTCAGGGGATGGTGGTGTAATGGGGCTCAGAGCCTCTGTTGATGGAATTGGGACATTGTGTTAAGTTGGAGTGCAAGTCTTGATCTCATGCATAACTTCTACTTCTACCACTAATAGCTTTTCTATTAATGATTCCATGGTATTAGCCATTGATACAGATTGGCTGCGACGTTCTATAAATCTAATCTTATTACTTTTCCTTTGAAAGCCTTTAGGTGACCACTGATATTGGCACATAGACCTTCATACAAATATTCTCTCTATGAGTCCATTCACTTAGTCCACTGTCAGATATTGCACTAATCATTCTATTCTTTTCTTCTAGGCCTCTGAGTAGTTAGACTCTATTTTTTTCACTACCAATGATTTGGTTGTATGGTAGGCCAAACATAGTGGTACTCAAAGCTTACTCCTGACCGTGTACTCAGGAATCAGTCCTGGATATGCTTCAGGGTAATTTGTAGTATTTGGGGTCAAACTAGGGTCAAACACATGCTAAGAAAGTCCCATAACTCTCTAGCCCCTCTACCAGTGACTTACTGTGGATCTTTATCTTGAGTCACTTACCTACCCCAACATTGTAGATGATTAGATAGATTTTTCAAGTGTCTGTCTATGACGATAGCCTCTAATTTTTTTAACAAACAATTCCCATTTGGAGATGTAATGTCACCACAACAATGCACATTTAGTTTTTACCAAACCAATTAATTCTGTGACTATTTGTCCCCTGACAGTCAAAATAATCATATACTCTATAATTATATGTGTGACCTAAATGAATAGAATAGATATAGCAATAGAGAGTGATATATGGAGTCTATGCCACATGCTTAATGATCTTAGTTGTATCTGCTGGTCCTTGTAACACTTATATTTTATGAAGTGTTATTGTTGAGTCTACCAAGTCTTTTTACTTTTCGATTTGACAGAATCCTATCTATAACGCATAGCTCTGATCAAACAGCTGGGTTTTTAATTTGTGATATTGCTAATTGCTGGATTAATTATGTGGTAATGTTTTCCTTATTGTTACCCCCAGTTCTACTTGGACATCCCATATGTATGTATGTGTCCTAAGCAGTGGAATCAACCTTAAACCAAGACTTATTAGAGAGCTCTCCCTCTTCCGGACTATATTCAAATACCACTAAATGCTCTTTAGTGACCATGTAAATAGGTCAAAAGAATACTACCAGCTCCACACAGTGTTACTTTCACCAGCCGTGCACTGTTTTACTTTTAGAATTTAAAACAAGACCTGCCTATCAAGCATTGTTTTCTTCTTAGTGGTTGAAACACAAACAACTGAATCCCCAAAGCTTTAATAGTTCTAAGAATTGTTCTCAGAGGTCACTTCTGGTGAGTTTGGAATGCCAAAAACTGGACCTCTGCCTGCTGTATGCCAGGCAAATGCTAAAGTATATCTCCATCCTGAACTTAATTATTTTTCGTGCAATTGAAAATGAAGTGTTTTTTCTTGATATTGGTATCTCTTTAATTGCCTACTGTTATTAATTTACAGTTGAAATTGAAAGAATTTTCTTTTTTGTGACACAATGATTTTTTAAGATTTTTTTTATTATTTATTCATTTATTTAGCTTTGGGGGGCCACAACAGTGTTGCTCAGGGATAAATTCTGACTCCACAATTCTGATTTACTACTGGCAGTGCCTAGAAACCATAAGGGATGCCAGGGATGAACCCAGGCTGACCTTTTCAAGGCAAGTGCCCTATACCAAAGTATTGCCCCCCAAAACTCTAGGTATATTTTTATTGAGATAAATTGATGTACAGGGGTTATTATTATTAGCACATTACTGTTACTACCAACTTGTCAATAGTATATGTCTAAAAACAGTATGTGAAAAAGGATATGGATATAATTTGTCCTCTCCATTATTTGTCTCTGGAGCTGACTTGAGCTAAATTAGAGCTTGAGATCAATAGAACACTAAAAATAAAACAAAATCAGAGATGAGAGGCAGAAAAGGCAGAAAACTGGTATCAAACATGAAACCTCTACTAGTTTATGTCCTTTTGTGATCTACCCATAGTAGGGCAATATTAAATTCTTTTTGAATAAGCACTCCACCCAAATATTAAGTGAATATCCTAACCTAGGGACTGTTTAATGAAGTGGGTGCAGATAACTATGTCTAAGGATATTAAGGCACATTGAAATTAACACATATTTGTAAATTTAATGAGTATTTTATCAGTTTAATCCCTACGGCAAAAGAGATAAAAGTTTAAAGGTATAATTGTATTCTGTAAAACAAAATGTTGGATGAGTAAATCTTAAGTCCATATTAAAACATTGCCTAACATAGGAAAAATGAATAAATGCAATACATAGTTCTCAAGTGTCTTTATATCAAAAGATCCACGTTAGTTATTAAATGAAAATGGATAAAATAAAAGTTAACTAGAGTGGTATTTGATTATAATTGCTGCATACTATAGGTCAGGCAAATTACTGAACTGGGAATACATATGAATTAAATCCTCATAAAATCATGCAAATGTCAGATATACCAATGAGTAGTTACAATTAATTTAATGGCCACAGTAGATAATCATATTTTTTTTCTGACCAAATTCTACAGTGGGAAATCTGTTTTGCCAGATGAGATTATACTCAGATTATAAAAATAATTCATTTATACTGCTTCAGAAATATTTTGGTGATATTTGAACAGATATTTGAAATTGACTCTTGTAGACACTCAGTTTTATTCTATTATTAGAAAACTATAATTTAGGTTCTTGAGTGTTTTTATGGTACACATTAAGTATTGTGGCTATGACAGTATCCACAGAGTAGTGATTTTTTGGTGCAGAACAACATATTTGTCTCCAGATTCTTACTATAGCTTGATACTCAACTATTGCAATCTTTCAGTTGAAAATATAACTAGGAATATCTATACTTGGATAATTATGGTAGAGATAGTGCTAATTATTTATTGCTTAATTTCTGTGTACGTTATACCATGTAAAATAAGAAATATGTATATATTGAGGTGAGAGAGTCAGTACAGCAGGTAAAGTACTTGTCTTGCACATGGCTGAACAACATTTGATTCCCAGCACTGCATATGATCTTACAAGTACATCAGGAGTAATTCTTGAACACAGATTCAGAGTGAGCACTTAGCTCAGCTAGGTGTGGTCACACATAAATAATAATAGTAGCACTGTAGCACTGTCATCCCTTGTTCATCGATTTGCTCGAGTGGGCACCTCTAACATCTCCATTGTGAGACTTGGTGTTAATGTTTTTGGCATATCGAATACACGAGGGTAGCTTGCTACGTTCTGCCATGTGGGTGGTATACTCTTGGCTGGAGTGATAGCACAGTGGGTAGGGCGATAGCACAGTGGGCAGGGCATTTGCCTAGCACACAACCGACCCAGGTTTGATTTTTCTATCCCTCTCAGAGAGCCTGGCAAGCTACCAAGAGTATAAATCATAATAAAAATTAAAGATATGATATTCGTCTCTAGACCTTATTAGTCTATTTTGAAATAAAAACATTATTTGTATCTAATTTATATAAATGACTCATTTTTTGCAAAAGTCATCTTATATTATTGGCTTGGGGCCACACCTGTCAGTGCTCATTCCCTTTGAGGATCACTCCTAATCACTCCTATTGTACTCAGGTAGCATGGAGGCAAGTATCCGGGAAAGTAGTATACAAAACAAATGTCTTGTCTTCTGTCTACAAAACTAATGCCTTGTCGCTGTCTCTAAACTCCAGATAAAATAATCTTGAGGTAAATTTTTAATTTTGTGTAGATTCCATGCAGCTGTTAGGAGAGATTAAGTCATGAAATTTGCTTGTAAATGGATAGACATGGAGAGTATCGTGCTAAGTGAAATGAGTCAGAAAGAAAGGGACAGACATAGACGGACTGCACCATTTGTGGAGTATAGAAGAACACCACATGAGGCTGACACCCAAGAACAGTAGATACAAGGGCCAGGGGGATTGCCCCATAGCTGGAAACCTGCTTCATGAGCAGAGGGGGGATATCAGATGGAATAGAGAGGGGATCACTAAGAAAATGATGGCTGGGAGGAATCATTTGGGATGGGAGATGTATGCCAAAAGTAGATAATGGACCAAACATGATGACCTCTCGGTGTCCGTGTTGCAAGCCATAATGCCCAAAAGTAGAGAGAGAGTATGGGGAATATTGTCTGCCATAGAGGCAGGGGGAGGGTCGGAAAGGGGGAGTATACAGGGATAGTGGTGGTGGGGAATGTGCACTGGTGGAGGGATGGGTGTTTGATCATTGTGTGATTGTAACGCAAATATGAAAGCTTGAAACTATCTCACGGTGATTCAATAAAATTTAAATTATTAAAAACAAAACAAAAACAAAAACAAATTTAATTTTGTTAATATTCCCCATCCTCTTTAAAAAAATTCTCTAATAGACCAGTCATAATTTAATATCAAAAAATTATGGAAAATTATCTACTTTCACTATAATACCATACCAATCTACTTAATTTTCTTTGTGACATTTTGGCTTCATTTTCTATTTTTAGCAGTTTCATTTCCAGAAAACATCGAAATAAATATTTAAAGACAGTATTCACGTGAGTGTAAGTTCTTGTAATATTTAATGTATTCACTGTTTTGTTTTATATTTTTCCCATTTTTTTTTTGCTTTTTGGGTCACACCCAGCGATGCTCAGGGGTTACTCCTGGCTTTGCACTCAGGAATTACTCCTGGCGATGCTTGGGGGACCCCATATGGGATGCCGGGGATCGAACTCGGGTCGGCCGCGTGCAAGGCAAACGCCCTACCCGCTGTGCTATCGCTCCGGCCCCATTTTTCCCATTTTTTGATTATTTGTATGTTTATTTGTAAAAATAGGCAGGGTAGAAATCATGATAAAAGGAAAATGTATTAATGAGGAAATAAAGACACATGTGAGTTAGGATTATCTTTGATTCATTCTACTTTAAATATTGTCATTTACATTATTTTAAATAATTCTAATTTTATTGAAAAACCCATTTTAAGTGGTAACAAATGTAATTTGTGTTTCACTTGCATCACTTGTCATCCCGTTGATCTTCGATTTGCTCGAGCAGGGGCCAGTAACGCCGCCATTTGTCCCTGTCACATGCTAGTGCAGCCCAATGATATCTGCTTGCTCCAGGAACAGAAAGAGCCTCAAATTGTTGATTCAGGGATTTGACGAAGAAATCTGACCATCTAGTTGGTGGGTGCCTGCTCAGTCTTCTGACTTCCCATGGAATCCAGTCGGTAACAGCTCTAGTCCAGCAGTCATCTCTGAATCGCATTACATGACTGCTCCATCTGATTTTTTGATGGCTTGGCAAACAAGACAGCTTCCCTGATTCTTGACCATCGATGGAGGTCAGAACTCCGGATTCCTTCTCTCACTAGAGTGAGATGTGATACTCCTAGCACAGCTTTTTTCATTCCTCTTTGGGATACCCGAATAGCGTTTTCATTCTGTTTGCGTAGGGCCCAGGTCTCTGAGGCATATGTTAGTCCAGGAAGAATGGTGGAATCGAAAAGATGTGCCCGGAGTCAGAGGTTCTTGGTTCTTGGTCAGTGGTTCTTATCCACTTCTTTGATGCTCTTGAAGGCGTTCCACGCTGCTCTCTTCCTCCTGCAAAGTTCTGGCGCCAAGTCGTTCCACATGTTGATTTCTCGACCCAGGTACACATAGTTGCTGCATTTGGAGATGTTCGTTCCATTGAGAGAAAATGGAGCATCAGGGACTAGTTCGCTTTTCATGAGCAGCATCTTGTAGAGAATCAGATGCAATCCGACCTTTCCACACTTGTGATCGAAGTCGGCCAGCATTTGTGCCACTTGGCTAATGTTTGGTGTTATGAGAACGATGTCATCAGAAGCCGAGGTGGTGTAATTGCCGACCGTCTATCTTCACTCCCATTCCTTCCCATTCCAGATTTTGCATGATGTTCTTGAGGGTGGCACTGAAGAGTTTCGGTGAAATGGTATCACCCTGCCACACCCCTATCTTTACATCAATGATCACTTCCTTGTAGAATGGTGAGATCCTGGTGGTGAATCCACAATACAGCTCTCGGAGGATTTTGTTATACTGAGTTTGAACGCCCTGTTTGACTAGGGCTTAGATGACGCTTCAGTCTCAACAGAATTGAAGGCCTTCTTTAAGTCAATGAACATTAGACACAGCGGCATCTTGAACCCTTAGCATCTTCAATGAATTTGGTCACTGTGTGGATATGGTCTATCATGCTGAATCTCCTTCGGAACCTGGCTTGCCTGCATGGTTGTGCTTTGTCTAGTGTTCTACCTATTCTATTCAAGATGACACTAATGAACAACTTGTAGCGACAGACAGCAGGCAGATTGGCCATAGTTGTCGATGTTTTAAATTACAAATTAAATTTGTGGTTAAATTACAAATTTTCATGATGAGCATGAAGATATAAGCTAGTATCACAAAGGCTACTATTGCATTTAGAGAACAAATATATAACTCTAAGTATTCTGATTCCTATTTATTCATTTGCACATCTAAAGTAATGATAGATGTAATTAACATAGATTATAAAATAATTATAATTTATTTAAATTTTTTCCAAATGATTTGAAATGTAATATTATAATTTAATTTAGCTTGATGACACCTATTTTGGATGATAATGTGAATAGGTTGATATTGTTAAACTTTATGAATAATTTCTTTCAGTTTCAATACTGTTCATGAATGGTAAATATTTTTCCTTAGTTTTGCCACATTGGTTGTGGTAACATCAATGATGTAGCTCACTTTCTTTAAATTTTGTCATACTCTTTTTCCCTGACATATTTTTCTTTTCATCATTTGCGGGGTCTGTGAAACATTTGAATTTGCCTGTTGTGCAGTAATAGAATGTCAACAGAGTGGTATAGACATTATATATCTGTGCTTTAAAAATACATATTTCTCCTAGAAAGACAATTTAAAATAATGACATAATATAAATAAAGGAATATATGTGTCAATGCAAGTTTACATCATATCATACTTTGCATTCCAAATAAATGAAGAACCTATAATGCAATCTGTGTTTCACAGATCTGGAGAAAGTTTCACCATTAGTTCTTTCAAATAAAATCTGGGTTTATAAAAATGGCACCTTTAAAAGAACTTTATTTTTGCATTTTGACGGATATGTGAGAAAATCTGGTAGTTAATATATTTTTAGATGAATACTGAGGTAGTTTAGATTGGCATGTGCTTCAACTCAGATTATAAGAGATAATATATTAAAATTTCACTATACAACATGGTATCTAAAGGAACATAGATATTTAAATTACGTTAACTTGAAACTCAGTTTTCTTGGTTGCACTTACCTCTTTGTAAGTGTTCAAGTAGTTTCTTTTCGCTAGTGGCTGCCATGGAGTCCAAACTAATATTTCCATAATGCAGACGTATTTACATTGTACTTGTAAAGTCTTAAATGTTATCTCACTAATGGCATTAAAATGAAAAGCAATTTTCTGCTTATTTAATGCAAATATTGCACAATGAAAATGTTTCATCTCCATATTGATCAGAATTTAATCTACTCATAAAATATTTTATGTAAAAGGAAGATTTTTTTAGGAATAAAGATATAATTTAAAATGTGGATTTTGAGGGGGTACAAGGGAAGTAAGGTTACCACATGAAGTGCTCATGGCATTCTATTCTGTGCTTGCGGATTATTTCTGGTGGTGATTAGAGGATCTTATATGGTGTCAGGGATCAAACCTGAGGGGGCCACAGGTAAGACAAGTACTTTTCAAATACAGTAGAATAAAATCATAAGATTCCCTAGAATACATTTCTGAATAATTGAAGAGTTGCTATCTACATAGAATTGGCTTTGTTTCTCTCCTTAGAAATTATAATTAATAATTTGTGATCAGAGTTTAAAAATTTTAATTTACACACTTACATATATTGTACTGCCTTTAATTGCTTTTTGTTTCATGAATTTTACTTTCTTTTTACTTTTTAAATTGATTTATCAATTTACATTATATGATATTAAGGATTTATTTTAACATGCCTACATTATGTAATCATCATCACAACATCACCAACATTTCAGTGTTATCCTACCACACACACACACACACACACACACACACACACACACACATACACACAACCCCTTTCGCTCATCTCCCACCATTTCCTGTTTCCCTCTAGTAAGTGTAATTGTTTTTACCATATGTAAGAGTTTTGTTTCTTTTTCACTATTTTGTTTGTTTTAAGTATTTATGCTTCACATATGAATGAAACTCTGGTAATTTCTTTTTGTACAAATGCACTCATAAAATTATGTTTCTTAAATTAATCCATAATACTTGATTTTTTAATCTAAATGTAATTATATCTAATACGCTAAGATACCTAAAGAAAATATGATCATAAAATACTATTTCTGAATAAAAATTATTAGGGATAATAATATGAAGAATAGCCATTAATATATAAACAATATTAATAGAAATACTTTTCTAACTTAATATGGCTTTTATAATTTATTAATACAGTTAATAATTTCCATTTCTTTACATATACTAAAAATAAAATATTTTAAATTTATTTTAATTTTTTTTATTGAATCACTGTAGAATACAATTCCAAAGCTCTCATGTTTGAGTTTCAATCATATAATGATTGAACGCACATCCCTCCACTATTGTACATTTTCCACC
The DNA here is from genome assembly GCF_027595985.1 of Sorex araneus. Taxonomy (NCBI): domain Eukaryota; kingdom Metazoa; phylum Chordata; class Mammalia; order Eulipotyphla; family Soricidae; genus Sorex; species Sorex araneus. The sequence goes on along the minus strand of NC_073302.1, from coordinate 210,085,509 downwards.
ACCAATGTTCCCAGGATGTCTCCCCGACTCCTGCCCGCCTCCCACTCCCTCTGTGACAGATAATTTCCCTCTTACTCTCTCTCTACTTATGGGCACTATGGTTTGCAACACAAACAATGAGAGGCTATCATGGTTAGTCCTTTGTCTACTTTCAGCACACATCTCCCACCCCGAGCGATCCCTCCAAAAATCATTGACTTAGTGATACCATCTCTATACCAGCTGCCTTCTCCCCCAACTCATGAGGCAGGCTTCCAACCATGGAGCAATCTTCCTGGCCCTTGTCTCTACTGTCCTTGAGTGTTATTCTCATATTATGATATTTTATATTCCACAAATGAGTGCAGTGATTCTATGCCTGTCCCTCTCTTTCTTACTCATTTCACTTAGCATGATACTCTTCATGTCCATCCACTTATAAACAAATAGTATTCCATTGTGTAGATGTACCAAAGTTTCTTTAATCATCCATTTGTTCTCTGATTAAACAGTGTTTCCAGAATCTGGCTGTTGTGAACAGTGCTTCAATGAACACACAAGTGCAGATGTCATTTCTGCTGTGCTTTTTGAACAAAACTTTTTTTTTTGGCTTTTTGGGTCACATCCAGCAATGCACAGGGGTTACTTCCTGGCTTTGCACTCAGGAATTACTCCTGTCGATGCTCAGGGGACCATATGGGATGCTGAGAATCGAACCCGGGTCAGCCACTTGAGAGGCAAATGCCCTACCCACTGTGTTATTGCTTCGGCCCCAGAACACAACATTTTTGATAGTGAATTTTTTTATGTCTTTAATATCATTGCTCTAAACTATGCTTTGATATTTATCACCATTGCACTTACAAATGAAGCCTAAAGATAGATATTTATTCAGTCATCTGATGCTATACCTTTTATAATAAATTCCTGAATATTATGCAAGCCCTTGTTGATATTTCCAAGTGAAGTAAAGTCCTGTAAGTGTTTTACATGTTGGCCAGCTCTTTTGTGAATTTGGTAACAATGAGTCAAAAATCATTATATTATTTGACCTCAAATAGCAGAGATATAATACAAGGCCAGAGAGATAATACAGAGGATGAAATGCTTTTCTCATATGAGCCAAACCTTACTTGAATCACTTGTACCACAGAAGGTTGCAAAAGCCCTTTCAGACGTGATACCTGAGCACTAAGGCAGGGTGAAAGAGCACTAACCACACTAGGCTTTGGCCAAATCCAAGAAAGAAGTGAATAGTTTATACTTTGGTTGAGGAAGTCCTTCAATTAATAAAAAAATACAGTGAAGTTTAAATAGTATAACCAAGTAGTTAACTATATTGTTAAACTAGGAAAAAATAATGAAAAAACTATTGAGATTTCATAAACTAATACATGGCTAAGCACCTTTAAAAGAAAGCGATATTAAAAACTATTTAAATGGGTCATCACATAATTCAAACAGTGAATCAACCTTTTAGAGGTGATCTAATCCACAAACCTAGATTATTCCTAGATTCTTAGGGAGTATTTCATATAATCTCAAACATGCAATGGGCACTCTCAGTTGTGAGATACCTGCTGAATCATTTGAAACAATAGAGGCAGTAACATCTTAGCTGAGATATGAGAGATGATGCCAAATGTGAGAGAAAATAGGGGATACATAATATCTCTGTTTAAAACAAGAACATGTGCTAATATCCACATGCAAAAAGCCATGGCAATTGCATTCAGGAATGGAGCCTTTGAGAGAGTGAGATGAGATTTACCCTCTGTACTGCTTGTTTACAGTTCTGACTACCCAAAATTGCAGTTCATAAATTTAATAAAATACTCATCTATGTACTTTATGTAGAAGAGGAATCTGTTATAATAACTACTTTCAAAACTTAGTTCTAACTATGGGAATGAAGTGGTCTGATTGAAAATAAGATTGAAGGGCAAAATATTTGGCAAATGTATGAGTAAACGATAAGAAATGGTGGTATTTAAATTGTTAGAGATTTATATTTGTCAGTGGTGAGTAACATAAATGTTAGTTAGGTACACTAAGTATTAATAGATAAATGATGGCAGAAATTCAAACTTTTAGTAAAGAAAGACACAGTTATCATCAATTAAAATGTCACATTAATAAAGCTATCGGTTATATGGCATAATATTTTAACAAAATAGTATTTTTACAGTATGTAGTTTTGCTGTTCTTCATGTACCACAGTATTCCTATCGCGTTGCTTAAGAAACACATAATCTTGGTGGGATGGGAACTTTCAAGCATTGCTCCGTGTGAGGTGGGGGCACTCTTCAGTACACTCAGCACCCTTGGTTATAAGTTTCAATGCTTTGTCCAGCAGCCAAGTAGGGCTGAGAGCTACCAGAGATAAAGCCTATGATGCTTGGGAAACTGCGCTCTCTGAGATCGTGTTCAGTTTTCACTGATGCAAGGCCTGGGCTCCAGAGATTTGAAATTTTTCCCTCATCCCGGTGAAAGTTCTCGAAGAAAAAGCTTTCCATTTCAGGACAGGGGGGTGTCCTTAAAGGCTGAATTTAGGAGCCAGTTTGTATGCAGGAGTCTCAGGTTCAATTCTTTTTTTTTTTTTTTTTTTGCTTTTTCGATCACACTGGCAATGCCCAGGGGCTACTCCTGGTTCTGCACTCATAAATTACTCCTGGTGGAGCTTGGGAAACCATATGGAATGAATGACAGCGATCGAACCTGGGTCTGCCGCATGCAAGATAAAACACCTTCCTAGCTGTACTATCACTCTGATCCTCGGGTTCAATTCTAGACATAATCTGGGCCCCAGAGGATCAGTGGAGGCAGAAGCCCCAAAGCAACAGGAGTAGCACTTGATCACTGGTAAACAAATTAATAGATAGATAAATGAATACATAGACCTTGGTATTTTTTTGTACCAAAAGAATTTTGTTGTACATTTTTATTCTTGTTATTTAAGGTACTCCATTTTAATTTTTACACTGAGTACCACAAATTATACAGACAGTTCTCAAGTTTGTGGTTATAAATAGATCTGTGGGGTCAGAGAGATAATACAACACCTGTGTCCGATGCCCAGCACCATGAATGATCCCTGTACTGTGCCAGGAATAAGCCCTGACCACCACCAAGTGTGGTCTAATGCTCCCCCTGCCCCCCAAGGAAAGAAGAAAAGGAAGTTGATTTGCTGTTGTATATTATTTCAGAGAATATAATGTGTTCAAAAAATGGAAATATTTATATCATGCAGCACCCAGTGATAGCAAGTGTTCAGAGTGATTTTACTGGGTGAAGGTTGTGAACGGAGGTAGTCCCAGCAGATCCCTAGTTGACAGTTCAGAGTGGGGAGGTGGGGATAAAAAGGGAGGTAGAAACCAGATTTATCTTATCTATTTAGGAAAATTCAGGTAAATTAAAATCTGACACTGTATTGTTGCTCAGTTACATGCCTTTTCAATTCCTCAGCATAGTCATTGGTTTCATCATACACATTAATAAGCATATGTTTGTTCGAATGTTTTAACATAGAATTGCCTGTATCCTCTGATTATGCATATGTGCAACTTGAATAGCACAGCAATTAGAACTTATATTCTTTGTGACTGTTGTTTTACAGTTGATGCATATTTTCAGCAAAACTTTCAATTTTCTATCCCTGATATGCAGTTAAATATAGCAGATCTGTTCTTTCCTTGGTCTCTGTTTTTGAGTAGCTAAACAGTAAACCTTGTTATGGTAGTTCCAAGGGTGCTTTTTCACTGCACTTACTTGGAAGCACATCTTATTCTAAAGGGTAAAATATATCATCACAACTGAGGAAAGAAATGATTTTTCTCCATATTGAAGAAAAGTTTTACACTCTGTGTGACTCTAACTATGTTTTTTGGCTCAACCTATCATATCAAAATGCCACAGACTGGTATTAAGCAGTAGAAACAAATTTTTTTACATTTTTTTTCTGTCTAGAAGTTCAAGATCATGGTGTTGGCTGGTTTATTTTCCCTCAGGTCTCTTCCCTGGTCTGCAGATGGCCATTCCTTTGTGACTATTCACAGTAGAGTCCCACTCTGCACACCTGCCTCTATTTTTTGTCTATCTGCCTTTCCTTGCCTCATAAAGACACCAATTAGATTGGATTAAGGTCCCCTCTAATGATCTCCTTTTAAGTTAATGACCACTCTAAAATCTCTATTCACATTCTGAAGCACCAGAGCCTAAGGAATCAACAAATAAATTTTAGGTGGATATAATTCAGATCATAACACTGATAGCAAAAAAAATTGTCTTTAAGATCATGGGTAAATTACTAAAATGCTTATAGAAATTATCAAGAAAATAGTCATGAGTCAAGAGACCTAATAAAGAATACGACACAAAACACCTAGCTGAAGAATATGAACTGAAGTATGCAGTTGCTATATAAGAAAATCAATTTTTCTTAAAAATATTAGACTTGGTTGTGTTTAAGAGAAGGCAGGAATCTGTAAGAAAATAAAATATGTGTTTGTGAATGTGTGTGCATGCATACACACATACATATTCTACACTTCAGAGCAAACTAAACTATGGGAGATAGGATGTAATCCAAAATAAATCTGTGCAAACTTGGAAATAAAGAGTTAATCGTGAATTCTCAATATGATGTGTGTTTGAAAAGTGGCAAGAAATCCAGTCATTGGTAATTAAATGTTTTCTTAATTAAAAAGCAGATTTTATTTTTTCAGATGAAGATAATGCTAATGCAAGTTCCCTAAGACATTTAGAGGAGGTGAAGATAAAGAAGAAATACTAAATACCAGTTAAATCATGTATAAAAAAACAATTTTTAATAGTAGAATTAATGTAACTATCAAGTGTAAATCTACGGTTCCTTCTCTCTGTAAAGATACCCTTAATATGGTAATGGCTGTCAAAGGGTGGGGTAAGAGGCAGCAATCATATTCAATATGAGTTAAGAGGACTCCCTCTTCTCTGCATATAAAGCTTTAGACCTGCATTTTATTTCAAGTTTGGTGAACAGCAATCAGTTCCCATTTGTGATTAGTCTCTGTCTTTTTACTGAAAAGAGGGTTGAGATAGAGTTTTAAAGGTTATTCTACACCAGACAAAAGGAGTCCATGAAAAATAAAAGCCTTTTCAAATGATCTAAAGTGCACTTGAATCTGCCACTTTGACATCATTAGCAAATTGTGATTGATTAAGTATCACAGTTAAATCTCTTACAAGCTTTTTGGAATAAAAAGGGGTATAACAAGTGTGGATATTCCCAGTATGTGGCATTTTTTTCTAAATGTACAAGTGATATATTTTAGGTTCTGTAATCCTGTCTTGTACTTCTAAAATTATGAAATTAGATAAAATTATAATAGCAGTTATTCCTGTAGATTCCTCTGGCAGATTATGTATATATATTTTACATATGTAAATATGTCTATATATATGTATATATCCTTGCTATTTCCATGAACAATAATAGTAATCATATTGGTTTGGGAAAGATGCTAAAGTTATAGGTCATGGATAATGAACTATATGAGGCAAGAGTTTATTTCATTATTGTTATAAATCACATTTTTGTTAAAATTTTTTATATACCATAAGGTTCATCCATCTCAACTAAATGGTTTATGTAAATTGTTAGGGATAGGGACATGAAGATATTTTGTCTTTAAAAGTACTCATTAAAAGTCAACAAAACATTAGATATACAATATATTCTATAATTTATCCCATTTATGACAACGATTATGCGGGCAATGATTATGCGGCTTCTCACTTTACAAGGTAATGTCAAATATTTTTACAGTGACAGAGCTACTGGAGAGCTGACCAGAGCTGTCAGGGCTTCACAGATCTGCTTCTGGTTATTTACATATGCATCCTTTAATGAACCTGTTAATGAACTGGGTATTGTGTTTTCCCAAGTTCTGTGAGATGTTCTAGCAAAATAAATCAAACCTGAAAAAGGAAACAAGAGATCCTGTGATCTGTAGGTAAATCAGATAGAAATTACCTACTGTGTATGATTGATATCTGAAGTGAGGTGAAAATAATTTTGTGTGGCTGAATCCTAGTTTGTAGAATTGGGTGCCATTTCTGCATGATAATGTTAGAACTGGATAGGTCATAAGATAGCCATTGTTGTAATAGAAATTCTTTTTCTTTGTGAAAAAAAAAATCACACACTGAACAACCAGAAGTGAAATGCATGTGTGAGTGGTAAAGAAAAGTAACAGGGAAGAAACACAGTTGGGAAGAGTTGCATTGTGTGTGTGTCTGTGTGTGTGTGGCCTGCGTGTGTGTGTGTGTGTGTGTGTAATTGGTTGCTAACTCCTTTAAGCTAATTTCTACTTTATTTATATTTAGAGAAGTTAACAAAACTAACATAAATAATACTTTGCTACTATCTTGACACTTGTCAAAATATCCAGTTTCGGTTTTCCCCATGCACATACGTATGTATACGGGTCTATATATCCTTTTAAAAACTTCCACAGAGTAAAATCATTCCTGATACACTGAAACATTATTTTCAATTAGAGTTTGCAGCTCAGCTTTAGAACTATTTTTATCTCCAATCTCCTATACTTTGTATTGCTTCACTTCTACCCTTCTCACTTACTCTTCTGAAACATGGTTTAGGTTAACTTTTCAAAAAATAGATTTTAAAGGTTGAATGCACAGTGTGGTACATTCTATGTAGGTAAGATTATTGCCAGAGGAGATTCCTGTGTGACTTATGTCAAGTGGGAGGTGAGAGAGGTTGCAGCCTTAAGGAAGAAATTTACCAGGATTCTCTAGGAAACCTACTAGCATTTGCTTTATCTACCTCTGTCTTAGAAAGTAGCTGTGAAACCTAAATCTGTGTCCTTTTTTATTCCCTATGAGGCATAGATATCATGCCTTGCCAGTCCCATGAGGCAGCCATCAAGCTGCACCTGACCATACACTGGCCACTTACTCTATCCTGCCACCTTGAGCATTTGGAAAGCCTTGGACTCAGGTGGAGCGAGGGTCTTTGTAGGAAAAGAAACTCAGTCCTGGACTTTAGCCAGCCTTTCAGGTCCAGCATCTTGTTCTCTCAGAAAATACTTTAAGGAAGTTATGGACAGTGAAGTATAACAAATTAATTGGGAAATAAAGGAAGCTAAGGAACGAGGTAAGATATGTGCTTCAGAGAGAACACAGTCTTCTCCGCAGTGAACAGAACCCAAAGTGCACATCTCAAAAGAGGTAACGCAAGTGCCGTGTGTTCAGGCAATATATGTGTCTTGCTGAAACACTTGTGCTCAGGCAGCACATGACATAGGCAAGGCAAGTCATGGCAGTGCATATATTCACCTCTTTCCAGATGCCAACCTAATGGTAGAATGTAGATTTATGTGTTCTTTGAATTGTCCTGTCAATAGTAAGACATTCAGATAAACTTCCACAAGGTAAATTCATCAGGATCCCCACTATCATGCCATGAGGTAAGAACAAATGCTCCCTTTCTTCAGGGATATGAATATCCCCTTCTCTACCAGGAGACCTCAACTATCTGACAGGCACCATCAATGTATGTCCTGACACAAGTCGCTAGATCTGGAAAGTCTTTGGCCTCTGTAGACTAGTTCCCTCTATCAAGAGACAAGCCCTCTATCAAGACACAAAAAACTTCTCCCTACATCATAAGCTATAAAATCAGGAACCCATGATCTCAGACACAGAAGATAAATAAGGTTGCATAATATATCCCAACAAACAATATGAAAATTAAATATTTATTTGAACCAATCTCACAAATGGAGCATATAAAACCTATATAGATATATTTTTGACAAAACATTTAAATAACATTCTAAGGCAATAACCAAGTCCCCCAGAATATATATACACATATATTATATATGTATATATATATATATATATTATACCACTTATAATACCAAGACTGAAAATTCACAAGTTGGCATGAAAAAAATGATCAACTGATTCCAAACCAAGGTGAATTGAATGATTAGAATGTAAATATTTATTTTAGAACTATAATGTTGCAACATCATAACCAATCACCAAAGGTCAAAGGCCCTCCACCACTGGTCAAGGAATCCTTCTTTTCCAGACACTTCTCTCTCCGATGGTAACCTCAGTTCTGTCATTAAAATATGAACATGTCTTATTTTCTTTATTTCTTTACATACTACCTATGACTGAGATCATCTAATATTTGTCTTTTTCCTTAGGACTTACTTTGGTTAACATGATAGCCTCTGTTTATATCTATATTGAAAAATGCAGTATTTCACCACTGTTTACAAATGGATAATGTTTCATTGTGTATCTATAGTACTTTTTTTGTGGGGGAGGGCTGGGATTGGGAGTTGGACCATACCTAGTAGTGCTCAGGGGACCATACAGGGTGCTGGAGACTGAATTCATGTTGTATGCATGCAGAACAACTGCCTTACCTGAAGGACCATCTGTTTAATATCTATGCAGCAATTTTTTTATACTCTCATCCACTGTTAGGTACTTGGGTTGCTTCTAGATTTTAAATAGTATTGCAATGAACGCATATAAACATACATTTTGTGTGTGTGTATTTTGGGTAGATGCCAATAAGGCAATTGCTGTATCATGCAGTCATTCTATTTTTAATTTTATAAGACATCACCATGTTTTTTTTTCATAGAAGTTGAAATACTCAGTAATCCCACTGGCAGTGAATGAGGGTTCATTTCTCTCCATATTGTCAACATATGTGGTTGTTTCTGGCCTTTTTCATATAGACTGTTCTCATTTGTATGAGGTGATGCCTTATTGTCCTTTTAATTTGCAATTTTCTGGTCAACGATGTTAACATAGATATTTTAATGTACCTCTTGGCCATCTATATGTCTTCTTTGGAGAAAGTTCTGTTTAGTCATTATCCTGATTTTTAATGGGCTGTATTTATTGCCACTGTTCTTGTTGAGTTTTGTGAGAAATTTATGTATCTTGGATACTTTTACTTTGGTAGATGTGTGGTATAAAATATAATTCATCTGTTTATTTTAGCAATAGTTTCTTTTGAAATATTTTAGTTTGACATAGTCCCATTTTTGGCTTATTTTTTCTTTTCAGTGAACTTGGGTCTATTACCAAACACTTCAATCCATTTCTAGTTTCCTGTGAATGGTATGAGATAGTGGTCCAATTTTATTTTTTTTTTTTTGTCTAATCAGTTTTCCCAGCAACATTTGTTGAGACTTTCCTTCCTCTAATTTATGCAACTTGTTGTACAGGAATGAATCACAGTGAAGGTTTATGTTTGTGTTCTACACACTATTGCAGTGATCTCAGTGTCTGCTTTTATTTCACTACCACAACATTTTGATCACAATAGCTTTACAGTAGAATTTAAGGAGCAAAGTATGCAATACCTTTTCCTTTTGGTCAGAATTGGTTTGACTGTTCACAGGCATTTTATGGATGCAAATACGGTTTAGTAGAATTTGTTATATGTCCTTGAAGAAAGTCATTAGAATTGTGATAGATATTGGATTGAATCTATATGATGTTTTGAGGAGGAGAATTTTTTTTAACCTTAAAATGTACCCCCCACCTTTTAATTGAACTTTGTTTAATTTAGTTTGTAATGTTATACCATTTTAGGGGTGTTGTTCAAGAATTCTATAGTATATAGGATTTACTCTAATCACCACCAAAGTTTCAATTTAGGGAGATGATTTCTTTAACAATGTTAATACTTCTAATCCATGAATGTGAAATATATTTTTTCAAACTCATTGTCTTAAGTTTCTTTTAATGGTCACATAATGTTTGATGCCTGCAATTTTAACCCTTTTGTTAATTCTTAGATACTTGATTGATTTTGGGGGGAAGAGAAGCTGTCAATACCTAGCAGGACTCAAGAATTACACCTGGCTCTGTGTTCAGGGACCACTCCTGGAAGTACTCAGGGAACAATGGGGCATGCTAGGGATTGAAGCCAGATTGGCATGTGCAAGACAAATTTGTGCTGCTATACTATCAATCTAGACCTTTGTTTTAGACAAAATTTATGTAAAGCTTAATTTTTTTCCTCTTATTTCTTTTTGGAGGGAGGGGCCTCCCAAGCCCAGTTTAATAGGCGCAGGGGCTAATCCCAGTGACTGTGGTGTTGCTCAAAGAGAGCAGTGGTGGACATCACCAGGGTATGCCTGGTGGTGCAAAGCCAGCTGCCATGCAGTATCAGGGATCCAACTTAGAATATCTTATATGCCGGAAATTTGCTGCAGACTTTGAGTTATCTTCCCAACCGTCTTATTTCCTTTTGGGGGAAAGGGAAGTGGGGATTGCCTAGCTTTTCTCAGCCTAGAGCCTACTTCCAGCTATATTTAACCCAGCTCTGTGAACCTGGCAACTCTGTATTCAGGTACAGTTATGGGATAATCCTCAAGCCCAGTGGTACTGCAGATCATATATAGCAATGCTATCGTATCCATCTTCTGTTGGAAATCAAACTTATTGCCTTCACATGCAAAACATGTTCTTTAGCACTTTGAAATACCCCCAAAGCTCCCTATTTTAGTATCTTTTCAGATGCTGCTTACCTAAATGCAGCAGACTTGTGTGTATTTAGTAGAACCTGTCACCTATCATTAATTCTATAGGTCTCATTGTATCACTGTATCACTGTCATCCCATTGCTCATCGATTTGCTCAAGCGGGCACCAGTAACAGCTCCATTTTGAGACTTGTTACTGTTTTGGGCATATCGGATACACCACAGTTAGCTTGCCAGGCTCTGCCGTGTGGGCGAGATAACTCTCGGTTGATGGCCAGGCTCTCTGAGAGAAGCAGAGGAATCGAACCCGAGTGGGCCGAGTGCATGGTAAACGCCCTACCTGCTGTGCTATTGCTCCAGCCCTCTATAGGTTTATTGTTTCTAAATGCTTTTCAGTATAAAGTTTGGTAATTTAGTAACATACTTATCTGTGAAAAATGATAGTTTAATTTCTTTTCCATATATTTCTATTAATTTACTTTTTTTAACTATGTATTAATATCTTATAATGACTTTTAATTGTTTGTCATTTAATACTGTTGAGAGTGAATATCCTTACCCTGTGTGAGCTAGGGGTAGAAACACTTTCATTTTAAATTACAGTTATTCACTTTGAATTTAGCTATAAATGTACTGTATATGGACTTTGCTGCATAGAGACAAGTCCCTTTGATTCCCAGTTTATTGACAATTATTACTGAATATTGTAAAAATATTTCTCTGAATACAAAAAATGAGATTATATAGTTTTCTTCTATTATTACAGTATATTTTAGTGAGTCTCTGGAACAAATATCACTTAGTCATAATATATAACCGTCTCAATGTATTTTTAGATATATTTCTTTCAGATTTTGTTGAGGACTTTCTAGACTTTATCAGTTAATGATACTGACTATTTTTTATTTGTTTGTTTGTTTGTTTGTTTGTTGACCTGTGATTTCTCTACCAGTTCTAGATACTGTGCTGTTGCAATTTCTTGACAAAGTCTATGACAAAGATTTATGTTGGATTCAGGTTTTCAGAATCATAAGTTTCTCATATTTTTTATGTCATATTTAAGCAGAGCTTGGATGATGATCAAGGCTGTTTAGTCCCAATTACCCAATGTTAAGCCTGTGCCCAGAGGGAACAGACATATTTTGCTACCTAGGGCACTAGAGTTTCAGAATCTGGAAGTACCTTAGCACCAAGTTCCAATGTCTTAGACAGTTGTGACCAGGGAATTTAGCTGTGTGAGGTTCCAGGAATCACTGTGTCAAGTTCTTTCAACCTTAGGGAGCTACACTTTAAGATCACTTTTGCCCCAATATGCCTGAATTCCTGCACTGAAAGAGCCTGCATGAATGCAAGAGTCCCAAGATCATCAAGGCCTGGCATTCCACTACACCCCCTGCTCTGATGGCATAGGATTTTGCATGGATGGTGATTGTGCAGCATTCTTAGACTTAAGAGATGGCTAGAATTTCAGTTACAGCACATACTCTCATAACCTTAATGGTCACAGTTCTCTTCTTATTTACTAGATATTCTTTGGCAGACAATATCTGCTTTTTAGCAGAACTTTATGTACTAGGTGAAACTAAGTCTCTTGGCTGGTCTAAGCAAATATCTTCATCTGACTTGGAGTGGGAAAATTTACTTTAAGAATGAAGATTCCCGGTCATGGCATCTACTAGCTATATTATGAGAGGTTACTGGGGTGATGGATTGGAGTGATAGCACATGGGTAGGACATTTGCCTTGCATACAGCTAACCCAGGTTCGATTCTTCTGCCCCTCTCTTAGAGCCTGGCAAGCTACTGAGAGTATCCTGCCCGCATGGCAGAGCCTGGCAAGCTCCCTGTGGCGTATTCGATATGCCAAAAGCAGTAACAACAAGTCTCACAATGGAGACGTTACTGGTCCCTGCTTGAGCAAATCGATGAACAATGGGACAACAGTACACCAATACTACTGAGGTGATATTTGCCCCTGGCTTTGAAGCACAGTCTCTTGCCTCCTGTTTTATTATTAAAAAATGATTTTTAAAAATGATTTTAGAGCTAGGGAGCAGGGCTTAGTGTAGCTCACTGTTTTCCAGTGTGCCTTTTGGTACCTTAGAAACCTCTTGCAATCAAGGCTTGTTCCATCATATTCTTTCATGACGTCTTTTTGTCCTTGCTTCAGTTTTCTGCTCCACAGAAGTTTTCTCTTCTTTCTAAAATCTCAGCTCTGCTCTCAGTCTGAGGTCTTCAACTGTCCCCAGAGAAGGGGCCTTGGGCAAGAGTGGATGATTAGCTTTTTTGTTTAAAATTTTGCCTCATTTGCAAAAGAATGCTGACTAAGGAACTGCCTATTCAGCCCTCTTGGGTTGACTGTCCTGTGGGAGAATTTTAAAGCCACCATCATAAAATTGTGTCAACAAGTAATCTGAAATTCTCCCAGGAGTTTGAAGCAAAGAGAGAAATAGAAAATCACAGAAGATAAACAGAAGTTATAAAGATAAACACATAAGAAGTGAATAACTTTTTAAAAAAGTAATCAAAGTTACAAACTTGTTCAGTGTGGATCATAACAAAATATCAAGAACAATCAGTGAACTTGAAAATAAGTTAAAGAATTTCCAAACTGATCAATATATAGATGAGATTAAAAAATGGACTGTTCTACAGTATCTAAATTTTGTATCATCAAAGTCCCAGTGAGAGAGAAAGAAAAGATTGAGATTAATGAGAAAATTTCAAAAACTAATGTCAAGATTTCTATAAGCACAGTGGGAGATATAAACTTAAAGAATCAAGAATCTTAAAAATAATCCCGAGCAGGAATCAATGAGAATCTGCAGAAGACACATCAAATTTAAGCTTCTAAGAATTAATGAAAAAAAATGCAGTCTAAAAGAAATATTATATGGCTCATGAGGAAGTGTCCTTTCAAAATTTCAGTAGATTTCTCATACTGAAACATGATGACCAAGATAAAGTGGCACATTACTGAAATCCTGAAAGAAAAGAACTGTCAATCATTATTTATTCTGAGATACTACACATTATAAAAGGAGGGATAAAGTATTCTAAAGTAAGCAAAATGAAAGAATTTATAGATTTTGACACATCTTAAAGAATTATTGAAAAAATCTTTAAAGAGAAATCATATGAAAAAATCTTGAAGTATCAGAAATACAAATAATGAAAATATTAATATATACAATATATTATTCTTATAACTTGTATAAATTATTTTTTATGATTCAGCAAAAATTCTACCACTATTCAATACTTAAATCAATCATATTTTAAAACGGGAAGGCCATAGGGGTGAAAGGGGTTCAGTGGGCAGGGCATTTGACTTGCAAGCAGCTAATCCAGATTTGAGCCCCAGTACCCCATAACATTCTTGGAGCTCTCCAGGAGGGATCATAAGTGCAGAGCCAGGAGTAATCCATGAGCACTGCTGAGTGTAGCCCAAAAGCTAAAAATAAATAAATAAACAAAATACAATGAGAGGACCAGCTGGAGATACAATATGGCTGGTAGGATGCTTGAGTTGTGTAGTGTTGACTCAAGTTCCATCCCTGGTGAAGTGGTCTAGCAAAAGTCCCCTAAAATAATGCCTCGTTTAAGTCCACATTTCAAAAGTCTGGCAAGCTGAGGCCCTTCTTGCTAAGATATTCCATTGTGCTCATGAGACTCTAGAGGCCATTGCTCTATTCTGACCCACAGTTCCTAGCACTGTCCTAGGCACCCCTGCTTTATCAATTTGTCCCACCAACACATACACCCTCTGCCTTTGCTACTGAAATTACTAGAATTGTCCGCTCTATTTCTTTCTTGGGACAGGCTTAATTTTATTTTCTTTATGATTGGCTCAGAATATTTTATAGTTGATCCAAATGACTATATTTATCCCTTATCCATTTTCTGTGAGTGGCTTATGATATTTTATATACAATTTACTTCATCATCCAAAGTGGGTACCTGTTCCCTGTTTGTTCTCTCCCAGGACTAACATAGGAATACGTTTCCTATAAGTAGTAGACAAGATACAAAATGTCCCTTCAGATAGCTATAGAGGTCTCCACTGTGTCAGTTTGACCAATATTTTTTCTGTCAATAAACTGATTTTGCCTTACCTAAGCTGTCTCACGTTCAGTAAATTCTTTTACCACCCAACAGCTTGTACATAATAGAATCTGGGTAAGAGAACCTCCTCTGAATTATTCACCTGCCATAACTATGGTCCCTAGAGCCCTGTCAAGTCATCCCTGAGCACAGCTGGGTGTGGTCAAAAAAAAAAAAAAACAAGCAAAGTAAAACAAAAATTTGACTAGTGTGATGAAGAATTGGTTAGTTGTAAATATATGTAGCTGCCTCATGGGTAAATGCCTTCCCTCCGACCCCATCCCCAATGTTTATTGAGGCACCATGATTTATAAGGTTGTACATAATAAGAGTTGTTTCAGACATACAGTATTCTGACACCAATCCCACCACCAATGGTCCCCTTCCTTCCACCAATATTCCCAGGTTCACATCTACACCCGAGCCTATCCCCTCATCAGGTATATAACACATTTATTTCGTATTAATTAGTCCAGTAATAGTAAAACTTAAAGGAAGGGCAAAAAGAATGATCAGAAAAACAAATCTATAGAAGTCGATCTGTAATAACGAATAGCTATATTTTTAACCTTTCTTAATCCAATAAAGAACAACCATATGAACCATTGGTCAGTGTCATACTCAGTACCACATGAGAGGAAGTTTCTCCTATGCTTTAAAGGAATTCTTTTAATACTTATGCCAAAAACAGTAACAAGTCTCACAACGAAGACTTTACTGGTGCCTGCTGGAGCAAATTGATGAGCAATGGGATGACAGTGATACTTCTTGTAAAACTGGTTTTAAGGAAATTGAATCCCTAAACTGTTGCCTATTCAAAAAGCTCTGTATAGTTTCTTCAAATATGAATGATAATTTAGTTGGATTAAACATATTCCTGGTGATATTTTCATTTCATTGAGTTTTTGTACTATATCCTTCCATATTCTTCTGACTTGCAAAGTCCAATTTTATAGATCTGCTATACATCTAATGAGCTTTCCATGGCATATAAGTTCCTTTTTTATGATCTCATCACATTCAACATTCTGTCTTTATCTTTGGAGGGCTGATCAAATGGTTGGAAATTACCACAAGTTGTGTGGGTAAAGGGTAGTTAAGATAAAGGAGGATCCATTTTGACAACATTAGTTGGAAATGGTCACTCTGGACAAGAACTGAGTGTTGAAAGTAGGTAAAGGGATATAAAAGATAACCTTTCAGCATCCAGCATCTATATTACAAATCATAATGCCTAAAATGAGAGTTAGAAAGAGAAAGAGGAGAGAGATAAATTAAGATAAATAAAAATATACATCTTAATATATACATATAGACTGTATATATAGTATATATACATATATATATAGACTGGAGCAATATATACATATAGACTGTATATATAGTGTATATATATACATATATATGTATATATATATATAGACTGGAGCAATAGCACAGTGGGTAGGGCATTTGCCTTGCTTGTGGCTGACCTGGGTTTGATTCCTCCATCCCTTTTGGAGAGCCTCGCAAGCTACAGAGAGTATCCTGCCCACACAGCAGAGCCTGGCAAGCTACCTGTGGCATATTTGATATGCCAAAAACAGTAACAAGAAGTCTCACAATGGAGACGTTACTGGTGCCTGCTCAAGCAAATCAATGAACAATGGGATGACAGTGCTACAGACAGTGTATATATATGTGTACATATATATATGTATATAGTTATAATCATAATAATAGTAGCAATATAGCTATTTTAAATTATTTTCATGGTTACATCAAGCTTTGTTTATTTTAACACACATATTACATTTCTGTGGTCCCTGGCACTTCAGGGCTCAAGGAGTATTGCATGTACAGTCCCTAGCACATAATTATAAGCTTCACTAACTATTACAATAAGAAGCACTCTATACACATACACTCACCATGTACTGGCTCTTCCAAAAAGAATATTACATCAGCCTTTAAAAATGAAATGATGACCCTCTGTGCCTAAAGACTTTGATTCAAGAAACTTCTTACAGCAATGCACTGGGACTGTGAGCTGGGCTATGCAATTTCTGGCAGAATTTTCCCTGGACTTTATACAGAAATCCAAAACCGCACAGACGCAGCAGCATCCACGTGACTTAACATTTATAATTGTCAGCAATGTGAAACGGTTCCTTTTGAACAGGTCTGACTTGTGGGGGAAACTCCAAATAATAACAGTAAGTTTTTGTTGTAATATTGAAGGTTATTAATGTAGTAGCCACCTCTCTGGACTGTGAACTAAGCAAAAGCCCCACGCTGCCGACGCGGCATGGCGTACACCATACTATGAGGCGTGGGAAGGGGGATGAGGGGGAAAAAAAAAGGGAAAAGAAAAAAAAGAGAGAGTTATGTACTTGTAGCAGTGGGGCTACATATCTCTTCATTTTCAGCAATGGAAAACTAATTATCAAATGCTTCCTTGGTAGTAGGTCTGTCTCTCTTGGGTGGAAACTCCAACAACTATAGTGAGTTTTGTGTTGAATTATGGAATGTAATCAAGGTAAAGAGAAAATGAAGTGAAATTCATTAGTTATACAGTAGGGGGTAGGGTGGGGGCGGGGGTATACTGGGGGTTTTGGTGGTGGAATATGGGCACTGGTGAAGGGATGGGTGTTTGAATATTGTATAACTGAGACATAAACCTGAGAACTTTGTAACTTTCCACATGGTGATTTAATAAAAAGTTTAAAAAATAAATAAATAAAAAAATAAAAATGAAATGAACTTTTGATATGTACAATAACTTGAACACTTTTTTTTAAGTAAACAGATTTTTATAGAGGTTTCTGAGGGAAGGAGAAAGGGATAAGTGGGAGAGAGAATAGTAAGAATAACGTGCTCAAGAGAGAACTCAGGCTTCTCCAAGGCTTCTCCAAGCCCCTACACATTACCGAGCTTCAGACACAAAAGTATGAAAGCATGAAAGTACACATCTCAAGAGGGGAGATGCAGGCGAAACATGTGCTCGGGCGACACATGTGCTCGGCCACGTGGGCACAAGTAGCACATGGGCTCAGGCAGCATATGTGCCTTGAACACATTTTTAATGAATTTTGCTGAGCAGAAATTCAATACTGAGTAATATGCTGTATTATTCCATTATTACCATAGAAAAATAAATAAATATATAAAATGTAAACACATTAGGCCATTGTCTGAGATGAAGAATAGGTAAGAATGAGAATATTGTATAAGTGTTATTTTAGAAGGGGAACATGAAAGATAAACTTAGTGATAGCATTCTTATGTATCTTGACCCTGGTGGTGGTTAAGTGAAATTATACAGATGTAAATATTCTCTAGAACTATGTAGGTATCAACACATACAGTACAGATTCAATTACCTACATGTAAACATGTGCATAACTTCTTAAAAAATCAACCATTTTCTTTACTCTACTGTAAATGTCATTACTCTCAGAAATGGTTTCGTACTTATGTAATTCATCCCATGGGCAGAATAACAACATTTAAAAAAATCACTTCTAATGAATAATATTGCCTACAATTGTCTCTGAACTTGCGATGATTACTCGATTTCAAAGTTAAAGTATCACCTGCTTTACGACAGTAACAGGTACCACACCAGAAGTTTTAAATGTACGTAGTTAGCACTGTCACTCTGACTGTCATTCTGTTGCTCATCGATTTGCTCGAGTAGGCACCAGTAATATCTTCATTGTGAGACTTCTTGTTACTGTTTTTGGCATATTGAATATGCCACGGGTAGCTTGCCAGCCTCTGCCATGTGGGAGAGATACTCTCAATAGCTTGCTGGGTGCTGCGAGAGGGATGGAGGAATCAACCTGGGACGACTGTGTGCAAGGCAAACGCCCTACCGGCTGGGCTATTGCTCCAGCCCTGTACATGTTTATATGTATTTTTAATTAACAATCATGCATACATTTGTTTAGGTGCAAGTAAAGTTAACAATCTCTTCATTTCCAAATTATTAAACAAGCAGAACAGGTTTGTCAGTTGGAGGGAATCAGCAAAAGAGTATTCTATTGTACCTTACAGAAATTCTTAGTAGAATGAAGGTACAAGAATTGGCAGTTTCTGCTCATGCAGCATGTTATCACCATACTGTCAAGCAAACATACTTATTCCAAAGCTGACGAAACTGGGTGTGTCAGAAATCAATTATGAGTCATGGATTTCTTATACCAACTACACATTTCAACTACCTTTATTACTACAATTTTTAGACACTACAGAATAATTTATTTAAACTTTTTTACTACTTGTATCTGAAATCTCAAATAATGTAGCCAAATGGAGTGAAAGTTCAGTATTTTTGATGACATTGCTTTAGCGAACTTTGATCTATGAGAGCCTGAATGCACAAATCATTATCTACCAAGGCAGTCAATTTAACCTTACCCATCACTTGATAAATTTTCTTGTGTCTTGTATTGAGAGTTTTCAGAGTTTCACTAAGGCATAAAATGCCACATACATTTTTCTTTATCTGAAATATCTTGTGTAAATTCTGAGTACATATGAGCTATTTTTCGTAGGATGTATGTTTTTTTTTATAGTAGAAAAGGAACATTTTACCTTTGAAATATTCTGAATTTGAAAGTCACTTTTTTTAAAAAAATATATGATAACAGAAACTAAATTTAAGACTACTACAGAAAAAAAAGTCAAGGTATTCTGAAAATGCAAGTTTGTCACAAGGGCATAGCCTAAATAGAAAACCACATTGAAAATTTCTGGAGAGAGGTGAAAGGTGAAACATCTCATAACAAGGAGACTGTGTGTGACAAGGAGATCTTCTAAGGCGTATACTTTACTTACCTTTCATTAGAATGTCTTCCTTTAAATACTCCAGGAGACAAATAGGATTTGTCTCATGGTAACTAATCCAGACAAAAGTGAATAGAGATTTGCTTTCTTTAGCATTTATTGATATTAATTGCTTTGCTGAACTACCTGTGGGAACAGGGATTTCCCAATGCCAGTATAAAGGATCATTATTTATAACCTAACAGATCGCACAAATTCAACACTTAGCTCAACATTTCCTTTGGAAATACTAAAAGAATATGTTTTTAAAATATTGTTAGATTTCATTCTTCATACTGCATATTAAATTACATAAGCAAGATGATAAAACATTTCCCAGGAAAGGGAAATTTTAAAGTCCACTATTTGCGCTTCAGATCAAGCTAAGAAATGCAGATTATAATTACATTTTTTTCCATTTATTTTTAATTCTTCCCTCTTGGCTCTGTCTTACAGGTGTCCCTAGTTACAACCATCAGTAAAAACACAACACATGTGTAGACTATAAAGATGTATTTGTGTTAATTCATAGGAAAAATATATCTCAGTTTTCCCTTCTTATTTCCTTTCTTTTTGCCATGAAGAAGCTCTCTATAGGGCTTGATCTTCAGATTACAGAAATAAAATTTTGTTCCACATGATAAACATGAAACTTTCTTTATTGCAACAGAAAGATTTAGGGTGGAAATTCTCAGGGTGACGTAGAACGTAGAAGGATCTAGGAAAGAAACCAATACTTGGTAAAAGGATGGGGCTACCAATTTGTGGGTTTTTTTGTTTTGTTTTAGAAATTATGGTAGGCTCATACAGCCAAACTAATGTATCTATTAGCATTAACTTGTCATGCTTGGAAGTTGTAGCTTTGAATTTTAAATAGTTTATCATTACTCTAGACACCGAAAAGGGAGCTCTTATTAAATTTCTTTCAAAATCCATATAATAAAGATGACAGAGACAATGTTATAGCCAAGGTTTAATGGTTATTTGCTTGTAATTGATCATGTAAGTGTTTAATAGCACCCCATTTTTGTTTATTTACATTTTTGCTTTTTGGGTCACACCCAGCAATGCCCAGTTGTTACTCCTGGCTCTGCACTCAGGAATCACTCTTGGTGGTGCTTAGAGGACCATATGGGATCCCGGGGATTTTACCAGGGTCAATTGTGTGCAAGGCTAATGCCCTACCCGCTGTACTATTGCCCAAGAACCACTTTATAAAATTACATCATATTGAAATGGACTGTACAGATTGACAATGTGGTGTGTTCTCTTCTTCTTTTAATACATTTATTTGAATTCAAATGAATGATCCTCCAACATTATTCTTTAGTGTTGACATAACACTAAGAGCTAGAAATAAGCATCAGAGCTTTTATACATAATTTTTTGATGAATGATTATTTTGCAGAGTCTCTTGCCCGCACACCTGGCCATCTTTTCCGGGGCCCCTCAGAGGGGATGGGCTCCAGCTTTCGTCCCCACCCCAAGCAGAGCTCCTGGCAGCCGAAGACCACTGGAACCTAGCTACAGCCATGCTCGAGTCCCTTCTCCACATGTTCGGATGGGCCTCACGCATGAAGATACCTGCAGAGGAACCCAGGTGTGTGCAATCCTATCAACGGCCAACATCCAGAGACTTAAAAGCAAGCTCCCAGAAGTGGTATCTTGTAGCCTACTTCTCCCTCTGGGAGAAACTGGCAAGCTTCTGAGAGTTTCCTGCCCACATGGGACAGCCTTGCAAGCTTCCCATGGTGTATTCATATGCTAAATCCAGTAACAAGCTGGAACTCAATCCCCTTGACCCTGAAAGAGCCTCCAGTGCAACATCATTGGGAGGGCCAAGTCGAGAGAGACTCCTAAGATCTCAGGGAAAGGATGAATGGAGAGGTTACTGAGCCCGCTCAAGAAATCGATGATTAACGATTAACGGGATTTCATGATCATGATCATGATTATTTTGTTCTTGCATATATTTTTTAAAATAATTTATTTCTCCTGTAATAGTTGAACACATTATTTTGTGAGTATAAAAGATTTTAAAAAATAAAATGAAATATGTGAGTAGTCATCTAAAAATTAGAGACATGTATTTATGTAGTGCTTGCAGTGTGTCTTATATTTGATTATGAGGTTATTCCCTGAGGTCTTGCCAGGGAAATCACAGAATCAATGGACTGAACTTATTAGGTCATCTTTAGTAACAGTAGAGAGTTCTCAGAGGCTTTATTAGATGCAATTGTAAGTAACTCAGATAAAAGGTTTCAATCATCCTTTAGAGACTATTCCAGAGCTTCAGAAATTTTACTGTCAAGAAATGATACCCAATGCCCAGTTGGATGTGTCATCTTTCTTCCAGAAAAAATGCCATCAGGCCGAGATATGATCCCGGGGGCAAACACCGTGTGCGGCCTCTCCACAGCTGCACAAGCATGACTCCAGAGGCTAGCTAAACTACTTTTGGTATGGGCAGCTCCTTGCATAATGTCTCCAGATGAGAACTAAGCCACGGCCCCATGCCTGCCCAGGAGGGGAAAGGTATTTCTCTCTCTCGCTTTTTTCCTTGTCGGGGGTGAAGGGCGTGGTGACCGCCATATTATGAGGACCACAGATGAGAGTTTCAAGCATGCAATGATCCAATATCTGGAAGAGATTTCTCTGTACTTAGTTGCTAAAATACAGAAATCCAAAACCGGGCGGCCGTCATAGCGGCCGCACAACCTCATATCTCTTCACAACAGGTCTGACTCTAGTGGGGAACTCCTAACAATAATAGTGAGGTTTTTGTAGAAATATTAAATGTAACCAAAATAAAGAGAAAGTAAAGTGAAATTTATCAGTTTGGGGGGGGGAGGGAGGGCAAGATGGGAGGTATACTGTGTTTTTGGTGATTTTTTTTGGGGGGGTGTTGGAATATAGGCACTGGTGAAGGGATGGTTGTTTCAGCATTGTATAACTGAGACTTAAGCCTGAAAGCATTGTAATTTTCCACATGGTGATTCAATTAAATAAAAAAAATTTAAAAAAAAGAAAATTGCCATCAATTTGCCATCAGTACTCATCTCCTCCTTTTAAAAACCACACAAAAACCACAAATTATTTGTCTATATATTTTCTTTCATTCTGTATTTATTTTTGAGATTCTGATCTCAAGTCAGTATCAAGTTTTCCCATAGAATCAAACACCCATAAAAACCGAAAAAAAAAAGTGCATTGGAGAGTTTTGCATGAAGAGGGATTCAAATAAGTGAAGTAACCCATGGCGAGAGACTATTTTAGTTTGGCTAAAATCACTGCTATAATCACTTAAACATGAACAATAACCCATTTGGAAAATATCAGAAACTGTTTTATATCACAGACATATCATTAGGCCCCCATAACATTCCAGAAACCTGCCCTTTTCAACCCAGTCTACCCCCAGAGAGACTGTCTATTTCTATAATAGCAATCTCAAGAGAGATTTTGAACTTTTTTTTTTTTACTGTATAACTTGCAAAGATAAATTGGTGTGGTAAGGGTATTGTCCTGAGCTTTCCTTACTGGAATAGAAAAAAAAAAAAAAACTATTGCAAGCCAATAGAGAAGCCCCTAACAGTTAGAAGTCTCAGCTTCAGCTGAGCTCCTCTGAGTTAGGAGCCCCACATTGGGCCTTTTGTCAGACAATAAAGAATATGGCTCTGAGTTTCAGTGGGTTAAACATCAAGGTGAAAATTTGTAATAACCTGAGTTCTGATTCCAGATCTATATTTTAGATTTCACTGGCTTGTTGAGTGATAATGGGCACACAACTTAACTGACTTGTGTTTTTTAAAATTTAATCTTAAAATTTGTATGAGTTGCACATTTGATCATAGTGAAATTGTCATTGAAAAGAAATGAATTTAAACAAGCATTTGAAAACAAAGAAAGCTATTGTATGAAATTCATTATACTAACAAAAAGTGGACAGTGCAATAATCCACTCTTGATACCTTTTGAAAAGAACTAATGGATTCTTGAGTTATGGTTAAATGTATTGCTCAGCTCTTACAGTTTAAAGTGTTTTATTTTAAAACCAATAAGTAGATCAAAATAAGATTTGAATACCACTGATCTATGGAAAAAAAATAAAATTACATATGAGCTGGAGTGATAGTAAGGTGGGTAGGTACTTACCATTCACACAGTTGGCTTAGGTTCGACCCCTGGTATCACATATAGTCTATTGAGCACTGCTAGGAACGATGCCTGAGACAAGAGCCAGGAAGACTGTTGGGTGTGACAACTCCCTCGAATATTTTATTTGAAATACAAATAAATTGATATCATGGTATGGTAGTTTTGTGAATCAATTCTTACTGAATAATGCTAGTATATTTGTTAATTATTTTATATATTAAATGTGTCTTCATTCAGTGCTAAAATTATTTGGTTAGATAGTTGGAAAAGATCATTCTGGATAAATAACTGCATGCTGAAAGTAGGTAAGGGAACAAACATGATAACCTCTCAGTATCTGTATTGCAAACCATAATACTCCAAAAGGAGAAAAAGAGAGAGAGACAGAGACAGACAGAGAGAGACAGACAGAGAGACAGAGACAGAGAGACAGACAGGAAGACAGAGACAGAGACAAAGACAAAGACAGGGACAGAAACAGAGAGACAGAGATAGGCAGATGGCAGACAGACAGACTGCCACATAGAACCATAGAGGCAGACTGGGGATGGTGGGTGATGAGAATGATGGCGGGAGGGAAACTGGGGTCATTGGTTGTGAGAAATGGACATGGTAAAGAAATGGGTGTTGGATCATTGTATGAATGAAACCTTATCAGGAACAGCTTCGTAACTGTGTATCTCAAGAGCACTCAATAAAAATAAGTAAACAAACTAAAATAATTTGGTTAAAATGTTAAAACATTAAACAAGGATTTTTTTACAAACTTTAGGTTCAAATACATAAATAGTATTAACAGTGCTGGGGTTGGAATGATAGTTCAGCAGAGGTCTTAGCCTTGCATGAAGCCAACATAGCCTTGATTCCCAGCACTCTATATTCTTAGTTAAGACACCTTCTTTCCTTCTGTTGCTTCTGATTCTTGTGAGAGTCTTGACTAAAGCTCTTTGTAGAAGTCCAACACAGTCTTCTTCATCAGGGGTAAAAATCTTCTTCATCAGGGGAGAGCAAGAATGATTTTTTGATTATTCATTTAGCATACATTTATTTTTTTCTACCCAAGAAAGAAAGCATAGCATAAACCACTCGTTAAAAGGCAACTAGTAACAACTGTGTCACTTCAGATTTCTTAACTGATATTTCAAATTTGTTCTATTTAGCTTCTGGCCAATAAAAGACTTATTCTTTTACTCCCGCCCACACTGTACAAACGCCCAGATCTATGCCTTCATTGTATCCTCCAAAGTGACTTTTCATGCCTGCCCACCTTATTCAACATCTCATGATTTCAAGATCTCTTCTACTTCCTTAGTGGCGTACAGTGACTGCTCTGTGAGTTTAGGTAAAATTTACTCATCCTGCGAAGGGAGGTTACCTCTAGGACTGAGTCTCTTATGCAGACAATGTTGACTGTCTGCTAAAGCTGATGCTGAAGGCTTGAAATGCCTTTACTGCCTATTTTCACATTTAATTCTTTTCTCTTTCACATTTTTTACAGTCACTTAAAACATCCTGAAAACCTGCCTTAAACCTCAAACCCCTTCAAAATAATTCATATGTTTGCTGCAATCATCATTGCAGCATCAATCTAGTGAATATATACAAGCAGCATACTTTCAGTTCATTTACTACTGTTAGATTTCTGATTCAACTTGGATTCCTATAATCACCTCTTCCAACTTCATTGGTTTTTTATCTATCAGTTCTTGGTCATGAGATGCCAAAACCTGACAACATCATTTTTTGGTTAAGTTCCAGTTTTTACTTACTGTACTTCCCACGGAAGGCAAATGTCAGCACCAATTCTGTTGTTTAGGCTTACACTGCTTCTGTTGTTGCTGCTAAAAGTAAGATATTTAAGTAATAGTTTTACTTTTCAACTTTTTTCAGAAAAGTAAAACTCCTCTTTGAATTTTTTCTTACCAAAATTAGATATAAAAATAGATATTTAAAAACCAAATTTGGTAAGATGAGCTCTCCAAAGGCAAGAGTTTATTGTCTCCAAAAGTTTATTATGTCTCCAATAAACATACATATAAGCGTGTATGTTTCTGTATGTCATACTTTCAAGAGGGTTTCTTTATAGATCGATTATTGGTGTATGGTAAAGAATTTAGGGGCATTAGGGGTTGGAGCAATAGCACAGCGGGTAGGGCATTTGCCTTGCACGCGGCCGACCCAGGTTCGATTCCCAGCATCCCATATGGTCCCCTGAGCACCGCCAGGGGTAATTCCTGAGTGCAGAGCCAGGAGTGACCCCTGTGCATCACCAGGTATGACCCAAAAAGCAAAAAAAAAAGAAGAATTTAGGGAAATTAATTAAGGCTTATTTTTTTAATAACAGACCTTCATTGATTGATGAGTTTGATTAATTTATCATATACTTAATATTTTATCCTTCAATTTTGTTGAGGAGCTTATTACACACCTTATATAAACAATTGTGTTAAAAATTTTATAGTCTTGATAATATGTCATCAATATGGATTTCTAAAAGTAACATAATCTCAAAGCTCTCTCTAAAAACCTAAAAGTCGAGAAGCATAGAACATAAAAGTAAGTGCAACCATGTGTTTTGTAAACCATATTTGATCAAATTCAAGGTGACCATCTTAAGGGACATTATATGTCTTTATTTCTAGCACACATTATAGTGTGCTTATTTTGACATTAACCATTGGATGTCAATCAGAGTTAAGTCATCCGAAGGAAGTCAAGACATTCAAATATATGTTTGTATTCTCTTTGTGTTGAGGAGAAAACAATGCTTGGAGTGTTTTTCCTCCTCATCTAACCTACCACTTTTATAAGAATTACAGAGTTGGAGGTTGTTAACTCATGATATATCTATCCAGATCTCCTGACAAAAAACTGCTTAATACCTCAGTCTCTGGTTTAACCCTTTCTGTTTGTTTTCAATTATTTTATATGCTCCATGAATCTGTTATGCTCCCTCTAAAATGTCATAGTGAAAATTTGATATTTCCACCAGTTTTCTTTTCTTTCCTCGCTCATCCTGACTTCATGTTGCTATTATTGTTATTATTTTTGAGAATATAAGGGTAGAATATTTTATTACAGTGCTTGCTGCAGATTATGCTCTGTGTGTGAGTGTGTTCATACATCCCAAACATTATTACCATTGGGATTGTACTTGACATGTGACATGATGCCCTGGATCAAAATGCAAGACAGGACTCTATAAGTGTGCTTTTTCATACTTTCAAAATGGTTTCTTCATAGATAGATGATTGGTTTTTGGTAAAGGATACAGGGAAATTTATTAAGGCTTTTTTTTTTTTTTTGCTTTTTGGGTTACACCTTTTGATGCACAGGGGTTATTCCTGGCTCTGCACTCAGGAATTACCCCTGAGGGGACCATATGGGATGCTGGGAATTGGGTCGGCCAAGTGCAAGGCAAACTCCCTAACCACTGTGTTATTGCTCTAGCCCAAAGGCTTATTTTTATAATAGGTCTTTGTTGACTTAACTAATGATACCAATAAACATAAATTATGTAATGTCAAGGATCAATCCTCATGATTTTTGAATGCCAACAAACTTAATAAAATTTCCCATTTATAAAATAACTTGTTAAAGAAATTCTATTGTATCAAATAGCTCTTAGTATCTCCACTGTCCCAAATTCATTTGTAAAAGTAAATCTTTGGAAAAAGAGATATAAAGTGGCCAAGAAGCTTGCCTTGTATGATGCAGCTGACCCCATTTTGATCCTTGAAAACATGTTTAATCTCCCAAGCAATATTGATACCTGAGCGCAGAGTCAGGAGTAAGCCCTGAACATCAGTCCTTGTACTCCATGCCCCTGAAAACCTCTTCAACATTGAGTATTCATAAATAAATACAAATAGTCTAGTAAAAATTTAAGCTGTAGATAACTATTTTTATTTTTTAATCTGCAATTAGTAGATGGTAGAATCAATACAAATAGTCTAGTCAAAATTTAACCCATGTAGATGATTATTTGTATTTTTTAATCTGCAATAGTTTAGTAGATAATAGAATATGCTATTCAATCTTTTATTCTAATTAATTTCTTAATTTTCTTTCATGCCTTAAACAAAAATAGACTATTTTTGATTGGTATGAATTGATAGACTATATAAATTTTGCAGCTTAGAAGTGTGCTGATCCTGATTTAGTATAAATACAGTACATCTTATGCCATGCAAACTATTAAAACTAGAATACAATCAATATAAAAATTCCAGTCCTTGGGAGATTTGAAAGTGAGAATGGGGATCCAGAGAGCTAGGATAGTGAGAAAGAAACTTTACTTGCTCACAACCCTCCTGTGTCCAATCCCTAGCACCATATATGGTACCCCAAGACCCAGTAGGATCTATCTGAAGCACAGAGCCAGGAGTAAGTAATGCACACCATCAGGTGTGCCCCCAAAACTAAAAAGATAGGAATGGATACAATAAAATAATGGACCATTTTCACTGTTGAAAAAGATTGGCATTTCCAATAGTCAGAACTGACTAAATTGTTTTCAAAATGCTAAGTAACATATTTATTTATTTATTTATAATTTATTTTATTGAATCACCATGTGGAAAGTTACAAAGTTCTCAGGCTTATGTCTCAGTTATACAATGCTCAAACACCCGTCCTTTCACCAGTGCCCATATTCCATCACCAAAAAAAAAAAAACAACCCAGTATATACCCCACGCCCCACCCCCCAACTGCCCCCCTGCATAACTGAAAAATTTCACTTCCTTTTCTCTTGACCTTGATTGCATTCCATATTTCAACACAATAATCACTATTGTTGTTGGAGTTTCAACACAGAACTCACTATTCTTGTTAGAATTTATCCCCCAAGAATACGGCCCTATTGACAGGGAAATATTTGATAATTAGTTTTCCACTGATGAGAATGAAGAGATATAAAGTCTCTACCGAGGCCGCACGGTTTTAGGATTTCTGTATTTTAGTAATTAAGTCCAGGGAGATTTAAGTTGGAAATTAAATCATTTCCCTTCCTGGGGCAGCATGGAGCAAAAGCTTAGTTCACAGTCTGGATACATGGTTGCAAGCACTCCTGGAACCCCAAGTCATATAGCTGGCTCTGGATCCTGCTTGTTCAGCAGCAAAGCGGCTGTGCAAAGGCATGGCCACCCGGGTCAAATCACGGCGGAGCTCGAGCCGGCCCCGGCCCAAGACTGCCCAGGTGTCCCGCTGTTTCAAGTTCAAAGCACTTTTTTTCCCCGCGCCACCAAGTTCATACCTGCTTAAAAGTCCCATAAAATGGCGGACCCTACACCTCTTCCTCCCGGAGAGAAGAAAAACCAAGGAAGAAGGATATTTCCTCCATTAGCCGGCGTGGGGCAAAAGCTTAGTTCACAGTCTAGAAACATGGCTGCAAGCACTCGCTGGAACCCAAGTCATATAGCTGGCTCTGTATCCTGCTTGTTCAGCAGCAAAGCGGCTGTGCAAAGGCTTGGCCACCCGGGTCGAATCTTGGTGGAACTGAGCCGGCACCGACCCCGGCCCTGGCCCGAGACTGCCCTAAGTAACATATTTAAAGAATTCTCATATTCATTTTAAGAGGAAAACTTGTAGAACAACTGTAATTCACTGGAGCTCTCAAGCACAATTTACTTTCTTTCATTCATTGGAAATAGATGGCAGCATTTTCAAAAGTGTGGTCCTTAATCCTGCCTGTATCATTATTATTACTCTTATGATTATCATTTTCATTGCCTTTCAGTTCAGAAGAGCTGCACCACCAGCTTTTAGGTACAAAATGTTGCAGGAAAGAAATTTCATCCCAAGACAGAAACATGTGATGTAAAAACATTGCTATTGCCATGTCTATACAGGAAAACTGAAGCAGGGTGGGAAGGAATTATCTGTAATATTCAGTCATCCCCAAAATAGCAGCCTTCATCTAACCTGTTTGTTCTCTTTGGCATCAATCCAATTTTTTTTCTCACCGTGGTATAAGCAGAATCTCCAGAGTTCAGATAGGGAAATCAGGATTTGGAGAGCCTGAAATTCATGCTCTGGTGAAACAGTGCATTGAGACCAGATGGTATAAATCAAAAGACTACTTGATGGTCATTCTCTCCAATCTGAAAAAATGGATAAGTGCTTTCATTAACCGGGAATCCTTTGAATCACTGTTTCTCAAACTTCGAGGTGCACCAGATTCTTTTAAACAGTAGGTTTCTATTTCATAGTGCGAGATCCAAGATGCTACATTTCTGAATAGCTCCCAGGTGATGCTTACGTTGTCCAAGAACTAAACTTTAAGAGCAAATTGGTTCTAAACAACAATCTGCCTATCTTTTGATCTAGATTTAAAGAAATGTTGACTTCTAAATGGGAATCCTGTTTTTGTACTTTCTTCCAGTTCCTAGTTCTAAAAATAAAGTTGAACCCAGAGCTCGAAGAGGTATTTTAGTTTCCAGAAAGTTAGATTAAATTAAGGTCAGAAAAACTCTTTTAAACTATGGTTTAGAAGGCCCTAACTCCCAGATCACTTTTTATACCATTCCTTTTCAAACTGAATTTGGCTCTTTTATGGGATAGTCTCTAGAGTTCAGCCCTTTCCCTGTAGTAAGTGTGCTTTTTCCCCTGTATCTTCCCAAATATTGCATGTCCTCATCTGTCTCTCTCTTCCCGTGTGTGTGTATATCCCACAGAGGTCCCCTTTCTCATGTGTAGTTACAATGAGTGAATTGTACATTAATAGGAAAGAATCTTTATCACTCACAGTAACAGGAAATCCCAGACCTAGGGCAATATGTATGTGATATCTGAATACACAATTGGACCCTTTGAATAGCATTACATTGTAGGAGCAACAAAC
The DNA here is from genome assembly GCF_027595985.1 of Sorex araneus. Classification (NCBI taxonomy): domain Eukaryota; kingdom Metazoa; phylum Chordata; class Mammalia; order Eulipotyphla; family Soricidae; genus Sorex; species Sorex araneus. Next base: position 210,055,086 of record NC_073302.1, on the reverse strand, counting down.
ACAGCAGAGTCCACAAAAGCTGTCTTTTTCAGCTTATTCTCAATGCAAATGAGGCATGATGAAGGGGAAAATCTGGTTAGAATCACCCACTATCTGGATATGCATATCCCACCTTTTATCTTCAATTTCAATTTTCCAATTTAATGGCTGGCATCTTTTAGAAAAGAAAAATAGAATGGTCAATGCTGTGGAATTAAATTCACAGTCTCCCAAATATACTAGACTTCCCCCTCTACCTCCAAAGTTGGATACACTGATTAAAATGCTTACTTTTGCATTTAGACAGTCTGGGAATAAAACTTGGGAAAGATTAACTCTGAAGTGTCTATATTGCACTCAAGAGAAAAAAAAAACTTTCTTTGATCTTTGTTTGGAGGGTTACTTACTAATGAAAAAAATATAGTATAGTACTTGGGAAAAAAAATACTATCACCACCTACTGGCTTATATTGTACATAAAACTGGAAAAGCTTCTACACTATTTGGATAGTGCTAAATAAGGGTATTGGAGAGGGAAAGGTATTATAATACTGCCACTTTAACGTTTAGTTCTGTGATTTCCTTTACTTTCTTTGAATTATTATAGTCATGTTTAATTTTTTAAATGTTTGACTTAACTGGGTATGTAAATTCAAAGATAAAACAAAGAGTAGGCAGAGGAAACTTAAAAATGTAATGAAAACTTTATTTATATTGTTGGATTGACAAATGTCCTTGCTTTTTATCTGTTGATCACTTAGTTCTTTATTATTTATATTAAAAATTTATTTTATTCAACTATAAGGAGAAGGAGGCTTGTGTCAATATAGATGTCTTCAAAAAGACATTGATACACATTCTTATTCAAATTTATTTACAATCAACAACAAAATATATGTAAAGCAGAATAAAGAGATAAATACAGATGTTAAAAAAATAAAGAACAAGCCAAAATATTGCATGTATATTAAGCTTTTACAAATATTTATTCCAGTTAAATTATGTTAGCTTTTAGATTTGCATCACATCATTTGCTCGTCTTTACAATTTCCTTTGAGAAATAATTAAATCCTCATGTTATTCTTTTTTTGGTGATTATTTTAAATTTTATCTCCAGTTTAGTTTCCAGTCCTATAAATTTCCCAAACTCTTAAAAAAACTTAATTCTTGCGTAGAATCTATTTTCTTGTTCAATGATTCAATATTTTGCATCAGTGAACCATATTCATGAAAGAGTATGTGGGATTCAATTCATGTTTTTTTTCCAAAACATTACTGTGCTACCCGTATTTATTAGAATTCATGTATAAATAGCTTATTGTGTAATTATATTATAAATTATATCTTGACTGTGATTTCAAAATGCTGTGAATGAGATGTTTGTTATTTATAACGTATTACATTTAAAGCATATTTTACATCTTTTCTGTTGCTGTTTTGGGGTCATAGCCAGTAATGCTTAGGGCTTACTTCTTGTTCTAGACTTGAGATTCATTCCTGGAAGGCTCAGGAAAGCAGAAGGTACTGGAGATGAAGCCTGGTTTGGCCATAAGCACCCTATCCACTCTGCCATTGCTCTTGGGCCAATTTTACATAATTTTTATAAGAGCAGAATACATTAAAAATAATGAATATATGGACAAAGTATGTATATAGTGTCATATTCAGGAAATGTTTTGATGGGTGTAAATAATTTTAATTGAGAAATAGGTCTTTAATATTTAATAGCATCTATATATTGGTAATACATGTTATTATTGTTATTACTCTTCCTGGGTATGAAAAGGTATAAAAAGTGATACCTGATTCCTTATTTTCTTATTTAAATGGTAGACAGCTCCCTCCTAACCTTAGTTGAATGCTCTTTAGGAAAAGAAGTTATTGTTCCCTCCAAATATGCTTTATATCACACTGATCATTGTTATCCTTATATGAAATACTGAATCACTGACACTACTGAAGCATTCCTTTAACAGGGACTTTTTTGTTTGTTTATTTGCCTTTTTTTTCTGATAGCTGATCTGGTTTACCCACCATTTATTTCATTAAAAAGTAGTCATTGAATTTCTACAGTATATCCAGAGATGAGCTGGAATAAGTGATTCAATATTAATGTTTGAGGCTGAGAAATTCTGCTGGTATTTCAGAAAGAGAGCTAAGGGCCAGGGTGATGGCTCAATGGGCTGTGGGCATGCTTTGCGTGATGAAGACCTGGCTGTATCAGACCCAATCACTGCACAGTATACTCAACACAGAGTGGCTCCAAATCCTTCCCCATCCAAATAAATAAAAATAAAATAAAAGGGGTAGAAAATTCAAGAAGTAACACAAATAAAAGAAAATTTTATGAAAAGTGGATTATAGTGGAACGCATAGGTAATATACTGAGCCTGTGGTACAGTAAATTTCAATTTTAACATCATAACTGAAAGGTGGAGATAAACCCAGTAATACAGACTTTAATTTTGTAGCTGGATGATTACCTATCTTACTAATATGATAAAATATCCCTTTGACTGCATTAAAATATATCTTTTTTCTGTCTTAAAAACATGATAAATCTACCATGTTGCTAAAATTAGTTACACATGTTAAATATTTCACCAAAAATTTTGGAAAACAGTTTTATGACTAGGTCATGTCCAGAACAATTCATACATTGAAATATTAACCTTGGTACATCAAATACACAGTACAATAAAAATTACAGTACTTGAGACTAGATAGTTCAAGGTAAAGGCACTGCTGGGTGTGATTCTCTACTCCCAACCAAAATTGTTTTTTGAACTTAAAGCTGGTAAATATTAGATCTTAGTTGTCTTTAAAAAATAGAGAGAGTTATAAGAGTTAAAAGGTTCCGACACACAGAAAAATCCTTCTCACATTAGCATCTTCTGAAGTTGGATAAACAAAAGCATTAACATCACTCAGATTAGTGGTAGAAAGAGAACAAATTTAGTGGCATACGCATAGGAATGTTAGATAATCTTAAAGAAATTTTGAAAATCAAATGGTACAAAATGTGGCCTTTAATTTTATACCAAGACTTCTGAGGCTCTGAGGCAAAATGAGATAGTTTTCGTGAAACATGGAGGGTATGAGTCTGCTCTGAAAATGAAGTTGAGTTTCTCAAATCCAAAGAAAATGTCGCTATATAATTCTATACCTGTCTGATGTGCCTCCAAAATACATTTCTCTAAGCTATTCAAAGGGAGTCAGCAGTTGCTTCTTTAACTTGAAAAAGTACAAAAGATTACATGAATGGGAAATGTCTGGTCTACAGTTAATATCTGGCTGGGGTACATATGAAGATAGACAATGTGCTTCTCATTTGCTTTGCTATGTCCATCTATCTGTCTGTGTTCTATGGCCCATGAATGATGCTAAAATATCCAAGTGGTATTTGGCAGAAAAAAAGTTCACCAGTCTTGGATGGCAAAGCCGTGATTATTATTAGACTCCAGAGTATTCACTGTCTTCATGTCAGAGAGATGTACAGGCTCAGAGACAATTGACCTCATCTTATTGGAGCACATGCAAGTTTGTGCATTAGTGACACAATGGCCCTCACACATGTATCAAATTAATACATTGCACACTTTAAACTTAATACAAAGTCATATGCCAACTAACATTATAAATTAATAAGAAAAAATGTAACTGCATTTTGAAAGAAGAACTTGAGGAGTATGCTATTTCATGGATAATCAGTAACCTAATATGATTTATCTTTATGATGCAGACAGGGAGATTAGGGAAGGCCCCTCTTCCCCTGTGGCAATGAAATTCCTGGGAAGTAGTAAACCACCTACCTCTCAGGCTCTGTGGCTACAGCACCTAAGACTTGTCAACACCTTTACCTAGAGCTACCCCAGAACACACAGTCTGGATCCAGCCTCCAAGAGAGGATACGGCAGGAACAAAGCTCCAGAAAAGGAGTTTCAAATAAGACCATCCCAACTCTACCACCTTGGCAATTTTTTATGTAATGAAATAAAGGAATTTTTTTAAAAAGAAATTTAGAAAAATAAGAGGAAGAAAAAGAGGAAGATACATATTCAAAAGAGAGAATACAGTCTACTTCAGAATGGAAAGTGTCTCAATGCCTCAACTATTTGCAGGCTATATATATATATATATATATGAGCCCGGCAAGCTACCAAGAGTATTGAGCCCGCACGGCAGAGCCTAGCAAGCTACCCGTCGCATATTCGATATGCCAGCAACAGTAACAACAATTGGCCTCATTCACCTGTCACCAAAAGAGCCCCCAATATGGCAGTGTTAAGAAAGATGAGCAAAGAGAGGCTGAAAAAATTGTGGGGACGAACTAGACTGCCAAAATGAAGAAAGACTAAGATAATTGTCTGTACATTCAATGCACGGTCACTGGCATCAGAAGCATCCATTGAGGACCTGATGGTGCAAGCGCAGAAGATCAAGTACAAAATCATTGTTCTGACCGAAATGAGGAGACATCAATCACATCACGCCATTTTCACCATTTCGACACTGGAGAACCATTGTTCCTCGGAACATGCGACAACAGAGGCGTTGGTGGCATTGGTGTCCTTGTCAACACGAACTTGGCCATGAGTATCGATTCATTCGAATGCCTAACAACTCGAATTGGAGGATTACATTTGAATAGATGTGGCTCACTGCCTGCAGTTTCTATCTTCATCGTCTACACACCAACTTCCAACTACGATGAAGAAGATATTGAGAGGTTCTACATGGAACTGGAGAAGTTCTATAAAGAAGACCACACCTTCTACAAGATCATTGTTGGTGATTTTAATGCCCAGATAGGTCCGAGAAGGTCGCCCGAAGAACTTCACATTGGGACACATGGCCTAGAATAGAACAATCAGGGTGAGAGACTATCTGAATTCATCATGTCGACCAAGACCATCCATGGTAACTCACAGTTTCAGAAGGCCGAATCTACACGCTGGACATGGGAGTCTCCGGTGGACAGTTCCACAATGAAATTGACCACATCATATTCAATCGAAGGTTTTGCCTGACCGATGTCGCTGTTGTCCCAAAATTCCAAACAGGATCAGACCACCATCTCCTTCGTGCGAAATTCTACTTCATAGAGTGGGGAGAAAAGTCTGAAAAATTTAAGGCTAAGAAGACAACTCCCAGAATGACCACCAACTGGGAGCTCTTTGGCACTATTGCAGCAACATGGGAAGATGCCATCCTTGACAACATCGACGAGGAATACGATCGACTGGTTCAGCACCTCCATGTCTGTGCGAAGAATGCCGAGAGTGAGAAAGCCACAAACAGACGCCTGTCTTAAGAAACTCTCGAGCTCATTCGTCAACGTGGTTTGGCGCTAGCCTCAGGCAACCACAAGCTAACTTCTGAGCTCACAAAGCTGTGCAGAGATGCGATTAAGGAAGACCTCAAAGAGAGAAGAGCAGCAGTGTTGGCCAGTGCAGTCGAAGCTGGGAAAAGTATTCGCAATGCTCGCCTGTCCTTCGCCAACTACAAGACCAAGATGCCTGCCCTCCGACATCCCGATGGATCTAACACGTCCTCCAGAAAGGCAATGAAGAGGATTATTCATGACTTCTACTCAGATCTCTTTGACAGCCATTTCCACCTGCCCACATACCAAATTCTGCAGGATGGATATGTCGTTCCCAACGTTCTCCCTTCTGAAATCCGACACGCCATCTCACTGGTAAAGACGTGAACAGCACCTGGTCTGGACAAGGTCAGACCTGAACACCTGAAGAATCTGCCGCCAGTACTCATCAATACATTGGCCCGACTCTTCACCTGCTACCTGTCTGAATGCAAGGTTCCACCACAGTGGAAAACCAGTAGGACCATTCTGTTGTACAAGAAGGGAGACATCCACGACATCGGCAACTATCGCCCAATCTGCCTGTTGTCTGTTGTCTACAAGTTGTTCAGTCGTGTCATCCTGAATAGAATAGGCAGAACACTAGACGAAGGACAACCATGCGAGCAAGCCAGGTTCTGAAGAGGATTCAGCACAATAGACCATATCCACACAGTGACCAAACTCATTGAAGTTTCGAGAGAGTTCAAGATGCCGCTCTGTCTAACATTCATGGACTTAAAGAAGGCATTCGATTCTGTTGAGACTAAATTGGTCATCGAAGCCTTGCTCAAACAGGGCATTCAGACTCAGTATATCAAAATCCTCTGAGAGTGTATTGTGGATTCACCACCAGGATCTCACCATTCTACAAGGAAGTGATCATTGATGTAAAGAGAGAGGTACGGCAAGGTGATATCATTTCACTGAAACTCTTCAGTGCCACCCTTGAGAACATCATTCGACAACTGGAATGGGAAGGAATGGGAGTGAAGATAAATGGTCGGCAATTAAACCACCTCGGCTTCGCTGATGACATCGTTCTCAGAACGCCAAACATTAGCCAAGCGGCACAAATGCTGGCTGACTTAGATCACAAGTGTGGAAATGTCAGATTGCAGCTGAATCTCAACAAGACGATGTTCATGAACAACGAACTGGTCCCTGAAGCTCCATTTGCTCTCAATGGAATGAACATATCCGAATGCAGCAGCTATGTGTACCTGGGTTGAGAAATCAACATGAGGAATAACTTGGTGGCAGAACTGCGCAGGAGGAAGAGAGCAGCGTGGAATGCCTTCAAGAGCATTGAAGAAGTGGTTAAGAGAATGAAGAACATCTGACTCTGGGCACATCTTTTCGATTCCACCATTCTTCCTGCACTAACACATGCCTCAGAGACCTGGGCCCTATGCAAGCAGGATGAGAATGCTATTAGGGTATCCCAAAGAGGAATCGAAAGAGCTATGCTGAGAATATCATGTCTCACTCAAGTGAGAGAAGGAATCTGGAGTTCTGACCTCTGTAGACGGTCAACAATCAGGGATGCTGTCTCATTTGCCAAGGCATCAAAAATCAGACGGGCCGGTCATGTAATGCGATTCAGAGACAACCGTTGGACTAGAGCTGTTACAGACTGGATTCCAAGGGACGTCAGAAAACCTCGTGGCCGCCCACCAACTAGATGGTCAGATTTCTTCGTCAAATCTCTGAGTGAAAGATTTGAGGCTCTTTCTGTTCCTGGAGTGAGCAGGTATCATTGGGCTACACTAGCTCGTGACAGGGACAAATGGAGATGTTACTGGCACTCACTCAAGCAAATCGAAGATCAACGGGACTACAAGTGATACAAGTGACAAGTGGTATACATATGTATGTATATATATATGTATATATATACACACAAACACATGCATATCCTCCAAAATTATCTTGAGCTCAAGTTCTGTGCAAACATGAAATTCAGGAAATTAAGGAAAGGCTTGATTCTTGATGGTACTTATATCTTCTTACAGGGACTTCTGGTATCTCTAGTAGCTTATTTTTCTCTGAGGTATCCACCTTTCATGGGTTGGGGCCAAAGTTTCTGCCTCCGGATGGTTCCTTAGCATCTCCAAAGAGTTCAGGATTTGTATCTCAAAGGGTTGTATTCTTCATGCCATTGGGCTACTTCAGGATGACAATTTCTTAGGTTTTGCATTTCCCCAGAGATCATTACCAGAGCCACTCTATCTATTAGCTTGCAATATTTTCTCCTCTTAAGTTTTCACCCTTTTAGGTTATTAAGGACTAGATGTGAAGTGTCTTCTTCTGGAGCTTCTCTGAGCTGGTAAAAGGGCACAGATCTTGCTTGTGAACGGGTGTGAAATCTTGTATTCACTGCCCAGAAAATAGCTTACTGATTTTCAGAGATGTCAATTTGAACACAAATCAGATGAATTATATATATAATATTATATATACATAGGTATATATATGTACACACACATATATATTTGTATATATATATGAGCTTATTTTTCTCTTGGGGATCCACCTTTCACGGGTTGGGGCATAGGTTTCTGCCTCTGGATGATTCCCTAGCATCTCCAAAGAGTTAAGTATTTGCATCTCAAAGGATACTTCAGACTGGACAATTTCTTAGGTTTTATATTTCCCAACATAATATAAGTGTGTATATTAATACCCATTTTCCATAATTATTTCACCATATTTGATGGGGTTCAAATATGGTGTGAACCATGGCAACATCTGTAAGGGTGATTAGAGGTCTCCCTAGCCCAGCAAGCTACCGAGAGTACCCCACCTGCACGGCAGAGCCTGGCAAGCTACCCGTAGCATATTTGATATGCCAAAAATAGTAACAACAATGGCCTCATTCGCCTGACACTGAAAGAGCTCCCAATACGGCAGCATTTAGAAGGATGAGCAAGGAGAGAGTGATAAAATCTCAGGGGCTACCAAAACAAAGAAGGACTAAAATGACTGTCTATACTTTCAACTCACATATGCTGGGCAATGGAAGCATCCATCGAGGACCCGAAGGTGCAAGCACAGAAGATCAAGTACAACATCATTGGTCTGACTGGAAATAGAAGGCTTCGATCACATCATGCCATTTTTGACACTGGAGAAGAATTGTTCCTCAGATCATGCAAAAACAGAGGTGTTAGTGCCGTCGGTGTCCTTGTCAACATGAACTTGGCCATGAGCATTGATTCATTCGAATGCCTAACAACCAAGATCGGATGATTACACTTGAATAGATGTGGCTCACTGCCAGCAGTTTCTATCTTCATTGTCTATACACCAACACCCAACTACGACGAAGAAGAAATTGAGAAGTTCTACAGGGAGCTGGAGAAGTTCTATAAAGAAGACCACACCTTCTACAAGATTATTGTCAATGATTTTAATGCCAAGATAGGACCTACAAGGTCACCCAAAGAACTCCACATCAGGACCCATGGCCTAGAATGGAACGAACAGGATTAAAGACTGCCTGAGTTCATCATGTCGACCAAGACTATCCATGGTAACTCACATTTCCAGAAGGCTGAATCTAAACATTGGACATGGGAGTCTCCTGGTGGACCAATTTCACAATGAAATTGAGCACATCATATTGAATCGACAGTTTTGCCTGACTAATGTCACTCTTGTCCCATAATTCCAAATGGGATCGGACCACTGTCTCCTTTGTGCAAAATTCGACTTCACAGAGCAAGGAGAAAGGACTGCAAAGTTTAAGTTTAAGAAGAGAACTCCCAGAGTGACCATCAACTGGGAGCTCTTTGGCACGATTACAACAACGTGGGAAGATGCCATCCTTGACAACATCGACGAGGAATACGATCGACTGGTTCAGCACCTCCATGACTGCGAGGAATGCCAAGAGTGGGAAAGCTGCAAACAGACGCCTGTCTTCAAAAACTCTCGAACTCATTCACAAACGTGGTTTGGCGCGAGCCTCAGGCAACCACAAGCTAACATACGAGCATGGAAAGCTGTGCAGAGAAGCGGTAAAGGAAGACCTCAAAGAGAGAAGAGCAGCAGTGTTGGCCAAATGGGCAGAAGGCAGGTAAAGTATTTACAACGCTCGCCTGTCCTTCACCAACTAGACGACCAAGATGACTGCCCTCCTATGGCCTGGTTAATCTATCACATCTCCCAGAAGGGCAATGGAGAGGATTATTCATGACTTCTACTTGATTCTCTTCTACAGCCACATCCCTCTCCCACATACGAAATTCCACAGGATGGGTATATCATTCCCAATATCCTCCCTTCCGAAAAACAACATGCCATTTTATCAGTAAAGACGCATACAATACCTGGTTCAGACAAGGTTAGACTTGAACACCTGAAGAATCTGCTGCCAGTATGCGACAATACACTGGCTCATAACTTCACATACTACCGTCAGAATGTAAGGCTCCATCCCAATGGAAAACCAGCAAGACCATTCTGTTGTACAAGAAAGCAGACATCCACCACATTGGCAACTATTGCCCAATCTGCCTGTTGTCTGTCCTCTACAAATTGTTCACTTGAGTCATCCTGAATAGAATAGTCAAAACACTGACAACCATGCGAGCAAGCCAAGTTCCGAAAAGGATTCCAACTATATGCATACAGTGATCAAGCTCATTGAAGTTTTGCGAGAGTTCAAGATGCCACTCTGTCTAATATTCATCGATTAAAAGAAGGCCTTTGGGGGCTGGAGAGATATCACCGTGGGTAGGGTGTTTGCCTTGCACGCGGCCGACCCGGATTCGATTCCCAGCATCCCATATGGTCCTCTAAGCACCGCAAGGGGTGGTTCCTGAGTGTAGAGCCAGGAGTAACCCCTGTGCATCGCCGGGTGTGACCCAAAAACAAAAAAAAAATAAAAATAAATAAATAAATAAATAAAAGAAGGCCTTTGATTCTGTTGAGAATGAAACGGTCATCGAAGCCCTAGCCAAACAGGGCATTCAAACTCAATATTTCAGAATCCTCCTTGAGCTGTATACCACCAGGATCTCACCATTGTATAAGGAAGTTATCATCAACATAACGAGAGGGGTTTGGAAGGGCGACACCATTTCATCGAAACTCTTCAGTGCCACCCTTGAGAATGTCATGCAACGACTGGAATGGGAAGGAATGGGAGTGAAGATAGACATTCGGAAATTATACCACCTCTCCTTCACTGATGACATCATTCTCATAACACCAAACATTAGCCAAGCGGCACAAATGCTGGCGAACTTTGAGCATGAGTGTGAAAAGGTTAGAGTGCAGCTGAATCTCACCAAGACAATGTTCATGATAAACAAACTAGTCCCTGATGTTCCATTTGCTCTCAACAGAACGAACATCTCCAGTGCAGCAGCTATGTGCACTTGGGTTGAGAACTCAACATGAGGAACGACTTGGCTCCAGAACTGTGCAGGAGGAAGAGAACTGCATGGATTTCTTTCAAGAGCGTTGAAGAAGTGGTTAAGAGGACAGGGGCTAGAGCAATAGCACAGCGGGTAGGGCATTTGTCTTGCAAGTGACTGACCAGGGTTCGATCCCCTGCATCCCATATGGTCCCCTGCGCAGCACCAGGAGTTATTCCTGAATGCAGAGCCAGGAGTAACCCCTGTGCATCACCAGGTGTGACCCAAAGAGCAAAAAATAAAAAAAAAGAGGATAAAGACCCTCCTCCGGCTCTGGGCACATTTTTCGATTCCACCATTCTTCTTGTACTAACATACGCCTCAGAGATCTGGGCCCTATGAAAAAAGGATGAGAACACGATTTGAGTATCCCAAAGAGGAATCAAAAGAGCTATGCTTGGAATATCACATTTCACTCAAGTGAAAGAAGGAATCTGGAGTTTCGACCCAGGTCAATGATCAAGAATCAGGAATGCTGTCTTGTTTGCCAAGGTATTGAAAATCACATGGCCTGACACGTAATCTGATTTGGAGATAACCATTGGACTAGAGCTGTTACCAACTGGATTCCACGGGACGTCAAAAGACCACGAGGCCGCCCACCTGCATGATGGTCAGACTTCATCGTCAAAACCTTGAATGAACAGTTTGAGGCTCTCTGTGTTCCTGGAATGAGCAAATACCATTGGGCTACACTAGCACGCGACAGGGACGAGTGGAGACATTACTGATGCCTGTTGGAGCAAATCGAAGATCAAGGAGATAACAAGTGGTGACAAGTGACAAGGAATATATATATATATACATATATATATATATATATATATATATATATATATATTAGGCCCAGGAGGAAAAAAAGATTTCAAGGGCAAGAGAGGGCAAAGTGTTTAAGAGAGCAAATAAACAATAGCCTAGCACTGGCTTTTGTTCTTTTTTTTTTCTTTGTCCGAATGAGTCTTTTGATAAACTGATATTTTCTGATTGTATTAGCCACTTGTAAAGAAATTTTAAAGTTAATTTAGCTTTTAACTTAGCTTCTAGTGTTGGGTTTTCTTATAGAGAATTTCAAGTCCTCTATGGGTTCAGATCAATATTTAGCTTTGCTCTCTGTCAAATCTAGTCACTGGACATGTTGATGGACTTGATTTTACCCTGGAGAGATGTACCCATCTAGAAGTTCCAGTAAGTTTTACAACAATGAAAATACCTAAGAGGACTTGGTAAGTCTCAGTTCATTTTGGCAGGAGTTGATGGGAAGCAGATCTGGTTTTCATGTTTTAAGTAAGACACATTCACTCAGGCTTTGGAACTTTATGATGACAACCTTGGTAATTTAAAAATGAATGGAAAGCATCCTTTCTATAAATAATGAGGATATAGGTGGAACAAAAGGATCTAATAAAAGGAAAATTATGGCCTATGTGAAAAAAGGTAATGGAAATAAAGGGAATGAGAAAATAAGAAAAAAGAAAGAAAAGATAGAGGTGATACAACAGAGAAATAATCAACAGTTTAGGTAGAAATATTAAATGAATGAAAAAGGAAGAGGGAAAACACATTTTGAAAACCAGTGTAGCATTATGTGAGAATGCCCTGAGTTGCCGCCCACAGAACGGCTTCTCTGGGTCCTGAATGACCATGATCCCAGAAGCACACAAAGCAATCTCAGAACCAAGTAGCTTTTGGCAGAAATGTATCTAGACTGTGCATTAAGCGCCATTCGGAAGGGTGTTTGTCTCTTCCGCCTTCTTCCCCTCCCCCCCACATTGGCCACCATCTTTCAGAGCCTCACGGGATGGGGGGTGGAAGCAGTCCTTCTTCCTGCTCCAATGAGACCCGGAGTTGCCCCCACAAATAGCTCCAGACTTTTTACTAAAATATCAGAAATCCAAAATCATAATCAGCAATAGAAAACACATTATCTAATTTGTTTATCTAATTATTTAATGATGCCCTTTCGGTAGGTCTGATTGTTGGGAAAAATTCCAAGTAATAATGGTGGGTCTTTTGTCGAATGTAATCAAAGTACAGAGTAAAGTGGAAATCATCTGCCACACAGGCAGATGGAAGGTTGGGATGGGGGCTATGCTAGGGTTCTTGATATTGAAAAATGTGCACTGGTGAAGAGATAGGTGTTTGATCATTGTACGAACGAGGCTTTAACTTGAAAGCTTTGTAACTGTTCTCACGGTGATTCAATAAATTAAAAAAAAATCCAAAAAATGATTCTGAAAATGTACTTGAGCCATAATGTAGTGGGTAGGGAGTTTGCCTTGCAAGAGACTCAATATAAATTTCTGAGTGCAGGGCCAGGAGTAAACCCTGAACACCACTGGGTGTGGTCCCCAAACAAAACAAGAAACAAACAAAAATGGTCTAAAAGTGATTAAACTTGAGGCTGGGGGGATAGAACAATGGGTACGGTGTTTGCCTTGCATGCAGCCAACCCAGGTTTGATTCCCAGCATCCCATATGGACCCTCAGCACCGCCAGGAGTAATTCCTGAGTGTAGAGCCAGGAGTAACCTCTGTGCATTGCTGGTTGTGACCCCCCCAAAAAGCAAAAAAAAAGTGATAAAACTTACAATTTTTTTCTGAAAATTATTTCTTAAATAAATCTTATAAAAATGTCCCTAATATATAAACAGACCAAAACAGAGGTACATGGGGTGATAGTGTCCAGACTTTTGCCCTTACTAGTTCTCTTGGCTTCTATCTAGCAAACCTATCGAACCTCAAAATCAATGCGATATTTTCAAAACCATTGAAATGCAGTTGAAATTTACTAATGTGAATTTTTCACTTTCCACATAGTTTGTGATGGTTGTGTGACTGGATTTGATTTATTGCTCTCAGATCTTATCCTGTACTATCTATATACTTTAATCCATAGTCTGATGACTTACTGCACACTGTTGGTACACTCACTTCTACCACAGCAATGGTAGAAAATTGTTGGTGGATATGACAACGTAATAGGCTTGGCTTTGCCCAGACAGAACAAAAATAATATATATGTCACTAAAGCAGCTCTAAGAGACATCACACATTTCTTCCAGTGTTCTTGATCGTTTTCCCTCTGACATAAAAATATTGTGTCACAAATGGTGACAACTCCCTCAGCATCTATCTGATATATAAAGACACATGGAGCAACAGAAAAGAATTATGTGTGAAGAGAGCAAGAGATACATGTCTGTTCAGAGTTACTGGAAGTTCAGAACAGCTTATGATTTTATCAAAGCTGACTAATACATCTTTAATCAAAGAAATCTGGCAAATCAAATAAGGGGTTGCGATTACCTCAAATTGCATGTCTAGCAGATTATAGACTGACCAAGAGAGAGAAAATATGGAGCTAATAGATGTTGTGAACACAAATGCTGATATACATGCTGGTCATATTAGAGTTCTATCTTTTCCTTCTCTCTTCTTATTGACAAGTATAAGGGCATATGCTTTCAAAGGGGGTCAGGTAGGGCTAGAAAATCATGTTTCTAAACCAATTTTCCCAGTTAACTGTATATCTATCTATCTATCTATCTATCTATCTATCTATCTATCTATCTATCTATCTAGTAAAATATACTAATATTACTAGTATATTTTTCCTTATAAAATATTGTTGAAATGATAAATTATGGATGTCTTAGGTTTGTATTCTAAGAAGGAACCATGATAATTTTATCCCAGAAAATAGTGAAAGTCATGATCACCAGCAAAACCATAAAATCAGAGTAAGGTTTTTAGGGAATATCTAGCTTGGAGCAATTCGATTTCTTATTATATTCTCAACCAATTGTAAAATGAAAATCTAGAGTATTAAGTGAGTGAAATGCTTTTTAGGTTTAATAACTGACTGTTGAGGAATGTCAACCAAAAATAATGACTTAGATTCAAAATAGTTAATCTGTAGCCCTCTTTACTGACCATAATTAGATAGCAGGGTCAGTTGATGTGGCATATTAAGAAATAGATTCATTTGTTAAAATGGTTCCAAGCTAAAATCGTTCCAGATTGTCCCCTTTAAACATTCCATACAGAGAACTATCACAGCTTTGTCTTCATAATAATCATTAAATTCAGTCCAAATACTAGTCATGGGAATTGTTATTTGACATTTATTTATTTTGCAATTTATCTTAAACTGATTTTACTGGGGGGGGGAAATGCACTAAGGAAGTCAATCTGCTGCCTCAGCATTTATTTGTTTACAGAAAATTTAAGTGTAGGTGACCCTGTTCTGGTAGGAAACTTCACGATTAGAGCTCTTTCTGCCTCAGTGAAGAGTACATGTACTTTTAGTTTTTCTTTTTAGTGATTATAGACTTTTAAAGAAACAAATTAAGGAAACAAGTATTTGTTGAAGTTCCAGATAAAGAATGCTTTGAGATTTTTCAAATACCCAATGATTTTAAGGTTGAAACTGATTCCTAGCTTATTATTTGATATGTTAACATGGCACATTCTTTTACCCCAAAGAACATGAACACAATTTAGAAACTTTTAGGTAAAACTTAAATACATGTAGGATCATATCAACCCTAAAATTAAGTTAAATATAAAATGCATTAATATTAGTATATATTGGATTGACATTAACAAATTCAAAACAATAAGAATGTTCTTGCATATGCATCTATATTTCCATTTAAGTACATGAAGAGTAATTCTACATACATAAAAAATTATTATTTTGATCTCTTCAAAATGTGCCACTCTCTGTTTTTCATATTTTTCCATTTTATTGCACATTAATATTTTGCAACAATATTTGGATATAACAGTTTAATTAAAGAAGTACTCAGTTATCAGTTATCTTCATTAAAGGCAAAACTTTACCAGTACAGTCATTTTCTTTCAGCTTCTAGATTAGTCCCTATAAAATACTCTTTTTGAAAATTAATACACATAAGTATTATTTTGGTATTTTTATTTAAGTTTAACTTAATTTTTTCATGTTTTTATATGGGTTTTGGACTGCCTCAGAAAAAAAAGTCACAAAAAATAATGAAAACACAAAAATTATTGGTAAGTTTATTGGAATATGAGCAAAATTGTGTAGAAATATATATCCAAGAGCAATTAAAAACGTCAGAGGAAGTTACTAAAGTAGTTGAAAGAGTAATTTATTTGAATCATAAATGACCTGGAGATAGAGCATTATTTTTCCCCTTTACATGTTTATTAATGTTTTGTCTATATTTTTAGAAGATGGTAAAGCCGCCATGATAGACTATGGATCAACTCATATCTCTGTAAGCCTAAGAATAATTATCATTTTTTATTACCCTTATGGCAATACTATCCTGCAAATAAAATAAAATAAAATAGCACAAAGTAGAAAGTAAAATCAACACAAATGTAAAAAAGTCCATTGTGAAATATGGACCACCTTGTCTCCTACTCTCTGAAAGCAACTTAGTTTATTGTTGATTTTTGGAAAAGGAATAGATAAAACAAAGAGCCACAAGAGAATTACTGAGTTTCACCCCTAACCCCAGCCTGTTTCTTAACTTAACCTTAAGGGTCTGGAGAGATAGTACAGCAGATAGGGTGTTGGCCTTGCATGTGGCTGACTTGGGTTTGATACCTGGTACCTCATATGGTCCCCCAAGCCCAACAGGAGTGATCACTGAGTGCAAAACCAGGAGTAAGCCTGAGCACCACCGGGTGTGGCCCACATAAACAAACAAACAAATAAAATAGGCTTATTTGGTGACAGTATCCCAATCTGTGCAAACCTGCAGGCTAAACTACAGATGGTGCCATTTAGAAGTAGCCAAAATTGCCAGTTAAAATCCTCTGGAAAATGCAGAGTTTATCATAGACACTCTCACAGTTGATGGAATATTATGTGTCTTTGGGGCATTGTTTTAACAAATGCATTTGAGATCAAAATGTCCTCAATTAACTACTCTTCCCAGAATACCTTGTAGAATATTCTGTCTCTATTGATCATAAACTGGCATAGTTACTGTACTTCCTTCGGCAGAACTCAGGGAAAAGTGAGTAAATGCACTTTACCATGTGACAGAATTTAAATTATGAAGAACACTAGAGTGAGGTTTCATTAGTATTTGCATTTTCTTAGCATAAGATAGATCTGAAATCTATTTTTATCCAAGGGATCTTATTAAGTTAAGATTGCCTATTCCTATATGTAGTTGTTTCAAGCACTAGTGTCTGATGGTACTTTTATAAACAACGCAGAATAAATTCAAACAAGCTAAAAAATGTTTATTGCAAAATACTGTAGTTCAAGAAAAATTACATCTGCATGGACTGCATATTTTGGATGGAATTTATGGTGTAGTTTCTCTTCATTAACCACATCTCAGAGAATTTTCAAAGCATTGACTTGCATATTATTAACATATACTTAAAATAACAGTATAGAAGGCTTTCGTATTAATATAAAAGATTAAGCATAAAACATAAGGTATTTTCTTTGTCTGTATACATGTAATGCCTTAGAAATTCAGCTTTTCAATTAAAGTGAACTAGCTCTTACCTAGAGCAGCTAGATTAATAAATATCACATTCTACTAAAACTATTCCCCTTAATAAAAGCAAATGGAATTCATTTTGCAAGAAAAAATAGTATTAACCATTATAGGTTCTTTTATATAATATGAAATTTTCCATAGCATTTTTCATGGAAAATTAATGGTGACAAAAAAACAATTATAGAATTTGAATCCAGCAGGAACTTGTCTTCAATTGTTCTTATGTATGTTTTTTGTGGGATAGTTGTTTTTGTTTACTTTTATTATATATATATTATTTTTATTTTTTTTCATGGAGTTCTTAGAGTAAAATCTTTATCATCAACTATATAATTATGAATGCATATAACATTTCAAACCACAAACCAAATGTGAAAGTTATTAACAAGTGAGTCTTAAAATTTCCATATTATCCATAGATAATCTCTTGTGTGATGTTGAAAAGGTTAGATAATTTGTTTGAGCTTCAGTTTTCTTAACTGAAAATATTGAATAAAAAATAATCTCTTAGAATTGATAAGGTTTAAAGAAGACCTTTTACCAAATGCCTTGCAGAATGAAAAGATAAAATAAAACAACTCCCCTCTAAAAAATAAGAATTATCTATTCTTCAATTTTATCATAATAATTATGCATTTATCAATTGGCATCCCAAATTTATACAGGATTGTGTCTTGTAATGATAATTAAAATAGAAATTCTTTACTTTGGGGCAAGGTTTACCAAACACTGTTCAGGGGACCTTGGGGCACTCCTGGTATACCGTGGTGTTTGCTGTTTGTGTCATGTGATACAGAGGGCTGCCAGGAGTACATCTAACAACATTTTAAGGTGGCAGCATATAGTACATGGGACTGAACTGAACTTGATATGCACAACATGAGACCTAAAGCCAGCACAAGCTTCTGGCCAGCAAATTCTTCACCTTTTAAATTGGTTACTATTATTAAGTTCTAAGGAGTGAAATTGATTACTATTATTAAGTTCTAAGGAGTGAAATTGGTTACTATTATTAAGTTCTAAGGAGTGAAAAATTCCAGACTTTTCTAATTCATTAGGCTGCCAATATAATCATAAAATATACAATGCTTGCACTCAATGTTCCTCCCTCTAGGGCCCAGATTCTTTCAAGTCTCTCTAGATTCCCCTTGTTTGAATGTGCTTCTCAGATTTATCTTTCTAGTGAATTCCTAGTCACCTTTCAATATTTTTTCTTTGAAATAATAAGAAATACTCACTCCAAGGTTTCTATTATTGTATCACCAAACCTCGTTCTTCACATCTGTTGTCATGTACTTTTCTTCCGTAAGCTACTGAACTGTACTAGCACACTTCCTGTGCACCAATGTCCAGTAGCAAATTTCACTAGATGTAGTGCAATTACTTGCAATGTATTTGTTAAAAAAGAAAGAAGAGTTTCTTAACTGAATGGAACTTAATAAATGTCACTAAAAGTTTATATAAAACAGATTTTTAGGAAGGAAGAGGATTGTGACACTCTTTAATAACTTGTTTTCTTGTCAATATACCCCTGATACTCCGACGCTTTGTCCTGCCAGGACCCCTGTCTTGTGCGAACGCAGCTCAAGCTTTTTCAAGTGAGGAGAATCTTCATTTCCTCAACACAGATGGTAGCTCTGTCCAAACTTACCCATCTCCCCTCAGCTCCCAGAATATTCAAATACTGCAAAAGAGGTTGTTTCTGAAGTCTAGACAATGTTTAAAAATAATTCCTAATAATTAGTATCAAAAGAGCAGATATGAAAACATAATTTAATCATCACCACTTTCCTAACAAACTGGAGAATTAAAGCATTTTCCCTCAATAGTTCCAAAATGGTAGTATACGTTTTGTGTATTATTTTACCAGTACCTACTCATGCAAGGCTATTTGACCTTGCCACTACACAAACATGTAGGCTAAAATATTGCCTAAAATATGTAACCCTGTGCTCATTATAGATTTTGGTGACCAAATTTTATTTTAGGTCGTGGGAGATGAAGTTGTACCTGTCAGGGTGCAATGCTTCTAGAATTTCCAAGTGAAAAGTCACTCCAAGGGAATTTGAAATGCAGTAGCCTGCCTTTGTGAATATTATTTACGCAACTGTCTATTTGTATAATTTTGTGCAAAAAATGAATTATTTAAAATAAAACCTTAGATGAAGTCTTGTAATAATAGGTTTGAACTAACTGAAAGCAAACTTATCATTTTAATTTGGGGGGTTCTCTTTTGTAAGTTAGCCACAAACTAATTAGAAAAATGTTTATTTTCTATGTAAAATAGCATACTCTTGTCTATTTAACCATGCATTTTTATCTGATCAGTACCCTTGTAATAAGAATATGAGTACTCTTAATCTTTTTTATGCTTTTACCTCATAGATTCCCTCATGCATCAAAACACCATTGTTCTCCTGTGGTGGAATTTTAAATAATAGTACAACCCTTTTTTTTTCTTTTAGTTTTGTAATATGTACCAAAAACATGAATTCAGAAACCAAAAATTCCCACTTGCTTCATTTTACTAGCTAGCACTCCAATCTCTGAGGCCCATTACGAGCCCCCAAATTCTAGCATTGAACTTAAACCAGGCCACCCCCCAGGAAAACCACAACTTCATTTTTAAAATATATTTGATTTTCTTTTCCTAATCTTGCAGCCTTTCTTTCTTTTTCCTTCCCCCCTGACACTGCTGTGCACTTTAATTTTGCTTTCAGTCAGTAGTTTAAAAACTTTAGCTTCTAATAACTGGAAAAAATGGTTATTTAAAGATAACTGCAACTTGCTTAACATGCCAGGCTATCATATGCCCAGTGCTTTGAAGCTGCAAATTAATGACGAGCAGGAACAGTGACTATCTTTCAGAGGAAACTGACCTCTTTCTAATGGCACATCGCTAATGTCATCTGTCTACTGCATCTCATTATGGGAATTTCACGGAGTTAAAAAAAAAGTATCTTAAGGCTGTGCACAAATAAAAAGGACCTTCTAGTATTAAGCACTTTGAAAATTTTTGATCTCTCAAAATACCTTCCTTAGATACAGCTTCCCCCTTTTGTGCATGGCACGCTGCTTATGTCATCTATTCTCTGTGACTAATTATGTTAATTTTGTGCCATAAAAGTAACTGAAGGCTGTTAAGGAATAAAAGCTTTTGAGTGGCCTTATTTCATAAACATCCCTTTTGAACAAGGCGTATTTAGTCATATTTGCAGTAACAGAAAGAGTCTTGTGCTAAAAATACAACAAAGGCTCTTGAATATGGCCATTTATTCCCACTTTATTAGGTAATTTATGAAAAAGTATGAAGGAAAGCCTTTTTGTTACTATAATTTGCATAAAGCTGGTGCCCCATTAATGAGATAACTTCCTGCCTTTTGTGTATCACCAGCTGGAAATAGAAATGGAGGAACTTTTCTGTGGTCCAATTACTTAACCTGCCGAGTTCAGAGCTGGAAAGTAAACAGGATTCCTATCTGCCACAGAACTTTATTTTCATTCCTCTAATCTGATATTTTAAAAATAAAAAATAATTAAGAGAAGGATAGATGCTGAATGTTAGAACCAACTAAATGTCAGCAATGTTATATTTTAGAATGTATATCTATTTCTAGAGAATAATCATAAACCCCACATTGAAGCATAGCTATAGAATACTTTTGCTTACATTGAAACAAATTGGTAGCACAGAATCATGTGTACCCATATAATTCAAGCACCCAGCAAACTTTAGAAGTCATTTGTGGGACTAGAAGGGAATAATGAATTGATTGTATTACATTTCACTGCAAATATGAATTTCAAGGAAAGATACTTTAGATATTTAATAACATGAACATTCCATCCTACTAAAATTTGCTTATGGGTTATAAAATTGAGGTCACAATAATGCTAGAAAGAGTTTAGGATTTTTCTATAAGAGAATTTTACAAATTCTAGAAAAGCACAGAAGAATAAAAGAGAGAGAAATACGGTTAGTTTCAATAAATGATATCTGCATGAATCTGAATTCCCTCATACATACAATATAAGGAAGAATTTTATTAAATTGAACATAAAATCTGTTAAAATAATCAGTGACTATATAATTTAATATCTTTTAAAATATAGTATAGTCATGTTAAGCATGTAAGTTTTCTATATAGTCCCTCTCTGCATTTAATAAATATAGTTCTGTTTAAAACATTTCTCATTGTGTGTGTGTGGTGGGGTACTTATGATCCCATGTGGGTCTCTAGGATATTCTAAGAGGGAAACATGTTAAAATCATGTAAGTGGGCTGGAGAGATTGTGGTGTAGGTGAGGAAACTGCTTTGCATGGTGCCGGCATAGTTTTGATCCCAGCAACCCAGTACTGTCACCTGAGCCCAGCTAGAAGTGATCCTTGAGAACTTCCATTTGTGGCCCCCAAACAAACAAATTAAACAAAAAAATCACGAAAATTTCGGATGATGGCTGGAGATAAGGTTATAATAAGAAACACAAATTCAGAAAGCATCACACTTGGGGAAAATTTGAAAAACACTGCTCTAAAGGGTTATTTGCATCTCAAAGTTTGATGATTGGTATGTCAGTGTGTGTGTGAGAGTGTGTGTGTGTGTGTGTGTGAGTGTGGGTGTGTGTGTGTCAGTGTCTGTGTGCCTGTGTGTAGAATTTGAGTAGAATTTGTTTTTCAATGTGTCTCTGATAAGTTGTTTAAATTGCATATTGGAATGGTAATAGATGCAAAAGTTTGAAAATTATATTAATCATTTGAGCTTTTCTACTTCTGTGTTTATTCTAACAATCTTTGCTATAGCTTAATGCAAAGCCTTCATCAAGCATATAAGATGTATGAGATGTTTTTTTCTAGAAGTCTCCAAGCACTTTTACCTTCAGTGGAACTTCACTGGACACATTTACTCAGTCTTCCAATTATATTAAGGTAGTATTTTCCATTCATAATTCCCATAGACACATTTTTGGTTAATGTATGTACCCATCCTATACTTTCTTCAATACCAAAGAATATAATGTGATAAATGTTATTCTAAGGAAGCAATTTTCTTGTCTAAGTGTATTGCTAGGGAATCATCTTTCTTTTAGTTTATTTTATTATCTGAGTTGTTAAATTTAAGAGGATTCTAAAAGAAAATATGAGCTATTCAATGAATGCAACTTGTCCTTTTTATATTAATATGCACATATAGCAAAAAGCATAGATAAAAGACTATTTAGAACACTTAATCCAAGAAGTTACTAAATAATTTGTTTGAATGGACTCTTCCTTCTCCATTTTATGTTCTCTGTATCAGTATTAGTTTTCCATTTCTTTTTAACTGGAATAGTGACAAAATTATCATTTAGATTTTTATGATAGTAATTTGAACTACTAGAACACGAGGAAGAATAAATCAAGTAAGGGAAAACGTGATTCCAGTAAATTTCATTAAACTTCTTGAAGAAAGCAACAAAAAAGACTACTTTTTTTTTAAGTTTTTGCAATGTCCCGTTTTATATGTTGGCTACTTTGTTGCAATCCTTATTATCTGACTTAATTTTCTTCAACATAGACTTGTTATTAATTTATTTTCCAGTGTTTATAAGGAATTCAAGCATATTCTAGCTAGAAGTTAAGTAATACACAATATATAACCTTAGAATATTAATAAAGTACTCATTTGTGGCATATATACAGATTTATTTAATCCATTTAAATTATCCTGTATACTAATCTTTGTTTGTTTGTTTGTGGAACCACAAGCAGCAGTACTCATGGTTTACTCCTGGCTATGAACTCTCCTGGCTAGTATTTCGGACCATATGTGGTGCCTGGGACTGAACACTGGTTGATTGTTTGTAGGAAAAGAGCCCTACCTACTGTACTATTGTTCTGGTTCCAAAATAATGAATATGCATTATAAGAAATCAGAATTTTTTTTCGACTTTAGCTTTTTGGGTCACACCCAGCAATACACAAGGGCTACTCCTGGCTCATGTGTTCAAGAATTACTCCTGGTGTTGCTCAGGGACCATATGGGATGCTGGGAATTGAACCCAGGTCAGCGACATGCAAGGCAAACGCCCTACCTGCTGTGCTTATCGCTTCAGCCCCACATTTTTATTGTGGGAAGGGGAAAGGAAAGGGTGTTCTGAGCCCCGCCAGAGATGTTCAGGGCTTAGTGCTGGTTCTACCCTTAGAGATCACTCCTGGTGGGGTTTGGGGCTACATCTAGTTCCAGAATCCAACTTTGGTTGGCTGCATGCAAGGGAAGTGCTTCACACACTGTACGTTCACTAACCCCCATCATACGGGTGCCAGAGAAGCTTGCCTAATGACGGAGGGGGATAGGATGGGGAAGGGCACACTAGGACAATGGTGGCGAAAAGTGGTCACTCGGGAGCAGGGGACAGTGCTAATAGGTGTTCAAGTGTGACTGCATGGAGCCATATCAGTTGCAATACTGTAAGTTATAGTGTCTACACTGAAAAACAAATAATAGTGATTATCACAGAGGTCGACTGGTGGGTGGGAAGGAAAATGGGGATGTTGGTGGAGGGAAGTGGACACTGATGAGAAGCTCGGTGTGGTAGCAGTGGATGCCTGGAACTCAAACATGGAAAGCGAAACAAACATAAATTAATTTTATAATCATCTTGTATAATCATACCAGTTAAGGCTGTGTGAATTTAAAAGTAGTTCTGTTTCATCTTGCCACTTTCTTAAAATTCTTAAAATTTTTACAAAATCTTCCAAAATTACTCTAAGAAATCAGCCATCTACATTAAATTAATACAAAATAAAACTGTGTGATCATTTTAAGAAAGCTATAGGGGAAAGTTTGCATCAACAAATATTTTCTACATTCCTGCTGGTAACTTCAAGGCGTTTCCCCTCTGTTCTCCCCCCACCCCCCTTGTCTGTTACAAGTTATGATGTGTGGATGAAGGCTTTTTCCCATGCAGTAATGACTGTATACTGAGATTTCAAGGGGCTGTTCATGACAATCCCATTTTCTGTGTAATTTCATGGTTGTCTTCTTGAATGAAGATATTGGCTGCTCTGAAGCAGGGGGTCAGCCGCGCCTGCTCCCTTTCAGTATTGTTCCGGAGTATGTTTCCTTTCAGCTGATGAAAAGTAATTCATCATTTACACCCCTGAATTCTGCCAGCATTTTTTGAACAACTTTTCTTTCCCCGTGGTACCTTAGGCCCATGAAAGAGATAAATAGGTTCAATACAACACTAGGCCCCAGATCCTGGGAGCAGGTTAGGCCTCTAAGGCCCCGAGCTGCCCCTTTCTCGTGATAGAGTTTGTCACCTTTCTACCTCTAGAAGTCAAATCCTGTCGACTCAGCCATCTTTCAGGCTCTCTGAAGTGGCTTTGGCACCCACTGGGGCATGTGAGCTTAAAATTGATTTTTTTTAAGATCTGTCAAGTTCCCTTAAGGGACGGAGTTGACAGCCAGCAGGCCTCAACTATCACAAAGCATTCAGTGTGTAAAAGACACCTAAGGAACTTCCTCTGAGGGGCCAAAGGCCTTCAGACTTTGTGACACATTGAGAGGGTGCGGTTGCTAAGAAACTGGGTTCTGGCAACCGAATTTTTTTCCTGCAGCTCGGCCACTTTGGGGGAGAACTTTAAACTATCTCTTTATTATGGCGTAAAATAACATCAACCATTCTTACAAACAAGTTTAAAAAAATGTTTAATGGACTCATTCTGTGATTCTTCAGACTTAGCCTGCCACTTAGGCAGGCTGGGAATTAGTTAACGACAGTGTTTGAGCAGCTCTGAAGGATAAAGTGTGAGCCGGTCTAAATAGAATCAAATAACACCTGCTATTTCTTTTAAGAGCAAGGATGCCAACGCTGTAAGGAATTGGATCGTATAGAAAACAATGAAGAAATCATTCTATTTTTCTCATTTGAAACAGTCAATGGCTTAGTACCTTAGTAATAGTATGATATGATATTTTACCTCCCATCTGTTGAAGAATAATGCTGAAGTAGTTCTAAGCATACTATTGAGGTCTAACAGATCAAGAAATTGTTTAATCCTGCCTTTTATTTAGCCATTTCTCCTTACTTAATATGTTCCCTTAAAAGTCAAAATGATAGGGGCAGGGTTTTCTATATTGTTTTAAAGGCTAAGGACCTGTTCTGTTCTTTCTGATATTGATTTTGAACAACCTCAATATGGCAAGTAAATCTTTTTGTTCTAAATAAAGAAGAAAACGACTTAGCCCCTTCCAGCGAGTGCGGCAGAACCACTTTCTCCAGCCAAACCGTTCGAGCAGAGCAAACACAGCATCCTCTGGAAGATTAGCAATTCCTCAAAAGAAGTCAGGAGACACATTTTCAAATTCAATTCCAACCTGTGCGGTTTGAAGGCCGTGAAACTTTCAACAATAATATAAATACTGCATGTGTCTCTCTCTCCCGAGGCTAGATTTTACCAACTAGTAAGTGAAAGGCCAATTGTATAAGCAGGTATACGGCTGAGTCGAAAGGCTTTGATGGCATTAATCTCCCTTTACGAGGTCTTGTTTTCATGGCCTGTTGTCAAACATAACTGGTTTGTTCTGTGACCATAACTGCAGTTATACGTCCCTCGTCACAGAAAAGTGTCTTAGCCTTTGAGGGAATTTCTACGTGAATTTTCCAAAGACAGTTTCAGTGTTCTCTGCAGAGAGAGTCAGTGTAGTAAGATCAGAAAAATACTTTGCTATCAGTCATAACCTGGGATCAAAATATTGGCTTGGATTGGGAAAGACAGTGAAGACTCAAGATGCTTGGCTTATGTGTGGCTGACCCTGATTCTCTCAGGAGCACTGAGCCTGAGTACCATGAGCACCACCAGGAATGATCTGTTAGCATAGAACCAGGAGTAAACTCTAAGCATCACCAAGTATAACCCCACTCCCACCGACTGGCTTGTATGAGCTGTGTGGCTCCAACAGATGTATGCAGCTTCTCTGAGATGTAGCTCCCTCATGCATAAAACAAGGACAATCACACTGACAAGCAAGGAAAATATTTAGCATGGTTATTGCAATTGAAGTTAGATCAATGGCAGAAGTTGGAGCTATAGCACAGCTGGTAGGGTGTGTACCTTGCATGCAGCCAACCTGGGTTTGATTCCCAGCATCCCATATGGTCCCACAGTACCTCCAGGAGCAATTCCTGAGTGCATGAGCCAGGAATAACCCCTGTGCATCGCTGGGTGTGGCCCCAAAAGCAAAAAAAAAATGGTGATTACTGTAATTCTGATTTACCAAATATATTCCATAATTCCATAATCTTATTCACTTAAGGACAAGATACTATGGATATTATGAACTTTAGTAAGAACTAGCCTCTTAAACACAAACACTAACAATCAAAGGTAATTTTCAGAGTGGATAAAGAATTATCTGGAGTTTAGGAAAGTTTTAGCTATGGTCATTTTGATAACATAACACATTCAATATATAAAAAAAATCAGAGAATATTTTCTGAACTGACTTGACCTAAGAATGTTTCCTAAAACTCTTCATAAAAAAGAATAATTAAGAATAAAGTTGAGGGGGTTACAGAGATAATTCAGCAGGTAGAGTGCTTGCCTTGAACATGGCTGACCTGGGTTCAATGCCCCACGTACAGATGTGTTGGGGAACAGTTTTCCCCCCAACACTGCCCGGACACGTTGCACACCAGGTCCAGGCAGAGGTGGGGCGATGGAGAATGGGCACTCGGAGAAACGCCCTCCGGGAGCAGCTGATGGCTGTTCACTTTATTGCCAAACACACACATATTTTATAGAGGGTCTCAGCTTTCAAATAGGCAGTTACTGGTTGACTATAGACAAAATAAGCTACTGAAATTTAATGAAAATTGTGTCTTCTCTGTGTTATATGATTACATTTTTTGTGTCACTGCCTTCTCTAGTGAGCCAGTGTAGCATAGTGACAATCTCTCTCAGTAAGTTGAGTGATCGTACAACTATCCACCAGGTAACCAACATTTCTTTTTTCTTCCTCTTCTTCCTTGTAGACTCACTGAGGGACAGAAATGGGAGTTTCTACCTCCCTTTTCCATGTCCACAGAGGCTCTACATTACCCAGTTCATTTGTCTAACAAGTCTCCACTATCCCAAGAGTAAATTAGTCGTCATGCTTGGCATTTCTCATGTGTTTTTTAATTCCCCTATTACATCAAGAGAATGATTGAGTGGAGGTACTGAGTACAAGTAAATGTAGTTTCTGTTGGACTGAAGGCCAGAAGAGAAAGTATTCACAAATGATGTGCTCAAGTCCTCACTTCCCAAGTGCTGATGACAGTGTTTGCTTAATGAAGGTACTCAAAGAACACTCATAGCTGAGTATGTAAACACAGGACCTGTTTCCTTAAAGACTTAACCAGTAGTCAATCCCACCAAAGATTTAATATATTTCAAGTTTTAGAATCTAATTACTTTTCAGCTAGAGAAAGTACAGCAGGGAGGAGACTTGCCTTGGCGTTGGCCACCTGGGTTCAATCCCTGGCACATCATATTGTGTCTGAGCTTGTCGGGAGCAATTGTCAGGGAGCAATTCCTGAGTGAGGCAGATCTAGGACCAGGAGTAAGCCCTGCGGACACAAGCATGTGGACCAAAGAACAAAACAAAAACGTCAAAGAAATCTTTTGTTTCACTACAATCCCCCCCCCACCCCATGCTCCTCCGTGAGAACCTCATAAAAAACATGTGGCAAAAGGAGTCACAACCTTCCCCCTCAAAAATTAAAAGGTGAATATTCTCTCAAAAAATGAAAAATTCTGAAATTCATATCAAGAGATAAAAATAAGTTAGAACAAGTTAGTTCTATTTTCATATTTGGACTATCTTCACCAGCAGGATATAAAGAAATAGGCATTTTATTTACATCAGTCCTTCTTAAAGCTACAATATTCCTGATAAAGGAAAAAAATACAAGTTTCAGTGCTTCACTTTGATGCATATGTGTGCTCATAAGGTCATCATATTGTAGTGATTATGGTAGGAGCAACACGTCCCTCCCTGGCCTATTATCACTGGTCGTAATGTACCATAGAGGCTCAAGATGTTCTCTTCTTGACTGAGCCTGGAGTGGATCTATTTCACAGTGTGTTCCCCTTAAAGGGAGAGTCTACAAATGGCAATACATGAGGCACTTATCTGTACATAAGCATCTAAGATGGAATGGGAGTAAATGATGCACTTCATGGAGTTGCATTACTTCTTCAGTACAATTTGTTGCAATAAAAAAGGGGGGAGAGAAAGAAAAAATAATTTGATAAATGGAGTCAAGTGGCCTGAAAGAGTTAATGTGCTTCTTCCCACTAAAAACAGTGAGCCATTTCTATGTAGGCTATCCCTTCCCCTGAGTTATATCAGTGCTGCAAAAAACATTTTAAAACGATCTTCACAGACTCCAGGGATAGAAGAAGGGTTTTTGCTCTTGCTTTGTTTTCACTGTCAGTACTAACTAGAAAATGACTGTTTTGTTTTTTCGGTTTTTTTTTTTCCTCCCTTGTTTGTCTTTTTCCCCTTTAAGTGTCACTAGGAGTAAAGGTGCTTCGGGGAGGTTTTCTCCTTGGTTTCCTCTCAGTTCATTCACACAACTTGAGAGATTAGCAGATAACTTTTATTTTAAATTGGAAAATAATAAGATCATTCATCTGGCCTCCAAATATTCTAAAATTTGTTAGTTGCCATCTCTTTTCATTGTCCTGTCATTCAGTATTTATCTCTCAGTATTTTTAACAATTCTGCTTAGGTTGTTATTTTAAAAACTATACTAGATTCCTAGCAAATTACAATTTAAATTAACGTGATTGCATAACAATGTTGTCTAATTAAAATTTCTCCCATAAATTAATTATGCTTTATGAAAAATATATTTTCTGAAAAATACACTCGAGTATTTTTCACATTCTTTTCAGAGTATCTTTTCCCTATGCAACCTTCCTTGAATTTATTTTCACAATACCCACACACCTAAGTGCTTTTGATACTTAATATTTTTTAAAATATTTAACAATAATTCACTTGGCTTCAAATTCTAGGTTATTACTTAGCAAATAATTTTCATTATCTGAGCACAAACACGAGCTGTGTTTATTTTTTCAATTTTTTTCTGAACAAGTTTCAAGGCTAAAAAGGGAATTTTATCTAGAAGAAAAACATTTCCTACTCTATTTTCTCTGCATGCCCCAGAGGTGTATTTAGCATTCACAAAATACCTGACTATCCTTATTTTCCTTAATATCTATCCAAATGATATTTGCTGTGTCAGCTAAAACATTCACAGCCTTTCTTTCCACAGGCTATCATATCTGCACACTGTTGAGCCCTCCCCCTCTATTGGGTTTCCAGTTTCAGTAAACCTTATCCTAGCATTTTTAACCTGCCTCATTTCTCTGACACTACAATTTCGATAATATCATGCTTATCTCTGACACTCAAACTTAGCATCGATAAGTTTTTGATATAATAAATCCTTGATATAATACCATTCTTACCCATGCTATGAGATATAATCAAAAATGAAAGCAGAAACTTAAGATACAGAGTAAAATATATTACTTGCCAATTTTCCACAGTAACTTTTCATCATTACTCCAAAATTACTTTTTAATGCAAAGAGTAGTTTCAATCACATTGAGGCCCACATGATTCAGATACTATCATAATCACAATTAGATTACATTACTGCAATCAGGAATGGAGATCATTAAGAGAAAGAATATAAATTGCTTTAGTTTTACAAGTACTGAGCTAGCAAAATTATAATTAATCTCCATTTATAATCTTTTCTTTCATAGAACTGCAAAGCATGCTACTTTTTTTAGGCCATCAATACAAATTAGAACTAAGTAATAAAGCCCTAACTACTACAACTCTGCTTCTCACAATTGAAGAAACTTCCACATTATGTGTGGAAAGCTTTGATACAAACAGTGCCCTTAGAGTAGATTGTTTCAGTGCAATAAGCCCAACTATTATAAGGTGCGGTTTTAAAAACAGAACGCTACAGAGCTATCTCTCTGTACAGAGTAATCAGTTTGCACATCCCATTTCTCAAATGAGATGGTGCTACTGATGTGAAAAGAAAAAATAATGATTTAGCAGTCCTAGCAAATGTATCATTCTGTGAATCTCGAATTTCAAAGAGAGTCTCTTAAAACTACCAGGGCCAATAAGAGCATAAAAAAGAAATGCAAGCAAGATATTGAAGTCCTAAAAATTAAGATCAGTTGTATGTATTTGAATTGCATTGTATATTTTCAATAGATAAAGTTGCTAGACACCTCAAGATTTCATGTCCCTCTATTGTCTTACTCATAACTTTTGGTTATTAGTTCATAGAGCCCTTGCTGGGCTCCATAGGGTATTAATCTGCCCATTCAGTTCCTGAAGTAATCAGTGGGACCTGTGAACTGCACATATATTATTTATTTCCATATGTTCCTTGAATTGGAATATATTAAGAAGCATTGTTTTGTGCGTCTAGTTTCTCAACAATATTTTCTACTTTCCAGGTACCTGGCCAGATATAATGCTATACCATAATAAATATGATGATTTACTGAATGTATAAAATGTTAAAATTTTGCCTTTTGATGTGTACTTAATGAACCTATTCTAGGAAATCAGAATATCAGTAATCAGAGAATTGCTGAGCAATTCCAATGTAGACAGATATATTTCTCCCAAAAAAAGTCTCACTTAAGAACATAGGAAATAAACGGTTGAAAATTTTGCTTATTTCTAAGAAAATACTTCGCTAATGACAGAAAAACTTAAGGCATAGGCAATACAAATTTTAAAAGTCATGAATTATTAAAGAAATGCTTTGTCAGTTGATAAACTTTTTAAGTATAGGAATTTAAAATGATCTTTAAAATAAATTAAATTAGGAAAATTAATATTAAAGAAATGCTAAGTTATTTCATTTTAACTTGCACTAAGATTTTTATGTATAGAATATTACTTAGTATAAATTGTTAGAAAAATAGATTAGAAAATTTTACACTGAATCAAGTTTAATTAAAGAACATACACACCGCTGCCCAAATTGTATTTTTACTATATATGTAAAATAGTAATAATTAAAAAGAACAAAATAATAACTGTAGTCATAAGCAATGAAATTAGTTTTTTAGTGCTAATAAACCCATGCTTTACAACTTTAATAACATGACATTAGGCTAGGATTTTAAGAAAACTGAAAAGCTTTGCAGAAATTTTCTTTGTCAACAGAGACAGATTTTATGCAGTACTTGCCATCAGAAAGAAAACTAAGAGGGTAAAAGAAGGATAACTAACAAATTTGAACTCCCCTCAGTGAAAAAATCACAAGACATTGCTAAGATACACTTGAAATGAAAAGGAAGATGAGTTAATAAAACAGTAAACAAATTATATTATAAGGAGAAAATTATCTTTCTTTTCTACTACTATTTTGGACAATTATACTTATCCCTCTGTATTTAATTAATATATCTGAATCAAATCAGTGGGTAATGATATGAAAAACCATTGACATTACGGAGATACATAATAAGCTTTAATTTTATTTCAAAATAATATAAATGAAAGAGACAGGACTATTAGAGTTAAAAGGACAATCTCTTCTGATACTAACTACTAAAGAATATTGTCTTTGTGTGTGAGTATGTGTGTGTATGTGTGTGTGCATGTGTGTGTTTATAAGTCATTGTATCTGGAATCAATATTAATAGATAACATATAAACTTCATAAAATTTAACGTCAGTGTGTTTTTATATCACTGTCACTGTCATTGTCATCCAATTGCTCATCAATTAACTAGAGCGGGCACCAGTAACGTCTCTAAAGTGAGACTTATTGTTACTATTTTTGGCATATCGAATATACCACAGGGAGTTTTCCAGGCTCTGCCATGCAGTTGAGGTACTCTTAGTAGCTTGCCAAGCTCTCTGAGAGGGGCAGAGGAATTGAACCCAGGTCAGCCGTGTGGAAGGTGAACACCCTACCTACTGCACTATTGCTCCAGCTACACACAGAAAAAAATCCAACTAAATTGAACATTTTGGCAAGTATTCTGGAGTAAATCATGGAGATGGGGAACTGAGAGGAAATTCATTTGTCACTAAAACATGCAAGGAATGTTAACATGGTAAATGTTAACTAGACGAACAAAGTTCAAGACTATGAGAAAAACAAAAACTTGGGGTGGGAAAATAAGAGAAAGTATATTATATTTTAAAAATAGTATTCATACCACCCAGAGGATTGGGAGAGATGCAAATTAAAAAAAAGTAAAATTTTATCTTTTGAATGTGTAAAGAGTTGAAAATAACTTCACCTTTTCTAACAGCTGCATAGTATTCCATTGTGTAGATGTACCAAAGTTTATTTAACCTGTCCTATGTTCTCGGGCACTCGGGTTTTTTCCAGATTCTGGCTATTGTAAACAGTACTGCGATGAACATACAAGTGCATATGCCATTTTCACTATAATTTTTTGCCTCTCCGGGATATATTCCCAGGAGTAGTATTGCTGGGTCAAATGGTCTGTTATTACAAAACGGCAGTGGCGCTCTATCTCTCCCGCTGCCTGAGTTCAGTAGTGTCACACCCTGCAGAGGTCGATGGCAATGGGCAGCGAAGGAAGAACCCAGGGCCAGGGTGGTTGGTCTCAGTTGCAGTCTATTCCATTCCCATATCCATTCTCCTCTGACTCTCCCCTTGCTTTTTCCTCCCCCATGCTACTTCATTCTCCTTCTGCAGTTCCCTTCATTCTCTTTCTGGCTCTGGATCCCCTTCTGCTTCTCTCTCTCTCTCCTGAGCCACTCTTGCTCTCACTTTTTACTCTGTCTCTTACTTCTGACTCTGACCCCTGCTCCTGACTCTGACATTTACTTCTGACTCTGACTCTCACTTGCTTTGTGCTCTTTCTTTCACCTGCTTCTGGCTCCTATGACTCCCTGATTCTCTTTTGCCTTGTGCTCTGCTTCAGTGACTCCTCCCTTCTCTTAAGTCTTAGTCTATATAGCAATCACACAGGGTGGGGACACAAAGGTGGGTTGAGCATTAACAAATCAACAAAGAGGGGTAAGACCACTCCTCCAGGAGATTAACAAAATCTCATATAAGGGGATTACTCCAAATCACTAGAAACTAAGTGAACTAAGTGCCACTTAAAGGCAGATTTTATACAGGGTGTGTCACTTTCTTCCTTCCTCCGCTAGTAATCCACTTAAATAGTTGCAGTAAATTTACTTCTAATATTTCTAGCAATGTCATTCTGTATGAGCACAGTAAGAGATATGTCAAACTTAAAGTTTGGTTCTTTCTGAGGACATCTTTAAGGTACCTTTATTGCTTTAAGGTAAACTAAGTTCCCTGCAGCAAGGCTAAAAGGACAAACCGAATGTTATTCTACAAAATGGGAGCTCAATTTCTAATTTTTTGAGAATCGTCCAAACTGTTTTCCTAAGGGCTAAACCAGTCGGCATTCCCACCAGCAATGAAGGAGAGTCCCTTTCTCCCCACATCTATGCCAACACTGGTTGCTTTTGCTCTTTTGATATGGGCCAGTCTCTGTGGTGTGAGATGATATCTCATTGTTTTGATCTGCATCTCCCTGGTGAAATTTGCATATAAATGGATCAACATGGAACATTTCACTTAACACTTATCATGTTAAGTGAAATAGTCAGAAAGAGAGAGACAGGCATAGAAGGATCACACTCATCTGTGGAATATAAAGTAACAGAATGGGAAACTAACACCCAAGAGTAGTAGAGATAAGGACCAGGAGGTCTGCTCCACAGTTTGGAAACTGGCCTCATATGCTTTAGGAAAAGGCAGCTGAGATAGAGAAGAGAGCACCAAGTGGAGGATGTTGGGAGGACCCATTAGGGTTGAAAGATGTGTACTGAAAGTAGACTATAGACTGAGCACAATGACCACTCAATACTTCTATTGTAAACTACCCAAAAGAAGAGAGTTTACCTCTAGTGTAAACACAGAAAAGAAGAGAGAACAAAAGGTAATGCCCTGCCACAGAGGTGGGGTGGGTTTGTGGGGGGTGGGGTGGGGGTCATGGGAGGGATACCCAGAACATTGGTGGAGGAGAATGGGCACTGGTAGAGGGATGAATAAAAGATCACTGTATGACTGAAATACAAACACGAAGGTTCATAAGTTTGTAACTGTACCTCACGGTGATTCACTAATTAAAAAAAAAAAAGACAGAAAAGAAAAAGAAATGAACCAAAAAAAAAGTTGAAAATATAGTTTTTTCAAAAAAATTTCAAGAGGATAAGCACTTTTTTGAAGTACAGGGTAATCTTTTTTGTTTGCTTTTCCCCTTTATTTGAATTTCATTTTTCTTGAAATAAAATTAAAACAGAATTTAAACTAGGAAACCCCAAGAAACAAACTGAATTTTTGTTACCTTATTACCAACTATAATCAACTATGGTATTTAAAATAAAAAAGAAAAGTTTGGTTTATATAACTTGTGACATTTTATAAGAAAATAAGAAAATTATGCCTTCAAAATGAAATTAAGCAACCAAACAGATGGTAGAATGGATAAAGTGCTTGCCTTGCACACAGATGACCCTAGTTGATTCCAGGCACCCTGTGTGGTCCCCACAGTACCACTTAAGAGTGATTCTTGAGTGCAGAGCCAGGAGTTACCCCTGAGGATTGCAAGGTGTTGTCCAAAAAAGAAAAAAAAAATAAAATGGAAAGAAAAGTCCATTACAATAAATTTTTATTTAGAGTAACAAGAACCAAGGACTTAACTCTGTAGAAAAGCAAGGTAACCAAAGATTCTATCAGGAGAAATGTTATGGAGGGAGACATCATAAGGTTGATAAACCCTACCAAGGGAAAAATGGAGTCCTGCAGAACAGGGAAGGCACAGGGGAGTATGAATGTAGTAATAAGATCTAAATACAAATTGTTATTAACGTTCTATGCATTTTAACATGTCCTACCCATCTTACAGCTGAAAATAGAAATATTTTCCTAACAAGAGGGAAAAAATACATGTCAGGAGTAAAAAGGAAAACAAATCTGTCCTAATGTTGAAGGCTGATTCCCACACAAATCTGACCTGTATTAGTCATTAATATTGCTAGCATATACCAGAAATCTACTTTCAACTCTCATAGTAATTTGGGACTATATGACTTGTTCTCTTAGTTGAGGCATTATGTTTTGCTCAAAATTTCCCACCACCATTCAAACCTACCAGCCTGGGGCAGATGCTAGATTATTTCCATTGTTCATTTCCATTGTTCATTGTTCCAATGAGAGCTTGCATGGTTGTGATTATAAATGTAAATTTCTAGATTGTAAATGGTTGGGTTCCAGAGACATCTCTGTATGACACTAATCCATTTTGGGATTCAGTTGGGAACCCCTGGCTCAGAGCTGTCGGTGTGCTATAATGGCACCCAGAGGCAAACTGTGGGCGTGACAGCCAGTCTACTAGGTGGATGGGGCCGCGGGAGGGGTACCATGGGTCCTCTGCCACCATGTGGCCTGGAGATTCAGTCCTAGAACCTGCATACCTGTACCTTGTTTATGGAAGCCCTTGGTCAGTGGGATTCCATCTGGAGTAGGCGGGAAGAGCACACCTGCTCCATCTGCGGTGCCCTGGTGAAATTGGCTCAGTATGGGGCTTGAAGGATCTCTGCTGTTGTGGTGTCTTCCAGGACTTGCTGCTGTGTCTTTGGGTCAGGGCTGTTGCTGATCTAAGATCCACATTACAAATTTTTCAGCAGATTATGTCTTGATGAGGTCCATCCTGAGACTGTGGCATCAGGCTGGGGGTATGGTGACGATTTTGGATTGTGGAAGCAAGTGGCTGCTGGGGACTTTTCTTCGGCAGGCATAGGTCAACCCGCCTCCCTCCAATTTACTCTGGTCTGTTCAGTCATGCATATGTCTGAGCTTTTCTTCAGCTTTTGATCTCTTCTGAGATTTATTTAGGGGTCTCTGAAGCAAGGCCAGCAGTAGAGCTTACAGGGTGGTGCTGGAGTTGGCTTGTGGGGGTGACTGCTAGTGCTTCCATGTGTATTGGGAAGTGGGGGAGGTAGCCCACCCCAACTCTGAGAAAGCCTGCAGATTTCGGTCACAAAACCCACGTACCAGAATTTTCAGCATATTATATCTTGATGAGGTTCATCCTGAGATGGTGGAGTCAGGCCAGGGATATGGCGGCAATTTTGGATTGTGGAAGCAAGTGGATGCTGGGGGCTCTGCTTGGGCTGGCTGCCAGGCAAACCCACCCCTATTTGATTTACCCCAGTTTATCCAGCCATGTGTGGGTCCAGAGATTAACTGTGGCTTTTGATCTCTTTCGAGATTTATCTATAGGTCTCTGAAATAAGGACAATAAATGAGCTTGTATAGCTGAGCCAGAGGTGATTTCTGGGTGTGGCTCCCACATACCTAACTTTTGACCGTTTACTTTCTTCGTAAACATGGTCTCAAGTTGGTGCGGCCTGGCCACAAGCATGGTAACAATTTTGGGGTATCAGGAAGTCTGAAGGCACCATCAGGCTGCTGATGCACTCACCCCACAGGTACAGGTTGACCTGCTGGTGGCAACATACCCCTAATATCACTATTTTCATTATTTTATATATAATTAGTACTGAATCAAATTTTATAGACCAAAGCCAGTTGTGCTCAGGGTTTTCTATTGAGTCTGTTTTCAGGGATCATTCCTGATAGGATTTGGGGTACCATATTCAGTGTCAAGAGTTAAATGCAGTTTGAGCATGTGTAAGGCAAGCACCTTATGCACCGTACTATATCTCTGGTCCCATAAACAGAATATTTTGTCTTATGCAACATACATGTATAATAACATTTTAAAAGAGAAGAAAATCTAAGGATATGCACACACTAGTAGTGTACATATATGTATGTATACATATATAGTGTTCATGTATATATATATACATATACATATATGTATATTGTCTGTAGTTAGCTATAAAGGGTTTTTTAGGAGGTGTTGGCTTAAATACTGATTTGTATGTGTTTGGGGGCCATATATAGTAATATTTGGGGATTATGCTGACATGATTCTCAAGGTAGCTCCAACATACATGCATGTACATATTCCACCCTTTTGAGGTATCTCCGTAAGCCCTTGAAAAGTCACTTTCTAGCTGATTCACTCTATCACTGTATCACTGTCATACCCTTGCTCATCAATTTGCTGAAGCGGGCACCAGTAACATCTCCATTGTGAGACTTGTTGTTACTGTTTTTGGAATATCGAATAAGCCATGGGTACCTTGCCAGGCTCTGCCATGTGGGTGAGATATTCTCAGTAGCTTGCCAGGCTCTCTGAGAGGGACAGAGGAATCAAACCTGGGTCAGCCATGTGCAAGGCAAATGCCCTACCTTATGTATATATTTTTCTTGAATGCGTTATGCCCTCTTTTTTACCTACTAATAAATTTATAATTTTGCATTTTACTTTAGATATGTGACATACTTTTTTTAAATTTTATTAAGTTGCAAAGTAAAATTAAAAGTATTGAGACTTTCTAAAAATTCACTATGCATCCATAAATACACTACCTCTTCCAATATCAAAATTAGGTACTAAAGTAGTACATATGTTATAATCTTTGAACATACAGAGGCATATCCTCTGTAGGTCTAATTAACACAGGGCCAGGAGGAATACAGCAGATATGACTCTTGTCTTCTATATTGCTGAAAGTTTAGTTTTCTATGAAACACTCATAAAATATTTATTGAAACTCATATCCTAAGGCTTTTAATAAATACATTCATCATCATCATCATCCCGTTGATTGTTGAATTTCTCAAGAGGTCTCAGTAATGTCTCCATTTGTCCAAGCCCTGAGATGACTTTCGCTACTCTTCCTTCCCAATGATGCTGCATTGGAGACTCTTTCAGGTTCAGGGGAATGAGAATGAGAGCTTGTTACTGGGTTTGGCATATTAATACACCATGGGGAGTTTTCGAAGCTCTACCATGTGGGCAGGAAACTCTTGGTAGTTTGCCAGGTTCTCCCAGAGGGAGAAGTAGGCTGTAAGATATCGCTCGGCCACAAAGTGGCCTCGCAGTTCTGGGAACTTGTTTTAAGTCTCTGGATGTTGGCCATTGACAGGATTACACAGGCGCTGGGAGATAGTCCCTGGGTGTGACCACCTAGCTACCGGGAAATGGGAAATCTGGGTGGAGGAGGCCCAGTCCTGATCGAAGCAGGCTTGGAGGTCTCATCCCCGGGTCCCACATACCTGGGTTCCTCTGCCAGTTCCTTCATGTGTGAGGCTTGTCTGAACATGTGGAGAGGGGCGTTGAGCATGGCTGTGGCTAGGCTCTGGAGGTCTTCAGCCGTGGAAGCTCTCCTCAGGGCGGGGAGAGAAGCTGGAGCCCAGGAAAGACAGACAGGCGTTTGGGCAAGAGACATTATGACATACATAAGTTTGAGTTTCTTTATTTTGAAGTGAATGCGATACATGGGGAATTAATTATAAAATAGTCAAGAACATTAACTGGAGTAAGGACCATCTCTTCAACATAAATGGGGTCAAGAAAGTGGAGGGGAGGGGAGGAGAGGAAAGGGAAGGGAACCCCGTG
The DNA here is from genome assembly GCF_027595985.1 of Sorex araneus. NCBI lineage: Eukaryota > Metazoa > Chordata > Mammalia > Eulipotyphla > Soricidae > Sorex > Sorex araneus. Next base: position 210,016,183 of record NC_073302.1, on the reverse strand, counting down.
TCTCAATATATTAATATATTAATTCAAATCTGTTCTAACATCTTTCCAATAAACCATTATTTTTAAAATGCATTGAGGATTATGTAGAAGACACTAAACACAGTACTTTAACATCGGAGAGTACTTTAACTTTAATTGAGTTATTCCCATATTGTTCTGGTGTATTATCCTTTTATTTTTGTTGTCATTGTTGCTGTTGGGCCACTTAAGTGATACTAAAGAAGTGCAGTGAAGACTCTCAGTAGTACTCAGCCAACTTGGTAAAGTGGTATGATTAGCCTATTCGTCAGGAACCATCAGGGTCTCTCCAGTGCTTTGATTTTAAAAGTAGTTTAGGGGCTGGAGGAATAGCACAGTGGGTAGGGCGTTTGCCTTGCATGTGGCCGACCGGGGTTCAATTCCCAGCATCTCATATGGTTCCCTGAGCACCGCCAGGAGTAACTCCTGAATGCAAAGCCAGGAGGTAACCCCTGTGCATTGCCGGGTGTGACCCAAAAAGCAAAAAAAAAGTAGTTTAATTTTAAAATTGTCATAACATGAAAGACTGTATATAGTAAGACAAACACAGTACTAGCAAAATGTGACATCCTAATACATTTTAAACCCCCACAGAAAAGCCCTAATGACACTGAAAATTAATTAGATGAGACAAGCTGATGTGTAATACACAGACATTATAAATTAGCACAAGGGGTGGAGCAATAAAGCAGGAAGAGCTCTTGACTTGCACGCAGCCAACCTGAATTCTATACTTGGCACCCCATGGGATATCCTGAGCCACACTTGGAGTGATCCCTGAGCAGAGAACCAGGAGTAAGTCCTAAGCACAACTGTGTGGCTCCAAAAGCAATTAAATAAATAAAATCAGCACATAAATAAATTTAAAATAGGTAACAATTGCAAATGTCTGTACTAAAATTGAGTTTCTGAGTTAAAATAACATTGCATACTACAAAGAAAGAGCTTGTAAATTCCCAGTATTATAATAAATTAGAAAGACCAATGTAATTGACAATATAAAGAAAGTTTACATTTATGTAAGAAACTAATGACTCAAATACAGGGTTGAGAACCTGACACTTAAATATAAAATTTAGAGAGACAGAGAGAGACAGAAAGGGACAGAGAGAGACAGAAAGAGACAGACAGAGAGACAGAGTCAGAGAGACAGAGAGAGACAGAGTTAGACAGAGAAAGAGACATAGAGACAGATACAGACAGACAGAGATAGACCTGTCAGAGAGGCAGGTGTGGGGGGGGTGTTGAGGAGGTGCTGGAGGGAAACTGGGACCATTGGTGTTTGAACACAATTGAATCACTGTGATTCAATTTTTAAAAAAAATTAAAAGTATTCTCTTAATTTTAATTACTAATGAAATGTGTCCTGACTTCATATATTTTGAAGTTATCAAATTACACATGTGTATTCATATTTATATTATGTATACAATTATGCATATATTACGGAAATGTAAAAATATATATTGAATCATTTAGAGCCTATACAATTGTGATATGTAAACAGCTTTCACGTTTTTATTCTATGCCAGATGCTAAGAATTCAAAGATGAATAGGAGACTGTCCTTTCCCTTCAGGGAAACGTCTTTGGCAGCATACATTCAGTGAGGACTCGCATTTCTATCAATAGGATTTGTTGGAAGAAGTAGGGGCTTCTGGGTCAATTTTATCTGAAATTTTCTAACTTTTCTATCAATATAGAGAATCTCATCCTCAGTTAACCTATACAAAACTTAATTTTTCTGTACTGTTAAAAAGAATATCTATTCTTAATTAGTTTAGGAGTTATGGTAGATTATCCACTGAAAGATTAATTGCCTGCTTTCCAGAGAAGTATTATAAGCCATAAGTTTAAAGTTGGACCAGATGCATTTCAGCCCCGAAAACTCATTAACCATCTGACCATGTTGCACATATGGTAACAAAGTGAAGAATGTATCCAGTCAAAAGCACATAAACACTTTTTCATCATCATAGGACAACTGCCTCTTAAAGTAAGCCAGTAATATTTCTATTTCTCATACCTACAAACATCTAGTTTAGGATCAGAGAAGCCAACAAGAGAAAGATTTCAAATGGTAGAAGTATGCAGATGTTAAAATTGCCAAACTTTGTAGTTCGCTTTTGTTGCAAAAATTCAATTGAATTTATCTTTTTTAATCTCAAACTTAAAGTGAATTTGAGGCTGGGGATGTAAATGTCCATTCCATTCATTTTCTCTATTGGGTAATTCACCTGCACTAATTCCATTGGCCTAAATGACGTGGATATTTTTTTACTCGAGAGTGACTGCCTTCCTCTCATTTCTTTCTCCTCTATTTTCGTCAAGCTCCAGATACTCCAAAACTCCCTCACATTCCAGTCCTACACACAATACAACCACAGCCCAATTCACTCTTCTGAAGCTCTTCTCTGGTCACAAAATGACCATAGCTAATGAAGAGGGCAGAGGATGGCGCATATTTTTTCTTTCAGGAGAGGGACAAAAACTTCTGTTAGAATAACATCCTTCTTTTTTGCCATATATATGGCCATGATCAGAAATGTGTCCGGGCACAACAGGTGGCTTGGCTTTTTAGTTTTCACTTAGAGTTTACCCCCCCCCCCCTTGTTTTGTTTGACTTAGTTTTTTTCCTCACCTCAAGAAGAAGGCTCTTTGCAGTTTTAAAACCCCACAAGTTCATTTACTCTTAGGCACACAATGTGTTATAACTATTGGTGGTGGTTTAGGTACAACCTGTTGTCTGATGCATGGGTAATGTTGACTTAATAAACACAAGCATTATGCTTGATGAAATCTCTTAAGGAGAAACAAATTTATTTAAAAATCATTCTGTTCATTTCTTTCTTTGAATGTGAGCTAATTTTTTTGAAGTTTTTTTACCATTAACAATTTGTTTGGACCTAGACAGTTAGACAGGGCCCAAGGCGTTTGTCCTGTTATAGCTGACCCTGATATAGTTGTCTAGGCACTGCCAGGAATGACCTTTGAGCAGAGAGCCCGGAGTAGCCTGAACTCAACAAGATATCCCCCAATAACCCTCTAACTCTAACAAAATAATATTCTCAATATTCCAGTATGTTTTTATTTGCAAAGAGGTATCTACTGAATAGAATGATTCTTAAAATGTGTCCATTTCCTAAATATGAATTTTCTGATTTCTTAAAAGAAAGTAAAGGAGAGAGAAATTTTTATTTGAATAGACAGTTTGTATGTGTTCAGGTAAAAATGGGTCGACAACAATGGTCAAGTTATGTTGAATAGATTACACTACTCTCTTCCCCATATATATGAAAGAATGGTAATTTGACTCTATTATTTCTTCTACTTTTGAAGTGTAATGAATAGATCTGATGATAATTACAAAATTTCTAAATATATACACCAAGTTGTTTTCATGATTTTAACAAACAACCTAGGCTATTATCTTTTTTTGTTGTGCATTTTTAGAATAACTTTTATTTATTTGCTGAATGTGGGTGTTTATTTTCATGCAAGAACTTTAAAAAGTGTGAATACAGTTATAAATATTTGAGAGGAGGGCTAATATAGTCTGCCATAAAATACAAGGAAAAGTTATAAACTTTTCTTCATTAAATATTTTATCATTAATCTTATTCTGTAAACATTTTCATTATTAACTGTCTTTATTAATTGTGCAATAAGAGATTGAATTTTACCAAAGTTTATAGATTAAAGGTATAGAGAGATAGGGTATGGTGAAGGTTTAGAATTATTTAATTTGATCGATTAAACATTATAAGGAAAGCTTTATACGTCTTGTCTATAATCATTATTTGAGATTTTGTTTGGGGGGCTGGAGTGATAGCATAGTGGAAAGGAGTTTGCATTGTATGTGGCCAATCCAGGGTTCGATTCCCAGCAATCCCATATAGACTCCCGAGCACCACAGGGAGTAACTCCTGAGTACAGAGCCAGGAGTAACCCCTGTGCATTGCCGGGTGTGCCCCCCCAAAAAAGAGATTTTATTTGAATGGGTACAAATTTTTAATTCAATGGAAAAAGTTAAACTTAGTAATAAACAATTATAGCAATATATAATTACTGAAGAGGGAAATTTTTTTAACTCTAAGTGTACTGAGATTGTACAAAAGCAATGATGTCCTTATAATATAATGTTTATATTTTAAATTATAATATAAAAATCCAAATATCTCTAATGAGAGTATTTGCCTCATTTTAAGTGTTTATGTTAACATTACCTCATTTTAATAGAGCTATGAAACAACTACCAGCGTAATAGAAAGATAAAAATAAAATAAAGGAAAAGCAAGAACACATGACAGATTATAAAGTCTACAAAAAATTGCCATAAAACATTCGATAATTTTATACATGTTTGGCTTGAGGACTTCAATTCTGACCCTAGATTTGCACGCAGTCAGAATATTTTTTCCCCCACTGGAAAATTGTTGCTTACAATTTTGACCCTTAATGAGGTCAAAGGTCCTCATTCTCCTCATCCGAAAGAGCCCCCAATACACCATAGGGCTACACTAGCTTGCAATAGGGACAAATGGATGTACTGGTTCCTGCTCGAGCAAATTGATGAACAATGGCATGACAGTGATACAGTGATAAAGGTCAAAGAGATAAAAATATTGTTGCTCTGCATAACTATCACACGAAGTCATATAAACTGTAGAAATTTAGTTAATAAATTCTCTAACAAAATCTCACAAATCAACACAGGTCTGTATGAAATACGGATCTTGACACTTTAGCACAAGTGCTTGTGCTGTCTAACTATTCAAAATGTAGTCAAAGATAATGGAATATGTTTTGAAAATATTAGCCATGAATCATGACTTCTATTATAGGATTGTAACCATTTAAAATTTTATAGATTTCATACCTGAGCTATAAATATTATGGAAACACATTTTTAAAATGTTAAATGTGGCTGAATTAACTAATATATCTACAAATGTTTTCTAGGATTTTAATATGTTAACATATTATCTTGAGTTTAATGTATTTGGATTTCTACACTTATAAATAGATTGCATATATGTTTACTAGTCCCTTGAGTATAACCATACTACTTAATAATATGCTGAAACGATTTTTAATTGATTTGTTATCACAGAAGTTTCAGATGAACTTAATTGGTGCAAATAGTGTTAATCAAAATGTAAACAGGAAGAAGCTAAAACCAAGGAATAGCTACCACATATATCAAACATGCAAGACAAGTTTACATCTATTTTCGTATTTAATTATTAAGACAAATATTATTTATTTATATTAAATAAACTTTTAGTTTATTTATCTGACTGTCTGAACCAGACCTGACAGTTCCCAGGGCTTAAACCTGGCTCTGTGTTCAGGGATCTCTCCTGGAAGTGTCCAGGATGTATGGTACCAGAAATGAAACTTTGGTTGGCTAAAAGCAAGGCAAGCACCCTGATTGCTATACTATTTATCTGACTAGAAAACTTTTATTAATATATTATTTTGATATGAGGATATTATAATTTAGGTGCTTTAGTTACCTTGACTAATTTGGTCAACATTTATGAGGATACAAAATAGAAGATCTTTATTTCTCTGAATCTTATGTTTGTATCAATGATACTCTACATAAGTAAACATAATTTTTAATATTATCCATTTAGCAATTGATGTCTGGATAACTTATGTATTATACAGTGTATACTGTGACCATACTAACTGTGAACTTCACTTTCTGATTTGACCTCCTGGTCAAATTCCCTATTCCTCAACAACTCTCCTTTCTCATGCATAATATCCAAAGCGTTGTCACCCTGATCTCAGTAGAAATGCAGTCTAGTCTACAATATAAAAAAATGAGAGGGGCTGGAGCAATAGCACAATGGGTAAGAGGACATTTGCCTTGCATGTGGCAGACCAGAGTTTGATTCCCAGCATCCCATATGGTCCCCAACACCATCAGGAGTAATTTCTGAGTGTAGAGCCTGGAGAAACCCCTGAGCATCTCTAGGTGTGACCCAAAAAGAAAAAAAAAAAGAAAAAAAGTGAGAAATAAATTTATTAGTCATATGTTCTAGATACAGCTACAAGTCTTTACCTCAACATCAATTAATAATTTCAAAGCCCTAGTTTTGAAAAAATATTTGGATGTTAATATATTTCTCTGTGCTATGATTAATTATTATGTAAAATTTGATATAAGAACATAAGTCAAGATGTTTGCTATTGAGAGGGCAAAATTAATAGTAGTGGAAGACAGTCTGATAGCTTGGCAAAAATACCTAAAACCCAAACCCTTGGATGTTCACTTAATGTATATGTTTAAAGGAATTGAAAGCAGGGCTTGTAAGTGGAATTCATAGTAGCAGCATTCACAACAGCCAATATATGGGGAAAAGACAATGTCCACTGAGAGATAAATGGATGTATTTAATGAAATAGTATTGACACTTAAACAAAGAAAATTCATCACATTTTATAACATTTATGAACTATGAACTCTACTCTTAGAACGAGCAATTCTGGTAGAACAAGAGCCAGAAAAGACACGGTGCCTTTGTCCCACGCCGAGAAGGCCAAGAAGGGTGTCCCTGAGGCGAGCTCTAGCGCTGTCTGCAGCAGCGGCGCATTTAGGACTAATAAAACACTTCCCCAAGAGAAGAACACCAGGCCCCAACCCCCACCTAAAGCGGGGAGCACATTTTACGGAAGTACAACACTGTGCAATCACCTGCAGCGGAGGAAAGAAACTGGAAGCTGGTGTAATCCTGCAGGAAAAGTGTGTTGCTGCCCCAAACTTCAGGTAGGAGTAGACTTTCAGGAGGGGAGCGCCACCCATCAGGTTTTAGCTGGAGTGGCTTGCCCAGATCTGGTACTGGAAAACTCAGACCTCCACTGGCTACAAAGAGGAGCAGGCTGAATAGCTGTCTCTGGGTATGGGAAACCGCAACCGCCCTTTGCTGCCAAGGTCAGCCTAACTGTGACTCCAAATCAGCTGCAGACAACAGCAATAGGAAACACAGATCCAGAGCACCAGGTCAACTCTATAGCAGTTTCAGGACCCCTTAATCCAGTTGTACAAAACTGAAAATCAGAGGCTCCAGCTTCGTTCTGCTTGTATGAGTCCCTCATCATTATGAGTATATAGATCACCCCTCCTATCCCTCACATAACGCCGGAAAAGTTAAAATGTGGGAAAAAAAGGAGGGGTTCGGGGAGAATTCAGCTGCTTTGATATGGTGATAAAGCCTGGGATTATGCTCACATAACAGAATTTTCTAAGCCAACTGGGAAAGAATGCAAAGCAATAATGCTATTGGTATTTAGTGAACTAAAGGGGTCAGTGAGACCATCAATACATGTGGAGAGAATATTATGGGGAAAAAAATGGAAAAACTCATCCAAACTGAATTGAAAAGCTAAAGATGATACATGCTGTTCTTCAAACAAATACCAACAACAGCAACAAAAGCAGGAGGGAAGAAGCAAAAACTTGACTTGATGGACTCCAAAAAAAAAAGCCGACCAGCTGACCAGAGTGCAGGTACACTGATAGAAGAAAACAAAACCTTAGAAGCAAAATAAGCCCAAGCAGAACACCACATCATATTGCAAACAAAATGGCAAGGATCAAAAGAAGAAACGGACTCCAAAAGTAGGAGGAGAAGGGGCCGGAGCGATAGCACAGCAGGTAGGGCGTTTACCTTGCAAGCGTCCGACCCGGGTTCGATCCCTGGCATCCCATATGGTCCCCCAAGCACCGCCAGGAGTAATTCCTGAGTGCAAAGCCAGGAGTAACCCCTGAGCATCGCTGGGTGTGACCCAAGAAGCAAAAAAAAAAAAAAAAAAAGTAGGAGGAGAAAAGCAGTGTCTCATGTATATGGGAACCCCAACAAAATTCACATTGAATTTTTAAAATGAAACTCTTACAGTAATAGGATGAGATAACATATTCATTATATTGAATAAAAGGAGCCCCTGACCAAGAATCTTCTATTGTGTCTGATTGACACTCCAATTTGAGGGAGTAATACAAACATTCACAGATAAATAATAGTTGAGGGCATTTATTGACTCTAAAATTGCTCTACAAGGAATATTAAATGATATTCTACAAAAAATACAAAGAAGGCCCATTAGAAACAATAAGGGTAAAGATAAATCACATAATTTTTCAAGGAAAGACAGCATATAAGTGGAACTCAAACTTGAGTCACCAGTAACATGTACTGGTATCAATGTGTTAAATTTGAAAGAAGCAAGTTTAGAAATTAGATGTGTCTGCATGGTAATCTCAAACAAAAACACTTAGAAGATAGCAAACAAGAGACAAATATAATAAGATCATTACATAAAACTCTTTCATCAAATTGAAAGCAGAAAAATAAGGAGAAGCCAAAGAAACAATGCCAAATATCACAAAACATTCAAGATCCCCATTGAAAAAATATAATCAAATTAACCCCTACTAAAAATTTCTTCAAATGTCAGTGTATTGAATCCCCCAGTCCAAAGATATGGAATAGTGGGATAAATCAGAAAACAAAATCTAAAATTCTGATACCGATAAGAGACATGATTACATTCTCATAAGGTTCAGACTCAGAGCAAATGTTTGGGAAACCATTAGGCAAATCTTGGGCTAAAAATATCAGAAACAGTCAAATGTAGCAGACCAAATAGCACTCAAAAAACAGAGAGAACTGTAAAAAGCATGGATATTGCATACTGGTTAAGGGAACAACAGATCAATAAGAACTAACTCTTAATAAAAATGCCCCAAATTAAGAGGCAACAGAGTTAAAAAATATAGCTAATAAACTAGAGGAAATACATCAGTGGCAACCAAATAGAAGTGGAAAACTTTAAAAGCAACTGCTAATAAGAGGAAACCATGAATAGAAACACAAAAGCCCACTCTTGTCACTGGACAATCAACCAAACAGAACATCAATAAATAAACAAGAGTCCTAAATTAGGAATTGTAAAAGCTGAAATGAATAAACATTTATAGGAAGCTGTATCTTCAAAAGCCGAATATACATTCTTATTCAATGCACACAAATGTTCTCCAGTTAATACTGCATGCTGGGATCCATTTTGAGGATCCATACAATAATGAAATTAGAAATCATAGCAATTACCCTTTCAGATCACAAATCTTGTAGAGTAAAAAGTAATCTTTAAATATTTTTTGAGTAAAAGCTAAAGCAATTAATAACTAAATAACAAACTGGGAAATGATGACTGGCACAAAATGAACCACGCTGTGACCAATCTATCTGTCTGCTTCTTTCATTTCAGTCTCTTCAGTCTTTAAGGGGGCTATGAATGGAGTAGTAGCTTCAGAAGCCATTTTAAATTGACTAGAGGACACATACTTGACTATGCAAGGGAGTAAAAAGCCAATGCTAACCTAACAATAACAATAATAGAACTTAAAGGATAGTCTATTAGTCATCAGAATCTGAAAGAGTGATTTTATTCTAAAGAATAAAAGCTATTCCCATGGAGGGAAGAAAGCTGAAGAAAACAATAGTTACTCTATTGCTACTTATTTGTACTTCTTCTATGTAGCTCAGCGATCCCCCTTCTTGGCATCTATATGAAATAAAAACCAAAACATTCACTTGAAATGCTAAGTGCACAGCTATGTTCATTGTTGCATAGGATATGGGTTTGGGGGAAGAAATAAAACCCAAAGTAAAACAATTTATTTTGTTTAATAAACAACAGATAGATGGAAAGCATCCCAAAGCATAAAGAGGAGATCCCCTTCTGATAGGCCAGAAATGAGACTTGATTAGACTCCAGATGGGACCTGGGAGATTTAACAGTCATTCGGGCGCATGTTATCTTATACCCAAACCAGGCTCAGCTTTCAGCACCACAAGGCCTCCTGAGCCTCACTGTCATGGTCCCAGAGGTCTAGATCACTGTGCGGTATTTCCTGGAGGCCCCCAACACAACAAAGACTAAACAGTACCTCACCCTGGGGTCCAAAAATGGAACAGTCTATGTGCTGGTCGATAATCACAGGGAGTAGCGCCTGTACTTCCCAAACACTGCTTTAAGGTCAGCCACCATCGCCACCCAAGAAATGACAATGAATGACTAAAGACAGCAGAGCCAGGCAGGAAGGTAGTCCCTCCAGAGAGAGAAAACACTTCTTTAAAAATTGCAGTTTGAAAGACTGATAAAACTTCTTTTTTTTTATTTCTTCCTGACAACACTCTTGTAACATACTAATTCACAGCAAAAAGTCCCAGTTGGGACAGTTTGGGGGAAAAATCATATAAAAAGAACTTTTGACAATGCAGAATGCACTCCTTCACCACAACATGGGTGCATGATTTCTGTCTTTTATATCTTCTCTCTGGAGAAATCCATGCTACCTTTTGAACATGTTAGCTCGCTCTCTCTCTCTCTCTCTCTCTCTCTCTCTCTCTCTCTCTCTCTCTCTCTCTCTCTCTCTCTCTCTTTCTCTCTCTCTCTTTCTCCATCTTTCCTCTCATATTTTCTTGTAAATGTAATCACTTTATCTTTTACTCTGTTCCCTCATTTTTTACTAATAGAACTATTTTCTTTTACTATCTGCATCCTCATTTTTTTTTGTCCTGTGAAGCTAGATAATGAACCAGGGAAACCCATGTGAAAAACTCCAGATTGATTTCCCTGTTGCTGCAAAAACCAGACCTTTTTTTTTTTTATTAGCAAGAGACCATGGCTCCAGAGAAACTAGAGTGGTGAGTTCTAACCATGCTGTGTGGTGTGGCTCAAGTGTATCTGAGTAACAACATCACAGTTGCCTTGTGGACCTGAGGGGGCCCTGATATCCATGAAGGTCTGTGGCAGATTTTTATCTGTGATAACCTCTCCCCAACACCCCTTAGGAACAGGCACTTCTTGGGGGTTCCCAGAAGAAACATGTATACCTTGCATGACTTAAAATTTATAGCCCTTGAAAAACTTCTTCCTCTCAACCTGCCATTAAATTTCTATTTTTATGTGTTTAAGAACTTTAGCTTCCTTGCAGAAGTGGAATTATGAAGCATATTTCTTTTTTGTAACTGGGTTATTTCACTCTAGCATGATGTTCTCCATATCATCTATGTTGTCACATCAGATTATTTTTCATTTTATACTGAATAATAATGCATTGCATGATTACATCACCCCTTATTTATCTGTTCATCTGTTGATGTGCATTTGGGTTGCACTAACTTCATGGCAATTTTGCAAAGTGCTGCAGTAAATTTGGGACAACAACTATCTATTCAAGATGCTGATTTTCCTTTTTTTGACTGTGACTCCCGAAGAGTTATTGACAGATTATCTAGTAGTTTTATTCTCAGATGTTATCCATATTATAGCACCGTGTTATTTTCTAAGTAATAAGGCATTGGATTCCAATTTCTCTGCTTCTTTTCTGACATGTTTTTTGGGGACAGAGAAGAGTCACCCTAACAGCTGAGGTATTACTGTGATTCTGATTTTTTCATATACTTGTGGGCTATTTCTTAGCTTTTTTTTTGTTTCTGGGTCTTGTGTGTGTGTGTCTTAATGTCTATTTAAATCTTTTCCCCTTTTAATAACCATTTAATTTGGCTATAGTTTCGGTTTTAGTATTAGATTCTATGAGATTCTTTTATATTTTGGATATTACCTCCTTATCAAGAAATATAGTTTGCAAATATATTCTCCAATTTTATGTCATTTCACAAATATTTTCTTCAGTGCAGATTTTAGTTTTCTGCCATTGTATTTGCCTATTTTATCTTTTGAATTTGATAGCTCTTGGTATCTATGTTTCTGAGATCATATGAAGAAATAATAACTAAGACCAGCATTAGAAATCTGTAGCCCTAATGTCTTCTTTTTGTGGGTTGGGGTGGGGGGGGCAAATATTTTTATTTATGAGATGTCTAATCTGATCCACACTTGTTTTTACTTCATTAAATATATTGAAACTTAGAGCAGATATATATTTCTATATATCATACTATATAATATGACATATTATATACATGTATAATATAATAAATATGTTTTGTTTCTATTATGCTGTACCAATTTACTCTACAACTATTAATGTAGCTACACAATTTTATTTGTACATATATTATTTTGTTTTATTGGTGCTTGGGCCACATCTGGCAGTGCTCAGGGGTTACTCTTGGCTCTGCACTCTGGGAGACCATTTATGGACACATACAAGGAACACACCTTACACACAGTACTATCTCCGCAGTCCAAAGCACTTTTCTAATAAAATAGAATATAATAAGATTATGTTTTCTTAGTCCATACAAAATTTTTTAAATTAAAATATAATCATGCATAATGAAATTTTGTCAGATTTTAGCCAAAGTATGTCATTATATACTGAGTATCCATGTATTTACCATGGCCAGAGACACACTTCACCATCTGGATTACCGGATCAAAGCATATAATCTCTGTGATAGTGAGGTATTCATGGTAAATGTACTTAGTGGAGATGACAGACGCCTATGTGGCCAGGCAGAAGTATATTTTAGGTAAGGGCACCAGGTTGATCTGGAATGCTGAGAGATCAGTCCAGGGCTCTGTCAAATCTGGGGTTTTATATAGCACAAATACTTCCCAAACAAAAGTTTATTGAAATAGCACTGTTTTTGCATATTTGCAAGATAATATCCTCATTGACTGACTCAATGCAAGATAGACACTTGTGCTTGATTCTCCATTCAAGGATATTTATGATTTTTTTTACTGAAATACAAAAGAAAATTTGGTCTGTCTCAGAGAAACATATTTGAAAAATGAGGAATATATTAATAGAATATTTTATATCATTGCAGATGTCTTCTAATGCTGTGACAATGACAAATCTCAACAAATCTCCATTTCTTGAAGCTTAGTTACAGTGCAGAATCAGAAACAATATTAATTTATTGCATTTTTTAACCTTAGGATCAGGGATGCAGCTTGACTAGTAGAGTGCCTGTTTACAATGTATAGGGTCTTGTTTGCACCACTAGGAGCTGTAGTTCCCAAACACAATCTTGAGTGGCAACTGAGTGCCATCCACATTCACTTTCCTCTGGGGTCACTCCTGGCATACTAGGTGACCATATGAAGTATCATGTATTAAATAAGGATTGGCCACATGCAAGACAAATGCTTTAACCTCTATGGTTCTAATTATTTTCCTTGAAGTGATAGGCTACTTGATTTATTATTAGACAAATGTCGACCAAAAAGCAAGTTTGAGGTTAATATTTTTTAAGTCATTCTTTAAAGTAAAAAATAATGTTCCAGGGACTGGAGCAATAGTACAGTGGGCACATGGCTGATCTTGTTTTGATTCCTGGCATCCCACATGGTCCATCAAGCCAGTCAGGAGAAGTTTCTGAGTTCAGAGCTAGAAGTAACCCTTGAGCATTGCTGCGGTGGCCCAAAAATAAAACAAAAAATAAATAATGTTCCAGTGACAATACCTAGGTTATTTTTTATGTATTCACAAAAAATATGCAAATACAATCTGGAGATTGTATATATAATCTTCTCCCATTCATTACATTCCCCTTTCCGTGTTTAGTGACATCTCTCTCTCTTTTGCTCTCTCTCACATATATACACTTATTTCTTAAATTCCTTTCAATAAAAATGATTTTGTTTAAGATCGAAGCCAAAGGGCTAACTAAGCTTGGAATTTAAATCATTTAATGTGGGACTGTTATTTAATATAATTCTATGACTTATTTGGACGGCCTATAAATCATCATTCTATAACTGTCATCTCGTTGCTCATCAATTTGCTCAAGCGGGCACCAGTAACATCTCCATTGAGACTTGTTACTGTTTTTGGCTTATCGAATATGCCATGGGGAGCTTTCCAGGCTTTGCCATGTCGGCAGGATACTCTCAGTAGCTTGCCGGACTCTCTGAAAAAAATGTATACAATTATAAATTTATATTAAAATTATACACAATATATAATTTTTCATATATACATTATGGTGCTCAGGGCTTACTCCTGATTCTACATTAGGAAATTATTCCTGGCAGTGGGACCATATGTAGAACTTGTGTTTACCACTTGCAAAGCAATTGCCCTACCCACTCTAAGATGGCTACATTCCTGTTTATTTTGTTTGTTTATTTTGGGGGTCTTAATTCTGGCTCTGCACTCAGGTCAGTCCTGGCAGTCCCAAGGAGCATATGAAGTGTCAGGTATTGAACACTGGTCAGCCACCTAAAAGCCATGTGCCGTGTACTATCTGTTTGTCACCTCCCCAAATCTTTTTTTTTTTTGTCAATTAAGATATATTTTTTTATTATTTTATTTTTTAATTTATTTATTTTTAATTAGAGAATCACAGTGAGGGTACAGTTACAGATTTATACACTTTTGTGCTTATACTTCCCTCATACAAAGTTTGGGAACCCATCCCTTCACCAGTGCCCATTCTCCACCACTCGTAAACCCAGTGTCCCTCCCACCCTCCCCAATCCCATCTCCCCCCCACCCCACCCTGCCACTGTGGCAAGGCATTCCCTTCTGTTTTCTCTCTCTAATTAGCTGTTGTGGTTTGCAATAAAGGTGTTGAGTGGCCGCTGTGCTCAGTCTCTAGCCCTCATTCAGCCCGCAACTCCCTTCCCCCACATGGCCTTCGACTACAATGTAGTTGGTGATCGCTTCTCTGAGTTGACCTTTCCCCGGAACGTGAGGCCAGCCTCGAAGCCATGGAGTCAACCTCCTGGTACTTATTTCTACAGTTCTTGGGTGTTAGTCTCCCACTCTGTTATTCTATATACCATAGATGAGTGCAATCTTTCTATGTCTGTCTCTCTCTTTCTGACTCATTTCACTCAGCATGAAACTTTCCAACCCCATCAAAAAATGGGGCGAAGAAATGAACAGAAACTTTACCAAGGAAGAAATACGAATGGCCAAAAGGCACATGAAAAAGTGCTCTGCATCACTAATCATCAGAGAGATGCAGATCAAAACAACTTTGAGATACCACCTCACACCACAGAGACTAGCACATATCCAAAAGAACAAAAGCAACCGCTGTTGGAGAGGATGTGGGGAGAAAGGGACCCTTCTTCACTGCTGGTGGGAATGCCGACTGGTTCAGCCCTTCTGGAAAACAATTTGGACGACTCTCAAAAAATTAGATATTGAATTCCCATTTGACCCAGCAATACCACTGCTGGGAATATATCCCAGAGAGGCAAAAAAGTACAATCGAAACAACATCTGCACATGTATGTTCATCGCAGCACTGTTTACAATAGCCAGAATCTGGAAAAAACCCGAATGCCCCAGAACGGATGACTGGTTGAGGAAACTTTGGTACATCTATACAATGGAATACTATGCAGCTGTTAGAAAAAAGGAGGTCAAGAATTTTGTAGTTAAGTGGATGGGCCCAAATCTTTTTTTTTTTCTTTTTGGGTCACACCCAGCGATGCACAGGGATTTCTCCTGGCTCTGCACTCAGGAATTACCTCTGGCGGTGCTCAGGGGACCACATGGGATGCTGGAAATTGAATCTGGGTTGGCTGCGTGCAAGGCAAATGCCCTACCCACTGTGCTATTACTCCAGCCCACCGAAATCTTTTTAAAAAAATGTTTTAAAAAATTTCACAACTACTCAACCCCATAAATGATAGTAGACGATATTAAATTTAACTTAATTTTTCTCTCAAGTTTTGGTGTCACCCCCAGTAATGAAATACACACACACACACACACACACACTCACACACACATATGTACACATACAAGAATCTTTGAATTCATAATGTAAAAAGTTCCAGCCTGTAAGTCATAGTGCTCTCTGGTATGAATAGGCCCCTGGTTACAACTTCCAATATATAAGTAAAGTAGATAAGCTTTTTTCTGTGGAATCACAAAAAGGCAAATCCCTACAAGTTGAAAACTTCAAAGTATTATTGGAAATTGATTTATAGTGTAAAGCACTACATACTGTTATGAGGAAAGTTAAGTCTGCTCTTCCATCTCTCTTTAAAGTGTATCAATGTTAATTTTTTGTGGATTGGAGAAATAGAGTGAAGCAAAATACTTGGGACATTTGTATTTACTTAAAATAGTTTAGTATTTCATACTATGTATGCATACTAAGCTTAATATAGAGAATATATTATGTATAGTAAACTGGCTTATATCAAAAAAAGTTAACTCACTATTGTAATCATTCATAGCTTATTTATGAAGACTTGGTTATAATTCTTTCATAAATATGCAAAAAAACAAGTTTATTATTTTATTTAACTTTTCTTACTTTACAGAGTCTAACTTTTACTCTGTCTCTGTATCACTGAAAAAAAAACATATTAGACTATTAAACATATACGTGTGATATATGAATCAAAAGTAAAAATTTTACAGATCCACATTATTAGTAATTTATAATTTATAATATTTAACTTATTATTAATAATGAATAACACTGTTGTAACACTATCATCTCATTGTTCATCGATTTGCTCAAGTGGGCACCAGTAACATCTCCGCTGTGAGACTTGTTGTTACTATTTTGGCATATCGAATATGCCACGGGTGGCTTGCCAGGCTCTGCCATTCAGGCAGGATACTCTAGGTAGCTTGCCAGGCTCTCTGAGAGGGATGGGGGAATCGAACCTGAGTTGGTCAGATGCAAGGCAAATGCCCTACCCACTGTGCAATCGCTCCAGTCCAATAAACATAGTTACATATAGTTAATGATGATATGCAAAGTTCCCAGAACATATCAAATTCAAATATTTACTAAATCAGCTACTAGAAACATAATGGTGAAGCAGCCCTCGCCTTTATTCACTATGCTAACTTAGGCTGACACTTAACTGCAAGTCATGATGGGTCGTGAGAGGTAGTGCAAGGGTAAGGTACTTGCTGGCATGTGGCTAACCTGGATTTTATCCCCAGCACTCTATATGGTACCCTGGCACTGCAAGGAACTATCCCTGCATGTAGAGTCAGGAGTAAGCCCTGTAGCCACCATCCCAAACCCAAACAAAACAAAAGAACAAACAAGAAAAACAAAGCTCTAATAATTTATTTTTTTCTGTTCAGTATTAACGCAGCTAGCATTCATCCTGGGGCTGGAGCAATAGCACAGCGGGTAGGGCATTTGCCTTTCACATAGCCAACCTGGGGTTCGATTCCTTCGTCCCTCTTAGAGACCCCAGCAAGCTACTGAGAGTATCCCGCCCGCACAGCAGATCATGGTAAGCTACCCGTGACATATTCATTATGCCAAAAAAGTAACAAGTCTCACAAGGAGACATTACTGGTGCCCGCTCCAGCAAATCGATGAGCAACTGGATGATAGTGATACAGTAATGACAGTGACAGTGACAGCATTCATTCTGAGTTCCTACTTTTCTAATATTTAAGATGTGTATGTTTTTGTTTATCTGCATACTTACCTATGTGCTAGAATATGATAGAGAAATAACATAATTTTTGTATTTAAAGAATTTTAGCATATTTATTTAGAAATGTGCTCATGTATTAAATTGCTTCAACATTAAGACTTTAAAATGTTGACTTTTAAAGAATTTACACTGCAACCCAAAAGTGGAACTGCCTTGGTTGTTCGATAAAATTTATCAGTAGATAAGTGTATATTCTTATATGTAATTAAAGGTATGGAAAACAGCTATGCAGGGTTCTCTTCTCAATCTTCATTAAACTAGAGTAATGTGAGTCCATCTATAAAAAATGGTTATGTGTTAAACTATTACCTGAAAATATAGTCAGTTTAAAACTTATATTCATATACATGAGAGCCTTTATTTTCTAAAGAAGTTATATTTAAAATAGTTGATTTTATTAAAAAATCCCAAGCATTAATTCTCTCTAATCATTTAATGACCAACATTCTAGATTCCAGACAATTTTTCATATTAGTATTTTCTGTTTTCTATAAAAAATATAGTCATCTCTACATTTTAATATTACAAATTCCACATTATCACAAACCTGGGGAATAATTTCAATTACTTCATGTTAATGATTTCTAACACCTATACTTTAGTTTTCGAACTCCACTCTCCTTTGCTTAATATTTCCCTAACATTTTTACTTGATAACACAAAAATATGGCAATAGGCTTTTTTGTAGAATTTAGACGAAGATCTTAATTTTCTTATTTTTTATCTTTGTTTTCAAGTTTGTTTTAACATCATAATTGACATAGATATTTATAATGGGTTTTCTGGCAAATCATATATCTACCTCCATCCCACTATCTCACAGTCCCACCCCACCCACCACTTACTCTAGATTTTTTTCCCCACACTCACCTTTACTCCTTGGCATTATGTTTTTATATTTAATTATATTAAACTTGCTTAATCACGGTATTATTTCATAAATGTTCCATTTCCCCCTCATTCAAATATATTACGTTTTGTTTACTAGCAACTTAGATGCAAGAAATGTGTGTATGTTGTGTGTGTGTGTGTGTGTGTGTGTGTGTGTGTGTGTGTGTGTGTATGGAAGATATTAGGCCAATCCTAGAGGTGATCAAGGTTTTTTTATGGTCCTATGCTCAGGTAAGGTAGAAGTGCTCAGGAGACCACGTGTGATATTAGGATTTAAGCTAGAGCCACAGCTGCCACAGCCACATATAACACAAGTATCTTACCTCCTCTACTATGTCTCCAGCCCTGAAGAGGGACTTGCATAATATATACTGGAAAATAAAAGATCTTAAGCATTTTCCATGGACTTTTACAAAGATTACCAGATAAGGAAGGCCTTTGATTCTGTTGAAACCAAAGCGGTCATCGAAGCTCTAGCCAAACAGGGAGTTCCAACTCAGTACATCAGGATCCTCTGTGACTGTATTACGGATTCACCACCAGGATCTCACCATTCTATGAAGAGTGATCATAGACATAAAGAGAGGGGCTCAGCAGGGTGATACCATTTCACCAAAACTCTTCAGTGCCACCCTCGAGAACATCTTGTGATGACTGGAATGGGAAAGAATGGAAGTGAAGATAGAGGGTTGGCAACTACACCACCTCAGCTTCGCTGATGACATCGTTCTCATGATGCCAAACATTAGCCAAGTGGCACAAATGCTGGCCGACTTCGACCGCAAGTGTTGAAAGGTCAGGCTGCAGCTGAATCTGAGCAAAACAATGTTCATGAACAATGATCTAGTCCCTGACGTTCCATTTGTTCTCAACAGAACGAACATCTCCAATGTAGCAGCAATGTGTACCTGGGTCAAGAACTCAAAAAAAAGAATGACTTGGCACCAGAACTGCGCAGGAGGAAGAGAGCAGCATGGAACACCTTCAATAGCGTTGAAGAAGTGGTTAAGAGGATGAAGAACCTCTGGCTTCAGGCACAACTTTTGGACTCCAACATTCTTCCTGCACTAACATATGCCTCAGAGACCTGGGCCCTACACAGAAAGGACGAGAATGCTATTTGAGTATCCCAAAGAGGAATCGAAAGAGCTATGCTAGTAGTATCACATCTCACTCAAGTGAGAGAAGGAATCTGGAGTTCCAACCTCCGACAGTCATGAATCAGGAATGCTGTCTTGTTTGCCAAGGCATCAAAAATCAGATGGGCTGGACACATAATGTGATTCAGAGAAGGCTGCTGGACTAGAGCTATTACCAACTGGATTCCGTGGGACATCAAAAGACCACGTGGCTGCCCACCTACAAGATGGTCAGACTTCTCCATCAAAACCCAGAATCAACGGTTTGAGGCTCTTCATGTTCCTGGAGCGAGCAGATACCATTGGGCTACGGTAGCATGCAACATGGAGGAATGGAAATGCTACTGGTGCCTGCTCAAGCAAATCGATGAACAAGAGGATGACAAGTGATACAAGTAATGCGAATTTTATCTTTTCTTATTGGTGAGGTATATTCTATTGTGAATATATGTACGTATTATGTATTCTATAGTATGTGTCTACACATATGTATATATAATTTATATATGTAAATATATATATAATCTTTTATTTTGCCTTTTTAAAAAATTTTGCATATAGTGGGCTTGGGCTACATCCAGTGTACATAGAATTACTCCCATCTCTGCACTCTGAGACACAGCTACTGATGATCAGGGGACCATGTACAATGCCAGGGATTAAACCAGAATGTACCCGGTGTAAAACAAACTCCATAATCATGGTACAATCTCAGCCTCTAACCACAAAATTTTTATTTATTCATCTGCTGTTGGGCATTTGAGCTGTTTCCAAAATGTGGCAACTATAAAATAATATAAAATGGTGCTGCAATGAATTAGTGCTTTAATTTTTTAAGCCATTGAATGCAATGTTTTTGCTGTTTTGTTACAGAAAATTAGCTAGCAATTACTGGGTTTTTTGTTAGGCTAACTTTGCAATCGTTTGAAAGCCAGCTGTAAAGATGTACATTTGCCGTACTTTCATACATCAACTGATGGTAGGGGAGAAATTGGGAAACTGATACAAAGTATATATGTGTGCCTGTCTGTATAGAGTACTTAGTTAATATTTCTGTTTGTTTATCTCACTTTGAAAAGTATAAAATAAAACAAAAATAAGCTATGTCTTCATTTTTAAGAAAATTAAGATTTTGGGAGTGGTAGGGGGTCTTTCTAGGCATTTCTCAGGATGTTTGGGGGTACCTCGTTTGGTTCTCATGCAACTGGCAGTGAGTTCAGTTCAAGTGTCAAGAATGTGATTCTACTTGGGCTCTGAATAATAGTGGGTACCTGGTCATCCTGGTCATTCCAGGCATATTTAGTGTCCCAACTTGTGGTGCTTGAGGGTCTCCTGCACGGCAATTAACAAAGCTCGAGGAAACTTATACTACCCAGAATAAAACCAGAGCAGAGGGCATGCTACACATGCGCCCTAACCATTCTACATACTTCCAGCACCAGAAAGTAAAAAAATATTTTAACCAGAGTTTAATTTAACTTAAAAATATGGACTTAAAAATATAAATACTTGGAAAACATTAATAATTATCTTAAATTTCTGTACTCTAAAATATGCAAAAATAAAATATGTGTGTGCATATAAATTTTACAGTATAGAAATCTGTATGTGACAGTAGAAGTCATCATATAATAAATATAAGATAACACATAAAATTCTATTTTTACCTCCTTCATAATTTTATATTAAAACATAATTTTAATTAAAAACTAGTCACATTAAAATTTTTTCAAAATCTGAAAAAGATCACAGTAAAATTATTCTTGGCAATAAATGTGGTCAAGAGGCTAAATGGTATAAAGGAAATTCAAAATTCTCTGGGGCAAAAGTGTTCAGAGATAGTTTTTTGGGGAAAAGGGTGGACATGTCAGTTAAGTGTGTCTTCACGATCTGAAACAATGAACATTTACATATGTAGGTCAGATTATTATAAAAAGACTATTTGGGGGGCTGGAGCAATTGCACAAAGGGTAGGGCATTTGCCTTGCATGTGGCTGTCCCAGGTTTGATTCCCAGCATCCCGTATGGTCCCCTGAGCACTGCTAGGGGTTATTCCTGAGTGCAGAGCCAGGAGTAACCCCTGAGCATCGCCAGGTGTGACCCGAAAAGCAAAAAGAGAAAAAAAGAAAAGAAAGTGAATGAGTTATGCACAATGGCAAGACTTAACTTCTAAATACATTTACATTCTCAAGATGCCAGTGAATATAGATTTTTTTTTATTTATTCAACTAAAAATACACATGAAAATTTTACTGGAAGTGTTAAAGAAGCAGTCATTGCTCTCTTCCTACAATTTACTGGCTTAAAGATTTAGATACTTAAATCTGAGAGTCCCAGGAGTTTAAATGGGAAAGAGTGATTCTATATCATGAAGATAATAAATTACATATAGCAAAGGCTTACATATTTTGACTTACATATTTATAAATCAGTATTAAATAAGCTTTTCCAATATTTTTTCAGTTTTAAGAAGTGAAACAAAATTTGATTTCAAGCATCTTTGCATCAAAACCTATCAAATATTTTATTCTACTGGTACATGTGTAATTGCATCAAAATGTTAAGTACATAAGGAATAGTTCAAATGGGATACTTTGAGCAGAGTACATTTATATTTATACTAATATTAGTTATGGTTTGTGGTTATTCCATTTAAAATTTGTTGCTAAGGGCCTCTGACTCAAGTGTTGCATGCAGTGGGCAAACTGGCTATCATATGTAATTGGAGGGTTTCCAGAACCACAAACCATGATGGATGGTTCTTAGAAATCTATTACATGTGAAATACATATAAAGTCATTTTTTTAAAAATCAAAAGAAAAGCACAACTTAAAACTGTTTGATACCATCTAAAGTTAGGAGGTTTTCAGTATGTTCAAAGGGTTTTAAATAAAGCAGTTGAACTAGATATTAAATAGCATTATCAATGACATTATTCTATGAAATAATAAAATTTAATACAACTCTTAGAAGAAAACTCTCTGTAAAGATGCAATTTATAAATTTCTGAATGTTTTTATTTTATAAATTTGTTAACTGAAATATGTTATAATTTTCTTTACTGCTACATTCTATCTTCTAATTTTGAAAGAACATAATTTTGAACAAGATTAAAAGATTTATTTTAATATTACTTTCTTACACATTGAAATAGCATATGGCCTGAAAGCAATCCCCTATGGCATGGAGTCAGCAGTAGCCTACAAGTACCACCAGGTGAGGTAAAAGACCCCTCCCAAGAGAGAAAGATTCTTGAAGCAAATATGACAAAATATTAACCTGTCTCCTGTGATGTTTTCTATATATCATAAGAAATTGACCATTTTTGTTTTATTTTTCATTTTTATTTTATTTGTTGTATTCTACTCACCATGATTTACAACACTTTTAATGGCAAAGCCAAATGGCAAGTCAAGCAACTATTACGGATCTTACACCACTGATTCAGTTATGCACAAAATGCTGTATAACGCCATACCCTCCATCAGAATGCCCCACCTGAAAGCTTGACCTGTTTCCCAATCCTACCACGGTAAATTTATGGTGGTAAAATCTTTTTTTTTTATTTCAAAAATAATTTTAAAAATGCACATTTTTAAAAGAGCTGGCAGTTTTTTTTACATTAGCTAATGAGTTGTATTTATTACATGAAGTCACAAAATATGGTGCATTTAATATCTTTTAATAATCATTTTTATCCAAACATGAAATGAATAATAAATTGTTCATAAATCAGTTAAATGAATAGTTTAAAGAATCAAATATAAATAGTTTTGCTTAGAGAATATACCTTAAAGAAACTTAGCTCTTATATATAGTGAAAGAGAAGTGACTTAGCACTTCTCCCCCCTCTTCTTTGTGGTACCAGGAATTGAACTTGAACACACACTAGGTAAGTAAATGGCTTGTAGCTAACGTTCAAAATAGGACATTCATTTGAAAAACAAGGTTCTTAATTCTTTCTCTAAGAAATATCTATATGTCAAACCCAGAAGTAGAGATGTCTCTTTTTTAAAAATTTTTAATTAGTGAATCACCGTGAGGGTACAGTTAGAGATTTATACATTTTTGTGCTCATGTTTCCCCCATACAAAGTTCGAGAACCCATCCCTTCACCAGTGCCCATTCTCCACCACCAGTAAACCTTGCGTCCCTCCCACCAAACCCAGCCCCGTATCCTCCCACCCCAAACTGCCACTATGGCAGGGTATTCCCTTTCGTTCTCTCTCTCAGATTAGGTGTTGTGGTTTGGAATAAAGGTGTTGAGTGGCCATTGCTATCAGTCTCTAGTCTATATTCGGCACGCATCACCCCTCCCCCACATGACCTCCAACCACATTTTACTTGGAGTTCCCTTCTCTGAGTTTCTCAGAATGAGAGACCAGCCTCTAAGCCATGGAATCAACCTCATAGTACTTATTTCTACTATTCTTGGGTGTTAGTCTTATAGTCTATTATTCTATATTCCACAGATGAGTGCAATCTTTCTATGTCTGTCTTTCTCTTTCTGACTCATTTCACTTAGCATGATACTTTCCATGCTGATCCACTTATATGCAAACGTCATGAACTCATTCTTTCTAACAGCTGCATAGAATTCCATTGTATAGATGTACCAGAGTTTCTTCAACCAGTCATCTGTTCTCGGGCACACGGTTTTTTTCCAGGTTCTGGCTATTGTAAACAGTGCTGCAATGAACATATAAGTGCAGATGTCATTTCGACTATACTTTTTTGCTCCTCTGGGATATATTTCCAGCAGTGGTATTGCTGGGTCAAATGGGAGCTCAACCTCTACTTTCTTGAGAATCGTCCATATTGTTTTCCAAAAGGGCTGAACTAGTCGACATTCCCACCAGCAGTGTAGAAGGGTCCCTTTCTCCCCACATCCTCTCCAACAGTGGTTGCTTTTGTTCTTTTGGATGTGTTCTAGCCTCTGTGGTGTGAGGTGGTATCTCATGGTTGTTTTGATCTGCATCTCTCTGATGATTAGTGATGTAGAGCACTTTTTCATTTGCCTTTTGGCCATTCGTATCTCTTCCTTGGTAAAGTTTCTGTTCAATTCTTCACCCCATTTTTTATGGGATTGGATGTTTTCTTCTTGTAGAGTTCAACCAGTGCTTTATATACCATAGATATCAACCCCTTATCTGATGGGTATTGTGTAAATATCCTTCCGCAATCTGTAGATAGTCTTTGTATTTTGGTCACTGTATCTTTTGCAGTGCAGAAGCTTTTTAGTTTAATGTAGTCCCATTTGTTGATCTCTGTTCCTACTAGATTGCTTAGTTCCATGTCATCTTTCAAGATAACTTTATCTTCAATATCGTGGAGGGTTTTGCCTACCTTGTCTTCAATGTACCTTATGGTGTGTGGTCTGATGTTGAGGTCTTTAATCCATTTTGATCTGACTTTTGTGCATGGTGTCAGGTCGAGTTCTAAGCCCATTCTTTTACATGTGGTTTTCCAGTTGTGCCAGCAGCATTGGTTAAAGAGGCTTTCCTTGATCCACTTCACATCTCTTGCTCCCTTATCAAAGATTATATGATCGTACATTTGAGGTTGTGTGTGGGGATATTCCACCCTGTTCCATTGGTCTTCAGCTCTGCCTTTTTTCCAGTACCATGCTGTTTTAATTGTTACCACTTTGTAGTAGACCTTAAGGTTGATGTCTCCCATCATCTTTTTCCCAAGAATTGTTTTAGCTATCCGTGGGCGTTTATTGTTCCATATAAATTTCAAGATTGCTTGCTCCGTTTCTTTGAAGAATGCCATGGGTATCCCTATAGGGATCGCGTTAAATCTGTATAATGCTTTTGGGAGTATTGCCATTTTGACAATGTTTATTCTCCCTATCCATGAGCAGGGGATATGTTTCCATTTCCTCATGTCCTCTTTTATTTCATGGAGTAGCGTTTTATAGTTTTCTTTGTAGAGGTCCTTTACTTCTTTAGTTGAGGTGATTCCAAGTTATTTGATTTTCTGGGGCACTATTGTGAACGGGATTGCTTTTTTCATGTCTCTTTCTTCTGTCTCATTGTTTGCATATAGGAAGGCCATGGATTTTGGGGTATTGATTTTATAGCCTGCGACTTTACTGTACAGGTCAATTGTATCTAAGAGTTTCTTACTAGAGCTTTTAGGCTTCTCTAGGTTTAGTATCATATCATCTGCGAATAGTGAGAGTTTGATTTCTTCCTTTCCGATCTGAATCCCCTTAATATCTTTTTCTTTCCTGATGGCTATTGCTAATACTTCCAGTACTATATTAAAGAGAAGTGGTGAGAGTGGGCATCCTCGTCTTGTCCCCGATCTTAGAGGAAAGGCCCTTATTTTTTCTCCATTGATGATAATGCTTGCCATAGGTTCGTGGTAGATGGCTTTGACTATCTTGAGAAAAGTTCCTCCAAAACCCATTTTGGTGAGAGTTTTTATCATCACTGGGTGTTGGATCTTTTCAAATGCTTTCTCTGCATCTATTGATATGATCATATGGTTTTTATCTTTACTTTTGTTGATATGATGGATTATGTTGATTGATTTCCGAATGTTAAACCAGCCTTGCATCCCCGGGATGAATCCCACATGGTCATGGTGTATGATCTTTTTGATGAGTTGTTGGATTCTACTTGCTAGTATTTTGTTGAGAATCTTTGCATTGGTGTTCATAGAGGATATTGGTCTATAGTTTTCTTTGTTAGTCATGTCTTTGTTTGCTTTTGGTATTAGGGAGATATGTGCCTCGTAGAAACTGTTCGAAAGGGTTCCTGTCTTTTCAATTTCCTGGAAAAGCTTGAGGAGAACTGGCAACAAGTCTTCTTTAAATGTTTGGAAGAATTCGTGAGTGAATCCGTCTGGTCCTGGGCTTTTGTTTTTGGGGAGACTTTTGATTACGGTTTCGATTTCTTTGATATTTATGGGCCTATTCAGGTATTTCACGTCTTCTTGGTTCAGTCTTGGGAGATTGTAGGAGTCAAGGAATTCGTCCATTTCTTTGAGGTTTTCTTGTTTCGTGGCATACAGACTTTCAAAGTAGTTTCTGATGATCCTTTGAATTTCCTTGGTTTCTGTTGTGATGCCCCCCTTTTCATTTCTGATTCGGTTTATTAGGGTTTTCTCTCTTTCTTTCTTTGTGAGTCTTGCTAGCAGTTTATCAATCTTATTTATTTTCTCAAAAAACAGCTCTTTGTTTCATTGATCTTTCGGATTGTGTTTCGAGTTTCCATATTGTTAATTTCTGCTCTAAGTTTTATTATTTCTTTCGTTCAATCTGGTTTGGGTTCTTTTTGCTGGTCCTCTTCTAAGATCTTTTGCTGAGAAGTCAAGCTATCAATGTAGGCCATTTCTTCCTTTCTGAGGAAGGCTTGCAGAGCTATAAATTTTCCCCTTAACACAGCTTTAGCTGCGTCTCATAGGTTCTTGTAGCTTGTGTCTTCATTCTCATTTGTTTCAAGGTATCTCTTGATTTCTCCCTTGATTTCCTTCGTGACCCACTCGTTGTTCAATAGTGAGTTGTTTAATTTCCAAGTGTTTGATTTGTTTCTCCGTGTCTGTGCGTGATTAACTTCCATCTCCAGTGCATCATGGTTTGAAAAGATAGTGTTACATTTTCTATCTTCCCAATTCTATTAAGGTATATTTTGTGGCCCAGAACGTGGTCTATTTTGGAAAACGTTCCGTGTGCACCGGAAAAGAATGTGTATTCTTTCTTTTGGGGGTGTATAGCCCTGTATAGGTCTATTAGCCCTGTCTCCTCCATTGTTTCCTTCAAAGCCATCGTTTCCTTGCTAAATTTTGTTCTTGTCGATCTATCCAGAGGTGATAAGGCAGTGTTGAAGTCTCCAACTACTATCTGGTGCTAGTTATGTCCTCCTTAAATTCTGTTAGGAGTTCTTTTAAGTATTTAGCTGGTCGTTCATTAGGTCCGTATACGTTTAAGAGTGTGATTTCTTCCTGTTTTACATATCCCTTGATGAATAGGAAATGACCTTTGTTGTCCTTTCTGATCTTTTTCAGCCTGAAATCTATGCTATCGCATACTAGTATGGCCACCCCCACTTTTTTTTTGAGGGAGCTGTTTGCTTGCAGGATTGTTTTCCATCCTTTGATTTTGAGTCTGTGTTTGTTCTGACTATTCAGATATGTTTCTTGTAGGCAGCAGAAAGTTGGGTTTACTTTCCGAATCCATTTTGCCACTCTGTGCCTCTTGATTGGTGCATTTAGACTGTTAACATTAAGAGAAATTATTATCATGGTATTTTGTGTCATTTTTCTGTAGGGTTTGTTGTTCTTGTAGGTTTTTTCCTTGTCTTATAGTAGCCATTTGAGTCCTTATTTTAAATTTGGTCTTGAGTCTATGAAGTTCCTGAGCTGTTGCTTGTCCATGAAATAGTGTATGTTTCCTTCTAGTTTAACTGAGAGTTTAGCCGGGTAGAGTTTTCTTGGTGAGACATTCATTTCATTAAGTTTTTTCACTATATCCCACCATTGTCTTCGGGCTTGGAGGGTTTCTTCTGCTAGGTCTGCTGTGAATCTAAGGGGTGTGCCTTTGTATATGATCCCTTTCTTTGATCTTGCTGCTTGCAGTATTGTGTCTCTCTCCATGGCATCCATCATTCTGACTATGATATGCCTTGGGGATTTTCTATTTGGGTCCTTTTAGCTGGCACCCTTCGGACTCCTTGGATCTGGATGTCCGCATTCTCTAGCTCTGGGAATTTTTTAGCAATGATGTCTTTAATGGTGTTTTTTTTTATTGGGATTGGTTCTGTGTGGTTCCGGCACTCCCATGATTCTTATGTTGTTTCTCCTGAGGTCATCCCCTAGGACTCTAATTCACTCTAGAGCCATTTTGAGGTTTTTTGCCATTATTTGTTGTTCCCTATATGCTTTGTGCAGCTCATCTTCATCTCACTGATTCTGTCTTCGGCTGTAGTCATTCTACTATTGAGGGCTCCTACTGAGTTTTTTGTTTCATCTACTGATTCTTTTAGTTGTGTGACTTCTGTTCGTAGCTTTGAAATTTCTGCTCTCATTTCTTCTTGGATTATCGTGGTGGAGCGTTCCAATGCTGCATCCATATCCTCCCTTAATTTATTGGAAGTTCGTTCCATAGTTGCTTTGAGTTCGTGAACCATCCTCACAATTTCCTCTCTGAATTCTTTATCCGAGAGGAGGTTGTATTTCTGGGAAGTCGCTTCTGAGGTTAGTGAGATATTTTCTTGGCTCTCTCCTGGCGGTGGGGATTTTCGCTGTTTTTTCATGTTGTTATGGGCTTTACTATCCGGTGCTCTCCTTAGCTTGGGTAGGGCCTGAACTGGAGATGTGGGGCTATGCACTTTTTACAAAGGACTTTTTAAGTGCAACTTGATGAGTTCACTGACAGTTTTTGTGAAATTAGGATTGGCTAAGTTACTTTATTATTAACATATAGTGACTAAGATGACTAGGGAATTCTTCAGAGGAGTGGGTTTTATCAATTGTGGCCAAAGCACAATGGTAAAAATGGTTAAAAAAAACCAACTGCGGCCGCATAAGTGGGCGCTGCTCCGGAAAGAGGTCACGCCCACTTTTGAGGCCACACCCTCTAAGGTGAGGATACGCCCCTAATCGGAGAGGTTCCAGGTGGGGTGGGGGTGTCAGGGTGAGCCCCAAACCGCTTCGGGCAGGGGGCAGGGAAGGCGCTTCTCCGTGCTGGGCAGGGTCTCCAGGGGATTTCCTATTTACTTGTAGAGTGGGGATTGGTCAGGAACCTATGGCGGCGGCCCAGAGGTGCCAGGTGGGGTGGGGTCATCAGTATGGTGGTAAAATCTTTAGAATATATTTCAGATTCTATTTCTTTGACCATTTGCTATTCCTTTATTATGTTTGTTTATACCCCACATGATAAATACCAGCCATCAAGCTGCTCACAGTTATTATCTAATGAAGGTAGCACTGTAGTACTGTCTTTCTGTTGTTCATCGATTTGCTTGAGTGGGCACCAGTAATGTCTCCAATGTGAGACTTGTTGTTACTGTTTTTGGCATAACGAATATGCCACGGGCAGTTTGCCAGGCTCTGCCATGCAGGCAGTAAAACATGCAAATGTAAAATACTTTCCCTCATAAAATATTTAAATAATTGCCAACCAAAACAAAACCAGTCAAATAATTCCTGAATTAAACTATCAACAGCTGTTGATTATTTTTAATTAAACTATAATTAAACTATCAAGTGTCTCTCTGTACCTTTTAGGAAAGATGCAATTAATTTTCATAAACCTTTTTAATTTTCTTCCTTTCCCCTTCCCTGATCATATATTCATACTCTGCACAGAAGCTGATCTTGGACGAGTCAAACAACTATAGGGATCTTAGAGCACTGATTCAAGAGATATGTATTTTGCTAGATAAAAATCAGTGAAGTCCTGATAGATTTACGTTGTTTACAAATTACTCCATCAATGACATTTTTGTTATAGCAGCTTAAGTTATGATAGCAAACATGGAAACAAAATTTTTTAATAATCTCAAACAGTCAAAAGGATGTTATTCTAAAAAATTGGTTGGGGGAGGAGGTGGTGCACACCTGGTAGAGCTCTGGTCTTACTTCTCTCTCTGGGTTGAGGAAAAACTCTTAGTGCTGTTCAGGGCACAATATGAGATGTCAGGATTGAATACATTCAATGCAAGCACCCTACCACTATGTTATGGAGCTCTGGCCTCCAATATGTAATGTTTAATAATTTAAGGGGGGTTGTATATTTCTTGGTTTTAGAGTTTTTGTTTGTTTGTTTTGGGGCCACACCCAGCAGTACTCAGGACTGACTCTTGGCTCTGTGCTCAGGGGTATCTTTTGGAAGGCTCAGGGAATCTTATCAAATGCTCAGGATCAGAATTCAGGTCGGTCATACACAAAACTGGTGCCAGACCAACAGTACCATTTCCTGGACCCAATAATTTAGTCTTTAATTTCTACATAGAATTAAGTTGAAGAATGCAATTTATATCACTGTAGTTCAGATTCATGCTGGAATGGAAACTGTTGAGGGAATAAATGCAGATGAAGTAATTCCTTTAATTTAAATTTAATGTGAAATATTATATTAAAATGAGTCAGATCTCACCTTTCTGACATATATATGTGTGTATATATGCATATATATACACACACATACATATAAAATTAGGATACTTTCCTGCTGTGGGAAATCTCAAAATTTTTATGTTTTAAAGAAGAAAAATTTGAGTAAATTAGGAATATCAGAGTTTACAAAACATTTTTAAAAGCAACTGCCTGTATCTTTTAAAAAAATTATTGATGATTTAGAAGTAGGCATAAACAAATTCTCTGCTTACGTTCTTTGGAATCTTAGAAGCATATATGTGTTTCTATATAATACCTATATCATGGATTATTTTCATCCATGATGAGATGCTATTTTTTCCTATGTAATTCACCATCTGTTTCAAAAGAAAACTAGTCTTGAAATTTAATCATGAATAGTTTTGTAAGGGTCTATCTCACCGTGATTTAATAGAAAGATTTAAAAATAGAAAAAAAGAAAACTGTAACTGTACCCTCACATTGATTCACTAATTAAAAATAAATAATTTATTAAAAAATTAAAAAAAAAAAAGAAAATTAGTTGATTTTAAAAGAAAAACATTGATTTGATTAGTGTTTGCATTTTAATTCTACTTGATTCAGTAGCTTATACTGAAAAACAATAGTGTCACTTATGTTCAAAATAAACCTAGGATTTTTAGAAACTAGTTATGTTTTAGAGTGACTTCGAGATAATTAATTATCCATCTTCCATATTTGCTCTAAGCTAACCTCTCTCAGTGAGAAGGAAGAGTAGCCCAGAAGAGCCTAGAAGTATAAGTTGGCCATTTTGGTTCCTTAGGGAAATCTGCTGAGCTAATGAAAATGTTTACTAAGGCAGTTCTAATTTCCTTTTGAATTGCTTTTAGAGGCATTTTCTTGAAGTAAGGCCTGTCAAAAGTAACATTTTGGAAAACCTTGTAAGTTTACTCTTTTCACACTTAAAAATTCCCACCTTGCCCTCTTGTTAATGTTACAAATATTATGATTTTGGCAATACAAAATATACCTCAAAGTCTATGAATTCTGTATCACAAGACAATAAAAATTCATTGTGTTCTCTCTCTTAAAGAATTTTTGTTTGTTTATGGATTTACATTTCAACATCTCTGTAGTCACTCTATGATCGTCACTGAAAGTAGTTTTCAGTTCACTATGACACAGTAGAATCTCTTTACCTGTTTTATAGGACCCCTGTCACTTCCTTTCCATATTTGTAACCACCATCTATTTGCTAGTGTCTAGATTTTGTTGTTTCTTTGTTTTTCACTTATAAATAAAATCCTTCTCTATTTGTATTTCTATGACTATATCACTTAGCATAATCCATCCCGGCTCCATCTTTCTTGTATCTTAAATGGCATTTGATCATGATGTATGGCCCTTTTACTCTATTTTGAATTTGTTCTGATGGTATTTTGCAAAATATGGTTATTGAAGTTCTTTTTTAATGTCCTTATCTGATTTTCATGAATTAATAATGCAATTCTAGTATGTAGGAAACCATTCCATCCTTTTCAATATTTGGGAAGATTTTGAGACTATTTGGTACTAAATCTTTGACTCTTAGGTAAAATTTACCAGTAAAAGCAACTCATCTGAAATTTTTTGTTTGTTTGTTTGTTTTGATTTTCTTTCAATACCTGGTAGTGCTCAGGGCTTACCCCTGGTTCTGTGCCCAATGATCACCATAGGTGGTGCTTAGGGAACCTAGATGGCATTATTGTAATGTTGTGGACTGACCTCTAAAGCAATGGTCTTATACTCTGTACTTCTCTTCAGCTCCTAAATGTATTTGTCATTTTTATTTCTCATTCAATTTTCTCACTTGTGATTAGTAGATTCAGAGTTTCTATTTTGTTATGATTCATCATTGATGATAAAATTATTCTAAAAATTTATTCATTCCTTCTAGATTGTTTTATCTGTTGGCCTATGTCTTTCCATAGTAGACCTATGGATTTTTTCTTTAAATATATATTCAAATTTTTCCATTTTTGTTCTTTTTTATCTGAGTGGTTTTGTTTTTAATGAAACAACTTATAGTTGTATCAATGTGTTTTTTTCAAATAAACTCAGTTTAATTGATTTCTGCACTGTCTTTAGGTGTTTTCTTGGTTTCAATGAGTTTTTAAAATAATTTATTCTCTTTTACTGATATGGGAATTTATTTTTTCTTTTCTATAGAATTCATAATAGCACACGTGCACATAATTTTATAGTTCAATAAACTTTACAGTTCACATTCCCGTATAAAATGGATATTTTATATTATATCACTCTAAATTTTTGATTAATATTATTTTTTAAAATGATACCTAGCCATGTGAACAAATAAAACTCATACTAAAATTATACCTGTACCACAAAAACAATAAGATAAGGACGCAGGATTGAAAATCAGATTGAGTGACTTAACATTCCCACCATGCTGACTCGCAAGTTTCTCAACTTTTAATTGATATGTTTCCAGTCTGAATATTTTGCATTTTCTCTCACTCTGCTTGGGTACTATTCACAAATTTCTATATTTAAATTCATTGAACTTTCACATAGTCACCAACATCAACATCTATATCTTACTTAAAAAGTCATTTTGACTTTTTAAGTGAGATATAGATAAACTTCATAAAATATATAGAATACATCATTGTATATATTCTTATAATATATAGAAAATTCATATAGAATACTTCATAAAATTGTCATTATTATTGTATGAGATAGCTTCTTTTTCATGGTATTTGTCCCCTTCAAACCTTCTTGACCTGTCTACCAGAATAAACTCAAAGAAAGCAAAGATTCTTTTAATATATTTAAATTTATTTTTTTAAATTAATTCACAGTTGCAAACTTATTCATGTTTGGGTTTCAGTCATATAATGTTCTAACACCTGTCTCTTCCCAGTGTACATTTCCCACCAGAAATGTTCCCACTTTCTCTACCCCTCCCCAAAACTAATGCCTCCCCCACCACTTCTCTATGGCAGGCATCTCTCTCTGTCTCTGTGTCTCTGTGTCTCTGTCTCTGTCTGTCATTGTCTGTCTCTCTATCTCTGACACTCTCTGTCTCTCTCTGTCTTTCTCTCTTTTTTAGGGCATTATGGTTTGCAATACAAATACTGAAAGGTTATTATGTATATTCCTTCACCTACTTTCAGCCTTCAGTTCCTTTCCAGACTGAAAAGCAAAGATTCATCTCCTTTATCTACCAATCTCTTACTAGCAATAGAATCATGTTTGACATATAATAAGAACTCTAAAAATATTGATAATTTATATTATTATGTCATTAAAGGAGTTCTTGCTTTACTTGCTCATAACATTTCTTGATTATGTGTGTGTGTGTGTGGTAAGATTGTTTTCATTGGAAGTTATTTAGAATTATTTTAGAGGAGTTAAGGAAAGAAGTACGTGTTTAACAGAGAATACAGGCTTATTCAGAGTAGATGAAGGTAATCAAAGAAGCATAGAGATGAACAAGTACAATAACTGTTGAAAGGAGAGTACCACATTGAAGAGCAAGCCTGTTTCTTGAATTATGATTCAAAATATTTCTTATTTGCAAATATCAGTTGAAGAAATCACTTAGAAACCACAAATAAGTCTATACAATTATATCATACTTTACTTGTGTTATAACAATGAATCACATGAATCACCAATCACAAAATAGCATTGATCGTCGATTTATTGAGCGGTCTCAGTAGCCTCTCCATTCGTCCTATCCCTGAGATTTTAGAAGCTTCTCTATACTTGGCCTTCCCAACAATGCCACATTGGAGGCTCTTTCAGGGTCAGGGGAATGAGACTCAGCTGGTTACTGGCTTTGGCATATGAATATACCATGGGGACCTTGTGAGGCTCTCCCATGTGGGAAGGAAACTCTCAGTAGCTTGTTAGTTTCTCTCAGAGGGAGAAGTAGGTTATAGGATGTTGCTTCCGGGAGCTTGCTTTTAAGTCTCTGAATGTTGGCCGTTGATGGGATTACAAACACCTCGGTTCCTCTGCCGGAACCTTCATGCGTGAGGCTTGTCAGAACGTGTGGAGAGAGGCCTTGAGCATGGCTGTAGCTAGGTTCCGGAGGTCTTCGGCCACTGGGAGCTCTGCTCAGGGTTGGGAGGGAAGCTGGAGCCCATCCCCTCCGAGAGGCCCTGGGGAAGACAGCCAGGCATGCAGGCAAGAGACTCTGACAATAAAAACAAAAACAAGATACCAGCTATTTTACTTAAAAGTTACCAAATAATATATATATATATACATATATATATATACTTTATTTTTAGTATAACAGTATGCTTTTGTTAAATATATGGAAATTTAGCTAAAATATTAAGTACATTGTGTGTGTCAAGAAGAGGGGCAAATTGAATCACAATATTGAAATTTCTTTGAAAAGTGTTTGGTTATCTTTTTTATTACATGCCAAAATTTTTATCCAAAAATACTTATTCTGAATTTCAGATGTGTAAGTTAAAATCATAACACTGCTTTGTGGTACAAGTGAGGAAACATATTCAAAGTGATTTGTAGAGTCCTTAGTAATTTTTTCAATAAGTTGTATACTGCCATCATGGCTAAAGTAATTGAAATAGTTTTCATGATCCTTTCAGATTTATTTAAAAAATTGCAACATTCTTGGTCCAGAGAGATAGTGTGGCATGTTAGGGCACATGACTTGCACAAACCAACCAGGGTACTATTCTTGCCATCCCAAATGACTTCTGAAATATTTCCAGGAGCAATTCCTGAGTGTAGAGCCAGGAGTAATCCCTGAGCAAGCCTAGGTGTGCCAACCCACCACCTCCTACTCTACCAAAAAAAAAAGAAAGAAAGAAAAAAAGAATCACAACATTTCCCATCTAAATCTTTTCTCTATCACACAATTGGGAACATTACCCATCACTGCCTCAGGTTATGCCATTTGAACACTCTTAGTTACCTCCCTGGCTTCATTATAGCACCATGAAGTTCGTAAA
The DNA here is from genome assembly GCF_027595985.1 of Sorex araneus. Taxonomy (NCBI): domain Eukaryota; kingdom Metazoa; phylum Chordata; class Mammalia; order Eulipotyphla; family Soricidae; genus Sorex; species Sorex araneus. Next base: position 209,980,636 of record NC_073302.1, on the reverse strand, counting down.
TGAAATAGAAGTAGAAGGTATAAAACTTATTGTTCATTAATTACCTCAATTCTTGTTTATTAGCACTTTGTTTTTGCCTCATTAAATTTCAATCAAAACTACAACTGAAAAGAAAAGGTAGTTTCCAGTTTCCATTCTGTAGGAAGCTGGGAGTGACTACCTCAGTAAAATCTCTTCAAATTCTTAGAAAAGGATTCGAGAGCCCAGAGGAATTGTCCTTTGTCCAAAGGGAATTTGGCACTGCTTATATTTTCTGTTCTTTAATCTTCTTGACCTTTAAACCTCCATTAAATGTTGTTAAGTATCGGGAATAACTAAGCTTCTACAGAAAGAATTATTAGAATATCATCACTTGATAAATTGCTCCCTAATTATACAATGTTACATTGACTCTTTGCTGTAGCAGTAAAATATATGCCTTAGAAATGTATTAAAGTGCAGAACCTGTTAATCTTGAAGGTGTGATATTTTATATGAGCTTCAGAATTCTTCTTGGAGCAAATATTCTTAAGCTATGTATGTATACCTAGAAAAAAAGAGGGTATTTTTTTGTTAAATTCTAGAATATCCATAACTATTTTACTCTGAAATGTCCTAATATCTTTCATATAGAGTTCATGTGCCAACTTTATATATTACAATATACACAGTAGACTGTGTATATTGTACATATATACTGTAGTATTTTCATCCTATTATTTGTTGATTTGCTCGAGCGGGCATCAGTAACGTCTCCATTGTGAGACTTGTTATTACTGTTTTTGGCATATCAAATACACCATGGGAGCATGCCAGGCTCTGCCATGCGGGTGGGATACTGTTGGTAGCTTGCCAGGCTCTCTGAGAGGGATCGAGGAATCAAACCTGGATCGGCCACGTGTAAGGCAAAATGCCCTACCCACTGTGCTATCTGTCCAGTCCATATATATACACTATATTGTAATATATTGTGCATATTGTAATCTATACAATATATAGTAATATATACACCATGTTGATGCTCTACATGTTCCTGGAGCTAGCACGCAACAGGGACAAATGGAGTCATCACTGGCCCCCACTCGAGCAAATCAATGAGCAATGGGATGTCAAGTGATACAAATGATACACAGTAGACTGTAACTTCCACTAACTAGTAAACATCTCTCTCTCTCTCTCTCTCTCTCTCTCTCTCTCTCTCTCTCTCTCTCTCTCTCTCTCTCTCTCTCTCCCCCTCTGTGTGTGTGTTTGTGTGTCTGTGTGTCTGTCAGTCTGTCCGCTTGTTTTTACCTGGCAGCTCAAGGCCTACTCTTAGAATGGTGTTAGGGATTCACTCCTGGTACTGTTTTGTACCACGCAATTCAAGTGAGAAATCTCACTGGTCCGGCACTGTCTCTCGTACTTCAAGTCTCATGGAACAAGAATTATAAAAATTTTGGAAGAGAAAGGATTGATCAAACAGTGAAATATTAATTTAATGCAATTTTCTTAGATAGCATTAATATTGATGGAAATAGTACTTTTTTTCCTTTTTATTTAACGTGTGGACTTTGAAGTTCCCTAGCTGTCCCTAAGACTGAGTCTTTGGGCTGTAGCCAGGCAGCATTCAAGACCACCGCTTCAGTTAGCTACCCTCTATTTAGAACAGGTACTAATTACCAATAGTGATAAGTTAATCAACTAATGAGTCGATTAAAGAAGTAATTAAAGTATAAAACAGCAGGAAGGGGACTTGTATTTAAAGATGCTGTAATACTACGTAAGGTTAAGTCAAATAAGCTTACTTACATTGCATCAGGCATGAAGTAACTTGCTTTATTTCTAACTGGTGAATTATGATAAATCAACATTATCTGTATGACTCTTTAGTCACCTGGAAGAAAAACTATCTACAAGATTCACTCTGTACATGGACCTAAAGGGTATAGAAGAAAAATGAAATGCATATTTAAAATGTTCATTGGTTTAATTAGTCTGCCAACATTAAAGAGACCTATTGTGAATTTAAACAACTTTTCTTGTATCAATGATGGGCAGAATAAGTGCACATAAACTATATGTTGACAATATCTGCATGCTCTTCAAATGTTTCTTAAATTTGATGCTTATTATATCACAGAGGCAATTTTTTTATTTAAGCACAATTTTAAAATTATAATAGAAATCAATGGGACTCCATGATTAAAGGAACAAGTGTTCAATCAAGTGAATATTTTTCTAGAATATAAATTTGTGGTAACATTTCTCAGTATAGTATATTACTGTTTAAAGACTAGAGACTTTATTTTGCCATTTCAAAGATGATTTAGATGTGAGGTTTCCAAATTTATTTGGCCTAAAGGTTCTCTTCAGAAAAACAAAATAAATCACCCAGTGACCTTTGGAAATCTATTTCTTTAAGAGAGCAAACAAAAAGAACTTCCCAATTACACAGAAGATACTACTGTCCCCCGCCCCCATATAATTCCAGGGGTGATATTGCCAACCTTGGGTAAACACTGACATGTGAAATTAATTCATGCACCAAGTAAATCTCTTTTATGTTCTCTCTTTACAAATGCCTGCAAATAAGCAGTTATATGGGACAGAAAGATCATGGGTAAGGTGTTTGCCTTGTACATGCTGACCCAGGTTTGATGCCCGGCACCCCATTTGGTCCCCCAAGCCTGCCAGGAGTAATTTCTGAGTGCAGAGCAAAGAGTAAGTCCCAAGCAGCATGAGATGTGAAGGCCAAACCAAAAGAAAAAGAAAGGCAGTTATGAGGGTGGAGAGTGCAGTGTGTAAGGCATTTTCCTTGGACACTACCTACCCAAATCCAGCCTAAGTACCATATATAGTCGTCAGATGCTTGCAGAGGTGATTCTTGAGCCGAGATCTAGTGTATCCATTATACACAGTCCAGGAGAGCCTAGAAAGAGGCTGAGGGAAGGGCAGTAATATATTGTTATTCTATTTTTCAACCTAGCTGCAGCCATGCTGGAGGCCCCTCTTCACATGTTCGGACAGGCCTCATGCATGAGGGCGCCAGCAGAGGAACCCAGGTGTGTGTAATCCCATCAACAGCCAACATCCAGAGAGAGACTTAAAAGCAAGCTCTCAGAAGCGCGTGGCCACTTTTCGGCCTTGCGATATCTTTAGCCTACTTCTCCCTCTGGGAGAAACTGGCAATCTTCTGAGAGTTTCCTGCCCACATGGGACAGCCTTGCAAGCTTCATATGCAAAATCCAGTAACAAGCTGGATCTCATTCCACCGTCCCTGAAGAGCCCCCAGTGCAACATCGTTAGGAGGGCTGAGATGAGATAGACTTCTAAGATCTCAGGGAAAGGACGAAATGAGATGTTACTGAGCCCACCCAAGAAACCGGTAATTAATGGATTTCGGATTTCATTATCATCATTCTACTTTTCAGAAGAAATTTGGAGTATAGGATGATTATTAAGTTTATAAAATCTTCAGTTAGTTTTACAAACATTTTAAAACATTAGTTTTACAACAGTATGTGGATACTGATTTAAAACTAATTTTGTATACTACTAACCACTGGTTTTTGTGTTATCAAAGATCTGAAATTGCTAAAATTTTAACCTTTCAAAATATTGAAAATATATTTAGTGAAGAATAATTTTAATCAACTAAAGAATTTACTTATTTTTAATATGTACAATAATATAGCAGGTTAATTTAAAATTATGTTACCAAAAATGTAATTTTAGTAGGTACCATATGCATACAATTTTACTCCCATCTTGGTAGGTGGATAGTAAATTTGGATTGAATTTGACTGTCATATAAAGTGATTTGAATGAGACATGATACTCCTGGCATAGCTCTTTCAATTCCTCTTTGGGATACCCTAATAGCATTCTCATCCTGCTTGCGTAGGGCCCAGGTCTCTGAGGCTTATGTTAGTGCAGGAAGAATGGTGGAATCAAAAAGATGTGCCCGGAGTCAGAGTTTCTTCATTCTCTTAACCACTTCTTCAACGCTCTTGAAGACATTCCACTCTGCTCTCTTCCTCCTGCACAGTTCTGACACCATGTCATTCCTCATGTTGATTTCTCGACCCAGGTATACATCACTGCTGCATTCGGAGATGTTCATTCCATTGAGAACAAAAGGAGCTTCAGGGACCAGTTCATTTTTCATGAACATTGTCTTGTTGAGATTCAGCTGCAATTTGACCTTTCCACACTCATGGTTGAAGTCGGCCTGCATTTGTGCCGCTTGGCTAATGTTTGGTGTTATGAGAACGATGTCATCAGCGAAGCCAAGGTGGTGTAATTGCCGACCAATCTTCACTCCCATTCCTCCCCATTCCAGTCGCATGATGTTCTCAAGGGCGGCACTGAAGAGTTTCGGTGAAATGGTATCACCCCGCCGCACCCCTCTCTTTACATCAATGATCACTTTTTCTAGAATGGAGAGATCCTGGTGGTGAATCCACAATACAGCTCACAGAGGATTTTGATATACTGAGTTTGAATGCCCTGTTTGATCAGGACTTCGATGACTGCCTCAGTCTCAACAGAATCGAAGGCCTTCTTTAAGTCCATGAACGTCAGACAGAGCGGCATCTTGAACTCTCGAAAAACTTCATTGAGTTTGGTACTGTGTGGATATGGTCGATCATGCTGAATCCCCTTCAGAATGCTGCTTGCTCATATGGTTGTCCTTTGTCTAGTGTTCTGCCTATTCTATTCAGGATGACACGAGTGAACAACTTGTAGACGACAGATAGCAGGCAGATTGGGCAATAGTTGCTGATGTCATGGATGTCTCCCTTCTTGTACAACAGAATGGTCCTACTGGTTTTCCACTGAGACGGAATTTTGCATTCAGACAGGTAGCGTGTGAAGAGTCAAGCCAGTATATTGATGAGTAACGGCGGCAGATTTTCAGGTGTCTGACCTTTTCCGGACCATGTGCTGTATGCATCTTTACCAATGAAATAGGGTGTTGGATTTCTCACTCAAGTGAGAGAAGGAATCCGGAGTTCTGACCTCCATCGACTGTCAAGAATCAGGGACGCTGTCTTGTTTGCCAAGGTATCAAAAATCAGATGGGCTGGTCATGTAATGCGATTCAGAGATGACCGCTGGACTAGAGCTGTTACCGACTGGATTTCACAGGACGTCAGAAGACCTCATGGCCACCCACCAAGTAGATGGTCAGATTTCTTCTTCAAATCCCTGAATCAACAATTTGAGGCTCTTTCTGTTCCTGGAGCAAGCAGATATCATTGGGCTGCACTAGCACGCAACAGGGACAAATGGAGACGTTACTTTCACCTGCTGGAGCAAATCTCTGCGCCCACCATTTTCTAGAACCCAACAAAAAATCTGGGTATGCCAGAGCAGAAGTGGCAAATACCACGCCGCACAGGATAGGGGAGGAGTTGACCCATCTCCTTCCCCAGTCTCTGATGGGACCCTGAGATGATGATGCCCAAAAACTGACCCTGGCTACTTATTAAGCTCCTACACAGCCATGATCCAAAGACACACACATGAATCTTGGAACCGAGCAGTTCACTGCAAAGAGCTCTCCAGGCCCTAATTATTGAAATTTTAGGATTCCTAGAGCATGTGGCCACTCTTGCGGCCATGCAACATTATATGCCATCCATAACAAGCAATACAAAATAAATTGTCCAGCATTGCCTTTTTGGCAGGTTTGATTGGTGCTGGGACTGGTGTCAAAATATTGAATGTAGGCATAGCAGAGAGAGAGAGTTTTGTGAAAATTGTCTGCCACACAGGCAGGGAAAGTGTTGGAATGGGGGGGGATACGGGGATTTTGGTGGTGGAAAATGTGCACTGTTGAATGGATGGGTGATTGAGCATTGTATGACAGAAACTCAAACATGAAATCTTTGCCATTGTATCTCTTGGTGAATCAATCATTGTATCAATGTCATCCCATTGTTCGTCGATTTACTTGATACGGCACCAGTAATCTCTATTTCCCTCAGCCCTGAGATTTTAGCAGTCTCTTCTTACTCGTGTTTCCCAACGATTGGAGGCTCTTTCAGGGTCAGGGGAATGAGACCAGTTGTTAGTGCTTTTGGCATATCGAATATGCCTCGGGTGGTTTTTTTATTGGTGAATCCATAAAAAAACAAAAAGAAAATTGGTGCATATGTTGCCTGAGTACATGTGACATCCAATTACAGGTGTTACCCGCATCTTTCTTCCTGAGATATGTATTTTTATTCTTGAATGCTGGAATATGTACTGAGACTCTCTCCACCTTTCAAAAAGCCCCTATTTTCTTTTGAGCATTCAGCTTTCTTTTTACCTTTCTCTCTCCCTCCCCTTCCTCAGAACTAAACCATTTTACTTCAAAAAGAATATTTTTTTTCTTAGTCTCTCTTGGTGGTGCGTAAATGATACTTAGTGTGTGTGAGAGAATATAATTAAGATCAATACAAAATTAAATTAATTTGATTTTCCATATTAAACATTTAAAAGAAGAGGTGAACCTATTATTTCTGATTAAAGTTATTCTTCTTTAATTCCATCAAATATTTTTCTATAGATGGTATCAACATAAAACTACAAGGCTCATTATTTCAAAAAAATTATGTGAAGAGGTAAAGCAACATGTAGAAATGATTCAAATTTAATCTGTAACAATGCCAATGACTATTACTTTGAATAATATGAATTAAAATGTTTTCAAGTAGGTGGAGTACAAGATTAAACAGAAGAGTATTTGAACAATGATATGTTATTATGGCAACAACTAAATATAAACATAGTATTAAAATATATAATATAAAATATATAATATGCTATAAAACATACTATATAACATAATATAATATTATAAAATAATACACAATATAAAATATTATCAATATTAAATAATTGTAACAAATATGAAGTCCATCAAAGTGCACCTCAACGTACAGGGTATAACAAAAAATACATAAATTCCTTAAAGATAGACCCCCAAATTATTTGAAGTATATAAACAATGAGAAATGTAAGAAATGCAAAGCACAAAACAGTGCATTTAATTGATGTGAGACATTATTAAATGCAATTTTACATTTATTGCTCTTCTAGCCAAAGAAAAGAAACTCAGAAACAAATATGTGAAAAAATAGAGGAATATTTTCTAACCTTAATGCAAAAACACAATATATACTCTGATACTCTGAGAAAACTACTGAGAAAAATATAGAGCAGTAATCACAGTCAAACTGTTCCAAGGCATCTTGAGAGGGACAGCGAAGAGGCAAGCATGGCATGCTGAGAACAACAAGAAAAAAAGTTTCTTATTAGAATGCTATAAACCAAAAAAACAATGGACTGTATATTTTTTCTGAAAGAATCTGTTAATTAAGAATTCTATAACTAGCAAAAATATTCTGAAATGAAGTCAGAGGACAGAATGATAGTACAGTGGGCAAGGATCTTGACTTTCATAAAGCCAGCAACATTTTGATCCTCAAAGCTGCATGATTTTCTTTCCACTGAAATTAGTGATCCCTGAATATTAAACAGGAGAAATCCCTGAGCACAAAAGGTGCACTTCCAACCACTACCTCGAAATGAAATGAAGTCAAATGAATATATAGACTTTTTTCAAATAAAGAAAATCTGACTGAACATATAATCCCATTTTCTTTGACAAATTTCATGACTTGATTTCTTTTTTAAATTTGAGTTTTTCCATTTGGCTGTGTCCATTGACATTATAAACCATTAATTAATTCTTGGTCCACATTGCTAACAATAACGAAAAGCATCTTTTCTTTCCTGAAAGGCCTCAGGAGAAAGTGTTCCCTGACAAGTTTTTGGGTGTCTATCCCCACATGGTCACCAGGTGCCATGTGCTAGATGATTATAGCCCCCAGAAGATCATAAAAAGACCTGACCAGAACAAAGTCTTTGAGAAATTGTCTGAAGGAACAAATCATTTGATAGTGTGTAAAAGACAAAAACAGGAGCCAAAGAGATAATACAGAGGGTAGGGCTGTTGCCTTGCACAAGGACAACCAGGGAATAAGCATTAAGTATTTATGTGTGTGGTTTTTCAAATAAAATGAAACAAACAAACAAACAAACAAACAAACAGAAAAACATCAATATTTATTTCCACAAAACTTCACTTGCATCATCATTGAGGATGCCTAGTATCCTTTTATATTATCCTTTAATTCTAGAGTCTCTTAAATTTTTGTCCTCTGCAACATTAATTCGGCTTTCTCTGCAGTAGATTGTTTAGTGCCCCATGTTTATGTTTAAATCACTGCATTCCTAATATAAATTACTAGAAAATTTAATGGCTTCATGCTTCTCCAAAAACCTCAGCTCTCTGCTTTATGTCAAATTATTAGATGTTGGTGAAAGAACAGAATTTAGATTTTGTTTTGTTCCTTCTGGAAGAATTATTAAGAATTATCGGGTAGATTTACTGTTTCTAGACTGTGTGTATTTACTCTTTCTGAAAAATTTAATAATCTAGTAGGTGACTGAGTTCCTTGCAAATTTTACAGTATCTATGTACTGGACCCAGCTGTTTCCAAGATCCTCTTTATAGACTATAATTATCTGCCAATGGTGTAAGGTGAGCATAGGAGAGAGACTCTCAGAAGTTTTTGTACATGTTCTTAGGAACATTCTGCCAGCTGGATTTTAGGAATTAACTGATTCTATTATTCACCTTTGTGAACACAAAGTCTTGTTTTGTAGTAGAATGGCAACAGCAACATATTGACAATGGGTACAGAGAAAAATCCACAACTAGCAAGCGATTCCCAGCTCATCTTCTGTTCTTTACATTTAAATGTTCTCCTTTGGATTTCATCACTGGAACCTACCTTAATTCTGTCTTCCTGAGGGAGTTTTCACAATAGCACTTGAGTTTCATGCTAATCACAGCCTTATGTAAGCACAAGTTGAAAAGTTTGTTGAAAGTATAATATATCTGTGTTCTTTCTGAGTTTTATAATCTGAGGTGGATAAATTTCTTAGTATTCTAAGAAGAATGATATGAAAAGACAAAAAAACATCTGTGTAATGCTACCTAAGCATGCACACGCAAGCATATAAATATTTCTGTTATCCTAAATTTTACTATAAATTTTACTATAAGCAACTATACCTCAAGTGTTACAGCATAAAAAGACAAAAATTCATAAGGCTGGAAGCTATAGCATAGGGGTAGGGCATTTTCCTTGCATTCATTGAACCCCAGTTGCATTCCTGACATCCCATATGGTTCCCGGGCCCCCTCAAGGAGTGATCCCTGAGCATAGTGCCAGAAGTAAGCCCCAAGCAATGCTGAGTGTGGCACTACAACTAAAATAAATAAATAATAAATAGAATAGTGTATGCCTTTCGCTTTGTTTTTGTTTTAGGGCCATGTCTGGCAGTCCTGTGTGCTTATTTCTAGTTCTGTTCTCAGGAATAGTCCCTGGTAATGCTAAGAGGGCCATATATGGTGCCGGGGATTAAAAGCCAAGCTGAACACATGCAAAGCAACTGCTTTAGATTCTGTTATATTAATCTTGCTCCACCTGTTACTCTGGACAATGGAATCCCTAAACTATTTAATTTTAAAATATTCTTAGTGTCACTGCTTAATTTGAAATAAGAGAACAAAATTTTAATACACTTATTTCCATTTTTCCATTTTTTATCTACTTAATTCTAATTGCTAATTTAATCTATAAGAACACTTCAGGCTTTTAATTAATTTTTTTTTTTTTTGGTTTTTGAGTCACACCCGGCAATGCACAGGGGTTACTCCTGGCTGTACACTCAGGAATTATTCCTGGCAGTACTCAGTGGACCATATGAGATGCTGGGAATCGAATCCAGGTTGGCCTCATGCAAGGCAAATGCCCTACCCACTGTGCTATTGTTCCAGCCCCATTTAATTAAGATTTCTGTTCCGTTTTAGCAGACAACATAAAACCTTCACCTCATTTTCTTAGTAATGTGTTATTATTTTATTGTTCCTGATAATTGCTGTAAAACTTTAATATTAAATTTAAATATGTTAGATAGAATATAAAAATACAACTTAGTTGGGGGGATAAGCTTTTTGAAAATAATACTTAGCTTGATTTTTGTATTATTGATGTTTTGAACCCAAATAGTTGAGGTTTTAAATTTATTTGACTTTTAAAAGATTTGCATATAGTTACATTCAATTATATATTATAATCAGACCCCTCTTTTTACCTTTTGAAAACACGTTTGTGTTCATCCAAATTATATAAGCACATTATTTACTATATATGATATGTGTATGTCACACCCAGAAATTACCCCTGGCTCCATGTAATCCCATCAGCAGCCAACATCCAGAGACTATAAACCAAGCTCCCAGAAGAATGTGACACAGTCTCTTGCCTCCATGCCTGGCTGTCTTCACCGAGGCCCCTCGGAAGGGATGGGTTGCATTTTCCTCCCCGCCCTGAGCAGAGCCTTGACAATTGAGGACCTCCAGAACCCAGCTATGGCCATGCTCAGGGCCACTTTCCACACATTTGGATGAGCCTCACACATGGGGGAACCAGCGGAGAAACCCAGATGTGCAGGACCTGGGGCCGAGATCTCCAAGGCTGCTTGGATCAAGACTGGACCTCTTCCACCCAGATCCCCCACTTTGCAGTAACTAGGTAGTCACACCCAAAGACTGCCCCTGGCATCGTGTAATCACATTACGAATGACAACATCCAGAGACTATTAACTAGGCTATTAGATGTTGGCCGAGTGACATCTAATAGACTAGTTCTCCCTCTTGGAAATTCTGACAAGCTACTGAGAGTCTATTACCCACTCGGGAGAGCCTGGCAAGCTCCCCATGGTGTATTCATATCCCAAATACAGTAACAGATATATACATACCTCTCAGAGAGCCTGGGAAGCTACCAAGAGTATCCTGCCTGCACGGCAGAGCCTGGCAAGCTCCCCGTGGCGTATTTGATATGCCAAAAACAGTAACAATAATGGGTCTCATTCCACTGACCCTGAAAGAGTCTCCAATTGTTGGGAAAGACGAGTAAGGAGAGGCTGCTAAAATCTCAGAGTTGAGTGTAATAGAGACGTTACTGGTGCCTGCTAGAGCAAATCGACGAACAACAGGATGACAGTGATATGTGTATATAATTTATGTATACATATATATGCATTTTCAAGAACCGTTGCTCATCACTTTATTATGACTTCCCTCAATTAATGTAAATAGCAATAAATAGATATAAAGAAGAAGATAATTGGTATCTATGATATTGGGGAAGAGATTTTGTTTCATATGTTGAAAATGTTTTTTAGGAAATTGAACTGGTAATTAAAAGTCTTTCCAGAAACTAAAGTCCAGGTCTAAGTGGATTTACTAGTGAATTAGATTCACTAGTGAATCAAAACCTCTATAGAGAACCTATTGCTAGTCCTTTTCAAGCTTTTCCAGGAAATTGAACAAACAAAAACATTCCCAAACAGTTTCTACGGGACACACATCACCCTTATACCAAAAGCAAAAAGAGACACAAGAAAAAAAGAAAATTACAAACTGATATCCCTGATGAACACGGATGCAAAAGAAATGGCAATGAAGAAATAAAGACAACCTCCAGAATGTGAAAATTTTTCCACCAAAAACCCTATTGATAAGGTTAATATCAAAGATACACAAGGTACTGGTTGAACTTTACAAGAAAAAAATCCAACCCCATCAAAAAATGGGGAGAAGAAATAAACAAACTTTCTCTAAGAAGAGATTTGAATAGCCAAGAGGCCCATGAAAAAAAAAATGCTCTTTATCACTAATCCTCAGGAAGATGCAAATCAAAATGGCAATGAGATATCATGTCACATCACAGAGACTGGCATAAACCCAAAAGTATAAAAGCAACCAGTTCCTGTGCAGATGTGGAGAGAAAGGGAGTCTCCTTCACTATTGGCAGGAATGCTGACTGGTCCAACCTTTTTGGAAAACAGTATGGATATACCTCAAAAAATTAGAAATTATGCTCTTATTTGACCCTGTAATACAACTTCTGGAAATTACCCTGAGAGCCCCAAAACTCACAGTAAAACACCATCTGCACCTGTATGTTCTTTGCAGCACTATTTATTACAGCCTGAAGCTGGAAACAACCTGAGTGCCCGAGAACAGATAAATGGATAAAGAAACTATGGCACATCTACACAGTGGAACACTACTCAGCTGTCAGGAAAAATGAAGTCATGCTATATGCCTATAAAAGGGTGCACTTTTAGAGTATCATTCTAAAGTGAAATGAATCAGAATAAAAGGGACAGATGTAGAATGACTGCATTCATTTGTGACATATATAGTAGAAGACATATGCATGGTCAGGGAAAACAGGATCTAGGAGGACTGGTCAAAGGTTGGAATCAACCACAAGTGTGTGGGGGGCAGAGGGTAGGTAATATAAAAAGGGGACAGGATGATAATAATAGCTAGGAATAATCACCCTGGACAAAATATGAGTGCTAAAGTAGGTAAAAGGATATACCGAATAACCTTTCAGCATCTTTACTCTAAACCACAATACCTAAAAGGAAAGGAAGGTGGGGCCAGAGGGAGAGGGAGAGGGGGAGGGTGTGAAAGGGAGGGAGAGAGGGAGAGCAGGAAAGGAAGAGACATAGAGAAGGAAAAAGGGAGAGGAATGGAGGAAGGGATGGAGGGAGGGAGAGACAGATGAAGGGAGGGAAAGAGAGGGAGAGAGAGGGAGACAAAGAAGGAGGAAGAGAGAGGGAAGGGAGAGAAAGAGAGGGGGAGGAGGAGAGATAGAGGGGAAGAAGAGGAAGAAGAAAAGTGCCTGCCATAGAGGGGCAGGCTGGTGGCAGGGGCGGGGAATTGTGGTGATGGGAGGGAAACTGAGGTAACTGGTGCTAGGAAATATACACTGGTTGGGGGATGGGTGTCAGAACACTTTATGACTGACAACAAATTATGAACAACTTTGTGAAGATCTATCTCACAAGGATTCAATAATAAAATTATATGAAAAAAGAAAAGGTAGTTTAGATGTGATTATTCTCTTAATGAGAGGGTGAACAAAAACCACACAGGACAATTTCTCACAGTTACGTGCTAAATGAAGTAAGAGGTTTAGTAAGGAATGTAAAGGATAAAGAATAATCCTGGTCTGGGAGTTATTTTCTTCCCAGGTTTGTGTACTATCCTTAAATTATATTTGAGAAAAAAAACTGTATGCCGAGACTTTTTGTGGCTTGCACTGAAGTCAAAAAAGGAGAAAATATTGGCGATTGGGGGATCATTGTAAATATGGCCAAGTGGTAATATCCTAATTTTTTGGTAAGATTTGGGCATGTAATTCAGGAATCTTCCACTGTTGTATTAATTAACTGAAAACACAGGAATGTCCGTGTCCAAACAGTGCATATATTGTGAGGTGCAATATATTGTGAGAGCCGAAAAAAGGCAATTGTGTTGTGAAGCCACAATGAAAAAAACTCAGGCAGGAAACAGCTTTCTGAGAATTGCACCTTTTGATGTGTTGGTGACGTGAAATTGGCAGTTAGGTGTTATAATGACTTTAATCATTAATCCTTTCTCTCCTCAGCTAGGCAGTATCTTGAGGTGCTTATTTGGTCTAAACTACTGAATGACTAATGACACATCTAAACTACTTATGACAAGAGGCTTTAGCAAATTTTTCTATTTCAACTTTCACAAAGTCATTAAGTATTTCTATCTGGGTTTAATTTTTTAAGAGGCCACACCCACAACTGGGATTGAGGCAGGGCCACGACTGAGACTTTTCACACCAGTGGTGTGAGATGGTCCTTAGGATTTTGAGTCCAGCGAGGCTGTGCTTCTCTGTACTGACCTCATGGTCCAGGCTACTAGGGTTATTCTTGAAGGTGCTCAGAGACCCCTTGAAGCTACCCAGCAATCAACTAGTACCTCATACATGCTGGGAACATGCTCTACCATTGAGTTATCTGATTAACATTTTTTGTTTTTGTTTGGGGGGCATTCCTGGTGGTGCTCAGAGATCATTCCTGGCTCTGTGCTCCGGGATCACTCCTGATGGGTCTTGGACAGCTCTGTGTCCTGCTCACCTTACTATCTCTCTGGCCCAAGCTAAGTATTTTTTGTTATATGTATTTTGTCTGCTTGCGCATCATGGAGACAAGGTAATTCTGGGACGAAATGAGTTAGAATCACATGCTGACAGTGCAGAAGAACCAATACTGTGAATTGTTCTTTGGTGGATGGCTGACACATACTCAGCTTTGATGGCATCTATTGCCATGACTCAATTTTAAAACAAAGGTTCTGGGGTTTGATTCAATTGGTCTCCTCTTTACTATTTCACTGTCAAAAACTATCTTTGATAATATGACTCTAGGCATTTGGGGTGCTTCTGATGCCTGATTTTTAGAGGTTTTTCATCATAAATGTGATTTTGCAGTGAAATACAAAAACAAAGCCTTCCACCTGTGTGCCTATCTTAGTAGTTAACAAGAGTTTTCAGATCAGCCCAAAGGAAATTTATCTTTGTTTGTTTTAAAAGTTTTCCAAAAAAATTAGTTATTTTTCACTCAAAGCATTTGTGAGGAAGGTATATATGTATCAATGACCTTTCCTGGTCTAACGAAAATTGCATAACCGTTAAATGAATTGACTTACCATCGAAGACTCAATAATGGACAAAACCGATTTACTAATGCTTTGATTTTAACTCATATTGCAATAGAAGTCTGAATAAGAAAACCACATTTGTATGTGTTTTTGTCCGTGTATGTTCCACATTGCACTTGGTGTTATTCTGTCAATGGGGGCTGGATGTAATATCATGTACCATTTTAAGATTAAAAACAACTAAGAGGCCAAGAACTAATTTAGTACTGAAAGGTAAAACCAGGTAGAAATGATCTAAGTGAAGGGCTATAAAAAAACTGGCTATCATGATTTAAATATACAAGGTTTTATTATGGACTAGTTTTTGGATTGCCATCTGTGCACCACAGCAATATCATTATTTTCACTCTATCTGCCTTTTAAAGTGATACTCTCTAGATAAAGTTTAAGAATAGAAGTTGTGGAAGTAATTTTTCTGTGAAAAATGGCCTATTTGACCTAATTTTACTTTCTCTCTCTGTCTCTCTCTCTCTCACTGTCATTCTCTCTCTTTCTCTCTCTCTCTCTTCTCTCTCTCTACCTTCTCTCTCTCTCTCTTCTCTCTCTCTCTGCACTTGGATATAAGCTGCGTGGGAAGCAAACATTTATCTTCTCACTTTGTTTTGCACATTGTCAGAATTTATTAACACAGTATTTTCAGAAGAATGACAGGGTTATTAGACATCTCATGGCAGAAACTCAAAAGCAATTTTGCATCCTGTTTGGTCAAAACTTGTAAAATTCTCAAGAACCGCGGAAGCAAAAGTGGTCTTCTAATGTATGTGTTAACTGCTGGCCTGCAAGATGATAGAATTTTGGATTGATGAAGGAAAATATATAGTTAAGCATGTAAATTATATTATGCATTAGCATGTGTGTGATGAATTCTATTGTAATTTATGTTTAAAAAGGGTTTACCAAAGTATGAGAAACTTCATTTAGAGGTGTAACCTACAAACAGCCCATATGAAACATGATCTGTGTCTACACTATGCTAAAAAAAAAAGCATTTAAATATTTTACTGACTAGAAGATAATTGTTTTATAAATATGATCAATATATTGATAATTTCCTTCTCATTTGGAATATACAAATCCAGGCTTGTCTACTTCTTCACCTATTATGGGCTGATAACTATTGAATTGATTAGAGTGTTATAAAACATAGATTATTTATTGGCACACTGCTAATATGTTAGAGTTTTTAACTTATACTAATCTATAAAGAGAAATTGTGTGTCTTCAATGGAAAAGAATTAAGTTTTAATTTTTGTTTTGTTTTCCTTTTTGTATGACATAGCTGTGTGTTTCTGGTAGAACATATATTTTATCATTGGTTTTGAATATGTTGCTTTAAAAATTTATGAAAAATTATTAGAAACATACCAGGTGAAAATAGATAAAATATGGCATATATTCAACCTGATTACATAAATGGAAATATTTATTACATAATTGTATAATTTTTATATATTTTCACAAGGACTTAGTAAACTTATTAATAACGTTTAATAAGTACCTGCCCTATGAGCACATATTTCAAAAGTTGAGATAGACACCAGAAGAAAGGATAAATATCAAGGAATAAGGTACAAACACAAGGGAGAGGAATAAAGAAATTTATACATTTATGGAAAGGACTCATGGCATAGCGTGTGAACAAAGTGAGGTATAAGCTAAAAGTTGAGTGAATAAATCAAGGATGGCAAAGAATACAAGTGATCAGAGATGCTGCGTGTATTGCATTGTTTTAAAGTTGAAATCTGTGGAAGTCATGCTCAAAGATTATGTTGGAAAAAGTAGTTTTACCATTATGATCTACAGAGTAAGAGTACATTTTCAATTAAAATAAGAGAAACCAGAAAGGGAAAAATATCAATCATATAAATGATTGTTAGCTCATTTCTATAGTTAAGATCAATTATATTATAAACATGAAATAATTTATTTTCTCTTGTTATCTACACCCTAGCTCTGCTTGACATGCTCATCCTTCTTACCAGGCACCCCTCTTTTATGCTGCATCTATATTCTCCTCTTTCAGCTTCCTTCAGAATCCCGTATATATTTTGACTTTCTTCACACCCTATATCTTCTACTTCGTGCTCCATTGCTTCTCACTTAGTGGTTGATGAAAAGCAATCTGATCAGCTCATTCTTACTAAGGTTTAATTACTTAACAGCTTGATTTTTAAATCTCTAAGGCTATTTGAATTTTGAATAGAGGACTCTTGGACGGTAAAATTCTTAATTCAATAGAATTAATTAGTGGATTTTAGCAAGGGAAGACATTTTGCAGGGATACGAAAGGTATTAGAGAGAGTTCCAGATAGAGTTCTGATAGTAATTTTTGAGGAACAGCAAGATTAAGTGGGAATCACTGCATCAAATGCCATGCCGTTGTTCATCGAATTGCTCGAGCAGGTACCAGTAACACCTTCATTTGTTCCTGTCATGTGCTAGTGTAGCCCAATAGCATCTGCTCGCTCCAGGAACACGAAGAGCATGTTGTTGTTACTGTTTTTGGCATATAAATTATGTCACGGGTACCTTGCCAGGCTCTGCTGTGCAGGAAAAAAATTAAAAAATAAAAAATAAATGAAGATATATATATATATATATACATATATATGCACATATATAAAATAAAGAAGTCATGTGGCCATATTTGCGGCCATGCGCTCCAGTAAAAATTGTGGCATTCTCTTCTAGAGCTTTGTTTTATAGTCTCTGGATCTTAGCCATTGATGAGATTACATGGCACCAGGGGGAGTTTGTGGGTGAAGTGGGAATAACATTGTATTTATTATACTTCCATATGTGCCAACATCTAAACTGTTACTTCAGTCAAAGCACTTTATGTCTTTGAGTCTCAGATTTCACATATTCCTAATAGAAATATCTAAAATGTGTTACCTAGTTCAACTAAGATGAAATAATAATTAGGAGCTATCTATAAAATGTAAGTCAATATTTCTATCATGTCACAATTACTTAAGTTTGCATACTGTCACTGTCACTGTCATCCCATTGCTCATCGATTTGAGTGGGCACCAGTAACGTCTTTCATTGTGAGACTTATTGTTACTGTTTTTGGCATATCCAATACGCCATGGGTAGCTTAGCAGGCTCTGCCGTGCAGGCTCCCTACTCTCGGTAGCTTGCCAGGCTCTCCGAGAGGGGTGGAGGAATCGAACACAGGTCGGCCGAGTGAAAGGCAAATGCCTTACCACTGTGCTATCGCTCCACTAAAATTATTTTTATTTTAAAAAGTTTTTACTAATTTAATTAACTACTTGCAACAAGTCTCACAATGGAGACGTTACTGGTGTCCGCTCAAGCAAATCGATGAACAACAGGAAGACAGTCCTACAGTGCTACTTGTAACAACTGAAACTAAAAAGATGAGTGAGTTTTTTTTTATTAATGAACGAAATTATGTACACATATGTGTGAACTTTCTAAGTATATTATAGGAATCTCAAATTTTTGAAAGATTATGAACAGGGGGCAGAGAGTAAATATGGCTCTTGTTTCTCATGAAGAAAACCTGGGTTTAATCCCTGGGATGACGTATGGTCGCCCAGAACCATAGGAGTGATCCCTGAGAACAGAGCCAAGAGTATGCCTTGAACACAGCTAAGTATGGCCACAAACCCAAAAAGAGATAAATAAACAGTCTAAACAAAAGGTTGAATGTGGAACTTGTAAGTATGAGTTAATAAATGACTCTGTAGGGAACGGAGAAATAATACAGAGGGTAAGTTCTGGTCTTGCAGGAGTCCATCCTATGTTTAATTTCCTGGCATTGCATATGGAGCCCTGAGACCTGCTATGAATGATCGCTTGGTGCAGAGACAGAAGTAAGCTCTGAGTACTGTTGAGGCCCCCAAATACATAAAGAAGTATATAAATAAATATGTAGTCTATGACTTTAAGTGTTCTAGGAAAAGACATGCAAATTAATTGATTAAAACACACAAAAAATGGAATTTAAGCTTTTGAAATAATAAAAGATATGGATAGATATATCACATGTCTGGTGCAATTAATGTGTTATATTAAGAAAATAATTATTTAAATGGTTTAACATATTTTCAAGAGTAGGACAAAAGTATTCATCATTAATGCACTATAATAGGCAAATAAAGTAATAAATTGTGCTGGGAAATCTGGGTGTAGCTGTTAAAATTTAATATGGCTTATGACCCCCCAAATTTTGATTTTTTTGTTAATATAGCTATGTGATTGCACAATGCCAGTTCTATTTTTAGTAGTGATTTATAGGGACAATGAACAATTTGTAGATAAATATCTAAATTTATCTTTAAACTGAAAAGTTCAATGTCAGGTAAAGTACAAAGTCTAAGAATAAAGAATGATGGATTAAGAGTATCTCACAAAAAAACCAATAGTCACTAAAGACACCAGCACTGGCCCTGTGAGAACTGCAAACATATGCTGGAGATGGGGTGGATGTGTCTTTTATGTGTGAAATCCTGAAATTGGTTCCCAGCACAGAGTAACCTATAAGAATTAGCTGGACATGGACTGGAGCATTAGCACAGCAGGTAGGGCATTTTCCTTGCACGTGGCTGACCACAGTTTAATTCCCAGCATCCCATATGGTCCCCCGAGCAACTACCAGGAGTAATTTCTGAATGCAGAGCCAGGATTAACCCTGGTGCATCACTGGGTGTGACCCAAAAAAGCTAAAAAAGATAAAAAAAAGAATTAGCTGGACATGGCAGCTGAGCACAATACCATCCACACCAAATCATTAAAAATTAGAGAATTGGGGTAGAAATACAGCATAGCATGCAAGGTCTTTGCATTGGTATGAGTTGACCAGGGTTCAATCCCTGGCACCACATGCCACCCCTGGGAATGACAAGGAGTGATCCCTGAGTACAGGGTCAGGATTAAGGTCAGCGTACTGCCCTGTGTGGCCCCAAAACAAGAACCGAAGTAGACAATCTCCATAACAATTAGAAAATCATGAAGAAGGTAGCTAAAACAAGAGAAAAAAGGGAGTAAATGTTTTCACTTAAAGAGAAGGGTATTTGTAGATTCCAAATTTAATAATCATGAGTATAAATTTGATTCCATAAAATTATACCATAACTTTTTTTTTTCTTTTTGGGTCACACCTGGCATTGCACAGGGTTACTCCTGGCTCTGCACTCAGGAATTACTCCTGGCGGTACTCAGGGGACCATATGGGATGCTGGGAATCGAATACTTTTCCCTCATCATATGAATGTGATTTATTTTCTTGATGTTTGTAACAGGGAAATGTCAGGTACATCTTACTTTTTATGCATACAAAGCATTTGGGAAATCTCTGAGATTTTGGGGGATCACCAGAATAGCAAGAACTTAAAAATTACTTGATAAAGATTTTTTGGGATCACCAGAATAGCAAAAACATAACAATTATTTAATAAACTTTGGGATGTGAATAAAGGGTATATGAGAATTATCACTGCTGCTGGCATAGCCAGATCATACTAAAAAGATGCAAAGAAATCGTGAGCTAGCTTTTAGACTTTGTAGTCACATGACTTTATAAGAATAAATTCAGTTTCAGAAGTGTTCGTCTATCTAATGTTTATCACTGTTGCTTTTTACCTCTCTAAGGCTGAAGGTTGTCTTTTGTTTGTTTGTTGGTTGGTTGCTTATTTTCAAGGCATTTAGAGACTTAAAGGATGCCAGCATTAGAGTTGGTAGAGAATTGAATGGAAACTAAGTGAAAGCTGCTTATCAAGCATCAATCATTATGGTACAAAATGAAAAACAGAAAATGTTAATGAATCAGAAGATTTTAGGCAGAGAGCAAAATGTCTCTCTTTTTTTTTTCCATTTCAGCATCAATAAATACAGATTGAAAAACAATTTTGAATTATCAAAATATCTCATCCTATTGTAAGGAGGAAAGAAAACCCTAAGAAAAAAGATAAGCAATCCTCTATCCTATAGAACTGAATACCATTGACACTATAGCTATCAAACATGCGCATGAGCGCTGTAGCACTGTAGCACTTTGTCCTGTGTCACCTTGTTCATTAATTTGCTTGAGCGGGTACCAGTAGTGTCTCCATTGTGAGACTTGTTGTTACTGTTTTTGGCATATCAAATACACCACGGGTAGCTTGCCAGGCTTTTCTTAAAATTTTTTCTAAGAGGCTTGCTTCAGTTTTCAATTTAACACTGTCTTCAAATATACATATAGTAAATCTTCAATACCTAAGATTAATTCAGAATGTGCTGTTGTCTCCTTAGAGAATCTAATATAATTACAAAAAAAGTAAAAATGCAAAAAAAAGATTAATGGTTCCAAACAAGCACAATAAATATAAAAGGGCATAATATAATGCTGTCATATCGTTAGACAGTGTACATAGTTTCAGATTTCTTTGTTATTTTGTGTTATTTTTGGAGCTTATGTAGTTAAAACTATAGTAATGATGATTTCAAATCAAGATAGACTGATCAGTGTGGTTCTTGATTCATAATTAACAATCTTGAAAGTTTGGCTTTCACTAGAAGCAAAGAAAGAAACTATCTCTTAGTTTTTTTAAAAAAAAACTATTTTTTAAATTAGTATTTGGAGCAGAAAGGAATATTTTACAAAAATTTCTATATACTGGACACAATGGCACATGCAAAATGATCCATGAGAATGGAAACCCTAAGTACAGATAATAATCATGTTTATCTAGAAGTACTGTTCTTTGATGAGGAGAAGCAAATGTTTTACTGTACACAATTAAGATATAATCTATAGTTCTTAGTTTCAGAAGCAAAAGATTCAGAAGTATTTGAATAGACTGTAAAGATGGTGTAGGAACTGGCACAACTAATGACTTTTGGCCGATAAAGACATGTATCAAAAGAGGAAAAGACTTTAAGTATCTAGAGAGTTTCATGGTTCACATAAGGAATATGTTAGGATAAGGCAAAATCATATTTTGAACATGTACAGATATTAAGAAGAGTTCCTTTTTGTAGATCAGTGTTAAGTTTAAGGGGTTGAAATCTTCATGTTTGATTCATGTTTGATCAGTTTTCAGTGACCCTCAGTTATACTCAATAAGGAAAAGCAAATATATATATTCGCTTGCCATCCTGAGCTTGTCACCTTTATTCTCAGTTGGCCAAGAGTTCAATCTCCCTGGACTGATTGGTATCTTTTCATTTCTCATCCTGATAGATTCCTTTAACATGAATTGTAGAAATCACTGGCTATCTATTATTGGGTGTTTTGTTTCTGTCTATTGATCCTAAAGGTCAAATAAATTTGGCAAGTTCATATTATCAATGTTCAAGCTATATTTTTCACCTAGAATGGTTACATGCGCTTCTTTTACTTGTATGCAAGTGAAGAGAGTAAAATTTTTAGCAATGTTGTAATGTCTATTTCTACCAATAAATTATATTGAAATAATCCGCAAATCTCAACAGAATCACCAGATGGTATGTTTTCTAGACAAGTCAGATTTATAACAATGTATTTTTACATTTTGCAATACAACATAAAGCCTAATAATAAGATCTGCAAATACTAGACAAATCTGCAAGTATAACATTCTTCTCTCCTAGCGAACATCCTGTGAATTCATAAATATTTACATATTACAAGTTATAATTATGTAGCACTGGGGAAAAGGGAAAATGTAACTGTATATTTATATCACAAGAATGTAAAAGAACATTCATAAATTACAAATGTGCATTGTTCTAACAAAGGTACCTACTGAGCTTTTGTGTCTTAAGGCCAAACATAAGACGTTTCTACATCCCCCTTCAGTGGAATAAAAAAATTATAATTGTAAGTTTGAATGACTATTGATTGCTTATTATAGTTTCTATTAATAGTTATAAATGATTATGTATGAGCACATTATTTAGGTTTTTGATAATGTAAAAGGAAAAGTTTCTATTGCTACAGGGATAATCCTTAAGAAACTGACAAGCGCAATTATAAAAATACTGCAAAGTATGTATTTGCTTTAAAACAATGACCTAAAATAGTACAGTTAAATGCTATCTTGTTCTTTTTATATTAGTGGCTTTCAACAGTAAATTCTATGCCATATATTCTGAACACCAATAAAGCTCTGCAAAATAAAATCCTATCTTAGTTCTGAAATTTGTTTTGCAGAAATTAGTTTTGAGGGATACCATAGCTTTAAAATATGAAAACTGAGAAATGTTTCCTACACATTTGCATTTTTAATAAAAAAACTGTTATTGGTTCATTGTTTTCATATTATATTTTTCTAATCATTTTCACTATAAAATATTCCAACTGTCTAATTACGTTAGAACTACATTTCTATGCAGGTAAATTTATGTATTAACATAAATTCAGTTCTTAAATAGTCTAATCTCTGAGGTTGACAGCCCTTATGTAGCAATGACCTCCAGTCATCTGATCAAATTTTGGGTTACTTACTAGCTATAATCAAATATATTCTCATCTCTTATTTGAACAAATCATAGAGAAATTGAATACAATTTTTATGAACACTAGCAATATGTTCCCTTCACTGATAATTTTGACATTAAAATTCCATCTTAATAATCCCATCCTTCAGGCTTTGCAGCCTCTTAAGGTATTAAAGCAAAAATTATCCTAAGCACTTAGATTATAATGTATTTAAAGATTAGACATTTCATGTTGAATATTAACTGCTCCACTTCCCAGGAAAAGAAAACTATGCTGATTTTGTCCTATAATTTATACATTTCAAAGGCTAACTATCCAAGTTTCAAATAATGTTATAGAAAAACATTCTTTAAAATGGACTTGGAAGCTTTATAGAGTTTCAAGGCTATATCTAATGGTATAGTTAGGTGAATAAGAAATAACTCACAAAATTATTTTAAACTAAATATGGCCATTAAAGTTTAGCTATTTTAAATGATTTTTAAAACACTAAAATAGTTTAGGTAATTAATCTAATGAAAAAAGGAAATATGATCCTTCTTACCCTCCTAAGTATCTGTTGGATGTGTTTTATTATGACGTATTATAAATTTAAGATAAATAAGACTTAGCAGATAAAAATCTTTATTAAACCTTTGAATTAAAGAGACAGAGACATCTATTGATATTTATGTTTTTTGAAAAATGTATATGGAACTCCCTTTAAAAGATTAAAGATAAATTTTTAATTTATCCATAAAGCAAAACCTTGACCACACTCATACATTTCAAAACTAAAAAACATAAATTAAAATCTTTGACGAAGGAGGTCCTATTGGAAACAGATGTGCATGCTTTGCTTTCGTGGAGTACCAGATTGATTCTCAGCATCACATTGTCTTCTGGGTGCCCGTCAATGTAGCCTTGGAGGTTGTAAGGCTGCTGGGCTCAAGTGTATAAGTATCCTTACTCTAGCATTGACCAGTACAGCCCATGTTGATCTCATTTCACTAGAATTGTTTTGGGGCCCTATAACACTGCATGGGAGGTTCTCACCCCTAATAAAAAATAAAATGATCAAAGTATTTTTTCTAAATCTCATTTTTCATCATGTTTTTATAATACTTTATTTTTCAGTATGATGAAACTTTTGATGTTCTTTATAGATAGGTATTGCATTCCAGAATCCAGTCCTAGAAATGAAATCTCTGAAAGTGATGATATTTGGAAAATTAGCCTTTGGAAGATGGTTTTGTCATCATAGGAGAGCTTATAAATTTATGTAGGATTAGTGGCTTTCCAGGGAACAGGAAGTGGACCCTCCCCAGACACTGAATTCACTGGAGCCTTGATCTTGGATAAAATCTAGAACATAAAAACTATTGCTTTTTAAGCCATATGTTCAGTATGGTGAAACATATAGATTAAGACAAAAATATCTATAATTTATATCCTGTGTGCAGTAGATGGCGGTCATTATCTTACATTGTAATCAATAGCAGAAAAATGTAAGTCAACAAACTCCATTTTCTATCAAGAAGATGTTGACTCCATATGATTTTGTGTGTGTCGCCATCTGTGTGTAAGTAATAATATGAAAAATTTTATTTTTTCTGATTTCACTCTTTTCGTACTGTTTATTATTATTATATTATCTTGATTTGGGGAGCCCAAATGTATTCAGAGTTCTGTGTGTTGACTGAGATCAAATGCCTGGTTTGACAACTGGTATTACATTGAAATCTTCAGGAGGCTGCAATCATAATTAACTGGACATGTGGAGGTTCTCTCTCTCTGTCTCTCCATCTCTGCTTACCCCACTTCCCGCCCGCACAGCAGAACCTGGCAGACTACTCGTGGTATATTCTACATGCCAAAAACAGTAGCAACAAGCCTCACATGGAGACGTTACTGGTGCCCACTTGAGTAAATTGTTGAATAATAGGATGACAGTGACAGTGACAGTGCTACAAATATGACAAAATGAACATTAGCCAAAGGAATTAACATCAGCTCTTTAGAAGCTTTGTTTTTACCTCCATTAATAATTCCATTATATCCCCAATGTAATAGCCACTGTTCTATATAGTTTTAATCATTTACTTGTTTCGAAAATATTTTCTAAGAAACCTTGTCTGTGAAAAAAATATTGATTAGTGTTATCTACTTTGGAAGTTTATGCAAATGGAAAGATATTATATCTATCTTTTTACATTACACATTCATTGTGTATCATTTTCACATTTGTATGTTTGTGCTTGAAACTGAAGCTCATTTGTTATATCTTCTTCGTAGTATCACATTATATGGATATAACCTACTTAATCCATTTTTGCTTCACTTTATCTTATTTCTAAAGAAACAGAAAATCATAAATCCTTTTTATTTTTTAATTATTTTTTTAACTTTATATTGATGAATTTCTGTGATATCTACTACCCTTAGTAATGTTTTAGCACAAAATGCTAAGGGAACCTGTATTTGTTTTTTGGTTTTAACTTTTTATTTTTTTTATTTATAATTTATTCACCATGGTGAGATACAGTTAGAAAGCTTTCAAGTTTGAGTTTTGGTCATACAATGATCAGTAACCCATCCCTTCAGTAGTGCACACATTCCACCACCAAAATCCCCAGTATCCATCACCCCTCAAACCTGCTGAAAAGTCAATGCTAGACAATTTGTTTTATATTGCATGTTATGGATAGCATATGATGTTGCACAGCCGCAAGAGCAGCCGCATGCTCTAGGAATTCTAAAATTTTAAGAATTAGGGTCTGGAGGGGCTGGAGCAATAGCACAGTGGTTGGGCATTCGCCTTTCACGCGGCAAACCCGAGTTCAATACCTCCGCCCCTCTTGGAGAGCCCGGCAAGCTACCAAGAGTATCGAGCCCCCGCGGCAGAGCCTAGCAAGCTACCCATGCATATGGGATTCCTAGGGGACAGGAGGAGGGACAGCACCAGCTTCTGTTTCGAGTGCCCTGGCAAAAGTGGCCTATTGCAAAGTCCAGAGGCATCTCTGCAGCGGATACTCAAAGAACCTGTATTTGTATATAGTGGAATGGGAACATAACCCTATGACCTCTCCAGTGGTGAAATATGGAAAATCAGAGGAAAGAATTGCAAACAAATAAGATTGGGATGATATGGGAGTAGGTGAGAACTCCAAAGAAAAGTCGGTAGAGTAGCTATAGATATGTTGAAAGTTCCCACTGTACCTCACAATGATATTTTGAGTATGGGATAAGAAAAACAAATACTGAGCTGGAGCAGATAGCACAGCGGGTAGGGCATTTGCCTTGCATGTGGCCAACCCAAGTTCGATTCCCAGCATCCCATATAGTCCCCTCAGCACTTGAAGGAGTAATTTCTGAGTGCAGAACTGGGAGGAACCCCTGTGCATTGCTGGGTGTGACACAAAAAGCAAAATAATAAAAAAAAGAACAACAAATTTTTATTTGCTAGTTCTTTGAATATTACTTTAATCATTGTTCAACTTGTGCCTCACAAGTGCTAGTGAGATATTATGTGAGAGAAGGCACATACCTTACAAGCAACCAACACAGTCTCGATCTCCATTATCACATAGCCCACAAGGGGTGACCCTGGGGGCCCTGGAGGCATATGTAATCCCAAGCACCTGATAGTTGGTAAAAAATTCCTGGGAGGGGCTATTGGAACTCCTCAGAAGTTTTAGGAGGACTTCCCTCAACATGTATCTCATAATACTTTAGCTGTACAGATAGTTTATTTATTAAATAAATTGACTTGTTTTTGTTTTTGTAACTTTGACATCTCATTAACATTATTTTTCTTTCTATTATTTTATCTAGCAATACATATCAGAAAGTTTTACATTTAATTCCTTTGGAAGAACAATTTATTTTATTTTATTTTATTTATTTTTCATTTTTAACAGTGAATCACTGTGAGGTACAGTTACAAACTTATGAACTTTTGTGTTTGCATTTTACTAAGACAGTGATTGTTTACCCATCCCTCAGCCAGTGCCCATTCTCCTCCACCAATGTTCCCAGTATCCCTCCCACCACCCCTACCTCATCCACCACCACCTCACCCTGTCTCTGCAGCAGGGCATTCCTTTTGTTCTCTCTCCTTTTGGGAGATGTAGTTTGCAATAGAGGTATTGAGGGGGCATCATGTTTGGTATATAATCTACTTTCGGCATGCACCTTTCAACCTGAGTGGGTCCTCCCAATATCCTCTACTTGGTGTTCCCTTCTCTGTCTCAGCTGACTTTTCCCCCAGCATGTGAGGCCAGTTTCCAAGCTGTGAGCCAGACTTCCTTATCTTTATCTCTACTACTCTTGGGTGTTAGTCTCCCATGTTTTTACTTTATATTCCACAGATGAGTATGATCTTTCTATGTCTGTCTCTCTCTTTCTGACTCATTTCACTTAACATGGTACTTTCCATGTTGATCCACTTATACACAAATTTCATGACTTCATCTTTTCTAACAGCTGCACAGTATTCCATTGTGTAGATGTACCAAAGTTTCTTTAACCAGTCATCTGTTTTGGGGCACTCAGATTTTTTCTAGATTTTGGCTATTGTAAGCAGTGCTGCAATGAGTATGCAAAAGCATATTTCATTTCTATTATATCTTTTTGCCTCTCCAGAATATATTCCCAGGAGTGGTATTGTTGGATCAAATGGGAACTCAATTTCTAATTTTTTGAGAATCGTCCCTATTGTTTTCCAAAAGACCTGAACCAATCGGCATTCCCGCAAGCAGTGAAGGAGAGTCCTTTTCTCCCCACATCCATGCCAACACCGGTTGCTTTTGTCCTTTTGGATGTGGGCCAGTCTCTGTGGTGTGAAATGATATCTCATTGTTTTTTAATCTGTATATCCCTGATGATTAATGATGTAGAGCATTTCCTCATGTGTCTTTTAGCCATACGGATTTCTTCTTTGAGAAAATTTCTGTTCATTTCCACCCCCCATTTTCTGATAGGGTTGGATGTTTTCTTCTTGTAGAGTTCAACTAGTGCCTTGTATATCCTTGATATCAACCCCTTATCACTTGGGTATTGGGTAAATATCCTTTCCCATTCGGTAGACTGTCTTTGTATTTTGATCACTATTTCTTTTGAGGTGCAGAATCTGGAAGAATAATTTTTTATTCACGAATGCATTTTATGTTGTGTTGTCTCAACTTTTGAGTTAATAGTTCTAAATTTTGAAGTTTTATTTATTGTTTATCTTTAAATTTCTGAAGAGATTTGAAGTTTCTCTTTCGAAAATTTTATCTTTTTAAAAGTAAAGTTTTAATTAAAAAATTTTATTGAATCATCATGAGATACACAGTTATAAAGTTGATTGAGTTTCAATCATACAATGTTCTAGCACCCATCCCTTCACCTGTGTACATTTCCTACCATCAGTGCCCCCAGTTTCCCTCCCACCCCACCAGCTTGCATCTATTCCATACAGTGATGAATGTGAGTATTGTCTGCCTCTTTCAAGGCACTGTGGCTTGAAATACTATTGCTCCATATGACTTTACCCAATTTTAGTATTCAGTAATTTTCTAGTGATGATTTTCTACTGTCATTGTCACAGTGATCTCTTCTCTGTCTTTTTAAAAAAAATAAAATTATTATTTATTTTTTACAGTTACAAACTTATGAATTTTCATGTTTGCATTTGGTTTACATCCCTCCACCAGTGCCCATTCTCCCCCACCAATGTTTCCACCCCACCCCAACCCCCACCACCCCAACCTGCCTCTGCAGCAGGGAATTCCCTTTTGTTCTTTCTCCTGTTGGGTGTTGTAGTTTGCAACAGAGATATTAAGTGGCCATCATGTTTCTGTCTATAGTCTACTTTTGGTATGCAGCTTTCAACCTGAGTGGGTCCTCCCAAAATTCTCTACTGGATGTTCCCTTCTCTATCTCTGCTGCCTTTTCCCACAGCATGTGAGGCCAATTTCAAAGCTGTGAGGCATGCCTCTTACTCGCTTATGGCAGCTTTCTACCATGGACCATTCTCCTAGCTTTTGTTTCTATTGTCTTTAGGTTTTATTATCCTACTATGATTTTTTTAACATTCCTCAAATGATTGCTATCATGTTATGTTTGTCCCTCTCCCTTTTACTCATTTCATTAAACATGATACTCTTCATGTCCATCCATGCACAAGCAAATATCATGACTTCTTTTTGGTTATGTGTGTAGTATCTCATTGTGTACACATACCATAGTTTCTTTATATACTCTTCTGTTCTTGGACATTTGGGTTGTTCCCAGTGTCTGGCTACTATAAATCATGCTGGAATGAACATAGGCATGCAGATGCCTTTTCTGCATTGTATTTTTGACTCTTATCATATATTCCCAGGAGTGGTATCATTGTGTTGCATGGAAGCTCAGTTCCTAGTCTTTTGAGAAATGTCTATCTTGCTTTCCAAAGAGGATGGACCAATCAACACTTCCATCAGCAGTAAGGGTTCCATTTCCCACATATTGGCACCAACTTTGGTTGTTGTTGATCTTTGTAATGAATGTCATTCTATTTCATATGAGGTGGTAGCTTACTGTTGTTTTGATTTACATTTCCCTGATAATTAGTGATATAGAGCTTTTCTTCATATTCCTTTTGGCCATTTGGATTTCTTCTTTGAGGAACTTTCATTCATCTTTTATCCCCATTTTTTATGGGTTTTAATGCTTTATTCTTGTAAAATTTTACTAGTGTTTTATATATTTTGGATATTAATCCTAAATCAGATGAATCGTAGAAAAATAATAGCTACAAGCCTGTGGATGGTGTTTGTTTTCTGGTCCTTATTCCTTTAAGGTGCAAAATTTCTTTAATTTAAAGTATTCTATCTTTGTGTTTCCTTCTTGTCAGTAGCATTTCATCTTTAAAGATTCCTCTAGTTCCAATGTCGTGGACAGAGTTCTGACTCTTTCCTTCTATGTGCATTATGGTTTGAGGTCTGAAGCCAAGATCTTTAATCCCTCATTATTTGAGTATTGTGCATGCTATCAGGAAGAACTCTAAGTTCATTTTACTGGATGTTTTACTACCAGTTTTCCCTCTGCCATTTGTTATAGAGGCTTTCCATACCCGTTTCATATATTTGCTTTTTTACCAAAAATTTGTGTTTGAGCCTGGACTGGAGCAATAGCACAGTGGGTAGGGCATTTTCCTTGCACACAGCCGACCTGGGTTCAATTCCTCAGCCCCTCTCAGAGAGCCCTGCAAGCTACCAAAAGCATCTCATCTCGCCCACATGGCAGAGCCTGGCAAGCTACCCATGGCCTATTCTATATGCCAAAAACAGTAACAACTCTCACAATGGAGATGTAATTGGTGGCCACTCAAGCAAATCAATGAGCAATGGGATGACAATGATACAGTGATACAGTGTTATGCTCTCTTTTTACCTCCTAAAAAGTTTATGATTTTGCATTATATTTTAGATCTGTGATACACTTTTTAAATTTTATTAAGTTGCAAAGTAAAATTAAAAGTATTGAGACTTTCCAAAAAATCACTCTGCATCCATAAATACTCTACCTCTTTCACTATCAAAATTAGGTAACAAAGTAGTACATATGTCATAATCTTTGAATGTACAAAGGCATATCCTCTGTAGGTTTCATTAACACAGTGGCAGGAGGAATACAGCAGTTATGACTCTTGTCTTATATATTGCTGACAGGCAGATCAGCTCCCAGGCAGAAATCCTTTCCCCACCCAGTCTCAATCAGCTAGAAGTCAATTGAAGTTCTAATGGAGGTAGCCAGCAGGTTTGGCTCTAGGCATAATTTAAATAAAAAAATAAAGGTGTAAAAGGCAGGTGAAAAACCAGAGAAAGTTACGGGGCCAGCAAAAAGCAGGGAAGATGTAGCAAGCTAAGAAAGGCAAAACTTTTCCCAAAGAGCAGATAAACCTGGAGAAAAGTTTTGCCAAGAAACCATCCTTTTTCATAAGTCATTGCCAGCACTCAGTAAATATGGGAAATTCTACATTGATACCCAAAGATTCTCCTTTAGGCTGCTTATTAAATCATCGGAGGAGTTTCCAACTGGGTAGTTTAAATAAGGAGCCTCTTACTGACCTCTGTAACACCATGTGGCCTGAGTATAAGGAGAGGTCAGGAAAAGATGGCCAGTGAATGGCAGTTTGCATTACCAGACCATCTTGCAATTTGATCTTTCTGCAAAAAGCAAAAGAAATGGGACTATCAAAGTAGAAAGCAGAGGAGGCAGGAAAATGCAAGATCATATATATGGTTGACTGCTGTCAGTTCGTTGTCTGTCTTTTTATCCATTAGAGCCAGGTTTGATGAAATCAGAAGTAGAAATTCTAGACCTGAGCAAACAGAATTGATCCAGCCCCAGTGTAACAATAACAATATAAAAACATTTATCTTTTATTTTATTGATATTCACTATAATTTTAAAGTTACAATTTGTTATATTTAAAATATTTATTAACTAAATTTTTACATTTATATCGTGTGTATAAAATTTATTATTTATATATTGTTATTATTGGGACTGGAGTGATAGCACAGTAGGTAGGTCATTTGCCTTGCACGAGGCTGATCTGGGTTCTATTCCTCCGCCTATCTCGGAGAGCAAGCAAGCTACCGAGAATATCCAGCCCACACGGTAGAGCCTGGCAAGCTCCTTGTGGCATATTCGATCTGCCAAAAACAGTAACAAGTCTCACAATGGAGATGTTACTGGTGCCTGTTCGAGCAAATCGATGAACAATGGAATGAGTTGAACAACAAGTGCTACAGTGTTACATTATTATTATTATATCTATTCTTTTTAAACATAATTGAGTTGTTTCAGGCATACATGTTCTCTTTCCTCCACTAATGTCCCCAGATTCATTCCTATTCCAAGCCTAGCCCCATAGCAGGCATATAACAAATTTATTTCCTATCATTTTCATATTATTCATGCCAATGAAACTTCAAGTGGCTTCAATTCTAATGGTAGATAGAATTACCAGAAAATAAATCAATAAAAGTTAATTTGTGAGGATTAATTGTTCTATGATATTAAACTTTCTATGACATTGTCCCCTAATT
Source organism: Sorex araneus (assembly GCF_027595985.1). Lineage (NCBI taxonomy): Eukaryota > Metazoa > Chordata > Mammalia > Eulipotyphla > Soricidae > Sorex > Sorex araneus. The sequence goes on along the minus strand of NC_073302.1, from coordinate 209,948,501 downwards.
AGGGGACAACCAGTAGTGGCCACCATACTCAATGCCTAATGCTGTGAAGTTGATCCTGTCCTTGAAAGGAGCTCTCTTAATGCTTCTTGCGACATTGGTTTCATGACTATGAATTCCCTAATTGTTGCCTGTTCATGAAGCTCACTATCATTTCTTTGAAACTGAATGATAATCTATATGAGAAGAATATTCTTGGTGTGGTGTCAATTTAATTAAAGTTTTGTACCATATCGTTTCATATGCTTCTGGATCATAGAGTTTCATCTGCTTGATCTTACACAATTTCCTTTGAATGCATTCATTTGTATTTCTTCCTTTTTTTTTCTTGCTGCTTTTAATATTCTGTCTCTATCTTTAGATATTTTCATTTTGAGTATAATGTGTTTGGAAGTTTTCTAATTGGTTTTATTTTTGTTGGGACTCCTGGGGCCTCTTGAATCTTGATGCCTGTAACCCTCAACTCTGGGATATTCTAATCTATGATTTCTGTAACTTGTTTCTTGATCACATATGCATTCCTGTTCTTCTGGGACTCTGATAATATTTATGTTGTTCCTCTTGAACTCTTCTCATAGTTTTCTAGTGTGTTGTTCATTTCAGACTATTTTCCACCCCACCTTCTGCTGTTTCTTAGCAGTTTCTTCCTCATCTTGGAACCCCTTGATCTTTTGTTTGGCTTCTGTTATTCTGCTTTGCAGAGATTCTAATGAGTTTTTTTAATATCAATTACCATGCTCTTTATTTCTATCATTTCTGATTGTAGTTTTTTTAATTTTGATTCATACTTTCTTATGCTTTGCTGACTCCCTGTGCTATCATTTCTTTGTGCTCATTGATCATATTCATCATGCTGTCACTAATACATTGTCTGAGAATATACTGAGCAGGTTGATGTGATTTATGATGTCAGTGACATTGTTTTTGCTCATTTAACTTTCTTAGTTTCTACATGTTGTCTCCATTGGTTTTCTAGTGTTCTTTCTGTTTTTTGGTGGGTGAGACTTCGTAGTTAACCTCCTGAAAGATGATGACGGATTAGAACAGAGGTTGTTCTCTTTCTTCCCTCATAGAATGACTGGAAGCGTAATTATGAGCAATGTGTGATTTGTTGGGTAGATCTGTCAGGACCTGTGTTGTGGACACTAAATACGGCTTAGGTCAGATGTGAAGACTTCTGAGACCAATCCAGTAGAGGGAGGCGGGGCTCTGCCTCCCATTTTAAAGTAAGTCAGTGATGTTATCAGGAGGCAAACCTCAACTGGCATAGTGGAGCAGTTAGTCATGTATACAATTAATAAGTTATTTTTATCAATTAATCATTTTTTTAATTTCCTTAAATCTTTCCACATTTCTGTCTTGTTTGTTTGAGGGCCACATAGAGTCATGCTCTGGGGTCTATACTACTAAATGCATCCTAGTGGTGCTTGGAAGAGTATATGAAGTATTGGGAACCCATCTATAGTTTAACTTAGTTAAACTAAACTATAACCTGCTTAGTTAAACTAAACTATAGTTTTGTTGATCTTCTTGGTTGTTATGTGGGAAGTCTGATTGGATGCTACTGGGAAATCTGATTGGTCATTTTGTAACCAATCATAAATAGCAGTAGGGAAATGAGTCAGAAAGAGAGGGACAGACATAGAAGGACTGCCTACTGTACTTTACTCAGGCCCCTCCTTAACAATTTCCTGATCTACATCTACCAGTTCTTTAACTTTGGTCAACCAGTTTTATTATGTTTTAGGTGTGCCAAACTCCCTTGTATAAATGGAATATTCATCCCACTTGCTTGACTTTGATACTGATATTTTTTATGTTATGAAGGATGTGGGCTTCTCTATATATGATCTGGGTAGAGTTTCGTTGATCTTCTTGGTTGTTATGTGGGAAGTCTGATTGGATGCTACTGGGAAATCTGATTGGTCATTTTGTAACCAATCATAAATAGCAGTAGGGATACATAAAGTATCAAGCACAAGTCATGAGAGGCTTTTGCTGAGTAGTTGCTAAAAGAAGTTACTTTTAGTAAGAAGCTACTGTTAGAACTTGCCACTTTGGGAAGAGGCTCTTGGAAGATAGCTGACGGAGTAGCTGTTGGGCTTCCCATCTTCAAGATAAAGACTATTAACTCTTGCAAGCCCTTGTACATAAGATATCTGGCAGTCAGTGAGCTATTTTTACTTGCTGCCCCAAGAACCCGGAAACTAGACATTTTAGTCATTTCCACTGTAACATTTGGATTGAATTACATTAAATTGCGATATAACTTTTATTTGCTCTGTTTTGGTGCTTCTATTTACCCATGCTTCCCCCACAATAAAACCCAGCTACCCCTCTACCCTTTGGGACCCTTTTTAGAACTCTTATTCATTCAATAATTTTGTTTTAAAAATTGTAGACTTCCTCTGTTAATTATTTGACAGGCATATTTATCCAAATTTAAAATTTAATCAATCACAATGATGACAAACTCGTGATTTTTATTACAAAAATGAGACTACAAAGCATGGAGCTAGGGTAGTGTGAAGGAAAATATAGACTAGAATAATATAGAGATGTTGGTTCTATTCAGGCCTTTGAGTAATTAACTGACATCTACATATAAAGACTGCAACACTATTTATTCATTCTACCAATTTAGGTTTTAGTTTCATTCAGAAACATGCAGGGTGATGTTTAAGCAAATATCTGTCAACTTATGGCCCCATCGAGTTGATACATAAAACTGATCATCCCAGTAAACTTAATTAAACAATATAAGGTGAGAAAAACTTAACTGGTTTATTCAGCTCCCAAATCATAATATTCTTGTCCATAACTTATCTGTATCTTTCTCTTATCTTCAGGTTGTTATTTAAAATAATGAAATTTTATTCAAATTTATCCACAGCTGTGAGTTTAATTTTATTGCCTGGATTTTATTTGGTACTCTGAATCTTTAGGTGTATTTTATCATTTATAAGAAGTTAGAGTTATTTTCTTTAAGATATTGCCCTTTCTTTTACCTAATACTTGTTTTTTGTTATCTTGTTACTCCAATAGATGAGCAATTTCTTTTTTTCTTCCTTATTTTTTGATTCTCTCTCTTTTTTCTGTCTGTCTCTTATATTCAAGATAATTTTTGTTTGTTTTTCTCTTCATTGCATCTAGTATGTTCTTTGAGTAGTCAATAGTAATTATGGGGTCTCTTTTAGTAAAGACATTTAAAAATTACTTTTTCTTCATCTAAATATTGTAAAATTTCAAGACTGTTTTCTTAGATTTTATATGCACATATTTTATCATTTATATCTGATTTTGATGTACTCAACAATTAATGTCATTCTACTAAGTGTTGGTGAAACTTATTTAGAGTGTCTAATATATGAATCTTGTTTTTATTGTGACTATTTGCTAATATGCTAATTGGTGTTTGTCACCTATGTGTAAATTAAGTTCTCTCATCCACTAGCTCTGTTTTCATAATGCCATTCCCTCAGAGATACCACTATTTTACTACCATTAGAAATTACTTACTTGTAAAAACTAAAAATATATACATAAAAGAAATGATTTACTTGAGACTTTTCAGATTATAAAACATTAATTTATAAAAAAGGGCTGGATCGATAGCACAGTAGGTAGGGTGTTTTTGCCTTGCACATGGCCTACGCAGGTTCGATTTCTCCCTCTTGGAGAGCCCGGCAAGCTACCGAGGATATCCTGCCTGCATGACAGAGCCTAGCAAGCTACCCGTGGCGTATTCGATATGCCAAAAACAGTAACAAGTCTCACAATGGAGACGTTACTGGTGCCCGCTCGAGCAAATCAATGAGCGAAGGGATGACAGTGATACAGTGATACAGAATTTAGAAAACATTACATATGAAGGGACAGTTTAGTCTATGAATTTAAAGGGAATAATGTTTTCCCAACAATGCAGTGTGAGATTTAAGTTAGGCAACATTTCTTTTTGACCCTTTCTGAAAAAGGTTAGATTGTTTTTTCTATACCCTTGTCATCTAAGTGTGACGCTTTGGGTCCCAAGTTTATGTTGGAATAATCTATGAGGTTTCTCTTGGTTGATCTCTAGACTTTATATCCCATTATTTGTTCCTGAGTTAGCGTTAGTGGCAGAGAGTAAGCCTAAGATATTTCATGGTTTCCAGACACTCTCTGGAAGATGCATATTTACCAGGATTTCTATATTTGTACCTTATTTTAACGTGGTAGGTCCTATTCTTTTCTGTTAGTTGGGGGCTATATTTAAATAGCTTGTTTGTGCTCATTGTGGAAAAGTTTTGAAGTCAAATGTAGCATTTGGATGCTTTGTTTAGTAAGTAGATACTACAAGGACAATTAAAATAAGCGGAAACAGGGGCTGGAGTGATAGCACAGCGGGTAGGGCGTTTGCCTTGCACGCGGCCGACCCGGGTTCGATTCCCAGCATCCCATATGGTCCCCTGAGCACCGCCAGGGGTAATTCCTGAGTGCAGAGCCAGGAGTGACCCTTGTGCATCGCCAGGTGTGACCCAAAAAGCAAAAAAAAAAATAAAATAAAATAAAATAAGCGGAAACAGTAGCACTTATCTATTATTTATTTGGTTTGGGGTCTACTCATGGTCGTGCTCAGGGCTTCATGCTGAGTCTGTGCTCAGGAATCATCCCTTGTGGTACCTATGATGCAGCAGATAAAATCATTTGGCTGGAAAAAATAAACACCATTTCAAAGAATTTTAACATGCAATATATTGATTTGGGTTTTTTGGTTTTTGCTGTTGTTTTGGTTTTCTGGTGGGGATAGCTAGCGCCCAGGGTACCATAAGTGGTTCGAGAATCTAACCCAGGTTGCTTGCCTACAAGGCAAATTTCTTAGGCTACCCACTCTTTCCCCATAATTCAGTTTTTGTGTTTTGTGTTTTGTTTTGTTTTATTTTGTTTTGTTTTTGAGATGTTAACCAAGAGATAAACACAGTCTGGAATGGAGGCAGCTGCCTTGCACTGGAACCTACACACAAACCTTCCTTACACCTCTACTGTAAGGCAGTGGTGATTGGGAAGTAACTTTCCATTACAATTAAAAGTCTGGGAAGCTAGGCTGGAGAAAGGATACAGTGGGTAGGGCATGTGGCTTGATTGAATATGACTTACCCATTTTGACCCCTGATACAGCATATGGTCCCCAAAGCCCTGCCAAGAGTGATCCCTGAACACAGGTACAGGATTAACTAGAGTATTTTAGACATGGTCTAAAACCAATAGAAAAATGAATATATATGTTTATATATATGTATATATATACATATATATATAGGAGCACCAACCACTAAAGTCTAAATATCACTGTGTGCTATCATTAGTTTGATGACTATGTATTGATTATCATTCAGGCATTTAAACTTTCGAGAAAAATAATGTCTAATACACTTACCTGCTCTACAATCTTTGTATGCTCTAACATGCAATTACTTTTTTGTTGTTGCTTTGGAAGGAACTTCTTAAGAGTATGTAGCATTGTTGTCCCGTTGTTCATTGATTTGCTCGAGCGGGCACCAGTAATGCCTCCATTGTGAGACTTGTTGTTACTGTTTTGAGCCTATTGAATACACCACGGGGAGCTTGCCAGGCTCTGCCATGCGTACAGGATACTCTCGGTAGCTTGCTGGGCTCTCGGAGAGGGACGGAGGAAACAAACCTCTGTTGGCAGTGTGCAAGGCAAACGCGCTACCTGCTGTGCTATCACTCCAGTCCTATGAGTATGTAGAAATAGGAATTAAGATTTTGGAATTGTTATTAACATCTGTATTTCACAGCTATATTTTACTATGATCAATATTTAAATTCATGCCTTACCAACACATTTATATTTTTACTATGATCAAGATTTATATTTATACTTTACCAAAAGAGTTTCTTGACAATATTATTCTCTATAGTTTCCAAAAATATCTCAAAGAAAAAAAATAGAGAGCTTCTTTTGTAGTACTGACAATATATCACTTGATATTTATAAGATTACATCTGTACCAGCATAAGAATCCTGTTCTATATCATTCTATGTCTTGATAAACACATATTCTAAAACCAGATGTAACTTTATGTGCCAACTCGGAATATTTATAAAAATTATGAACAAATTGAGGGGCCGGAGCGATAGCACAGCGGGTAGGGCGTTTGCCTTGCACGCGGCCGACCCGGGTTCGATCCCCGGCATCCCATATGGTCCCCCAAGCACCGCCAGGAGTAATTCCTGAGTGCAGAGCCAGGAGTAACCCCTGAGCATCGCTGGGTGTGACCCAGAAAGAAAAAAAAAGTTATGAACAAACTGAAATTTATGTAAAATATTTCATACCATAGATTTTTATCAATTAGAGTTTTATGAAAATTTAAATACATATGTTTGAACCAAAAATGTATTTTATGCTATAAATGATAGCTTACTTAAAAATTTGGTGTTTTATTTATTTAAACATTAATGAATTTTGAAAATGTTTAATAAAATGTGAAATCAGTTTATTCAATATGCAGGCACAGTATAATGTTTTTAAAACAGATATCACTAAATATGAAGTGGCATTAAATATAAATTTATGTAAGGTAAAAATAACTGTTTTGATACATGCTTTTAATTTCAAAAATTTTATTTTACAATAAGTTCTTTAAATACTATGCCATGTATCAGTAAACAAATAATTTTGTTAAATAATAAAATAATCTTTTTAACTTTAAGTACTTATACTGATTTGTTTGTTTGTTTGTTTTTGGGTCACACCTGGCAATGCACAGGGATTACTCCTGGCTCTGCACTCAGGAATTACTCCTGGCAGTGCTCAGGGGACCATATGGGATGCTGGGATTTGAACCCAGGTCAGCCGCGTGCAAGGCAAACGCCCTACCCGCTATGCTATCACTCCAGCCCCGAAGTACTTATACTGATTTTTACAGTCAATAAACACTAAAATTTCAGTATATTGCATGATAATTATAGCTTTGTGAGAAGTTGCTATTTAAATATTTCCTATTAAAGGATAGTACTTGTAAAAATGCATTTTATTTTGATTATATTAAGCGTAATCACTGATGTTTAAAATGCATTCTTTCATTTTATTTAATTGGCATATTTTTTGATCATTCTTTAATTGTTCTAATTTTGATCAAGAAGTCTTAACAAGGCTAAAATGACAGTAGGGCGGTTAGGCACTTGCCTTTCATGGGGTCGCACTGGGCTCCTTCCTTGGCACCACATGATTTCCCCAGAGCCCCACCAGAAGGATTCCTGAATGCAGAACCCGAAGTGACCCAAAACAAAAGAATAAAAAAGTTTCAACATAACCCTACACTGGAATTTTAGGAAATGTAATTACTGTGTTTCACACAATTTACATTCTCCTATAAGCTGTAAGTTGCTCTTTGCACAACAGACTCTGATTTTTGGAAATTATCTTAGATATGATAATTTATCTAGACTTATGGTTTGGTTGTAAATGTACAACAGCCAGACTTGCAACCAATTATCACATTTTAACTCATATCTAAAATTTAGATTCCACTAAGACCAAGAACATATATTTTGTTATTTGTATCACTTTCTCCTTTGACCTACTTAAAATCAATAGATCCAATCAAATGTATAATGTTGCTTTGCTTGCCTGAAGCTACCTCTTCAGGTTTATTTTAAGAATAACTGTTTTATAAATTATTTTAAATCCCTAAGCACAAAATAGCAGCTTCATGAATTTTTTCCTTCTTTAATTTTAATTCATATATTTTCTTTTTGATGCAGTCATATTTTACTATTTTATCTTTTTATATTTTATTGTTTATATTTTACCTCTATTGATTGGTCGGGGAGAGCAGATGGTTGGGTCATACTCTGTGGTAATCAATTTCTGACTCTGGGCTCAGGGACTGTATGTTCTTCAAAAATTTGAACCAGGGTTGCTGCCTGCACAGCTGCATGCAAGGCCAGTGCCTTCCCTCCTGTAGTATTCCTCGGCCCCAGTTTTTACTTCTTTAAATAATTGTTTGGAGACTAGTGGATTAGTTCAGAAAAGTGTCTAATTTATCACCTAGTACCAAGAACTTCATCAGTAGTCTGTTGGTATGCTCAGGAAAAGTGACTAAAGTGGTTATTGTTATTTTTATTCCTCTCACCAAAAGTGATAAGCTCCTTCTGGTCCTTAACAGTGGTTTGTGATGATTTGGTATATGACGGTTAGCTTCATTCAGAAGGTAACAGAGGAAGAATAGTTCTTGAGAGCATAGGAGGGTTTTTGCACTAGCTCTGTACCCTTCCGTTGTTCAGATGATGCAGGCGTTATGCTTACACGTGGGTGTAATTTAAAGGGATATACATGATAACCTTTCATCATTTGTATTGCAAACCATAATGTCTAAAATGAGAGAGTGAAAGAGAGAAACAGAGAAAGAGAGAGAGAGAGATAGACACAGAAACAGAGACAGGGAGAAGATGCCTGCCAGGAGGCAGCAGGAGAGAGGTGTTTAAGGTGGGTGGGCGGGAGGGAAACTGGGGACACTGGTGCTGGGAAATCATACTGATCAAGGGATGGGTGTTGGAACATCATATGACTGAAGCTCAATCATGAACAGCTTTGTAATGTTCTGTCACGTTGACTCAAATATTTAAATAAGTAAATTAATTGCTGAAACACTTTTCTCTAAGGATTTACTGGATTACTCTCACAGGGCTGCAGTCAATAACCTCTGGAGATTTATAATTAGGCACACTAACTTTCTAAAAGAAATCAGTGACATCTAACACATTTACCTTTATTCTTGGCAAATGTAGTGCCATAACAAAAACTTTATTATGTTTCTTACTTTACTTAAACTTGTCCTTTGTTAAACAATGTTCCTGTCTTTTCCACACACACACACACACACACACACACATACACACACACACACACACAAAGAAAGAAAATGGCTTAGGAACTCTGTTTAATGCTCTTATGCATGTTATTTCACTAAATCTCAATGTCAAATTAAATGCAATTATTTCCAAACATTTGTTTGAAAATAATTTGAATGTGTGGAGTGCATGATTTTCAGATCTTTAAACATACATACATATTATATCTTGATACAAAACAATATTTTAGGGTTTGATTTCTATTAAAGGAAACATTTATAGCCTTATGCCCATACAATATATTTTTTCTTGATTTTACTTCACCTTATAGACTTTGTTTCTGTAATGCTAATGTGTAGCAAATGTCACACACATGTGGAAACATTTACACAATGGTTTCTGTGTAATCAAGCATTCCTTTCATCCTTTCCTATTTGCCCATGTAGTGCTCACGTAATAAAGATAAAAATAACTGGTAATTTTAATATCAAGATATATAATTTTTAAAAGTTCTTAATATATTCTAACTTTCAAATTTCCCTGTAATAACTGTGATCCTGACTCATTTTCCTCCTGTATTGGAGACATATAAGGGAAAAACCTTAATAAATATACATATATATGTATATATATAAATGATAGCAACTTGAAATGGGATGGGCTGTATACATGCATGCCATTTTTTGTGCATATATTCTAAATTCTTAGTAAAGTTTTAGTTCACACTGTATCACTGTCATCCCATTATTTGTTGATTTACTCGAGCAGGCACCAATAACGTCTCTGTTCCTCTCAGCCCTGAGATTTTAGCAGCCTCTCCTTACTTGTCTTTTCTCATGATTGGAGGCTCTTTTAGGGCCAGAGGTATGAGATATATTGTTACTGGTTTTGGCAAGCAGTTGTAGCTTGCCAGGCTCTGCCTGGGGGGTGGGATACTCTCAGTAGCTTGCCAGGATCTTCAAGAGGTATGTAAATATCCTGCCAACCCATTGATCAATGATTTGCTCGAGCGGGCCCAGTAACACTTCTAGTACTAAGTAATAATATATGTTCATTTTTCTAATTTATGGTTCCAGTTCAGGATTTTAGGTGGTAGAGCCTACTGAGGATCAAGGGTTGAATTCTTTTTTTGCCCCTATCAATGTTATAAATATTACTGGGCCAGAGAGAGAATAGCTAGGTAGGGTGCTTGCCTTGCACAATGCCAATCCAGATTTAATCCCTGGTACCACATATAAGCCTCTGCATATTGTGAGGAATAATCCCAGAGCATCACTAGGTAAGGCCCAAAAAACAAAACAACCAGCAAAATAAAATGATTTTATTAGGAGATCTGTGTGTAAAACAAACCATATATTGTTTGGAGATGTTGTGCTAAAACCATAAAGAGGGGCCACACTCATAGTATAATGAGTAGGACACTCGCCTTGAACAATACTTAAACCTATTTGATCCCCAACACCCAATACAGTGCTCTAAGCCTGCGAAGAGTAATCCCTGAGAGCAGAGCCAAGAATTAGCTTTGAACACACCCTGGTGTGGTCCAAAATCAAGCAAAAAAGAAAGAATAATTTTACCAGTTTGCACAAAGGTAGGAAAAGTGTATGTGCATATAAGACAATAAATATATACATATATTAAAATATATTTCAAAACACTATATATATATATATATATATATATATATACTTATATATGCAGGTAGTGGGCTGGCGCAATAGCACAGTGGTAGGGGGCTTGCCTTGCATGCAGCTGACTCTGGTTCAATTCCTCTGTCCCTTTTGGAGAGACCGGCAAGCTACCAAGAGTAGCTTGCCTGCATGGCTGAGCCTGGCAAGCTACCTGTGATGTACTCGATATACCAAAAACAGTAACAATAAGTCTCACAATGGAGACGTAACTGTTGTCTGCTCGAGCAAATTGGTGAATGTGATGACAGTGACAGTGATACAGGTGGCAAAGAATGTCACATGATATCCTTCAGATCACTGATGTTTATGGGATATTCCCTGTAGCTTTGTGACTTGTAACAGTAGACACACAGTCCTAACCATTCTCTTGAAAGAACTCTGTGAAAACATTATCAGACATTTTAAAAAGATTTTCTTTATACTCACTCTACAGAAAATCAGAAAACAAAATGCACGAGTGGTGTATTGCTAGTCAATTACATTTTTATAGTACCATTTCTTGGACTCGCAGTTTCTCGCAGCAAGGGAGATGACTTCTCATCTCTTTCTTTCCATTCTGATCCTGGAGTGCATGAGTATCATTTGTTGAATTAATAATTAAATGAGTGACTTAAAATTAGAGTTGAATACTCTGGATGTAAAGCAATGCACATTCATTCCTCCGTTGCATTCAGAAAGTCAGTTATCACAAAAAATAAACATGTATGTGTATCAAAAATAATCTTATTCCTTGCTGTTTTCACATGAGAGTTCAAAGAAATTTCACATGGTGGAAGGAGAAATAGATCTGTTTGCAGGTCATAAGTGGATGCAGGAATGCTCATTTTGGAAGTTTCCTTGAGTCCTGATTTCTCTCTTCTCCAGAGACTCCCGTTGCTGACAAGTGACCTCTTTGCCTTGTATTGGACATATTGATCTAGAACTACTTAAAAACCTGCCGTGCTATTCTGATTTCTAAACCACACAGGACTCCAGAGTTGACCTCCTGTACCTCTAGTGTGGACGAGTGCTACCTTCCCCTCTGGCAGGTGATGGATATGTGCTGACCGCATGATATTGATGTTTAGAATCAAAGTTTCTCACAATGCACATTAAGCTAGAAACAATTTCAGTTTTTGGTCTTAAAGAGCCAAATCTCTGTTATATAAGGAAACAGATTTGAAGTATTATATTTCTTTAAATAATGAGTCAATTATAAAAACTTCAGAAAATAGAAAATGGGAGTAATTTCAGTAGTAATGCTTCAGTAATGAACTTTAGTTCGTGGAAGAGAGAATTGAGAGAATAGTATATCCAAGAGAAACTGTATGGAGCTGGAGTGCTGAATTAAGCATCTCAAATTTTAATAGGAAACTTTTGTAAAAAAATAAACACATGAAATTTAAAAAAATATTATAAGACATATCATTAAGTATATAGAATCCAAGTTTGACATCTGATACATATGCAAGTTGTTTAGCTAGAAAACATATAGCCAAATTTAAAATGCATTTCATTTTTAAGAGAGTACGTCCGCTTGCTGCAAGAAGTTAACAAAAATAGGGTCATTTCCCAAGGCATTCTTCCTGCAACATTTGGTGAAAAAATAAAGGGATCTGAGCTTCCTGCCCAAGAAGGCCAATAAAGTGTAGCTGATCCCAGCACAGGCTCTAAGTTACAAACATTTACAAGCATTGGTTGGCCCCACACAAAATTTCCATATGCCCTTATTTACACCTCTCTCAAGGCATAATTTTGACTCACAGTTAAATAATCTGTCACAGAAAGACTG